>NC_140949.1:146928542-147534042 GCF_014529385.1 Adiantum capillus-veneris | reverse complement strand
CTTAGTATACACCCTTAAATAGCATGCCAAAAAGCTAAAGAAAAGGGGCATGGGGCCTTATTTGATCCAAGAAATATCGTCCAGCGGAGCAATAAAACTGTCGACACTAGATGGAAAAGAAATGCCGAACTGGATTAGTGGGTGTCGTTTAAAAAAATATCATCTACCTTTAACACCGGAAATGTTGTTTCAACTGCATTATGGAAAAACCTATAGACATGAACAACAAAGAATTCAAGACCAGGCACAACAAGAAGCAAAGGAACAGATTGCTAAACAAAAGCAGTTTCTCAGGACAATAAACATGGTCACCCCAATGAGGACTGATGAATATCCTCTTTCAACATCCCAAACAATCGAAGCGGATATACAAAGCGACGAAGTAGAAAAGACCATGACAGACCTTAGGGCTCAGGACGATAGCATCATCAACGACTTGGAAGATACATGGTGTAGTCCTTACATAAAAGCTTATGCAGGCACAAAACAAGTTGAAATCTATGCATTACTTGACACTGGAGCAAAAATGAGTGTCACCAGCTTTGAGCTCTTTCACAAATTTGGACCAGTGAAGACGATCCCAGAGACACACACGTTGAAACTAGCATCGCGTGATGAGGTGACCACGTTGTGGTCTATTATAATACCAATCACAGTGCAGGCACACTCGTACACTACAAAATTCCATGTACTGCCACCAAGTAAATCAGCCACGCCGTGTATCTTAGCAGTGTCATGGATGAAAGCTAACGGGTATTCATTGATTTGGATATGAATGAGGCACTGTTCAGAAAGGAAAACTTTTCAGAACCCTTCTTATCATATAACCAATTCATGTCAAGGAGGGAAAAAAATTCAATACCACCGCAAAAATCTACCCAACCACAAACAAAGTTTACAAGTCCAGCAACGTCTTATCAAAAATCACCAACCATGCAGAGAACCAGGCAAGTTTGGGTACGGCGTACAGAGCTAATCGAGGCACAATTACATCAAAAGCGGAAATACAAAGTGTGGATAAGGTGCGACAGCCTAATTCCTATAAAAAAGGAGTCTGAAGAAAAGACAAAACACCGAAAGCCAGCAAAACTTCAAAGAAACATAGTCAATCTGTCAAATACGCAACGGACTATATTGGTATGGAGGCCAAAATTGCCAATTCAAAACGAACCAACAACACAAGAAGGGCAGACAAAGATGACAATCGTGCAGCTATTTACAACTGTCAAGGTCAAGCAACATAATGCAAACAGCACGAGGAAACAAATAGAATCAACAACAAAAACTACCAGGATGTATCAGACACAAGTCATCAAGGTAGAAAGAAAGAATGTTTCACAAGATACGACAATATCAACTTCAAAGAAATCACAAACGCCAATTCAAAACCAGTGGAAAACAATCAAACAACGAGCGGCAAAGTTACAACTACTCCTTGCAAAGAAAATCTGCCAGCCAATTCAAGATACCATCGGGACACCTCAACAACAAATGCCAATAAGCGCATCGCTTATACCTTCCTCCTGCACCGCATAAATTCTTTCTACATGCATTGACCGTACATGCATATAGGGCTACATTACAAGGCCTGCATTAGCACGAGTTCAAACCCATGCACAACACATACCCTTGACGATACCCTGTCGTCCGCGAGGACTCCAACTAGGAGGGGGGAGGCATTCCAATGCGGACTCATCATGTCATAAATGCGGACTCATCATGTCATATATTAGAGGGCAATGTTTGTGAGCAATTTTTCAACCATTTTTGCTTTTTATTGTGTGATTTTTGGAAAAAGAATATGCCCTCGTAATTAATCAGAATTGGGGACCAAATCATCATTCATGAGCCCCTAGGGATGTGTATACACTATAAAGAGAGTCAATTCTGGCCAAAAACTGTCTAAAAACAGCAAAAAATAGGCCAAGGTTGACGGTAATGAGCGAGATTGTACATAACCGAAAGAAAAGTGAGCTACAAAGTATTTTTCTTTTCATTGGTATTTTTCTAGGTTAGAATTGCTATTTTCGGGTTATTTTGGGATTTATTTGCTTTATTTTAGCCATTTTCTAGCAAAAATTATAGAAAAAAATCCGTAATCCAGATGGAAACACAAAAGAAGAGACGCCTTATCAGAGCAAGGTAAAGAAGACAAAAAAAAAAAAAGGACTGCAAAGTGACAGAGCAAAATGACCACCGTCATGAAGGGACCTCCAACAGGAGAAATCTACAAAACTGGTAAAACTGGAGCAACCGAAGTCCAAATCAGGAAATTTGCGAGCCTAAACCGCATGTCGCAAAAAGTTATGGCCACGGGTAAAAGATGGGAAAATTTGGTGTCGGAGTCTCGATTACCTATAGAGAGGCTGGGCTAGAAATCCCTCATTTGAGTCATTTTCCATAGTGAGAGAGAGAGAGCTCCCTACAGCAGTTGAGACTTCTAGGAGCTCATCCATCGCGCACGGTCGCCAGATTGACATCAGATATAAGAGGTATGCTCGTCAACACTGACTCTAAGTGTTGTTTACTTCAGTTAGTCGCAAAACCTCGCCGGCATCACAATCACAACCTGTGCACACATACGGTAGAATGGTTGTTAGGGAGACCTAGAGGCCACCGAATGGAACCAAGATTGAAAGGCACAATGCCTATAGCTTAGGGATCGAGCCTATGACCTCGGAAAGCGTGAAGGAAGCCGCTCAGAAAACCCTAATTTAGCAGGACCTGTAAAAGGGCGACAAAACCAAGGTGATCGGAAATGAGCCAAAATTCATAGACAGCAAGCCAATAACCTCGACAAACCGACTGAAGGGTTAGGCTATGAAAAAGCTCGTCAAAACGGAGCCTAAAGTCCCTATCTGACGAAAACCGCACAAAGCGTCATGATATTCTAACGGGCCGACCAACTGACAAAATTACACCAAATTCATTAAGGAACATCCAAAGGAGGTCAACTACGAGATGGAATGTGTCCACTTAGGAAAAAAGCTCTTCCACTAGGGCAAATGCCGGCAACAAGCCAGAGAGACGTCCAAATGGTCGTTCTTGGTGTTTCAAACACCAAAACAACAACTAACTGCTTGGATGCAAGGTCAAAAGGAAGTAAAAGACAGCCGGAATCATACAAAGACCAAAAGGAACCGCGACCATCACCTAAGTGGTCTACTTCAACTTCAGGACCAGCTAAGTGCTGCAAACAGGGAGTACATTCTGCTAAATTGATTAAAACTTGATGTGTGTGTCTAAGAGGGCCTATTAACACCATGAATGTCAACTAACATCAAAAAACTGGTAAAAATGACAAAGTGTCCATTCTATAGCGATAGACTTGAACTTACACTTAGACAAGGGAAACTTTGACTTTGGCTTCATGAGGAATGCTAACAAGGAATGTTAACCACCAATATCAAGTCAGTGTGCAAGAAAAATCTTTTTTGGCCAAAAACTCAGTCTATCGCGATAGACTTGCTACAACAATTATTGGGGGGAAGGACTTTTCAAATTTTTACAAGCTAGACTTGGAGAAGCAAATGAAGGCAATACACCAAATTTGGTGCCAAGATGGACTCATATGGCAAGCTGAGAAAAACAGGCAGGCAACTCAGAGTCAGAGCAGGACATCTCAAGGGCAGACTGGTAAAATTTACATGTGAGGGGTCAAGAAACCTTGCATCAACTGGGAGAAGGTAGACAGATGGTCACAAAGCCAAAAAATGACAAACTGGCACTAAGTCCTAGTCTATCGCGATAGACCAAGCAGAGGGATACTGGACCATCTTATCAAAAATTTGACTTAGCAGTTGTCTTCAACATGATGCAAGATGGCCACCCCCACTAAGTTTGAGCCCAAAACAACACAAAATGAAGGAGATAGACCAACATATCCTTGAAGGGAATCTGGAAAATTGGGAGTTGATCCAGAAAGGGGTCACTTGACATTCATTTGAGGTAGAAATGGGGTCAGATCATGTGCAAGGTATGGGAAACCAATTGGTGGAGTCACAACTACAAAAAAGGACCCAGATCCAAAAAATGCCAGTCTATCGCGATAGACTGAGAAAAAGTAGTAAATGGACAGATTTTGAGCTTTGGCTTATGGAGTGACCTTACATGCCATGAAAGCATACACCACACAAAATTTCATGGCATTTGGACTTGTTCTCCTTCACCAACAACATCAATTTGGAGCCACCAAAGTCGCACGATGGAAGAGCTTGTCTATCTGCTAACATTTTATCTTAACTAATCCTGGGATTAAGAAGGCTCATCTAGATGCATGATTAAGTGGTAATCAATTTAGGAGAGTAGTACTATGTTTGTGCATTAACTGATAATTGTGATGACAGGATCAATGGAGGCTTCTCTGGGGAAAAGAAAAGGCAAGAACCTGGCAACGGAAGGTGCAGTACCCTATGCACTACTACCCAATTCTTTAAATCCAGCAACCACCTGGATACCTGCAGATGTGCAACAGGCAGCGGCCTTTCAGATATATCAAGGTTCATATGTGGATGACAAAAGAAACTTAGTGGATACAGTGATGATTCCCAAGGAGGCAGAGAATTACTTGAAAAGATCACCGCAAAGGTCATGGCTCAAAAAAGTCGGCTTGTGGAACTTCGTATCACTACCACCAGTAGGGATAGATTTCAAGAGGGTACAGCATCTAATAGAGACTATCCAAGAAGATGGAACTTGCAGAGTGGCAGGCATGGATAATGAAGTGATGGAGATCCAGATCACCAAGGATATCATCAAAGAGGCATTGAAATTGTCAGATTAAGGAGCAAACATGAGAGAAAGAAGGAAAACCCTCACAGTTTACTTGCAAAAGTCCAAACTACCTTCTTTCGAACTCATAGCAAACCCAGAAGTAAGAGAACTGACACAGATCTACAGTCAGTGTTTGTTGAGCTACAGCAAAAGGCCGCCAAAATACACTACACCGCACGGGAGCATCTCAACCACACTGACATGGGCTATGGGAATGACCCGTGAGTTCTATATAGATCACGCGTCATATCTGTTTGAAGAAATGACAAAGCTAAGGCAGGACAGACCCAATTACATTGCAGGAGGGGAAGTCCTAACCAGAGTAATATACCATGCCATAGGCGAGGCAGATCAGTTGCCACCTGCCCCTCATTAGAACGACTGGCTGGTATTAAGGGAAAATATCAAAGACAGATCACAAAGGAAAGTGCCGGCATCTATTAACACCATTGGAGGACGCAAGCTGGAAAGAGTGACAAGAAGTACACAAGAAAATATGGAAGAATAAAAAAGAACTGAAGAGGAAGATGCCTGACTAAAGAAGCGGAAAGCGGAAATGGAAAACAACACCAGGTTGCAGAAGATAGCAAAAATGGAAAGGATGCTAGAAGGGTTTGCTCTAGAAAGATCTCTACGAGGCGATGTAGGCGCCACTTGGAAACCTTCTAATAGCACTTTCACAATGAGAACGAAGAATAGAAACAACCCAGCTTTTGAGCTGGACTGGTTCGAGAAATACATCCAAGAAAGAAATGCTAGGGATGAACCAGATTTGCTACTACAAGAGGAGGATCTCCAAACTTTGAGAGATCAGCTGAGGCCAACTTCACGTGATCAGGAAACACCGCCGCCATCTCCAGGGCCAGATACAAGTGAAAGGAAATCTAGCCTATCTGCTGAATCTACTTCGCATTCAGAAAGCTCACATCGTGATGACAGAGTTCACACACCGCTCAGTGAACAAGAAGAAGAGGAAGAGGAAGAAGAAGGAACAGATAGACACCCAAACACTGGAGCCATATCACAAAGTGATAAAGGCAAGCAAAAAGAGGTGGATCACACTAAAGATAAAGCTTCTTCCTCTCAAGAAATTGAGCTGGAAGCTACTATAGATGAAGATCTGCAGTCAATGGTGACAATACTAAACCGAACAAGACTGCACAGTCAATGGCTAGCTGATCAGAACCGATCCAACAAAATGAAGCTACAAAAAATTGATGAGGAAGTTCTAAGACTGCAAGAGCAAAGGGAGGACACTCTAAAGATGATCAGCATCAGAGATGCTAAAATATTGGGGCTCAAAGGCACAGTAAATCTTCTCAAAGACAATTTACAGGAGTCGAAAGACTTCAATGTGAAGATACACTAAACGTATTCCTTGAAGATGTCAGTGACAGAGATGAACACATCCAAAAGTTGGAAAAGGAAAAGCAAGATGCGCTGGAGACCATCAAAAGTTTGCAAGTCTTCATCAATGACTTACAAATTGAAGTCAAAGATTTGAGAGCAGTAATAGATATCCAAGCAAGAGAAATCGAACGCGCTAAGAAGCAAAAAACGTCGCTACCAACAACACCAGTAGTCCACCCAGAAGAAGAAGTGGCTGAACTAAAGAGGGAGCTGGAGTTGGAAAGAAAACAACGTTTAATGATTGTTGAAAGTGCGCTTAGAGCAGAAGATCAACTACAAAGACAAATTTCAGACTTGCAAAGTGAACAACAACAAGGACCAGCTCCTGACAGTGAAATGGAAAGCATTGTTTCCAAATCACTCAAAGAAGAAAATGAAAACTTGCACATGGTAAAACAGTTAGAGGAGTCGGCCGCTAAAAAAGACATGGAATTTCAAGCTCTACAAATCAATAGTAGAACAATGACCGCACAAATCGCAAGTCTACAAAGTGCAGGGCAGCACCAAGGACAGGTACGAGTGCACATGGAGCCAGTAACAACGAATTTGGCTGGACTCGCCGAAGTTTATGGGGGTCAAGATGAGTATGACGAAGATTCAGATGAACAGGAGGCACATACGTAGACTGATCAAACCGGCTCCAAAGACCAAGAGACAGAAGAAGATTCAGTCACGAAATTGGAAGAGCAGAGGCTGGCCGAGCAGATGGAAAAAAAAACAAAAATGATATGGTACAAGGCTGTGCAACTCGAAAAGGAGTTGCTACAAGGGCTTTCCAGATCGGGCAAAACAGTAGCAGAGCTACGGCAAGAATGGAATGCACCTATGTTACCCTGCTCTACTGAAGTATGAGACTCTAACACATCAACGGCAGCTCGAAAAAGAAGAACAAGTGCCAGTATTTGAAGGAGAAGTACAGAAAAACAGAATAGTGGACAGCCAGCCAAAGTGGAGGCGTCAATGGCTATTGGATCATCCTAATAACCTGATCCACTTAGTCAACGCACCGCCTGAACGTTTTTCCCAACTCCCCGAACATACACCTACAGCCAACATAAAGCACTACAGAGCAGAAATCCGACATGGCTGAATTATCCAGTAATGCCAGGGCTAGCAGAGGGAGAGAGAATATCCAGCTCTTACATGGTGAAAACCCTGCAGGGCGCCATAGCAAAATTTGGAGGCTCTCCTGACCTATCCTGCAAGATGCTATGTAAGATAGCTTGAACATTTTTGGCCTGTCTCACAGTCTTCTCAGAAAGCTGGACATCAGAGTATATGAATACTGAAAGGAGCATCTCAGAGTTGTCATATGATTTAAGTGGGCCATCGATAGAGCCAGTATTGTATGCCTATTTCAAACGGCTGATGTTTCTGCCAAGCTACCATCTCCAAACCTTTGAAGAAGAATTTTACACGGGCTTCTTCATGTACAAGTCAAAAAAAATTGGCCCATTAATGGCAAGTGAGTCTATGCGCTCTGATGCGTTTCTACATCAAATCAACCACGAAAGACGACAACGACAATGAAGACAAAGACGTTCATGTCGTGGTAGACATGAATTAGGAGGGGGGGAGTGTTGGAGCCCCATTGGTCCAACTGTTGTAATGAGCCCATCTTGTAAAGCATATCAAATTTCATTTTTTATGTCAAAAACGTTTTATCATTTTGATCCATTCGTCTGGATTATGTAAATATTAGTCAGTTAGTCAGGACTCAGATTTATTCCCACTTTGTAATCATGAGCAAGAGAACCCAATGTACATTTTTGAGCTAAGGTGACTAAAGTATAAAAGTCACCTTAGAACCATTTTGGAATAACATTTTTTGAATTAATCCTATGTCGTACGAGTCTGAGAGAGAGAGAGAGAGAGAGAGTGAGTGTGTCTTATCCTCTTCACTATGTACTTCTCCCTCACCGGATTCACGACGCGACCACACCATCGCGGTAGTCTCTCTGAGAGCTACGCATCCACGCCACGCATTCGCCGTTTTGAGTTGATCGCGATCGATTCTTCCTCGAGCTTGTTTTGCTTGTAAGTAGCACAAACGGTGTCTGTTTTCAATAATCAAGTGCTTCATGGAATGAGAAAGAGATTAGCTACACATAGATACTGATAAACTTAAGTTTTGACCACTTTTGGATTATGACCTGTTGGTCTATCGCGATAGTATTCGAGATAGCTAGGGTTCTAATCTGGTGAGATTAGACTTATAGGTAAATATGTCCTAGTGAGAGGATGGTGCCTAGTAATTTTGATGCGATTCCGAGTTCATTGGACGTGTAAACTGTGTTGTAAGCGTTAAGGGATAGAGTGGGTTGCAATCTATCAGGGTTAGTGATTGATGCATCATAAAAGTGCGTATGTGTAGATTGGTCTCAGCCTGACAAGCTAACGAGATTGCCTACGTGCACATACAGGTTAGTCGTGTCATCAGATGATAAGTATGTTGTCTGTGTCGTGCTCGTGAGTATGAACAGGGGAGTAGTTTTGCCCTAAAACAGTCCTGCAAAGCTACTTTGCATTACAACCTTTCATGACTAAGATAACCATTTGACAATGCATTGAGTCAGTTTTGGTTTTCTTTATACAAGACTTCTCACTATGTGGTCTTTCAATTTTGCAAAGTGCTGTGGAGAACTACACATATGATTATTTGCAAAGATATCGGCCAACTCTAATACAACACCTGCTCACTATGTCGAACCCCAGAGTATTAGAAGTTGAAGATAGCTGCTTGGACGACCGCACAATCGATATAACAATACGTGATGAGCCACCACCACAAGCCCCTGCATCAGACACAGTGGAACCACAATGGGCCGAGGGGGTCATACCAGCCAAAGATGAAAGGGCTGAGGATGCAGAAAGGCCAAAGAGGATATGCAAGGTGCTAGTGTACAAGCAGAGGGGCTTATGGAGGAGACAATGAAAGAGGCAAGTAGGCCAGTGGAGGAGCCAAAAAAGCCCATGGAGGAGACGATGGATGAGACAAGCAGGTATATGGATGAGGCAAGCCATCCTCAAGAGGAGCACCACAGCCCATGGATGCGACCCTGGATGAGCCAAGCAGGCCTTTGGATGACGCAAGTAGGGATGAGACAATGGAGGAGGCGAGTAGGCCAGAGGAGGAGCCAAAAAATCCCATGGAGGAAACCCTGGATGAGGCAAGCCAGTCTCAGGAGGAGCCCCAAAAGCCCCTGGACGAGGCAAGCGAGTCTTAAGAGGAGCCCCAAAAGCCCATGGATGCGACCCTGGATGATGCAATCGGGCCTTTGCATGACGTCCTGAACTTTCATGACATCATCAATTGCTTTTGAAATCCTATCCACACTTGGGATTACCATCTTGTCTCCCTCATTCAAGTACCTTTGAACCTCCATGGCATAGAACTCCTCATGTTTCAAAAGAGTGAAGCAAGGTGGGAGTTCCATTAAGGGACGTAGCCCCCATTGGGTGAACCATGTATATCATTTTCTCTCTCTCTCTCTCTCTCTCTCTCTCTCTCTCTCTCTCTCTCTCTCTCTCTCTCTCTCTCTCTCTCTCTCTATTATCTCTATTATCTCTCCTGTGTGAAAATTATCTCTCTCTAAGTAAATCACTCTAGTCTATACTTAGCTATGCCTTTATTCCTAACACTTAGCCCATTTGTAGAGGTTATAGGGATGAAAAAAATTTAGACCTTTATATTTTGTCTCGTTTTTGCTTGCAAGACAAGACTAGGTCTTATTCTAGGGCTATGGTCCCAAGCCATTGCCAATGGTAAGGGTCTATTCCCTAGATTTTTTCTTACTTAGAGACTCTAATTTTTATTAGGCCTAGAGACATGTCAAGGACCCCATCACGACTTTTAGAGTCTGTGGATTGGGGACCTCTCAAAAGAATCCTCTTTATGGAAAACTTTCTTCTCATTAACCAATTCTACTGTGATTGCATGAAAACATTAGATTCTTTGACATTAGCTTGGGACCAAAGGAAATAAGTCTATAAAAGAGCAAGGACAATTTCTATTTAATAATCTTGGTCAAAGATATAGATTAAGAAAGGATAATTCTATCCCGAGCAACCTTGATCAAAGCTACAAGGCAAAGGGGATTAATCGAAGCAATTATAAGTTTGAAAATAAAAATTAACTATGTAAAAGTGGTCAAATTTACTCATTAGACTCTAAGTATGAAGTTTGGAAAGCCTTAGGATAAAATTAAATCTTATCCAATCAATATGAATTTAACAAGTTTTGAGACCATCTTTGTAGTACCTCCAAAGGATTCAGCTAAGGCTTTACACAAGAGGTGAATCTCCAACCCAAGGGTTAATTTAAATTTTACCAGAGTCTATCCTAAGCAAGTAGAGTGTAATCCAAGTCAGCTTCCTAGAGCCTCCAAGGGATAGTGCAAAGGTCTTGCACATGAACTAGCTAAATTGAAGGTAAGACTATGGGTTTTAATTAACAAGAGGGGAACATAAAAGACTAAGGTCAAATCATTCCCTTCATTTTTAGAACGTTGACTCTAGTCCTTCTCTTCCAAGTTTGGATAGGCCACATGTCCAAAGTAGCTCACATATGCTTATGAATGGGTAGTTGGGCAAGTGTGTACATGTGTACATTATCCAAACATAATTGAAGGAAGAGGGGAGGGTGAGTTTTTTTCAAGAATACAAGTGGGGGACAAGTGTTATCATATGCACTTACTTTCTTCCTTAAGTCCTTTCATATGGTTAGTCATAGTATTCCATTTGGAGATTTTTGGCAAGTGGGGGAAAGATAAAAGAAGGGAACTCATGGGGAAATTTGGCCATTCTCTCTCTTTTTTCAAGCTCACAATGTGGCCAAGCAAATACTCTCTCTCCCCGTCTCACATGGAAGTTCAAGAGATGATCTCCTTGCTCAAGCATTCGGGTATGGATGTTGTAGACGGTGGGAACACCGTCTACAACACCCTCCAAACAAAGAATTACATGGATGGTTGGGTTGGTAATTACCAAGGCTGATTCTTGTAGTAACTAATACAATAGGCAGTTGGTCAGAGGCCCAACCCGACGGCTATAAATAGGACCCACTAATTCATTTTGGGGGTTACACTACTATCAGAGAGTCTAGTGTCTCACAGCTCTTTATGCTCTTGTACTCTTTTGTCATTAATCTTAGAGCTCACTTTGACTCATACTCTTGTATTCCAGTTATATTGATATGAATATACATTCCAATCGTCTCATTTCAGCTTCCATTTTAGTTCTAGTCTTTGTATTCCATTTTTGTCTTTGTCTGGTCTGAAGACTTAATCTGATCTAAAAATCTGACTAACCAACCTAGAATAGTTGTCATAACTGATCACCTCATTTCATTTTGGTGATCTTGATGGCTAGAGCTAAGTTGCTCTTGGTGGCAGAAAAACTATCTCCCAGTTGGTGTTAGAACTACTTGACATTCACCATGCATGTTAAACGAGTTCCACGAGATATAACGCCAGTAGCAAGACTCATGGATGATCTGAGACGGGTCAACCCCATCCCAGAGGAATCAAAGAAAGCCTTTGACAATAAGACAAATGTTCCTGCAAGCCTAGGAACAGTGGATTAATCAAGGGATTCTCAGCACTCTATCCATTCCAGGAGAAGATGTGTAGAAAGAGCAGACCAATGGACTCGATCCAATGGACCTCATCATAATAGAAAACATACTGAGGACAGTGAAGGCAATAAGCAAAGTCACAAATCAGCACACCAAAAGTTAGAAACAAAGTATGAAATGGATATAGTAATTGAGACTAATGACACCAATGAATGGGAAGCAGACACATATCATTACAGTAAAAGATTTTCCAAAGACAGGAAACCAATTTAGAAAGCCAAGTCTACTCATCATGAACATTCTACTAATCTGAAGATTTTTTTTTTCAATCTTCAAATGGGAAAGGAAACCTCCAGACTTATAGTTCAAACATTCAAGTAGTACGTTGAGGTAAAGGATGTAGATGAGGATAAATGGGGAGAATATTTTCCTCAAACTTTGAAGGGGGTAGTCAGAAAGTGGTATTACCATTATCCAGGGTGCCAGCTCAGGTCCTACAATAAATTGATTAAGACATTTTGCTTGGAGTACTCAAATAATAGAGGAGATGAAGATATTCTGTGTGAGCTGGACAAGATAAAGCAAGGCAAATTTTCAGTCCCAAAGGTATGTAGAGAAGATCAAGGAGCTAACCAGAAAATTTCAAGAAACTCCATTAGAAAAGAGAATGAGAGCCTGGTTTTTGAATGGTTTTAGAAGTAAAAGGCTAAGAGAACAAAAAGTTATAGCCCCTACAAAGAAATTCAATGATCTAGTTTAGCGGCCATTAAAATTGGAATAGCAAGCCAAAAAGGAAAAGAGCCACAAGAGAAGAGACTCCAGTAATAGCAAAACCTTGATTGAAGGGTCATATCACGACACAACTTCCAGCTCATCTAATAGTGACTCATATGCAAAGTCCTAAAGCAAGAAGAAAGGGTCATGGACCAAGAAGCTGGAAGAAATTAGTGGGAGTAGCTGAGAGCCACATGGAAGGCAAAAGGCAAAGAGAAAGTAGTTGATGAATGGCAAGAACAACAAGAGTTGGCATCCAAGATTAGAGGAACAACAAAAGGCACATGGAAGGCAAAAGGCAAAGAGAAAGAAGTTGATGAATGGCAGGAACAACAAGAGATGGCATCCAAGATTACAAAGAACCTAGCAAAGAAGATGCCAAAATAGCCAGAGTGTTCAGATGCTTGGACAATTTAAAAACTACAGCCTCAGTCTTCATGAGTTCAAGAAGAGGTGTAGCTCAGGCGATTGAGTGAGGAAAAATTAGTATTTGAATTGGAAGAATCCATGACAGCTTAGTTCAGAGTCTGGTTGAAAATTTAAGGCAAGTCAGACCAGATGTGACCGAGGTTGGAGGAATTGATCTAGTGAAGGATCAATCAAAGAGTCCATCACAGGATCAACTGGCTACCAGACAGAGAAAAGCTCAATGGAACTATGAAGATAGCTAGAGTTGACAATCAGTTAAAACAAGGATGCAAGGTGACGGCTACATAGCAAAAATACATTGAGACATTCAAAATGATAACATTACCCTAAACATGGCTGAAAATCAGTTATAACAAGGATGCAAGGCTGATGCAAAAGGAAACCTTACCTTGAACATGGAAGACTACAGAACTTAGTAGAATCTATGAAGTCTGATCTGGAGGACAAAGTTGAAGAGTACACAGCAACTCTCATCATCCAAGCAGTGATGGATCATTTTGAAGAACCAAGACCCAGACGAGATGATGAAGATGATTATGAAGATCAAGATCAGGACAGTGAAACTGAAACAAGTTATCACAGTGATCATCACGATGATGATGATGACGATGATGATGATCAATCTCCACCTCCACACTCAGCTACAAGTTGCTGACAATGGCACTGAGTCAAATAGCCAAAAAGACAGCGAAGCTGGTAATTAGCAATAGCATCGGGATCATACCTAGCCCAATCATGAGAATCAACAGCAACAATAGACTCAGTAGGGCACCCAGCAAGCTCTTGTTTTGTATAAGCCACCATATCAGCTCAATGATAAGGGTAAATACATTGTGGTTGACTCTAGTTTAGAGTCAAAATCAGACCAAAATTACTCCACCAAGATAATCACACTAGATAAGAAACTAAGCAAAGGATTCTCCAGATTCAAGAATTTCTTCATGAAAAAACTGTTTACACTAATTTGGAGAGGTTCCAGATGCTATTTGTAAAATCAAGAAGTGTTGGAATTAGGGTACACACAGCTTAAAGAAGACGAAGGAAGCTCGAGGCACACAACAGAGAGTGTATTACTTAGTGTGCAATGAAAAGATAAGATAGCCCTAGAGTGATAGGCGTATATACAATGCACGGGGGAAAAAACTTCCTAGTGAGTGAAAAAAGGCCCCGATGGTCCTAAGTTTGTTCACACACATCACTACCATATGTATATGGTAACAAATCCCCCCTAGGAGTGATACAATGAACGAGAGCTGGCACATAGAGTATAGGAAAGTGTCATGCCCTGTGAGGACATGATCGGTTCACAAAGGGGAGTAAGCCCAAAGCTTTTTGGAAACTTCTCATGAGACAATGCCTTTGTGAAAAGATCTGCAAGGTTGTCTTGTGTTGGCAATAATCCAAGTTGATCTCTCTTGTTGAGAGCCTCTTCTTGACATAGTGGTAATGCACCTCAATGTGCTTTGTGCGAGCATGAAAAATTGGGTTCCTCGCAACTGCCAATGCGCTCTGACTATTAGTGTAGATAGTGTGTGTTGGCAATGTCTTATCCAACACCCAAATCATCCATAAGGCATCTAAGCCATACACACTCAACTGTAGCTGTGAATATTTCCCTGTAGTCAACCTCAAAACTAGAAGTACCAAGCATGAAACAAAAACCACTCGTGGACACTCGCGTGTCAAAACAACCAGCCCAATCTGAGTTCCGAAAAGCATGTAAATATGGCGGCAATTATCCCCCCTTGGGATAAAACAAGCCAAGATGTAAAGTGCCACTCAAGTAGCAAAAAATCCTCTTGGCATCCTACCAATGCTTAGTGTAACATTAAACGGCCTAGTAACTTGTGTGTAGCAGAAAATAACATGAACATAGTGAGCATTTCATTAGAATAGGGGTCTAGCTTTTTCTCCCCTGGTACTTTCCCATATTAAATGATCAGTTTAACATGAGAAAATCATTTAGGAGAATTATATATTAGTTATTATGACATTACCTCTCTCTTGAAATCATAGTCGTCCTCAACTATGGGGTAGAGAAGATAAAGCCTATTCATTAGTCCTTTTTCTAGCGGGTAGGGGTTCCCTATCTTACCCTACGACATTGTTCCAAAATGGATGACTAGTCCATTTGGCGCTTGAGAGACTAAGCTGCCACAAGCATGTCTGCACATTAGTCCTATCAATCTTCCATAGTAGAGTGACAAGCTCTACTTGGTGTTTGGAAGACATCGTCTCCGCAAACTTGATTTTAAGCAAACTTTGTTCATTTTAAACATTTGTACATTTGCTGACTCTAGGGAAGCATTGTAAGCATTGACAAGGTTTAGGTTATTGTTATTCTTTAATTTTATGCCTTGCATCCATCTAGCATCTTCAAAAGGATAATTCTTAAACGTAATAAGATATCGTCAGATAGTTTACCGCCTCTTAATACCTCGTCTTCATGTCGGAGAATGGACTCAAGCTGCAGCACCTCTTCTTGGTCCTCGATCTTCAGTTGGTCTTCACTAGCTGGTTCTTGAGGTGGCTCTTCTTTGTAAGGATTTAGTAGGCTCACATGGAAAGCATTGTGTATGAGCCAATGGTTGGGCAACTTGAGTTGATAAGCCATCTCATTGATTGGTCTAAGAATCTGGAAGGGACCATAGTACCTTTTTGCTAAGTTAGCATAGTACTTTTGGTGTCCCGTAGGATTCTTGCCCATCGTGTGCCTTAATCGAGCCTTGGGAAATTTAAGTAAGACCCAATCATTTTCTTTAAAGGCTTGGCTCTGTTGTGATTATCAGCAGCAGCCTTTTGCCTTTGCTATGAGATAGAGATAGCATCCTTAATCTTTTGGAAAGATTCTTGTAGGTCTCGGCTATACTCATCTGCAACAAATATCTTCCCGTGTACTTTGAGTAGTAGGGGACTTTTTTATCTTCCCTCAATTACCTCAAAAGGTGCTTTTCCCATGGAAGTATGTACAGTGTTATTGTAGGCATACTCCACTAAGGGTAAGTACTTCTCCCATTGGGACCTTTGATCGAGCCTTGGGAAATTTAAGTAAAACCCAATCATTTTCTTTAAAGGCTTGAACTCTTCTGTGCTTATATCAGCAGCAGCCTTTTGCCTTTGCTGTGAAATAGAGATAGCATCCTTAATCTTTTGGAAAGATTCTTGTAGGTCTCGGCTATACTCATCTGCAGAGCGAAGATCTTCCTGTGTACTTTGAGCAGTAGGGACTTTTTTATCTTCCCTACTGCTCAATTACCGCGAAAGGTGCTTTTTGGTGGAAGTATGTACAATGTTATTGTAGGCATACTTCACTAAGGGTAAGTACTTCTCCCATTGTGACCTTTGATCTACTTCCGTTACATAGGCTTTTAGTAGATCAAGAATTGTTAGGTTATCTATTTCACTTTGGCCCTCCGTTTGCAGGTGATAAGCCAAAGAGAAATTTAGACTTGTCCCTAAATTCTCAAAGAGACCCTTCGAGAAATTACTGGTTATTCTAGGATCTCTATTCGACACTATGGACATTGGCAAGCCATGGTACTTGAAGATTTGTGAAATGAAGAGGGTTTCCATTTGATGGGCTTTGATAGTCTTTTCGACAGGTATAAGTGAGCTTGTTTACTAAACCTGTCTACTATCGTCCATATTCCGGTATTCCCATGGATAGACTTAGGCAATCCAAAGATAAAATCCATGGATCTTCTCTCCCATGGTGAATTAGGGATTGGCTAAGGTTGAAGGAATCCAGGTTGCTTCCCTCTATCAAACTTTGTCTTTTGGCATACCACAGATTTAGAAACATACTCTTGTATGTTTGCTTTCATGGTAGGCCAATAGAAATATGTTTCAATCCCTTTTGGGGTTGACTGAATCCCTCTATGTCTTGCATAAGGAGGAGCATGAGATTCATACATTACTTTCTCATGTAGTGAGTTAGTAAGGCATAGCCTATTTCCATAGAGAAGATAACCATCTTGTAAAGTAAATGGTTCCTCTTTCTTCCCTAGTGCAAGGGCTGAAATCACATCTCTAAAATTGGGATCAATAGCATACTCATCTATCAGAGAAGATAGATCATTGTGAGTTGCTATGGAAACCGCATTCACTCTCGGTCGTCTTGAGAGTGCATCGGCTATTCGATTATGCTTGCCAGCAATGTGAGCAATATGAAAATGAAATTGCGAAAGGAAATTTTCCCACCTCATTTGTTTGTTGGAGAGCTTGTTTTGTGTCATGAAGTACTTAAGGCTTTGGTGATCCGTCCCGCAGAATGAAAGGAGTCCCCAATAAAAAGTGCTTCCATGAGTCTAAGGCATGTAGAACTGCGAGGAGTTCCTTTTCATATATGCGTAGAGGCAATCACCACAAGCATCACATTGGACCTCAAAATGGCTTTGAGAGATCCGGTAGTGTAAGCACAAGTTGAGAGATAAGCTTTTTGAAAGCATTGTTCTCCTTGGAAGACCATGTATACCTAACGTTTTTCTTTGTTAGGTCATGTAATGGTCCTTCTATTAGTGAGAACTTTTCTATGAAGCGTCTATAGATGCACACATACCTATAAAGCTTCTTAGTTCATGAAGATTCCTTGGTTTAGGCCATCCTTTTATTACCTCTAACTTTGATGGATCCATTTGGATGCCATCTTGAGAGATAATGTGACCTACATACTAAATCTCTTGTAAGAAAAACTCACTTTTCTTTCAATCAACATAAAGTTTATTCTCTCTTAAGACTTGAAATATTACCTGGATATGTTGCTTGTGTTCCTCCAATGAATTAGAGTAGATGATAATATCATCAAAGAACACTCCAATGAAGGTTCGATGAGGCTTGAACAGCTTCTCCATCAAGCGGTTGAATGTGGCTGGTGCATTGGTCAAGCCAAAAGACATGACAATGTATTCGTAAAGACCAAATGTAGTACGAAATGCGGTCTTTACAATGTCTTGATCAACTATCCTTATTTGATGATAGCCACTTTTTAGGTCAATCCTACTGAAGTAGGTGGACCCTTGTAGCTTATCAAATAGGTCTTCTACCCATGGAATGGGAAATCTATTTTTGATAGTGATCCTATTTAGTGCTCTATAGTCGATACACATATGATATGTGTCGTCTTTCTTTTGCACTAGTAACACGAGGGAGCAAAATGGAGATGAGCTAGGGTTAACCATGCCCTTCTACTAACTCATGCACTTGCTGCATAATCAACATGATTACATAGTGCACCTTGCAAGTTCAAGATTCCTTTTGCATCGGCTCTACTATTGGGCTAGAGATGTCACTAGTCTAATGGAATGATGCCTTGCTTTTTAGGCTAGTTTGGTGTTTCTTTTGGCATCATCTCTACCATTGGGTTGGAGGCATACAAGGGGGATGGGCAAGTTTGTTTTTAAACGTGGACAAAAAGAAAAAGTGTGGACAAAATTGTCGAGTAGTGTAAGCTGTTTAGATAACAGGAACATCATCATCATTTTTATCCCCATTTATCGTATTAAAACCTCATTCATTGATTTGAAATCCCGTAAAACTCCAAACTTGTGGTATCACAATTGATTACCAAGAAGTGTAAAGGGGCTGGGAGTTGCCAAGCTTGTAATTATTTACAATTCCTAGCCTTATTATTAAACCATTTAGTCAGGATTCCATTTCTTAAACATTGACTAAGGTATAAAAAGCCAGATTTTGTAACTTTTGACCTAGGTTTTTTGGATAACAAAAGTGAGCGTACGCTGCAGTAGTGTTCTCTGAGCTCTCTATAGTTTCATCTTTTCATGGCTCCTTGTGTGGTGTTGCATTGCGATTCTGAGCATACCAACGTGCTCACAGGTGAAAGATCTTCCATTCTACAAAAGTTTCTCGCGATGAAGTTGTGTTTTAATTAGTCATGTCTTTCTATGAGGTGTTTTCATTCCTCATGCAACATACACATATCAAAACTCGTTTTTTACCATAGGAGTAGATAGAGTAGGTCTTAAGGACACTATAGAGTTCTTCGGAGGCAAAAAATGACCTACCCAAAATAGGATGTTTATCTTCGATGCGATTCCGTCCAAGTGCAGAAATGGATTTTGAGCCGTGAGATTGATGAGGATACTCTACACACTCTGTGTATCAATTTTCATCGCATTTGGAGCATTGTAGCTATAAAAAATCATCCTTATAGACTTGCGGTAAGAAGGTTAGCTTTTGGTATTTGACACACATTTGAAACCAATCTAGGTGAGAGCACACTACACTTGGGTTTTCCAAGAGATTAGCTATCTCTTCTATCCTCCATGCACTAGTCGGGTCAGCTACATCCCACGGATTAACCTTTTTTGTATGTGGTTCTCGCTTTGCTAGCATTGATATAGTGAGGCTAAGCAGTCGATCAACATTTTGATGTCGTTGCCAAAGACAAGGCAACCTTAACTAGAGAAAAACCCAAATAATTCACTCAAAATTTTATTACTTCATCTAGTTTTGACTAGAGTAAAACGCTTTTTGACTTTATCACTATTGCGAGCTTCTTGAGAGTAGGGATACTTGGTAAGGACCTCGATAGCATTAGAATAGCTGGTAGGGTTGGGTGAAGGGTCCTTAAGACTAATGATTAGTTGGGAAGGATATCACCTACTTAGAAATAAGAGATTTGATACTGAAATTTAACTTATTTTCCAGAATATTGCATTCTTTTGTATGTTCAGTAGGAGTAGGGTAAGTAAAAAATAGTAAGGATTGCGTCTGATCTAAGCTGCTCTGAAAAACATCAAAAAAAATGTTAGAGTTATCTTTGGCATGCCAAAGATAAACTGGGGCTAATCTAGGTTGAACTTGAAAACTGAACTTGCAAGATGATAGAACAACTTGATTTGACCCTCGCTATTTATTTTGGTACAACTTGAACAACTAAAGAAATTGGCTGGGCTCAAATTTGGTAAAAACCGCCATTTGAGAGGAACATGGGAAAAGTAAAGTCAATTTTTGTATAAACATCAAAACCAGAGCAAGGATAAGCTTTAAAACATTGGGGACTATGCACTAATATTTGCATCAAGATCAAATTTTGGAAAGTTTTATCTTTGACACGCCGAAGATAGAGAGTCAACCAAAGAGGTGATTTTGGCAAATTTTTGATTGACGAAGCCTCGCTTGAACATTATAGAACTTTTGAGCAATTTTGAAAAGCTTTGAAGCTACACAAAGGCTAGAAACACCAAAACAATTGGAAATGTTTAAAACGGGACAAAAAGGGGTAGTAAAACACTTACATACAATTCAAAATTTATGAAACTCAATGAAGAGACTTGAAATTACATGTAAAAACCCAAGAGAGTTATATTGTGCAAAAAATCTCTTCAAATAGTGAAGTTTTATCTTTGACATGCTGAAGATAGAACTTTTACTAGTAGGGTGGTTTTCTTGATTTTGCACCACGGATAGCTAGGAACTCTATGCAAGTGGTCGAAGTCAAATTTCATGTCACAGAACGGGTGTAGCCATCTTTCGTGCTCCTAAGATATCTTGCACTCATTAACAAGATTTTTTACTCATTGAGTGCATTTGATGATTGGTGGTAAGATTTATGAGTTCTGATTATGGTTTGAAGTGCCAATGTGCAGGAAATCACATCTTGGCAGAAGAGGGCAAGGAATGTCTCAGAGGCATTGTGTCTTAACAAAGAACATCTTTCCAAGTTTGAAGTATTTGTTCTGTTAATTGCTTGTGTCCATTTATGAACTTGAGATCTGATAGGGTGTTAGGTAATCTTGGCACCTTGGGAGAAAATTTGAGTAGGGTATCCAGCAAAGAGAGCGTAAACCAAAGGAGACCTTTAGAGACTATAGCAGAAGAAGTGACAGACACTTACTCCTACTCAAGTTCCAAGATACATGTCTTCTTTTTTGACCCAATCGAGGATTGGAACCTCACTTAGGTTCAAGCATATTCTAGCCTTTTTTAAGACTAATGAGCATGGGGCCTAGATTTGTCTAGATCCTAACGAGGAGTATATCATAAGGGTAGATGACCATACTATCAAGCTGGATGAGGATGCTAAATCAATTAGGAAAGATACATTCTACATGGATAGAAACGGGGTGCAATCTCTCAAAATAAAAAATTGTGATATTGTAGATGGACGGGTATTGGAAGTTGACATTCTAATTCCAAACATGACCGTGAAAGAAGGACCGTTAGTGTTGGATTTAGAAGGATATGACTTGATAGACACCAAACCTCTAAAGCGTATACCTACCAACAACCCAAGGCTTGGAGTCTATTGTTGGAAGAATAACAATGTTATGAACTTGTTCTGGAATGCTCATGTCAAACCAAGACAATTGACATCCTTAAAAATCATGTATATTTTCAAGTAAGGGAGAAGGGCTTAACAAAACTTCCCGCCCAGCTCTTTAGGGATTTTTATAAAATAATTTTCTTATGATGACTCCAAAGGAGATTGAATAGACAAAATACCAGGGATACTCAATCCGAAAAGTCATTATGGGAACAATACCTCAAAAAGGACAAAACTTGGGGCCAAATGAGGAAGAGGCTATGGTATCATGGCCAGTCAACGTGGAAGTACGACCTGAAACAATCACGACAATGATAGAATTGGGGGTAGAGAGGCAAAAACTACCTTCAACACGGCAAGAATATGTGACACGAGCACAAGAAGAGGTCCACACGAGTCACACCTACCAAGCTACTAGTTTGAAGGCTTAATGGGAGAAACACCAGCCAGGAGGGTGGGTGTGGAACATCACCGTAGAGTCACACTAGTTGATTTCTTGAAATGGGTCAAAAAATACATTGGATCAGGGGATCCGTATGACCATTTAGCAAGTTTTATACAAATCTGGTAAAATAATTTTTGAAGCTCCATACACAATTCCTATTCATGACGCAATCAAAAGGAAATCTTGATCATATGAGATTAGTTCTACCATTATTTAAACTATTTTTCCCATAGAGGTTTTGACAAGATTTTTTATATGAAAAAATGAAAGAAAAACTTATATGGATACATGGAAAAAAACTTTGACTACTCTAGAGTTAAGAACTTACAAACAACAACGCTAAGCACATAGTTTTCTATACTCTAAGTTGCCTCAATGTTCCTTACCAGTGGCATTAAACTTTAATCTTTTTCTCCAACGAGTCTATATCTTCTTGGAGAACAAAGCATGATCCACGTACAATTTGTCAACCAATGAGACGTAGTTGGATTGGCCATTTCATGGAGGCTACAAGAGTTGTCAATTTTAGGAAAAACCTAGTCATAACTCACTTCTATCAAGTGTCACTCAGTCACCAAAAGGTACGCTCATAACTACAACCTCATATGTGTATTTCACGAAGCTAGTAAAGTGCTTCAAACAAAACCAAAATTTCTAAGTAGGTAGGCAAGACATGTTTAAATGTATGTGTGGTTTCAAACTCCCAAACCAAAACATGGACAAAAAATGTTTATTCACACTTGAATCAGTATGATTTGGGTTGATTGTGTAGTAATATCGTTTGAAACGTAGTAGCAAACTATGTCACACATGCCTATATTGTGTGACATGTGCCAACTACTTGGGATGCATATGAGAAATGTATCCCACACACGACCATTTAATAAGTTATGGAATCAACAATAGGACTTCAAGGTCATGCATTCAGTTATACACTTTAAAAGAAGCTAGAATTTCAACTTTCACAAGTTTATATGAGACAGATCTTCATCTCTAGGGACATAATAGTTGCCGTGTAAAGTGATATGGCATACACAGAGAGCCTTGTTGGAAAGATATTTTCAAGGACTTCAAGGTCATGCATTCAGTTATACACTTTAAAAGAAGCTAGAATTTCAACTTTCACAAGTTTATATGAGACAGATCTTCATCTCTAGGGGCATAATAGTTGCCATGTAAAGTGATATGGCATACACAGAGAGCCTTGTTGGAAAGATATTTTCAATAAATGTAAGTAGGGTGTGAAAAATAGAATGGCAATGATCACCTTGTTTCAAAATCTATGATCACATGGTCTTCTCTTTACTGATCATACATCCCGAAAAGCCAAAATTCCAATAATTGTGCATGTCTAAAAAAATATTTTGCATCAAAAATCCAATTCCAAAGTTCAAACAACACCATTATATGCTACATTGAGGAAGCCTCCCCCCCCATCCCCCCTCCTCCTCAGTTTTTGGGGTGCTTACTTTCACATCCATGGGCCATACACTGTCGGACAAGACTACATAACATTGGTATGGTATCCAAAAAAGGGTTCAATCACAACAATTTTCCATATTCTATGAAATAAAAATCCATAACAATCTAATCCAAAATCCCTACGTTTTCATGCCGTGGCACGTATATAGTGTGAAATTGAAAAACTCACCTCACTTCTTAAACTTCTTGATGCATGGAAAGAAAAGAAATAATGTACATATTGTGATATATGTTAGGTGATGTATGCTCTATTGCAGTCGCTATCATGTACATACCTATCCGGGGAACCATGGCCCTGGATGTGGCACCTTGTGTGCTTTCCCGCTCGATAAGATGCTTAATTTGGTTTGACAATGTACATATTCCAAGTGTTTCATGGTGGCACACTCATCTCGCCTATAAAGATTGATGCGAGTAAAAAATGCCGAAAATAGCAGCCAACAAGCGTCGTTGCAGAATTGCATGCAAAGTGATCCAAAATGGTATATTGATAAACAATGATGCTTATCTATGATTTTTATGCTTATGCAAGTGATCCCGCAGATTTAGGGATTTTTCTGACTCTGTTTGGGATTTTTCGCATCAAAAATGGCATTTCTTGGATAAAAAATAAGCTAAAAATGGCCTAGTTTTGGTCCAAAGTGGAAAAAGGCCCAAAAGCTGACACCTCAGCTGAAAATTCCGTGGAGAAGAGAGAGATGCCTGCTTTTTACAAAAAAAAAAACCTGCAATTTTTCTCTACTGTGCAATAGCTTCCATGGTTGCCCAATCTACGTGTGTTGCAGTCCTGCCTCTTCGCAACCTTGTATCTGAGCTTGTGAGGGAGTGAATTAAGCTTTCCACTTATCAAAATGGTGTGTGGGCTTCAAATTAGAAGCTCTTAAATCTTTAAAATATCAGAAAATTATCGCCGTGAAGGTGGAAGCTCGAGCATTCCTTTGAATTGTTTGATGTTACAACTATGTAATTGGGGGCGAGGCTATATGATACCATGAAAGAGGTTTGGGTTTTGATTGAAATTTGTGCTTGTATGATCATTGAGGTTTCATGGCTGAAACTTTCATGTTTTTAGATGGCCTTTCTAAATGAAATTGAATGTGATTTGGTGATCCTCTCATCATAATCTCAACTACGAAAACAAGCAATTTCCAATTGGCAAGATTCTATTGTGTATGAATTGTCTTGGCATGGATATGATCTATATTAATGGTAGGAATGACTTTTATGCCATGTGAGCCCAAGTGATTTCCCAACTGCCTTCAGCACACACTCTATTGCTTTGAAGCGATTGCACATAGACCATGACTTTTATGCCATGTGAGCCCAAGTGCTTTCCCAACTACCTTCAGTGCACACTCTATTGCCTTAGAGTGCATGCCCATAGACACATTAATAACAATTCTAGAGGACCCTTTAGTGAAATCCTACCATGCTCATACCTCACCTTAATTTGCAGCTTTATTAAGAAATGCATGTTGTACAGTGTCTCCAAGATAAGAGAGTCGTCTACACTAGAGAGTCACCTCTAAACCTACTATAGCTAGTCAAAACGAGAGTTTGGACCGGTTGGAGTCTCTTAATCTAGGAAAAGTGTATTGGATTGTAGCTTCTAGAAGTCGGGTAGTGATGATTCTATGGACGTGGCTAATCTCCAATTAGAGGCCCTTCCAACTTATAGACATAGGCCTTATTGAAAACACTCAAGTATACCCTTGCCATCTCACCATGGATAATGTTTGGTAAAATAATTTTTGAAGCTCCATATGCGATTCCTATTCATGATTTAATCAAAAGAAAATCTCGAGTATGTGAGATTATTTTCACCATTGTTTATATCATAGATGTGTTAACAACAATATCTAGATGAAAAAAGAAAGAAAAATACATAGATAAACGAAAAAAAGGGTTGACTATTGAAGCCTTACTTAGTCACAAACACCAACACTAAGTACATAGTTTCTATACTCTAAGTAGCCTCGTTCCTTGACAATGACACCGAACTTTAAACTTTGTCTCCAATGAGTCTGTATCTTCTTGGAACACAAGTAAAGACATGAACCACATACAGTTTGTCAATCGATCGATTGGATGTAGCTGACTCAGTTAGTTCATTGAGGCTACAAGAGGTTGTCAATTTTAAGAAAAACCTAGTCATAACTCACCCCTATCAAGTGTCACTCTCTAATGATCGCGGGTCACCAAAAGGAAGGCTCATAACTGCAACCCCATGTGCATTGCAACGAGCTAGAAAAGCGCTTGAAACATAAACAAAATTACTAGGCAGGTAGGCAAGACCTATTATAACATATGTGTGGTCTCAAAACTCCCAAACTAAAACATGGACAAAAAAATGCTTATTAACATTAGGCCTAACTTTAGCACGTCAACTTTGATGTTGGATACGCTCAGTAGCTCCATATAAGGGAGCTCTATCCTCTCCTTTGAAAGCAGATACTTGAATCAAGAATACCAAGTAAAAATAGAAAGAGATTGATCGTGCCAAAACACAGATATGGTATTCTAAAAAGGCATGGCTCACACAATCCTCAAAAGACATCAATCAAAACCACTTTCCATAGTCCACAAAATGAAATTGTATAAAAGAGCCAACCGAGAATCCCTATGTACATCAACTTTGCCCAAAAACAACATCATTACTTGCTACTTCAAAATTATAAGTTATCCAAAATACCAACTAACAACAGCTTGCTAAAAGAACCACCAAGTAAAAACTTAGGAAAATAGGATGTGTGTCTAGAAGCCCGGTGCTGGCCAAATAGGAAAACATTGGTATGGTAATCTCGATCGAAGGGCGCAGTACTTGTGATTATCTTGATCAGCTTGTGGATGCAGAGATTCTTGCTCAATCATAGAAAGGTTGTCGATGACTTCCCACAATCGGGATTCCGTTTGGAATGTGTACACCTTGGATAGCTTAGAGTCAAGGAAGAGAATTCCTCGTCCAATGCCTGTGCAATCAACGTTGCCGGTATCAACAACGAAATCGCGAAGATCACAACGTTGTTCTTCTGCATATTGACTATCAAAGTCACGCTTTTTCTTCTTCTTCTTCTCTTCAACAAGATTGCTTGCTTGCCATATTATTTCCCATGGATCTGCATGAATGGAGAAATTACTCATCGTCATTGTCGTTAACTTCCACAATTTGATCCTTTCTTCTCCTTGTGCCTTTGCTTGATAGCCTTGCGCCCCAAGAGATAAGGGCATTAATGCTAGTACACTTGAAGAGGGGATAGAGTTCCACTCAAAAGCTCCCACAAAGTAAAGCTCTCCCTCGCATTCCACACGAGAGGCATATGTGAAATGTGCGAGGCTATATTGATCTTGTTTGCACAAATCTTGCCCGAATAACTTTGTGACAATCGCATTTTGCCGAACATGGAGGTCTTGTATCTGGATGGGCAAAGGCGCGTGAAATCCCCGCCACATCCCACGCCTTGTATTGTACGCGCTTACAACGGGCACCACATTGAACTTGATCAGACGATCGTCAAGAAAGAAAATGTCCTCTTTGCAGCAAACTGCCTTTGACACCTTCATAGTAAGGTGTACCGGATGTTGTTTTCCAGCACTTTCTTAAGGAGTCGTACTCCAGTGTCTCTGTCGCTTTGGCCCTGTTGGCGTTAAGCCTGACGACTACTACTTTGAAATGCGGCTGTCTAATGGGATTGCCATAGAAGTTTGAATGCAAGCCAACCACAGATATCTCTTTGCCGACATGATGAAAGGAAGATGAAGACTGCTGCCTGTGTACTGCAAAGCCGTCTGCTGAATATGGAACTCCAGACGTATGATTAGTAATAGAATCAGAAATGACTGTGGAATATTGCAGCACGTCCTTTCCATGCACGGTAACGTCTTTGATGTCTGCATCTGCATCTGCTTCTGAATCAACTGATACTACGCTCATCTCATCCTCATCATCGTCATCAGAGGAGCCTGCCTGCATGTGGATGTCATCGTAATCTGCAGCCGATGGTGGAGGGAGTTTTGGAAGAAGCCAAGGCCGGCACCGAGTGGAGAGCGGGTTAACGATGAAGATGGCACCGGAGTCGACGCGTAAGCAAGCCAAGGAGGCAGAGGCGGCAATGTGGGTGACAAGTGGGGCTTCAGTATGGCCGGCGCCGCCGCGACGAGGAATCGTGGAGTGCGCAAGAGGCGCGCCATGTGAAGAGTCGTGTCGTCGAGGACGCGGGGAGAGGATCCAATCGGAAGCTCGTAGAGAAGGTGCGTGCAAAGATCTGCAGAGCTGAAAGGCGATGCTGGAGTTGAGGGCTTGCAACGCCCTAGAGGAGCAAAGGAGCTGAGAGAAGGGCAAAGACGCATACCGCTTTACATGTGTTTTGGCCGAGTGAAGGACGACCTTCTCCACTAGCTCCTCAGGAAGCTCCATCGGTAGCATACATTTTCCACGTCTTAACGCTGGCGCCATCTTCGTGGGTTTCTCACAAACTAAGTCCTTAGGTTTAAAAGGGTGCACATATATATACATTTGGGGTTTTCCACCGATTAACCCTTAGGTTTGTGGCCACGTACAAATAAAACAAACATCGTATCCATACATGACCTTGAATTTTTCATCGGAGCAATATCCATAGCGTGCTGCTCTGAGACCTCATGCATCTTCTTCTTAATGTCTTGCAACATGGTGTGAGCATCCATGTCGATAGCAGATCTATCCTCACTAAAGCCACTACAGGAGGCGGTTGCAAAATACACCATCTTCAAAGAACTTCCTTCCACTTGCTCTTCAACATTTATTTGTGAAGTGTCAACAAGATGTGCCTTTGTAGGCAACTCCTCTACCTAATGTGACATCACTCGCGCGCGATACATGTGATAATTGGCTTCAATCTATGGAACACAACGAAATCCTTTGATGAGTGAAATCTAGCTACGTGGCTCTATCCCTTGGCTACAATCGATAAAATTCTATCAGGGTCTTTGATAGACTATACTTTTAGCCTCTGTATACTATTTTGTTACAAAATCCAAGCTAAAATTCTCCTTTTCACTCTCCTGTCAGCCGGTTGTCTTGAATTTCTAAACGTTCTAGGGCTAAAGTGAGACACAACCTTGAATGCTAGTGAGTTTTTGCCGCATTACGATAACCATGTGGCATGAGAATGTGTTGTCGAGTTGAGAATGGGTTCACGTAAATGGAAGAGTTCATGCTAGCTACTAGTGGCCACATGCATGGTGCAACTTGTAGTGCATATGCATGTGATTTGGTATTGGATGAAGATTTCATTGAAGAAAGTGTTTATTCGAAGGGGATGGTGGAGGATACCTTTACTAACTTGTGCATAAAATATACAAATAACATGAAAAGGGAAATTGATGCTCTCTTTGTGGAATATGCACATTTCTATGAAGAAGAGGTACAGAGATCCTTATTAACAAGTAAACAAGATGTAGCTGAGAAGAACAAGGCACAATTATAGGTATATATATAGATCTTATGCATGCTATCATGAGTGTAGATATTTATTTATCGTGGATTGCAAGGAAAGTAGAGTATATTTCAAAAGTTGATGATGCATTATTGGAGCTTCTAGATGATAGGCTGGAAGGATTCGGGGTTCCATATGTCAAGGGCACATATGGTATGAAAATAGATGTTCCCTCATTAACGAGGTGATGCAATTGATGTGGAGTTTATGAAGATGGTAGATGAGGCTTTAGATGAGTTTATGCCTTCCTGAGATGACGTACATGCAGTCTTTCGGGTTCTAGATGAAGTAGTAGATGTTGTGGAAATTTGATGGTGGACTTGTGGTTGCAACCATTTGATCTTGGTGGTTCCATAGGCTTCATGGACCATAGAGAAACTTATATTCACAGTATGCTGTGTTGGTTTTATTTCATGCCATATCCTCAAGGTGGATATTACAATGATTGTGATTTATGGCAGCTGGAGTCAATGTCATTTGATCCAAGAGGATATTGTTATGTGCATAGTCTTGTTGTAGTTTATCTATAAGCTCTTTGATCCAGGAGGGTGTTATGCTATATATGGCATGGGACAAGGTATATCCATGTGCTATGACAAAGAGGATTTATTGGTTACTAGATGATTATGCTCTAGTGGCAACAACATTTTGAGCTTTCCCACGCTCTATTGGACGGATACGCCGTGACGGACGTCAGCATAGCGAGAACTCACCTAACATATAATGTCAACTGAGGACGAAGCTCGACTCGCAGGCGCGTGGAAGGAAGCAAAGGGTGTCAACCTCTACTCGACCGACTAATGACTACTTCCTACAGAGATATCAAATCTACATGCCATCGGTTCTGTGAATGTGAGAGTCTCCTATGATGCTACCGCAAGCAAAAAGCCCATTAGACGTTCTCGAAACGTTACGAAACTTGAGGGATATCCTATCAACACCAATAGGCCACTCTCCCTAAGGTCCGTGACCAAAAAAACCTACCCAATACCCTCCGTGCAGAAAACGCGTAGGATGTCTGGCCGGTTTTTGCAGGTCAACGTTTCCAAAAACTAAAGTGCCTAATGTGTAGCTCTACTCGCTCTGATCGTGTGGATATGCTGAAATGCAAAAACGGACAACAGTTACTCACCGAAACTCCAAAAGTAGCTCGCGGGTGAATCTGCCAAAACACAGACGAACGCGCGTGATGTAAGCATCAACGCGTAGCTCTCCTCGTGGGCATGTTAACCCTCACGGCACACGGACACCTTATGATCTATAAACATTGAATTATTTAGAGTCATGCACCGGGCTTGTCGGACCAATAGGGAAAGGTAGAGTGATCGCCGATGAGAGGCGCACTCTAACTGGGACATTCAAGGGATTAGTTGGCTAAGCATGGGCGCCCAAGTGTGAATGGGGTGAGCTCCTATAAAAGCCAACTAAACCTAATTTTTACTCATTCTCTCATTTGTGCAATAGAAGAGTGCTCTTGCTCCATCTCCATCTTCTTCTTCTTCACCTCCTCGTGTGTGTGTGTGTGTGTGTGAGAGAGAGAGAGAGAGAGAGGGAGAGTGTGTGTGCGATCGAGCATTACGAAAGCGCGACGGCGACGAAGCGGTTGAGCGCGGCACGACTGCAGCTTCTTCTTCATCGCGGCGAGGAATCCACCACGAAGGCGAGCGTAGAGCGGTGAGTGACACACCCTTTGCTCTCTTGAGCTTGCTAGTTTAGGCTTGTTGTGTGCTTGGAGCCGTTTGTGGCTCACACACGGTGTATTGGCAAGTCCCTTGCTTCGACAGTGCGGCAAGGAGCGCACATTTTTGGCGCCGCTGCCGGGGATATGCCCTACACTAAGCTCGGTTAGCACTTTACACTTTCTTGTGGTGCAATTTCTATCATAGGAAAGGCAAGGAATGAGGGTGTGTAGTTGTGTGGAGATTTCTATTTTTTGCGTTTTCTACGTTTTCTGGTTTGCACTGCACAGTTAGCATTTCTTGCGTTTTTGCATTTTCTGCATTTTCTGTCAAGTTTCAATTTCTGCAATTTTCTGCGTTTTCTGTGTTAAATTTTCTGTCAAGTTTCAATTTCTGCAATTTTCTACGTTTTCTGTGTTAAATTTTCTGTCAAGTTCCAATTTCTGCATTTTCTGTGTTTTTTCAATTTTCTGCATTTCTTGCTTTTTTTCAATTTCTGCAATTTCGGTGCGTTTTCAATTTTCTGCATTTCTTGCATTTCAATTTCTGCAATTTCTGCGTTTTCTGCATTTCAATTTCTGCAGTTCCTGTGCGTTTTCAATTTTCTGCAATTTCTGCGTTTTCTGCATTTCTGCATTATATAAAAAAAAGAAAAAAAATCGGAAAATAAAAACGCGAGTGAGCGGGCGGTGAAATTTTTCGAAAATAAAAAACGTGACTCTTAAAACGGACGGGTTGGTTTGTATAAAAGATATCCCCAAGCCCAAGCCCAGGCCTCAGTCCTCAGTCTTATGATATATACTAAACTCACTTTTATATATATACCCTACTCCCTCAAGAGGGAATGAGAGCATGTGGGACAAGTCCTCCACTCTCCTCCTTTCTCTTCCCACTTGCACCCTTAGACTTTCTAGTTTGGGCCTAGTTCCCTACTGGAAATTGACAGTTTTAGGGATTCCGAGGGCATAGAGTGACCAAACAGAGGGCTGTAAACCACGGCACGACCCTCTGACCGATACGCTCGTTTCGAGCTATTACACGGCCCATTCCACGACACGCTCTAAAAAATCTAGCAAAAAAACAAACAAAAAACACGCTAAAAACTAGTCACAAGGCCTCCTAGAGCAGCTTTTTGACACCTTAGGGTATCAAAAGCACATGCACTTACGCTCTGGGCGGGTGCTAGAACACGAGCATATTGAGGGTGCCTCTGTTCATACGGACACCCATTACCCATCCACGATAAGCTCTAGACCCTCAGCGGGGACACAAGGTAGCACCACCCAAGACCTTAAAATAGCCGCTAGTGATTTCTCCTCCGACTCAGAAATCATGGAAGCATACCCTACCCAAAACACTGAGAGAGAAGGCCATGCACCTCCCGAAGCTCCACATCCTAGTACTAGTATGTTTAGCCGTTTCATGGAAACATTAGGTAGAGCTACTCGCTCGGAACCTGATGCAAATGAAGCACACGAAGGGGGTGGGGAAGTGGAATCTCCTTTCACATCGCACGTGGACCCCACACCCCCAAAGAGTGTCCATGTGGATATCCTGCCAACTTCTTACCAAGAAGGCCCTGTTGAGCTGCCTCCTTCAGAAGTTCCCTCTAGAGTACGGTTGGTGACAAGTAAAGCCACGAGGGTTAACATTGCTTCTACCTCACAAGAAACCGTTAACACGTCGACTCTAGAAGGATTGTTCATTAATGATCATTGAACATACGACCTCCACACTGAGGTGTTGACGGATCTACACTCTGGCCACGCCTACCATGTAGGATGGATAGAGATTGTACAATCCACCTCTAGTGCCACGAGCATCGAAGATCAGCAGAAAATGATCTGTAATGTTATCCATGGCATTATTCAATCAGAAAGGCAAAACCGAGGGGTAAATATAATCTCAACTGGCCCCATGAGATTTCTGGATACGAGCAAGGCTCAACAGCCTACTCTATCACAAATGGAGACTCCTCTAATGAGCCCCATGGACCCATCTTACGTCATTTCACCTGGGGTCTCTATGCAATCTGAGCCTCCGAGCGAAAACTTTAGCTTCCCTAACTTGGCTCAACCCTCTATCAAGGAAAACACAGTGCTCACTCCAGGGATAAGCCTGACAGAGAATGTACCAATGACATCTACGGTTAGCGCAGTGCCACTACCTAGTGTCGTAGTACCTAATATGGGGCCTCGACCGTATGTGCCTCTAGCCCCTTATGCACACATGGCCCCCACACCTCCAATTGTACCACTTGCTTATGCTCCTCGAGTGCCGCTCCCTAGCTCTTATCCGAGTGGACCTATGCCCGGTTATGTTCCATATCCTGCATCATCCACACATATGCCAAGACCGGCACCCGTTCCTCTCCCACATATGATTCCAAGAGTACCTCCACCGGCCCTGCCTCCTCACATAGGTGACTTGGCAGCGTTTGCTCAAACCATAGGTCGATCTATCGCGGAAAATATGCGTCATGCATCTGATAGAGAGCCTAGAAGTAAGGCAGTACAAATTGCCAAACTCACGCAAAAATTCAATGGGGACGAAGATGCTAGAAAACACATTGAAGTGTTTGAACAAGTATGTGATTCCTTAGGGGAACGCAACGAACTACATAAGTGCAATGCCTTAAGCTTGACATTAAGTGGGAAGGCTGGAGTTTGGTATAGGACCCTAAGGGTGGACGAGAAAACAATCTACCCTACCCTTCGAAGGTTGTTTCTAAAGGAGTACATACAAGAAGGTGTGCTTTGGGGTGTAGCATCTCAGCTACAGAAGGCCGAACGTAAGGAAGGAGAGTCAGTAAGGGACTTCATTAGTCGTCTAAAGCACTTAAACTCTCGTTGCCCTGTAAATGAGCGCTTCAACAATAACCAACTGCTTGATCGATTCATTCGAGGGTTGAGGAATGAAGGAATCTATAATGGACTAGTGATTAGAGGTATCACAACCTGGGAAGATGTCACTGCCAATGCAATCCAATTAGAGGACAACTTGATGATAGCAGGCATGAGGGTGTCTACTGACACGAGATCCACTAGCTCACAAGCCATTGAGTATGAACCCATGACTGCAAAGCCCATTGCCAATGAGCCAAAGGTATTTGAGACATTCTTGACAGACCTCACCAAGGCAATCCAAGAGTCTCTTAAGGATAATCGACCCCCTCAAAATAGTCACATGTATCCAAGAAGGGAGCAACAATGGTGTTCCATTTGCTTAGGTCCACATAGCACTAGTGAGTGCCCTACGTTTAGAGTAAAATTTAATGGAACTTGCAACGCATGTGGTAGGTATGGTCACCAAGCTAAGGATTGTTTAATGATCAAACGTATGATGGCAAATAGACCACCTGTAGCCTGGACGGATGCGCCTCGAGCTCCTGTATTGATGCCTACTCCACCTGTTGAGCAACTACCGCTACACATGGTCCCTAGATCTCAAAATGTTGTACAAGCTACACCGCTACCACCTCCTGTGCTAGGACCGTAGCCCCCGCATCCAAGAGTCGCCCCTATGAACCAAGTGGGTTGCGAGCCATCAAATGCTTATCCAGATAGCTGTGAGGAGGAAATAGACACTAGTATTGCCTACGGACTTGATACATTGGAAGAGTGTCCTATATACTACATGGAAGATTGTTGGGGACAAGTCAAGCCAGTTTATCAAGCTGCTGCTCTCGCATCCAGAGGTCAAAATATCAACACCCAGGCTAGGAGGCCACCTCTTCAATGCTACGAGTGTGGTGGACCACATCGGGCAGCGGAGTGCCCTATTAGGCTGCAAAAGAATGCTGCACAGATGCAAATGAATCAAGGGAGCACGTCTGCAATGCCAATACTCACATGTAATCGTTGTGGCATAGATCACTTGATTGCCCAATGCCCCTATAACCCAAATGCGCCTAAAATCACACCCCTGAATTTGGTCGAAATTGCTAGTGTGACATCGCCAATACCACCCGTCGCACCCGCTTATGCGATTACACGGTCCATGCTTCAAGGGCCAGGCCATATCCTCGAAGAGAGAGATACCGCGTCAGTTATCCAAGCAAAGAAAAAGAAGACACGAAGGAAGAAGTCGCAGAATACGGAAAATTCAAAGCCAAGTTCCAAAACAAACATAGGAACAGGAGATGACCCCGTGTATATGAATGACCTCGAGGATGATTCAGATTCAGTCGAGACAATGGAGACTAGAACCAATACCACAAAGAGAAAGACCGACACAGAAAACCGTAACATGGAACCAAATGAAAACCGAATAAGAGAAAACCATAAAGAGCCTCTGAAAACACCACAAGTGTTTCCAAATCCAATCCAAGACCCCCAAGATAAATCGCAAGGGCAAAAAGGGAAGAATCGTAAAAAGAAGATTGGGACGTACCCAAACCCAGTAGACGAGATCAAGCAGGTGAAACATCTAAGAGGTTTAGTGGAGGAGATTCAAAGGAAACTAGAACCAGAACCCATGCAGGTCAAAATTCATGACACAGTGTTTCCCACGCAAGTTCATCCACCCCACATGAACCATAGACCATTAGCCATATCTAGTATCATCCAAGAAGGGAGTGAGGACGGGACATCAGAAAGTGAGCATACACCTTTCTTGTTGGAAAGGATGTTTAACGAAGGAATACCTGATCCCATTGAGGAATATGCGATTCCATCCTCACCAGTTCCTAGTCAAGGACCTACACCCTGCAAAACGCCAATGAATGTTGCCAAACTAGTGGACTTCATGTCTTCTAAGGTCCGAACCACGATCATAGCAAAGCTGTATGGAGATCCTGAGTTATTCCTTGCACTTCGAGCATTCCTTAACGGAGAGCTACGAACGGGATTACCGCAGTTTGCGCAACCAAATAGGCCTGACTCGATTATGATTGATGAGGAAAATCATGTGCAATCACTTGACTTAGATGGACACGAGTCTGTGATTGAGGTACCCATTAACCAATTAGGGTAGTATTTTGAAGGCGACGAGTCTAATGCGACCCTACCCATCACTACCAAGGGATTAACTATAAAGGGAATTCTTGATGGTGGTGCGGGAGTTAGCATCGTTACAAAAGATTGTTGGGAATCCATGGGAAAACCCCGCCTCAGTGTTACTAACATTGTGGTAAAGATGGCAAATGGTACCATAGCCAAACCTATGGGGATGCTCAAGGATCTTAAGATCAAAGTTCTAGGACACAAGGTACGACATACGTTCATTGTAATGGATTTCTCTAAACACCTTATGTCATATGAAATGATTTTAGGCCGACCATTCATGAGGGAAGCACAAATGGTTCACGATTGGTCTAAAAATCATGTCTATTTGCAATTCCAAGACTCTGTCCTTAGAGTGGATTTGGTGACTGGTAAGGTACACCCCTTAGGGAGTAAAACCATTATTGATCATCGCTCTGACACCACAGTTCACTCGGCCCCACTACAATATTGTTACACTTGTAAGAAGGATACAGACATTGGCAAAGATTCTCCTTATATGGATATCTTACCTGGGATGACTGAGTCGGACAATGTGGATTGGGTCCACCTAGCATCAACCATAGACACTTGGGGAAATAGGGGGACGACCTGGGTAACACCTGGGGGGGATGAAATGCCTATACCCTTAAATATGCTACAAGCAATGCATATCGCTTCTGACAAGACTCATCCTAATGTAACGAAGAAAACATACAAGTGGGTCCCTAAAGCTTCTTTAGTGACCATAACTAGTGCTAAAAAACAGAAGCCTTGTAAGAAACGTACCACTCGCTCCAAGAAAAGTAAGAAAATGTTGCGATGGATCCCTAAACGACTATTGGAAGCCCAAGGCTACTATCAAGGAAATGATCAAATCTGGGTGCCAAAACGTAGATTGTGCTCTTACCTATCACCTGACCCAAGTGAGCCCAATCCCGTAGCTCCAAAACGAATCAATGATCGTGGAAAGAAAAAAATCACACAATGCTACACACCCGCTCCCGAGCTAGTTTGGGTACCAAAGAAAGAACGATTTGTTCCACCTAGCTCAGGAAGGGGGGAGTCCCATGAAGCTTCTAGCTCCTCATGTAATACATCCATAGAGGTAAAAGCTTCTACACAGCCTCCATCTATAGTAGTGGACCGCCATGAAGCTACAAAAGAACCCACACCTCCCAGTGTTCAAGAATCACCTGATGAACCACTTCAAGTTCGATCCTGGGAGAGTACCTTACCACCCTTGCAACTTGACGAGGCACCTAGGGTAATAGAAAACTACTGGCAAAAATCCTCACCTATTACCAACTGGAACAATTGGTTTCAAAGGGTGACAAGCTCATTTCAAACGGTATGATCTACCCAAGGAAGGGAGGAGTGTTTGCTGACAGTCATCATTCACTGGTTTCCCTCTCAACCTTTTTCCCTGACCTCTCAATCACCGATCTTAGGGAATGTACATATTAAGCTTTATACTCACAAAAAAAATAATAATAATAAAGAGCAAGAGCAATTAGCAAACGAGTATGCACATTAAAAGTCAAAACATTGACTCAGACCTACACATGTCACATCTGGTATAGTGAAACAGAAACCTATGCCATGAAACACCTTTGATCCTCATCACTTGAGTGATGGAGGGTAGGTAAGATTAGTACGATAGGAGTGTTTCTGTTTTAGAGTTGAGTGATTAGCAAAGTTCTCTTTTCTTATTGATGTGCCTCCTGGAGGTATTCCTTTTGTTTCCTAGTGTGTACAGGAGCGTGTTGCTATTGATAGGATTTGGACCTTCATGGAACCTTTCTCTCGTTCACACTTCAAATCAAGCGCGACCATCGACACAAACAGGTGTTTCTTGTCCATTAGCATTGCCCTTATCTTTTTTGCATCCATGTTTGTCTGCTTTGATTGTGATTGGTAGCATAATATTCAGCGCATTGGCTTAGTATCAAACATTTAATTCAATGTAATGTTTTGTCATAATCACTTGTTTAGGGGTAAAAATCAAGCAGTCCGACTAAGCTAGTTTGACCAAGCTAGATATTAGAAATCTTCTCTTAATACCATGGGGAATGCCTTCCTAATAAGAAACGGTTACTTAGGTTCTTAATCCGATTTAGGCAGCATTGTATGAAATGTACTAGGGCTTTCTAGTGGGCTTAACCCTAGTGACCTTTAGCTTAAGTATTATAAAGGGAGTTTACTAATGTGATGAGCCTGGGGAGGGTAACAGTGTTATATGACCCCCCAAAGTTACAAAATTCAAATGCTGAAAATGAACAAACAAAAAATCAAAGTGCCACACTGTAAAATCTTAAGCTGGAAGAGAAATCTCGGCTTGATTTGGTACTTCACTCACATGTATTGCCTATGGTACTAGAGCCCTAGAGGTTCCCAGCGTGGGCGCTTTTCCTTGAAAAGCAAAAAACCCAAGGCATACAAAATAAGCACACACATCATAATTGAATCAATGTGAAAAGACTTTGGGGAGTCAAAGAAAAAGTAATCAGTCAGGCGATGATTTCATGAGAAATTCCTTTTATGGTAGCTTAACTACAAGGTTTTCTAGATATAGCCTCTAGTCAGCCCTCGAACATGAATACTTGGCTCTCGCGATTAAACAACTTAATTGACCACAGAAAATTAAGAAGCTTACCCATGGTATTAATATTCGATCTCTAGTGCCTTTCGACCGTCAAATTAGCGACCCCATACTTGTTTAATTTTCTACTTTTACATCTGTTTATGCATTTGATTACATTGCAATTTAATGTTCATTGCTAACAAATTGTTTGAAATTCTTTGACCAATCAATTTTTCTACCTAAAACTGCATATGCTTTTTAAGAGAATGCAATTACTATGCCAATGTTGTTTGATTTTGCAGTGACTAAAGAAGGCTAAGGACATTCATCTCAAATGCTCTTCCACCTCGACGAACGAGCTTCAACTCAATAGCTTCCGAGGACGGAATCTACATCAGGAAGGGGGGCATGTTAACCCTCACGGCACACGGACACCCTATGATCTATAAACATTGTATTATTTAGAGTCAGGCACCGGGCTTATCGGACCAATAGGAAAAGGTAGAGTGATCGCCGATGAGAGGCGCACTCTAACTGGGACATTCAAGGGATTAGTTGGCTAAGCATGGGCGCCCAAGTGTGAATGGGGTGAGCTCCTATAAAAGCCAACTAAACCTAATCTTTACTCATTCTCTCATTTGTGCAATAGAAGAGTGCTCTTGCTCCATCTCCATCTTCTTCTTCTTCACCTCCTCGTGTGTGTGTGTGTGTGTGTGAGAGAGAGAGAGAGAGGGAGAGTGTGTGTGCGATCGAGCATTACGAAGGCACGACGGCGGCGAAGCGGTTGAGCGCGGCACGACTGCAGCTTCTTCTTCATCGCGGCGAGGAATCCACCACGAAGGCGAGCGTAGAGCGGTGAGTGACACACCCTTTGCTCTCTTGAGCTTGCTAGTTTAGGCTTGTTGTGTGCTTGGAGCCGTTTGTGGCTCGCACACGGTGTATTGGCAAGTCCCTTGCTTCGACAGTGCGGCAAGGAGCGCACAGGGCAACACACTGCTGCTCTCCGTTTGCGATTCCGACCACCGTAGCTCCTGTAGCGCACAGACACACTCTCTCACTCTCTCACAGTTTCCCAACGACACGGCAGATCAAATTTATTAGAAGTCTCTTTACAAAGCTTTAGGTTTTGGCTTATATACTAAGCCTTAGAAAACCTAATGTCTGACCAAAATGACCTTATTTGTCCCTAGGCTTCTATAGAGCTTAATTACAACACCGTGAGCTGGCTTTGCTCATCCAACAAGCATCTGTGGCCAAAATACAATTGCCGACTTAAACTATGAAGTTCCCGTAAACATTACAAAAGTGGCCGTAATGGCTCAAAATAATAATAACGGGATATTCGATGATGTCCATGAGCTTGTATCTTCACATTATAGCATCCATCTTCGTCTTCATCACTTCCTCAACATCTTTATTTGGAATCTTTAGAGAATCTTTGAGGAATCTTTGTGGAAGCGTTGTTGAAAGATTGACCTTTCAACACTCTCCCCCTCCGAAGTCTTGTCGTCCCCGACAAGACCCTATGTCTGCAGTGGCCTTGACGAGTGCTGCATGTTTTGATGCGATTGAAGCTTTTGTTGTTGTAGTTGCTTCTACCAGATGCTTTGTATGTTGTAGAGTTACCTTTTCCTCGTACATGTAGTGTAGTTGAAGCCATAGCTCTCCCCCTCCGATTGGTTGTTGTAGCGTGAATAAGTCGAGTGAGGTTTGTTTTTGCAACAAGTCTTTATCTTGGCAGCTCTGTATTGTTTGTTCTTTGGGTGTCATCCTGCATGTGTACCTGTCATATTGGAGCCTTTTTGAATTTTTTCTGGGCCGTTCCTTTTTTATCTTCTAGTTGATAAGCATGTAGTTGTTTGGGGATGTCGTTGGTCTGCTTTTCTGTGTTTTTATAAGAAAAATAAAATAGTAAAAATAAAATGTGGCGTATATTACAAAATGAAGGTCTTGGATACCTGGATAGGACTAGAGGGAGAAACCCAGTGGGAAAAAAATGCCTTTAGTCACCATTAAATGTGAGGCTATATGTACTTATGTTTGATGTAACCGAGTTTTGTTGAGTTAAAGTACTTATGGCCGTATGGCTACTATTACTAGATATACAGTGGATAAGTGTTAGTAGCTTGAAGTCAGAGTCATTGTTGTTGAGCAAATGCTTGTGAAACCTGTTACCACTTCGTCATCGTCATTTTGTTGTGTAAGTGCATGGGTGGAACACAAATCGTGTCAAATGCAAATGTCCAATGATGGGACATTATATATGCTTGCACAGATAGATGCATGGGAAACAATATGCGGTGTGAGAGGAGTTTGAATGGGTGCTTCCAGGAGTGAACGTAGCTAGAGAAGCAAAAATATATTTGACTTCAAGAGCTGCCGTTACTCACAAGAAGGGTTTTTGTTGGCGAGGTTTTTTCCACTCTCCTCACTGTGTTCATGTGCGTGAGTGTTTTCTGGACTACTCCACCACTCCACCATTTAAAATAGTAGAGTTTGACTCTTATGCTCACCTCTTCCAGCATGAGTGACATGACTTTATGTATGCTCAACTCTGCAGCTTGAGCTTTAATCTAAATATCTAGACTCATAGACCACAAAGAATATTAAGACATGAAGCTTGGGTCTAATGCTTGCTCATTTAGTGGCTCAGCTGCCCGACTCTTGACTCTTATGCCATTACTTTTATGGCAACTTGACTTACTCTCGGGATCTTTCGACCAAGAATAGGTTTTGAAATTCAAAACTCCCATCCTCGAAGAGAGGATTTGTAAAGGACCATGCTGGCAATATTGGTTTCTTTTGCCATACCTGGGTGACCTTGGTTGTCAAAATTTCTTTTTGTTGTTGTTGGTCCCTTGGTTGAGAAGATTGGCTCGCTCCATTCCCCGTAACACTTTGTCTATCATGTCTTGACATTTCTTGAGAGCTAGAGATGACTTCAATCTTCTTAGTTATTTGTTGTTCTTTTGGTACCCATTTGTATCTTCATCGTGTGATTAGTGTGTCTTTGCAGATATCCTTTGCCTTGACTGTGACATTGTCCTTGATTTTGCCTTCCGTATTTTCAAGCTGAAGTCGTTTGCTTGAAGAATGTTTACCTGGCATCTTTGGTAGCCAGATTCTCCGATTTCCTTGATAGTAACCTTGTGCTTGAATAATTGTAGATGGCACTTCCCATGATGTTTTTGATGTCGTATTGAGATGTACAAGAGTGCCATTTTTGGGATTATTTATCAATGAAGTCTCATGTTGGTATGAAGGCCAGTTGGATTTGAAATTTCCTGCATCCCTTTGGCGAGCCTTGTTGGTTGGTCTCCTTTGGCGATATAAATATGATCTTTGTTGCTTTTGGGGATGCTTTTTGAAACCTTTATCCACCACATAAGCCGAGGTCTGTGGTTTTGGTAACCAAAGTTTCTTTTGAACCTCATAATAGCCTTGCTCTGCTAAGCTGTAGTGGGAGGCTATCCATCCCATGTGTTTACCTTTCGTCAATCGGCTAGGCTCATTTACCCATATTGGGTCCTTGAGCTTGATTTCTTCAGCTTTGATGTAGACCTTTGAAGATTTTTTTCGACGATGATCGCGCAGTGTAGGGTATTTCGGTTGAAAGATTTTCTTTGGATTCTGTCTTTCATGTGGAAGCATGTGGTCAGCTCTGTCTTGAACTTTTCGGGGCTGGATTGAAGACTCTGATTTAATGGGTTGCTTCTGTTGGTAGGACATTTGTGGGCTCATTTTGGCTGTGCCATTGTCAGAAGCCGATAATCTTGGAGCAGTAGTAGGCTGGATTTCTTGAGAGCTAGTCGTGATGACCATTGTTGAAAATCCAGGTTCTTCTGCCAATGTTTTTGCCCAGTGCTTGGACAAAATCAAATGTGTACTCATTTTCGATGAATCCACCACTAGGAATTTGTCTTTGATTACCTTTGACAGTAATTTAAGGGAAGCTTCTGCAATCCCTAAACTTGTGACGGCTATTCCATGTGATATAGGAACCTGTACCTGAATTTCATATAGTTCTGGCTTACCTAGACGTAACCATAGCCCATAACACATGACATTAGTCATGGCAGTGCAATCTTCTCTGCTGTAAAGTTGAATTTCAGTTTCTCATACACATCCAACGAGAATTTAATCTTCTTGTTGGCTGCCAAGTAACTAATGTCCTCTTTGCTTTTGGTACTTGTCTTGGACTTTTGTGCCTTGAAGGCTTTGTCATCCTCTTGTATGTTGAACTTCTTTGTCATTTGACTGGTTGTAGCATGTCCCAAGTGCTTACTATCTTCTGTTGTAGCTACTTGTTGGTGTTCATTGCTAGTTTCTGACTGTGACGCCTTGATTCTTGATTTTAGAAGTTCTCTGTCACTATTTACTTCTTCTAGCACTTGAAGGTCATTCAATGGTGACTTTTCTTCTTGGAAATGTTTTGAAGCTTGTGTAGCAGGATGTTGAGGTTTACTCTCTTCTTCTGATGCAATGGTCGTCGTGTCCTTTGGTTTCCATTGTTCCATGGGTTTTTGTAGAGTCTCTTCTCGAAAATATTCATTCATATCCTGTATTGCTTGTCCTTGGTAGTCAATCTTGGACTCATTCATTTTCTGTTCTTCTGTGCATTGTATGTCTTCAGTTACATCTTCTTTTAGCTTCTCATACTCTTTGATTTGTTCAATCACCAATGAAGAGTCCACAATAGAAAATTTATTTGGTAGACTTTCAGCTTCATCCATTGACTCTATTTGCATGTCGTCCACTTGTGACTTGGCACTAAGAATTTTTGTTACCTCTACCACCTCTTCTTGTGTTGGCTCACTATCGTCAGAATCTTGGCTTCTTTTGCTCTCGAACCTTGAACTACGAGCTTCATCTTCATCACCTTGTGGATGCTCTGACTTATCCTCACTGAGGCTCCTTAAACGATCTTGAATCAGCTGATTCAATTGATCTTTTTTGAAAGCTTGATTCTCTATGATAATGTCGTTGACACCCTTGACTTCAAGCAACTGTGTCTTGAGCCTATCTTTTGTGCTCTGCGACAAGATCTGCTTCTTTTCCGGAGATCTTGTTGGGGATTCTTTCTTCCGTTCCCTTGTTGTCACTGTTTGAACTTTGCTTTTGGCTTATTGCTTCTTCTTTTCCATGTAGAGCTTTACTGGGCAGTCCTTCACTAAATGACCAATGGAACATTGGTCGCAATATGTTGTTATCTCAACATGTGCACCCTTTCGACGAGGCAGCTTTCCATAATACTGTTGATAATGGTTTCCTGTGGTATCTAGATACAGATATGACCTCTTCTTTGCATGCATGAACCTGTAGATTATGAATGACTTAGGTGTATCCACTGGCTTTGTCTCTTTATCCTTCATTGTCTTGTCCTTGAGAAGCTGAAAATAGCTTCCATTATTGCTTGCATACAAGATCAAATCACTATCCATGCTTTCTAGCAGTTGTGATGCTAATTCTTCCATCAGTATATGGTCTTTGACGTGGGGCTTCTGCATAGCCTTAGGGCTATGTTTTCGAGTTGATTTTGGCGAGTTCTGCACCGAGGGTGAAGATTGAACCGAATTTTTGTTTTCCGTTTCCCTTGATGGTGCTTTTGGAAGGGGTCCAAGTATGTGACTTACAGGTTGCCCACAATTGCTAAACTCATCCATATTTTTCACATCGGCTATTTCATAGTGCCTATCGTATTTGTCAACCACAATGACATCTTGACCTGACCTTTTACATTGGGCATTGTGAATTTTCAGTGGTATCTCCTCCGGCTCGGCATCTTCCAATGCTTCTTGAAATTCCACTTGGACTCTCGAAAAGGACACTACTTCTTGTAAAACTGGACTTCTTAATCCCGCTCTTGAAGATATAGGGTCTCTTTGTTGAGTTTTAACTCCCACCATCCGAGAGGGTTTCATATCTGATGTTGGCATCTGTTTAATGCCTGATGATATGACTTCTTGTGCTTTGTTAAGTAGCTCTTGAGACCAAGCTAGTTCTTTTTGAAGTTGGGCTATCTTCATAGCTAGTACCTCTTGTGCTGGTGCGGTGCACGAGACTTGTGTTGTGTCTTTCCATGTTGTGTCTTGTGTTGTGCCTTGTTGTGTGTCATGTGGTGTGTCACTCATTTGTGTAGTGACAGCCGTAGGTGTCAATTCTTCCAGGTGCGTAGTTAGAGGTAAACCCATGACGAGATGGTATACATTACCACCTTTAGACATGTAGTCTTCTCCTCTTGAGCCAAACGCTTTTGCTGTAAAGTAATGATTGTTTTCTACAGGAACTTCACAACTTGTGACAGCCCTATAGTATCGACCGTCTTCATCTCCATAGAGGGTACCAGATTTCTATTTTCCATCTTGTGCTTTGTATAGAAAAATACTTGGAGGATATGCGTAGAGTTCTGTAAGTTGATGCTTGTACAACATTTCTATCTCGTTGTCGATGTATTTTCCGTGCCTCATGTAAATTGATCCCAGACAGTCTTCCATGAAATCTGGATGTGGGTGTAGTACATTCTTCGTTGTTTCAACTTCCACATATTGAGATGTCCGAGTTTCCTCTGTATCTTTCTTTGTCTTGATGTACAAATTCCGATTGTCGTCCTCATAGCATGGCAGTCCTTTGTAGTATCCAATCAGATAGATCCGAATTTGCTCTCTTGTAATTTATGTGGATGTACTTGAAGCTTCTTCCTGACTGGTCTGATTCCTTTGAGACGCCATTGCTTTCATCTTGACTCCCTTGTTGTACCTGTTCAGTGATAGCTCTAATTTCTTGCCTCAATGCTAATAAAAATTATTAGCACCCTTGTGCCGGTCTTTTTCGCTTGAGGTCCTTCAGCTTTTGTGGATGCCTTAATCTCTGAGTTTTCTGAATTGGGCTTTGCTTGAACTTCTTAGCTTCCTTGCTTGCCAAGGCTGATACTGACTTGTCTGGTTGCTTGCTTTGCCTAGAGCTTTTTAGCAGGCCTCGATCTAGTGGAAGCACTGTGATAAGTTATGCAACTTACCACTATACTGCAACGACTGCTCCCTTTGTAGCGATTCTTGAGTCGAACTAACCTGTGTTCACTTTAGCACACAATCTACAAAATTCTATTTAGCTGGCAAACTTTTTCACAATGAATGCAGAAATCCTTGATGTACCTTTGACGGCCACACTTGTTCCTTGAGCACCTTCCAGCGGGTGACCAATGGTTTTCCCAAAAGATAATTTCAATCTGCTAACTTAGCAGTCTTCAAAAACCGTGACCGTTTTCTCACAATTCTTTCGAACTGTCTGTTTTAGACACCCCTGACTTCCGAATGCATTTTGAGGCCTTAAACGATGTTTTTTTCAAAGTTGAACTAAATGGTAGCCGTCGGCATACATTTAGTTCAAGTTCTGCTCTAAGATCTGTAGAGTCGCTCTCAAGCTACGTGTTGATATAAAAACTTTTCTGATCCGATACCGTTTGTGAAAGTTATGGCCAAAACAGTGAATTGCAGTTTAGAATGGTCAAAATGAGTCCAAATTCAATTTTGAAAGAAGATTTGGGATCTCTGTGACACTGTGAACACTCTTGTATGGTCAAAATTACAGTTGGACCCTAAAACTGGCCTGGAGACATCCTACGCGTAGGATGTCTATATGCTCAGAATTTAACAAAATTTGGTCCAGAGACTCCCCTTAAGTCCAGCAACACAATGGTATGCTCAGAATTTCATTTGGGCCTAAAAATGGCCTTGACACATCCTACGCGTAGGATGTCTTTTTGCTCAGAATGACTTGAAATTTTCACCCCAGCTTCTCCTTGATGTCCTGATCGCAGTGGTGTGCTCATAGTTTGGTTTGGAGTCCTAAATCAAGCTAGAGACATCCTACGCGTAGGATGTCTTTTTGCTCTGTTTCACCTCAAACTTGCACTGTAGCTTCCCCTTGATGTGCTTAACTCACAGCTATTTTTATTTTTTGATTCTGACACCTATAGGTTGGTCAAATGATCAAGAATCTGTTCCAAAAGCCTGATGTCTGTTTCTAGATGAATTCCTAAGTCAAATCAATTCCAAACTGGACCAAATTTGACTAGGAGGCTTGCCTAAGGCTATACAACACCCTGCTATGTCCACAGTTTGAAGTTTGGTTTCAGAATTATGCCTGAGACATCCTACGCGTAGGATGTCTAACTACTCAGAATTGCCCCAAATTTGAACCACAGACTCTCCTTAAGGTGCTGATCACTGTGGTATGCTCAAAATTTTGTTTAAAGTCCAAAATCACATAGAAGACATCCTACGCGTAGGATGTCTTTTTGGCCTGTTTGACCCCAGACTTGTCCCACAGCTTCCCCTTGATGTCAGTAACCTGTCAGTAACCCAGTGGTATACTCAGATTTTGGTTTGGATTTCAAAAGATCCCAATTTTAGCTGTTCTAGTCTTTTTCAATCAAAAGTGATAAAGTCTGCTTAGGACCCCCTTTTCTTCCCCAAATGAGATGAAAACTCTCTCAGTCACTCAATATATCATGCAAATCATGCTCCTGCAGCCATCCTATGGTTTTGGTCTTGGAATAATGCCTTGGCACAATTTCGGTAGGATGTCTGGCAATTTCAGTCTATCTGGCCTTATCCTGTCAAGATATGGTCAAGTTCCCCCTTCCAGGTGAAAATAGGGTAAAACCTACCTTCTGAACACACTGGTCAACTCAGAATTTAAAAATTTCCACCAAATCACCCTGTAGACATCCTACGCGTAGGATGTCTACTGCTGATTTTTTGAGATTGAAGTGTCCCTAATGCTTCCTTATGCTCTCAGCAAGTGCAAGTATGCTTCACAATTGCAAAACCATGCAAAAATCACTCATTTTAAGCCTTTTCTGAATTTTACATTTTCTAACTCCGCCTTTTGGCTTTTGGTCAACAAAAATAGGGAAAAACACTCAAGTCAATCTGTAACTAGGGTAAAACCTACCCTCTGAACCCACTGGTAACCTCAGTTTTCCCAAATTCCCTGCCAAAAGTGTCCTGGAGACATCCTACACGTAGGATGTCTACTGTCTTAAAATGCAAAAAAAAAATTGACAGTAGTCCTCCCTATGCTCTGTAGAGCTCTCAGCAATAATCACACAAAATTTTGGACTTCAAATCAGTCTCCAAACACAATTCACTGTCTTTCCTACTTAGCATTTCCCACTTCTCTGATGAGCCTAACAGCAAATAAGACATGCATAAAGTACTCTATATCAACAATCAAGATATCCTACTTACCCTACTCCTACTCATCATGTGAGATGGTGATTTTGATGTCTCGGTTGCTTCCTGACCTCACACGGACTCTCAAGTCAACCTACCACCACATCTACCACTCCAACTCCTACTCTCTACACCACAACCTACTACTACCTAATACTACCTAAGACGAAGGATCTAGGCCAGACACACGCTCCCTAGACTCCCTCTAAGACCAAAAGAGTCCACCACTCTCCAATCCTTTCTAAAAGAATGAATATACTCTGGCAAGCCAGAGGGACCTCTATCCTCAAGGACTAGTGTCGGTCACCTACTTAGGGCCCTCGTCCCCGGCAGCGGCGCCAATGTTCGACGGATACGCCGTGACGGACGTCAGCATAGCGAGAACGCACCTAACATATAATGTCAACTGAGGACGAAGCTCGACCCGCAGGTGCGTGGAAGCAAGCAAAGGGTGTCAACCTCTACTCGACCGACTAATGACTACTTCCTACAGAGATATCAAATCTACATGCCATCGGTTCTGTGAAGGTGAGAGTCTCCTATGATGCTACCGCAAGCCAAAAGCCCATTAGACGTTCTCGAAACGTTACGAAACTTGAGGGATATCCTATCAACACCAATAGGCCACTCTCCCTAAGGTCCGTGACCAAAAAAACCTACCCAATACCCTCCGTGCAGAAAACGCGTAGGATGTCTGGCTGTTTTTTGCAGGTCGACGTTTCCAAAAACTAAAGTGCCTAATGTGTAGCTCTACTCGCTCTGATCGCGTGGATATGCTGAAATGCAAAAACGGACAACAGTTACTCGCCGAAACTCCAAAAGTAGCTCGCGGGTGAATCTGCCAAAACACAGACGAACGCGCGTGATGTAAGCATCAACGCGTAGCTCTCCTCGTGGGCAACACACTGCTGCTCTCTGATTGCGATTCCGACCACCGTAGCTCCTATAGCGCACAGACACACTCTCTCACTCTCTCACAGTTTCCCAACGACACGGCAGATCAGATTTATTAGAAGTCTCTTTACAAAGCTTTAGGTTTTGGCTTATATACTAAGCCTTAGAAAACCTAATGTCTGACCAAAATGACCTTATTTGTCCCTAGGCTTCTATAGAGCTTAATTACAACACCGTCAGCTGGCTTTGCTCATCCAACAAGCATATGTGGCCAAAATACAATTGCCGACTTAAACTATGAAGTTCCCGTAAACATTACAAAAGTGGCCGTAATGGCTCAAAATAATAATAACAGGATATTCGATGATGTCCATGAGCTTGTATCTTCACATTACAGCATCCATCTTCGTCTTCATCACTTCCTCAACATCTTTATTTGGAATCTTTAGAGAATCTTTGAGGAATCTTTATGGAATCTTTGTGGAAGCGTTGTTGAAAGATTGACCTTTCAACACGCTCTTTGAGGGATTTACGCTTTCATGAAGTGCCAGATTGGGAGATTGTTGATAGCTCGTTGATAGCATGCTTAGAGTGGGGTAAGGCCTAGGTGATACAATGGTTCATTGTAGAAATGATCAAGATAGAAAGCGAGAAGGAGTGTTTTCCAAGGAAGTTTTTGAATGCGATGTTTTGGGGCTCCCCCCCTCTTTGAAAGCCAATGGTGAGGCTAAAACGTTTATTAGAGAAAGACATCATAAGTTATACTTTGGGGTCAAGTCTCTCTCTCTCTCTCTCTCTCTCTCTCTCTCTCTCTCTCACACACACACACACACACACACACACACACACAAGGAATGTGAAGAAGAAGACAAAAAGGGAAAATAATATAGGTAATCATCTTGAAGTATTTGGCATCGTCTTCCTCCTCTCCTCTAGTGTACATTGCCTATTATAATCTCCATAGAGGGAAAATTAACCCAGTGCCTATTGTTTATGTCATGGATACAGAAGGACCCGTTTATGGAAATTTGTTGTAAGTTGTTTCTATTTCAATTATAAGCAGTACAATTATTGATTCTAGTTTGCAATTTGTGTTGTATTTCTTGTACCTTGAATCTTCACAATCAACCTTCCATGGCCAGTGGCCTTGTGCCTTCTCGACTCCTCTCCCAAACCACTTAACCGTTGACATTTATGATTTGACCACTTATACATTGGTGGTCTACGGATCCAAAAGTAGCTCAACCTCTCTAGATTTTCCATGTCAATAAATTGATAGTAGACACTAATGGATACTCACTACAAGAGGTACTTAATAGTAGCGACGCTCGGAGTGCGACGCTCAAATGTGAAAAACCACGCCGTCGCTATAGGCGTCGCTAAGTTACTTGTAATTTAGCGACGCTCTTAGTGACGCCTATAGCGACGCCGTCAAGGCTAAAAAAAATAACTGAGAGCGTCCAAAAAGTTAGATCTTAGATCTGAGTTTTCGGCGTGCGCTCAAGCAAGCAAGGTAACGCGCTCTCCCTCTCTCTCTCTTTCTTCTCCACACAGACACACACACACACACGAGGAGAGGAAGGAGACCCAGGTATGCTCCTTCCCTCTCCTCACTCTCATGTTCCCTTCCCCTCTTTCTCTCTCCCTCTCTCTCTCTCTCTCTCTCTCTCTCTCTCTCTCTCTCACACACACACACACACACATTGTGTTTTTGAGAGAGAGAGAGAGAGAGAGAGAGAGATAGAGATAGATAGATAGATAGATAGTTATATTATCGTCCTGGGAGGTCAAATATGACCTATGGGACCAAATGAACATGTCACGTGGTGTGAGTGGAGTTCATAAGTGACTCTCGATGCTCAAAAATGGCTGAAATGAGCGTCGCAATAGAGAGTCCACATCATGGTTGGGAGAGGAAGGTATGTAGGGAGAGATCATGGCTGAATATATGGGGAAAAGAAGACCTAATGTGGTCAAAAGCTGAGCACTCAAGTAGTGTGTGGTACTCACTCTCTCGCACTTGACGAGGGCATAAGGTGCAAAGTCGATGACACTCCTCGCCAGTGCCCCAACGTCCTGTCTCGCAGTGTAGAGAATGGGAGCTAAGACGAATGGAGGCAATGGTGCGGATCGCACTCAACGGGATGGGCTCAAGGATGTAGGAATGGGTTCGGTTACCTCGTTCCGAGAAGAAGAGAGATTTGTAGTTTGGGGCAACGTGTGTGGTGTAATGGCTGAAGCGAGAACCTCCGGATTTCTCCCAAGCCGTGATACATTGGCGTTGTAAGAAGGCCTCATTAACTTGGGAGTCGATCGACGCATCCTTGACCAAGTGACATGCATCCCATCTTCCAAACCATTTCTTGATATCAAGCATGCACCCCGAACTTAGTATTTTGCTCTTGCATGTCTTTTGAACCATTTGACTTGCTTCATATGCGATTCTAGGAAGTCGATGCAAAGGGCTACGTTGTGTCTTACGCATGTACTCCACAACCCTTTGCATGCCCAAGACCTCAATGGGAAGCAATCCGGACTCAAGAAGTAAGAGCATGTAGGGTGTTTGTGTCTTGACTTGGAGAAAGTTGGTGAGAAAACGCTTTTGGACATTCTCAAACTCTTTCCAAGTAGACTTCCCGATGCTTCCACCCCACACCTCCACTCCATAAAGAAGCATCGGTGTCACCAATGTGTCAAAGAGGTACTTTTTGAGAGCCCAACACTTGATCTCTCCTGCATTGCACATGTTCTCAAATGCATAATAGGCCCTCTTTCCGGCTTCCAAGCGACGCATTGCACAATCCTTCCATTTATGATTGGATGGAACCTCAAGGCCAAGGTACTTGAAGTGATCTACCACTTCAAGTTTCTCATTGTTATATACAATGCATGGATTTTCATCATTGAGGGTCTTTACAAGCATAACCTTGGTTTTGGATCCATTCACGATCAGCCCGCTATGTAGGCAAAAGCGTTCCAAGACACTCATAAGCTTTTGTGCATCTTCTAAGGTATGTGCCAAGAGCACTACATCATCGGCATAAAGCAAAAGCATGATCACCGCATTTCCAATCTTAACCTCTTCTATGCCTTCTTGCTGCATAAAGTCAAGAACCATGCATTCCAATTCATCAATGAGTAGCCCAAAGAGGGTTGGGGAAAGTGGGCATCCTTGTTTGACACCAATAGTGCTTGCAAAAAATTCTGAAATTCCATCTCCCATACGTAATCGACATATCACTTTTTGGTAGATACGAAAGACTGCATGCATAAATTCTCTCGGCACTTGAAGGCTTTGCATACGTCTCCAAAGATTTCCTCGCGGTACCATGTCAAAAGCTTTCTTGAAATCCACAAAGCAACAATACAACTTTTTTCCTTTCAATCGAGACGCTTCCATAAGAACTCGAAGAGTGACAAGGTGATCAATAGTGCTATGATGCTTTCGAAAACCTGCTTGGCCAAGTGCACGTTTGCCATTCTTTTCAGCCCATTCACTTATCTTCATCTCCATGATACATCCAAATAACTTTGCCATTAAAGAACCAACCATTATAGTGCGATAGTTGTTCACATTGTTTACATCTCCTCCTTTGTGCAAAGGTTTGATCCAATTTGCACTCCAATCATGAGGCATGCCATACTGAAGTGCAAGGTTAAATATATCGCATATCCAATATCGTGTTTTCTTGCTTGTCCATTTAATCATTTCAGCCTTGACACCTTGAAGGTTACCTGCCTTGCGAGTAGCAAGTTTCTCAAGCGCGCGGCATACATCTTCAATGGTAAAGAAGGGAGACATAAACGGAAGGGAGCTACAACACTCCATCTTATCAACATTGGGTTGCTCATAGAGATTCTTACAATGCATATACGTATCCTCAAGAGTCAAGTCACCAAAGCTCTCAACGCGCTTGCCTTTTAGATTTTGCCAAAACTTGCCACATGCATGTGCTTTCTCTTGTGCTAAAAGAAGTTGTTTTTCAACTTCCCACCTTCTCCTCTTCTTTTGAACAAGTGCTTTGTATGTGTGTGAACATTCCAAGTAAACTTCTTTGTCTTTGATTGCATCCAATCTTAGCAAGTGTTTTCGGGCTTGACTACATTCCATGTCAAACCATTTCTTCTTGGTGCTACCCTTCTTAGACCTTTTGCAAGACATGTGTTTCACAGAAAAGCATTCCTTGGCACAAGAGAAAATTACTTCTTTGAAAACTTTCCACTTGCATTCTAATGTTGGGCTCTCTTGATGCTCTATCATGCTTAACATTTGGTCCACCATATCAGCATATATAAGTGCTCGTTTGAAGTCTAGACGTAGGTACAAATGATTCACATCATGATTGGAGGCTACATGCTCGGGCCGTTTACCACACTTGAGGTCAATACATAACATCCTATGATCCGATTCAGGATTCCATTCACCAAGTGTAAAGCTTTGTATGCATTCTAGAGTGGCTTCCGAGAACAACATATAGTCAATCACGCTAGCACCGTTGTGCTTTCTACATGTAAAGTCATTGGTGCCTTGCCATAGAGATACACCATTTGCAATGAGCATTCCGGTACTATTGCACATATGTAGAAGTGAATTTCCATAGTGATCCACTTCTTTTGCATCATTAGAACTTCGATTATACATGTATGAGTCATCCATTCTTCTTGAGACATGCGGCATGTCTACTTGTTGTGTGTCGTGTTGTAGCATATTTGTGCGAGCATTCATGTCTCCAAAAACAATGACTTCACCTTGATCCTTGTAATGAGCAATGTCTTCCTCTAGTTCAACAAAGGGCTGATCTCTATCCATATTCAAGCAAGCATAAAAGTTGGAGTCATAGTGAGGAATGTAGCAACCGGCCACAAACATGACTTGACCATTTGGTGGGCTGATTTTCAGCCATAAGTAGCGTTTATACTTATCTTCTTTGACAATGGAAACATCTTTCAAACCCTTTTTGGTCATACATGCTACGCCTCCTTGGCCTCTTCGTTGCTTTGCATTTTTGGCCCACATCAAAGAATGCACATCGTATTTGTCAAATCCAAGAATTCGTTGCGCATCATGCTCCCATGTTTCGACAAGAAGTATCACATCGGAGTCATTGGTAATCTCATCAATGCCAATTCCCGCATTCCATGGATACCCGTTACAATTCCAAAAGCTTATTCGCAATCGTGAGTTGGTCTCATAGATCATGTGTCCCTATTTGTTGGGTGGACTTGCATCCTCCTTAAGTGGCTTTTCTTCTTGAGGTGATACCTTAACCTTCTTGCTTCTTTCCTCATATGCTTTGCGAAGTACATTTTGTTGCATAAGAGTGCGATTCTCATATACATTACAACCTGTTCCTTTGAGGTAGATCCAACCATTGTCAAGGATGATCTTTCTCTTTACCTCATCAACCATGGTACATACAATAGGTCTTTCTCCCGAGCGAGGGACTCCTTGTTTTCCAACTCGATGTGCACCATAAGCCATGATTCCTGACATGCCAAAGTGTGTAGCAAAAAACTCTTCAATAGCAACTGCAAGAGATTGGGGTGTTTCCATGCTTTCCTCCTTGATTCCACGAATGACGATGTTCTTTGAGCGTTTTTGTCGTTCGTGCAATTCTTGAGTGTCCACATTCTCTACATTCTTTGCTTGGACAACGGCTTGCGTGATAGGAGATGTAGAAACCACATTATCCTTACATATATCAGCCCATGATTTGGATGCATTTCTCATCTCACATACATCATGTCGTATTGTATCTATTGTTTCCTCTTTCAATACATGATCACTCTCAACTTTGCTCAAGCGCTCTTTCAATACATTCATGTCAACAAGAGAGCGTTTACATTCTTGAACTTCATTCTCAAGATGCATCAAGCGTGTTCTTTGCATTTCAAGAACCTTCTTGAGGTGCTCATTCTCCACAACGAGAACTCTTAAAGTACCATTCTCCATTGCAAGTGCGCGCAACTCTTCACCTTATTTGTTGACGGTTTCTTGTAACGAGATCAAGTAAGCCATGATCATTGCTTCCGTTGTTGTAGATGATGTGGTTGGATTAGCATCCAAATTCCTTGGAGATTTTGCATCATTCTCCATGGCGAGTGTGGCTTTTCCACCCTTGCGAGTTTTGTCTGACATTGCCTTCAAGTCGGCAACAAAAATGCAAAGTTTTGACAGTTTTTTCAGTTCTGAGATGCTGTTACAGCAAAGCCTTCCATTACACAAAAAAAATTCTGTCTTTACATCAATGCGTAGAGGGCTTCGTGCTCTTCGATTGAGGCTATAGATCACCTAAATCGGAGTTCGGATGAGCAAGTTATGGTCAAAAGAGTGAACTGCTGTCTACTAGGTCAAAAAACGGCAGAGAGAGAGAGAGAGAGAGAGAGAGAGAGAGAGAGAGAGCACAAGCAAACAAAAAACGCATACACACATTGAGAGAGAAAAAGAGAGAGAGAGAGCATGCATAAACCAAAAACGCACACACACATGCATAAACAAAGAATGCACACACACATTGAGAGAGGAAAAGAGAGAGAGAGAGAGAGAGAGAGAGAGAGAGAGAGAAAGATATAAAACAAAGAGAGAGAGAGAGAGAGAGAGAGAGAAGAATAAGAAGAAGAAGAGAGTCTTAACATCGTAGGAAACTATCCCAAGAGACCTTAAAGATCTAGTCGACAGGAGTTGAACTCAAGACCTGTTATTCATGAGGGAAATGCCATAACCAATCTATCACACTTCGGTGATAGAAAAGTTATACCATTTTTCTCCTTTTTTTATTGGCGTGCACACACACCCACACACACACGCCCGAGAAGAAGAGAGTTTAATTTAACGTCGTAGGAAACTAATTAAAAAGACCTAAAGATCTAGCCGAGGAGGAGTTGAACTCAAGACCTGTTATTCAAGAGGGAAATGGCATAACCAATCTACCACACTTGGGTGATAGAAAGGTTATACCATTTTTCTCTTTTTATTCGCACACACACACCCACACACACACACACACACACACACACACACACACAAGAAGAAGAGTTTTAACATCGTAGGAAACTATCCCAAAAGACGTTAAAGATTAGGTTAGATGTAGACTTACGTTAAATTAAATTTAGGTTTAGTTAAGTTAAATTAGATTAGATTTAGGTTTATTTTTAGTTAGATTTACGTTTGATTAGATTTAGGTTTATTTTCGTTAGATTTAGATTTACGTTATATTAGATTAGATTTAGGTTTATTTACGTTAGATTTAGATTTACGATATATTAAATTAGATTTAGGTTTATTTACGTTATTTACCTGTTATTGAAGAGGAAAATGACATAACCAATCTACCACACTTGAGTGATGGAAAGGTTATACCATTTTCTTCTTTTTATCGTTTAACATAAAGTTAGATTTAGATTTTCATGTAGGCGCAACTCAGAGAGCCGCCGATGCTTTGTTCTCAGATTAATTCTGCTGGGAGAGACCACCTCCTTGATGGGCAAACTGGAGAAAGCTTGCAGATTGTCAGAGGAGGAGCACTCTAGATCTCGCATTGTAGCTCTAAAAGCTGAGAACAAGAGTTTGGTATGTCTTTTACCCTTCAATGGAGCGAATCACCACATGTTCAATTAGGTTAGATTTAAGATAATATTTTGGATTGAGTTTTTATATTAGAGTCTAACTTCAAGATTACGGTAAAAAAATTAGAGTTAGACGAACGGTGAAAAGATCTACTGTGAAAAGATGTTAAGATTTTGTGAAATGCTACAGCTAAAGAAGAGGCAAAGGGGTTTTGTCCACTACATGCAGTATCATGTAGACGTGGGTGTGTAGATTTCTTGTACCCACAAATATAGGCATTGACCAATAAAGACGAGATTATAACCCGGTGGTTCTGATCTCTGTTGCTGCTAGCCTTTGAACATTCCAAAGCTACAACCACCTTCAAGTTCTACGTCAAAAAAGAAAGAGATAGTTCGGATTCTTGTACGATTCTCCGTTTTGAACAATTTTGCTCCGTTTTGTAAAAACTCTGGCTCTCTAAGTACCTTCCATGTTGTATAACACTATTTTGATTTTGTGCTCACATCCTGGGCAATCCATGGCCACATGCAGCTCCACCACCTGGTCTTGCCTCATTGCATAAATTGCGTCATTGTATTTATATGCGTCATTGCGTCATTGTATTTAATGGTCTTTGCGTCCACTCCAGGTACGTATGCTCTAGGTATGTTCTCACAAGCAGGGACGACGAACACCTCTTCCTCTCTCTCTCTCTCTCTCTCTCTCTCTCTCTCTCTCTCTCTCTCTCTCTCTCTCTCTCTCTCTACTTGTCCATGTTTTCTACTCCAATCATTCAATATAAAGTTTAAATGTTCATGTGTTTAATGCAGGTATGGATAATGAGGAGTTTCTTTCTTCTTTGTCACCCCAACAGAGACAGTGGTACGTGGAGCGTCATCGCTCTGACGCACCATCGTGCGTTCCTACTCCATCCGCATCTCCCTCTGTTTCGGAGCATTCGGTGCGCTCCGAAGCTTCGGTGTCGACGAGACGATCTTCACACTCGTCTAGGCGCCAGTGCTCTAGTGGTAGCGGTGGCGGTTGTTGTGGGGATGCCGCCATCGATGCTTCGACACCGCCTCGTGTTTGACGAGGCTCTTTACCCTCCCCTTCTTTGCTCGTCCCGACACCAGCCACGATATTTCCATCGACACCAGGTTTTGCACGGCTGACTGCTGTTCCTAGGAGCTACACACCACTAGCTACTCCTCCAAGAGTCAATCCAGTGGACACTCCTCGCTTCAGGGCTCAGATCCAGTGGAGACACCTGACGTCCGTACCCCCATTGACACGCCATTAGAGACCCCTGTCGGGACACCCAAGTTCACGCGCCAGCAGCGAGAGGGCTTGCCTTACTCCGTCGACTTCAGCGGCGGCATCATCTTGGATGATGAAGGCAAGAAGGTGATTTCGCGCATGCGTAGTCTTTGCTCTCAGGTGTTTAGACACTACATACTAAACACCTGGAGTGAAGTACCGAATGATTTAAAAGACAGGGTCATCAGCATGCTTCATGAAGAGTTTCCCGTTCCAACACTGGATGACCGCTTCAATGAAGACGTGATGAAGATTCAAATGCGCGAATACTGCAAGCTCAAGCGTTCCGAAGTGCAAAAAGCAATCAAGCATGGGTGGAACATACCAGATTGGCTGGCCAAAGAAGATTGGAAGAATGCGAAGAAAGCAGCACGCGAGAATCCCGACAAGTGGAAGCAACAAAAGGAGGCAGCCAGAGCGCAAGTAGAGGTAGGGAGCTCGCACCACTTGGGGAGTGGCGGGTGGGCATCATTTGAGGCCAATTTTGTAAGTGTTTTCGCATTGCTCTCTATGTTTGATAGTTTAGGGTTTGGGTTTTTAAATTCTAACATAATGGATTCTTTGTATGTTTTGACAGTGGTCGATGAGATAGGACATGATCCCACACCGTACGAGCGTGAGTACGCAGGCAGGAAGGGCTTAAACGCCCTTATAGACATTCTGCGTTCTTGCGGTGGCATGGTTAGTATTAGGGTTTATTTTTTTCTATTTGTTGTATTATTTTATAAACGTCGCTATATGTTTATACTTACAAAAAGCTGTCTTATTGTTTTTTTTTGTAGAATCCGACAGATACGCCGCTTGGAAGCATGAGACGTCTGATTAGACGACGTCAGTTTAGCCATAGCTAGATAGCATTAGTTTCTTTTTGTCATAGCTTATGTATCATGAAACGACTTTTATACGTCTTTTTGAAAACCATGTATATTTTTTAAATAATGACAATGGTTTGTAACTATTACATTTGCAAAGTTTAACAATCAAGTGATTTTGCCTATGTGTACAATTGTCATTGATTTACTTTCATCAATTCACGCTTGTCACTTTATCTTTATTTTGCAAACAATACATACTCTGGATGATGGAGTTAATGGTTATATTGTCTTGTGGGTGACTATTTTGGGTCTATATCTACCTTTCCACTTTTTTTCAAAGGTGAATCAATTAATGAAACATTCAATATGGTTGAATGCCCTGCCACCAAAAAAATTTCCTCTCGGGCATCGCTATGAACGTCGCTATATAAGGCTCTGCAGCGTCGCTATAGATGGCTCTGCAGCGTAGCTATAATCGTCGCTATAGACATCGCTATGTAGCGACGTTTATAGCGATGCATATAGTGACTGTCATAGCGACGCTTATTGCGACATCCCCGTATCGACGCTGGTAGCGACGCTCTTAGCGACGTCGGGGGTTATAAAAACCCAGTGTATTTCCGTCGCTAAAAGCGTCACAAGACCACACAACCTCTTGTAGTGACTCCGATTGATTAGGATACTCTTTGTTTACAAAAGTCAATACATGTAAGCTGCTTATGCATAAATATCAAACAAACATAATTAGTTAGGTGCACTTACTCTTTTTAATTTGTTCCACCATGTTTTAAGTCGGTAATTCTTCTCCCCACCAAGAACTTCGTCCCCCACAAGTTTTGCAATTTTTCCTAAATATTTTTTAAATTATAATGTCAAATAAGACCCCACTCCTTGAAGTTTTGAGCAATCACAGACATGGAGCCCCCACTAGGACCTACCACAAAAACCAAGAAATGCCCATTAATCTTGAGATAGATGTCATTCATTAAGCATGGAGATACTTGTTTCCCAAGTGTCTAGAGTGATTGTCCTTATCTTTGTGTCTCCCACTTTCATGGCTTTCCTTCTTGTTCTCATCGGGCAGCACTTAAGTCTCTACAATCAACACAAGCAATATTCAAGTCTCTACAAGAGTAACAATCAACACGTGTCATCCAAAATTCAATTGTGTCAAACATATGAACCAAACAAGGACCAACATTGAAGTATTACCCATACATGTGGCTTACATGTCTTTGTTAATGTTATTCCAATACTTTTCTAGGATCTTTTAAGTGCCATAGTTTGAGTTTCCTAGACACAAACATTCAACAAAATTTCTCTCTCACACACACATACACATGTAACTTTCATATATGTCTTATTGTTCTGAGAATGGATACTTATGGGTATTTAACACTACATGGATGGTAAGTATAAGTTGAAAAGGTTTTAAGTAGGACATGGATAACAACTGATGGATTTGTTAACACCTGTAATACATATTCAAAGCTAACGAATCTTTTGTCTTGTTTATATGGATGCAGTTGAGGACTCTATCTTTACTTAGGATCTTCTTGGCTAAGCTGTTGTCCATCACCGTCAAACCTGGCCTCTTTCACTTCAGAGTAAGTTTTTCATGACTATCTTATGTACAAAACACTAGAATGATATCTTGTTCTCCCTATGATGTAAAAATCAAAGACTCGGTTGTTTTTGTGCTAATCATTGTCCTTTGTCTAAAGCCAATTGTCTTTTGAATAGTTATACTCTTTTGTGTATAAGTATAATTCTAAAAACAACAATACACTCTCACACACGCACACACACACACATTCTAAAAACAGTAACACACACACACACACACTCCTCTTTCCTTTCCCCTCACGGAGTCACTATGATAAAAAAAAGCCTATCACGTGGGTTCAACAATAGGGATTATTTTATTATATATTTTCTCACAAATTTACATACATAAGGGTGTTGGAAAAATGATATTGAGAAAAAAATTATAGATTGAATAGGAAAAGGGTTCCTTTTATTGGTAAAAAAATCATAGCTAAGAGGTTTTACAAATAGTGTTTGAACGCATGTGATATATAGATTTTACATATAGTGACCCCCTTGAGCCTTTCCCTATCTCTTTTTATCTCTATCTTTATGAATATGTCTTTGTTTTCTCTCTTTATTTCATTAAAAGTTGGCGAGCTTGTACATATACATTTACATTTGAACCATTCTTTCATTTTTGTATAAAGCTTGCACAAATTCAAAATTTGAGTAATTAACCCTTAGGTTTGAAAGGTTGCGTTCACACATGGCCACACACATTCGTCCCACCATGCATGTGGCCACTAGTAGCTACCATGAGCTCTTCCATTTAAGCGAACCCATTCTCAACTCGACAACACATTCTCATGCCACATGGTTACTGCAATGTGGGAGAAACTCATTGGCATACAAGGTTGTGTCTCACCTTAGGCCTGAGTTGTTTCCAAATTCAAGAGAGTCAATTGAGAAGAGAGTGAAAAGTTCACACTATGCATGTGGCCACTAGTAGCTAATGTAAGTTCTTCCATTTAAGCGATCCCATTCTCAACTTGACAACATATTCTCATGCCACAAGCTAAGATTATCTCAATGCAGGAGAAACTCACTATCATCCAAGGTTGTGTCTCACCTTAGTCTTGATTCATTTAGAAATGCAAGACATTTGACTCAGAGGAGAGTGAAAAGGAGATTTTTTTAATGGTATTTTGCAACAAAATAGTATATAGACAATAAAAGTATAATTTTCTAAAGACCCTGATGGAGTTTTAACAATATTAGCCAAGGGATGTAGAGACACGTGGCTAGATTTCACTCATCATATGAATTTGATTTGTTTTGTAGATTGAGCACATGGTGTCGTGAGTCATGTCACACTAGACAAAGCAATTGCCTACAAAGACACATCATGCTGATGCTTGACAAATGGATGTTGAAGAGCTAGTGGGTGGACTTTCTCAAAGAAACTTTTCCAAATTGAATTCGAAGGAAGTTCTTTGGAGATGGCGCTCTTTCCGAATGGAATTCAAAGGAAGTTCTTCGGAGATGGCATTTGTTGCAACCACCTCCTACAGTGGCTGCAATGAGGATAGATCCGCAAGTGCCATGGATGCTCACACTCTGTTGCAAGACACTGAGAAGAAGATTATTGAGGACTTAGATCACGCTATGGATATTGCTATAGTGAAAAATGCATGGTCATGGATGGATATAATGTTTCTATTTGTGGTGCATATATGTGTGATTTGGTATTTGATGAAGATTTCAATGATGAAAGTGTTTATTCAGAGGGGATATAAAAGTACTTATTATTACTAACTTGTGGATAAACTATACCCATGACATGGAAAGGGAAATATATGCTCCCTTTGTGTCATATGGTACACTTCTATGAAGAAGAGGTAGATAGATTCTTACTAACAAGTAAACGAGATGTAGTTGAGAAGGAAGAGGAATAATTATAGGTATATACATATCCTATGCATGCTATGAGTGCATATATTTATTGTTGGAATTAGGGTTGCAGAGAAACACACACAACTTGGAGAAGACGAAGAAAGCTCAAGGCACACAATAGAGAGTGTATAACTTAGTGTGCAATGGAAAGATAGATAGCCCTAGAGTGATGGGCGTATATACAATGCTCGGGGAAAAAAACCTCCTAAAGAAGGAAAAAATGCCCCGGCGGTCCTAGTGTGTTGACACACATCACTACTACATGTATATGGTAACAAATCCCCCCTAGAGTGATGCGGTGAACGAGAGCTGGCACATTAGTAAAGGGAAGTGCCATGCCCTGAGGACATGACCAGTCCACAAAGGGGAGTAAGCCCAAACCTTTGCGAAAAGCTTCAAGCTTCTCACGAGACAATGCCTTTGTGAAAAGATCTGCAAGGTTGTCCTGTGTTGGCACATAAGCCAAGCTGATCTCTCCTATTGAGAGCATCTCCCTGACATAGTGGCTGACATAGTGGTAATGCACCTCAATGTGCTTTGTCGAACAAAAAATTGGGTTCCTCGCAACTGCCAATGCGCTCTGACTGTCAGTGTAGATAGTATTGGCAGTGTCCTGTCCAACACCCAAATCAGCCATAAGGCGTCTGAGCCATACACACTCAACCGTAGTTGTGAAGACTACCTTGTACTCAGCCTCACAACGTGAAGTAACCACAATAGGTTGCTTCTTGCGCAACCATGATATACATGAACTGCCAAGCATGAAACAAAAACCACTTGTGAACACTTGCGTGTCAAAACAACCAACCCAATCTGAGTCCGAAAAAGCATGTAAGTCTTGTGGCAATGATCCCCCCTTGGGATAAAACAAGCCAAGGTGTAAAGTTCCACTAAGGTAGCGCAAAATCCTCTTGACAGCCTGCCAATGCTTAGACCCTGGGCTATGCATGAATCTGTTGACCTATGAGATTGCAACCTGGATATCTGGCCTCATGTTGCATACATAAATGAGGCAGCCAACAGCACTTTGGTAAAGAATGACATCAGCAGGATCGCCAGCATCATGTAGACTCAACTTCAAACCTGTTGCCATGGGAGTGGCAATAGGTTTGCAATCCTCAAGTCCAAACATAGCAATGTCTCTATGTAACTTTTCTGACACAAGGCAATACCACCATCACACTGGTTAAACTGTATGCCCAAGTAATGATGCAACAGCCCCAAATCTTTCATCTTGAAAGTAGCATTCAAATCAGCCTTAAATTCAGAAATATGTCTCTCATTTGGTCCAGTGATCAGCAAATCATCAACATAAAGAACCACAATGAGAAGTACATCACCCTCACGCTTTACATACAATGTGCTTTCTGTTGGACTGTTACGAAAGCCTCGTTTAACCAAATGAGTGTCAGCTTTCTCATACCAAGCACAAGGAGATTGCTTCAACCCATACAAAGCCTTCTTACATTTGCACTCTTTGTCCTCTTGTCCTTTTATGACAAAACCGTGAGGCTGCGTTACATAAACTTCCTCAAATATGTCACCATTCAAGAAAGCAGTAACAATGTCTGATTGATGTACATCCCAACCAAAATGAGCTGCCAATGCACATAGAAAATGCCCAGTAGTCATAGGATAAGTGGGAGAAAAAGTCTCTTCATAATCTATGCCTTTTTGTTGTGCATAACCCTTTGCAACAAGTCAAGCCTTATGGCGATCGATCTCACCATCCGGCTTGCGTTTCAACTTGTAAACCCACTTCATACCAATGGCCTTTTTGCCAGGAGGCAGATCGCATAAAGTCCATGTGTCATTTTCTATAAGTGCATCATATTCTGATTGCATGGCAGCCATCCAAATTTCTGAATTCTGTGCTTCATCAAAAGATAGAGGCTCCTCAACATCATGTAAACTAGACACAGCCAAAGCATAACAATCTGATGCATAAGATGCATGGCGAGAGCCTAAACGAGTACGACTAGACAAAGGTGCATCCAATTTACTGTCACGCAAAGTGTGCACCAGCCATTTTGGCATACCTTTAGCTTGCTCATTTTCAGCCCTTTCCTCATCAAGTACATCGTGTACATCTGCATCAGTAATTGGCTAATCTAAAACATTTTCAGAAACCCCCATAGGCTGTACATTTGCCTCATTGGAACTTACATTCATATTTCCACCACTGTAAAGAGGCAACAAAGTGTCATAAATGTCCTATGAGCTTACATTACTGTCTCTAGTACATGATAGCAAGTGCTGAACAGAATCTTCCACAAACACTACATCCCGTGAACCCAGAATACGCTTCGTTTGCGGATGATATAACCTGTAACCTTTGCTTTCAGCACTATAACCAACAAGAATACATTTGACAGCCTTATCATCCAATTTTCTGCGATGTGTTTGTGGCACCAAAGCATATGCCAAACAGCCAAAAACACGCATGTGCTCAATAGAAGGCTTTCTATCATTCCATGCTTCATATGGATTAATAGACTGCAAAGCTTTCGTAGGACACCTGTTAAGTACATAAGTGGCACACATGATGGCCTCAAGCCAAAAAGAATGCGGCAAAGCTTGACTTTTAACCATACATCGTGCCATTTCCGTAAGTGACCTGTTTTTCCTCTCAGCAACACCATTTTGCTGAGGTGTATAAGGCACTGTACATTGGTGTTTTATCCCACGACTAGCCAGAAACGCATTAAATTCATGAGACATATACTCCCCCCCTCAATCGGAACGGAGGGTGCCCATAGTACATTTCGAGACATTTTAAGCCATAGCCATAAATTTTTTGAAGCACATAAAAACTTCGAACTTCACTTTAAGCGGAAATACCCATGCCTGGAGTAATCATCAATGAAAGTCACGAAGTAAACGTAATTGCCCAAGGATGAAGTTTGCATGGGCCCACAAACATCACTATGCACAAGCTGCAACCTGCATGTGGCCCGAACTGAAGCATCCTTTGGAAACTTGGAACGCTGCATTTTACCCAGAATACAGCTTTCACAAACATGTTTCACAGGTGCTTCAAGAGGCGGCAAAGAAGCAACCATATCAGATTTCTGCAAACGCAGCAAACTGGCAAAATTCAGATGACCAAAACTTGCATGCCAAAGTTTTGCATCTGAAATAGCCCTTGAATCTGCAACAACATTTGCAAAATTTTGTCCACACTTGTCATACAAAGTAAGCTTATACAGCCCACGACACAAAAGGCCAGATGCAACAATTTCATCACCAAAACTGAGATCATGAACTGTACATATGTCATCCACAAATTTGACTACAAGTCCAAGTCTAGCAAGTGCGGATACATCCTAGAGATTCTTCTTGATCCTAGGTACATAAAGTGCATCAACAAGTGTGAAAGAACTGCCATTAGCAGCAGTAAGCACAATCTTTCCAACTCCCTGAACTGGATAAGAGGCATTGTTGGCACAAGTGACTGAATTCCCATGAGGGACAGACGCGAGAGAGGTAAACAATTCACGATGTGAGGTAATGTGCTTTGTAGCACCACTGTCAAAATACCACACATGTGAATCTGCAGCAACTGACAAGCATGCATCATGGACAGCAGGATTGTAATTGCACTCTGCGCTAAAAGTCCATTCTGCATCAACATCATCATTACAGTCTCCTTTCACAGAAGACTCAACAATGGCTGCATTTGTAGTGGAATCAGCATTTGCAGTGGAACCACCCTCTTTCTTCTTAGCCTCTTTGGCCTTCAACTTAGGACACTGCTTGATCAAGTGATCATTAGCTTTACAATAATGGCAACGCATCTTCTTTTTTCCCTTATCACTAGAATTGCCAGACGAAGTGTTGCGAGCAGAAGCATTAGGAACAGAAATTTTGCCACTCGCAGCAGAACCATAAGAAGTGTCTGCATTGCTGTTACCATCCTTTCTTTAAGAAGCAATAAAAGTATGTACAACTGCACGCTATCTAGTCATGTTTTTTTTGGAAAGTGACTCTTTCAACAGCAATGTGCATAATGCATCAAACTTGACAACTTCAGGATTTCCTTGGGTCATAGGTCTCCAAGTACTAGCAAAAGTCTGGTAAGAATCTGGTAAGGCATCAAGAAGAGTCTGCACAAGGGAACTGTCTGAAATGACTTCACCTGCAGAAATAAGCTGCTCATTGATATCCTTGACACTAGCAAGGAAAGTCTCCATATCATCTTCCTCATGCATAATCTTCGACTCCAGCTCTTTACGCAGCAAAGCAATTTTAGCCTCATTGTGACTTGCATAAAGACCTGCTAGAATCCCAAGCCTGTTTTGCAGATTTTGCTGAATGAATGTGAGAAACAATGGTGCGCTTCACAGACAAGGCAATCAATGCATGAGCCTGCGCATCCTTCACATCCCAACCAGCTTGTTCTGCCGTAGGCAAAACAACTCTAACAGCAGCAATCCTTGCAACAAGACCTGCAACATCCTCAACATCGCCAACATACTCAAAACCAAGACGTACATCAATGCCCTGCACAATGTTCTAGACGCCCTTTGACACAAGAACATGTTGCATCATATAAGCCCACATAGGGTAGTTGTCCCCATCCAACTTGTCCTCAGCACAGCAAACATCTTGAACACATCTGTGTTGTTGTTGTCAGCCATGGTAAATGTTGCACTTGATGTGAAAACTGCTCGAAAATAGGAGAAATGGAGAGGGAACAGCACGTGCTATATAGCACAAACCGTAGAAGACTATAAGGCACCTGTTATGCAGAAAACGACACTGACAGAAATTCTGCACAAAATGATAAAATTGCCTATGCAGACCTGCGTGTAGTGGAAACGGAGGCCGAAATGAGCCCAAATCAAAAATCTGAGCAGACCAAGCTCTACGAGCTTACCCGAAGTATTTGTCGACCTGCGAACGCTCGCCAAAGCTCACTGAAATCGGAGAAAGTGAGCAGGCATGTACTGGAGCAGCTGGCGACTAAGCCCGGGAGGATGCAACCTGCTCTGATACCAATTGTTGGAATTAGGGTTGCAAAGAAACACACACAGCTTGGAGAAGACGAAGAAAGATCAAGGCACACAATAGAGAGTGTATAACTTAGTGTGCAATGGAAAGATAGATAGCCCTAGAGTGATGGGCGTATATACAATGCTTGGGGGAAAAACCTCCTAAAGAGGGAAAAAATGCCCCGGCGGTCCTAGTGTGTTCACACACATCACTACCACATGTATATGGTAACATTTATTTACAATAGACTACAAGGAAATTACAATATATTTCAATGTTGGAGGAAGTTGATGGTGCATGATTCGAGCTTCTAACTAGTTTGGAAGGATTTTAGGTTCCATATCTCAAGGGGACATGTAGTACGATAATAGATATGTCTCTAGAAAATAAGGTGATGCAAATGATGTGGAGTTTATGAAGATGCTAGATGAGGATTTAGATAATCTGATGCCTCCGTGGGATGATGTACATGCATTGTTTTAGGTTCTGATGAAGTACTAGACGATGTGGAAATTTTTGAACCAATGGTGCATATTGAGGGTGTTGATGCTAGTTAGGATGATATCAGTTTCCCATTGCTTTTAGCTCCAAAGGTGGACTTGTGGTTGCTACCATTTGAACTTGGTGGTTCCATAGGCTTCATGGACCAAATAAAACTTCAATTGACAATATGCTATGTAGTTTTTCACTCGATCCATATCCTCAAGGTGGATAGTACAATGATTTTGACTTATGGCAATTGGAGACAATGTCATTTGATCTAGGAGAATATTGTTATGTGCACAGTCTTGGGCATTTGATCTATATGCCATTTGATTCAAGAGGGAGTCATGTTGTATATGGCATGGGATAATGTATGTACATGTGCTATGAAGAAGAGGATTTATTGGTTATCGAATGTTTATGCTCTAGTGGCTAAAAAAAATTTGAGCTTTCCCTACAATCTTGGAGGGGTTTACGCTTTCATGAATTGACGGATTTGAAGATTATTGATAGCATGCTTACAGTGGGGCACTTCTTGGGTGATACCATGTGTCCATTGTGGACATACTCGAGATATAAATTGAAGGAGTGTTTTGAGAATTTTTCTATGAGGCGTCTTGGGGTTTTACCCACCCCCCTTTCAAAACCAATGGTGTGGTCAAAGTCTTCATTAGAGAAAGCCATCATAAGTTATACTTTGGTTGAAGAGCTCTCTCTCTCTCTCTCTCTCTCTCTCTCTCTCTCTCTCTCTCTCTCTCTCTCTCTCTCTCTCTCTCTCTCTCTCTCTCTCTCTCTCTCTCTCTCTCTTTCTCGGGACACAAAGAAGAAGACAACAAAGGAGAAGAAAATCAATTATCGGCTTGAAAAATTTGGCATCAGCTTGCTCCTCTCCTCTAGTGTTCATCACCCATTGTGAGCTACATAGCGGGTGAGTTAACCCCACAGTGTTTGCCGTTCATATCGAGCATACACAAGGCCCCATTTGCAACAGTTTCTTGTAATCAATTCCCAGGATTTCAGTTACCAATATGATTCTTGGTTCCAAATTGTAATTTGTAGGCGGTGAACTTCTTGGAAGGAGTTCAATTGCATGGTCATCATTGCCTCGTTTAGGAGGTAGTTCACAAGGGATGTCATCAATAAAGACATCTTGAAACCCCTTGAGAAAATTGGATAACTCTAATTCCTTGTGGTTGTTTATATTTTCTTTCGCTAAAGCATTAGGTTCATTTTGAGAATCTTTAACAAAAATCATGTACATGAAAATAGAGCTTGCGTATGTACGATGGGTATGGTGTTACCCATTTCCTTAGCATCTATGTACATATCTTTTTCCCTGAACCTAAAGTAGATTTGCCTTTCAGGGGATTTTAACATTGGCAACCATGCGTTCAAACCATGGTGCCCCTAGGATTTCATCTCGTGCTTGAGAGGAGAGATAAAGAAGTCCTTTTTGTCCACAAAGCTTTGGACATGGAGCCTCAATTTCCCAATTAAGGGAGTGACTGAAGCTTCTTGCCCCTTGAAAGCACCATCTGCGGGTAGGACATCTCCCATGTCATAGGCTTGGATGCCTAGCTTGGTGGCCAAATCTGTGGATATGAAATTGTGAGTAGAACCAAGGTCAAAGAGAATAAAAGCATCATGTTCTCTTACCTTTCCTCAAGCATGGCATAGAGGAGATCCTTTGTGGTGAGCTTCCTCTTCTTGGATTTCAACCAAGGTAGCTCTAGGAGGCTCATGGCAGGTGTTCTTTTGGGGACAAGCGCAGTACGCATGCCCTTGCTTGCCGCACTTGAAACAGCGGTTATCCTTGCGATAACGCTCAAGGTCTTCAGGAGAGAGTTTATTTTTGCCTTTGTAAACTCCCTTCTCCTTAGCTTTGTTGTTATTGGAATTGCCCTTAGGAGACTTTTGGAAATTGTCCTTCCCCTTAGGCTCATTGGAACCCTTGTTTTCCGCGGGCATAGGATTTCTCTTAGCCCCTGTTTGGAAATTGATTTGAGAAGCCACCAGAGTATGGTGTATAACTGCAGATATGGTGCATGGCCTTTGGGAGTTGACATACTCTGTCATTTCTTCAGTTAAGCCCGCATAAAATTTTTTGCTTTTGCTCTCCAAAATCCATCTTTTTGAAAATAGTGGCTTTGAGATGTAGGTCCCAAAACTTGTCTACATATTTGTGAATGGATTCGTAGGGAGAGAGCTTCAAGCTTCGCCATCCAGAGAGTAATTTTTCTTTAGCATCGATGGCCAAAAACTGCTTCATAATGGTTCAGCTCTTAAAGCTTTCCATGTTCGTGGAGCTTCACCGTTTGCCCATAGGCTAGACCACCATTTCCTGGTGGACTTTTGAAAGTGCATAGCTACATGGCGTAGCTTAGAGGACTCCGTGAAGCCCTCATCTCCAAACGCCGCATTGAATTGTTGGATAAAGGCCAAGACTTTGTCCATAGCACCAAAGGTGCCATCGTAGGTAAGGAAAGAGATTCTCTTTCCTCCCTCTTTGAACTTCTTGAGCTTGGATGACCTCTTCCACGCGTCATAGGATTTCATATGGCCTCTTCTTTTTTATAGTTCAAAAGTTGCACCATTGCTTTCTTCAGAAGATGAAGAATTTGAGGAAGATGGAGAAGAAGGTGACCTATTTCTCGCCTTTTTCTTGCCTTGGTTCTCTTTGTCCGGACCATCACTTTCTTCATAAGAGGAAGAGGATGAAGAAGATGGAGAAGAGGGTGGCCTCTTTCTCGCCTTTTTCTTCTCTTACTTTTTGTCATCCCTCTTCGAATTATGGTGTGGAGAAGTGTGCGTTGGTCTTGTCCATTTAGGAGGTGATGGAGAGTGTTTAGCCCGCCATCTTCGTGCCAAGGTGGCAAGAGACTCACTTCTTTCTCGTTCCTTTGGCGAGGGCTCTTGAGTTCTCCTTTGGGAAGGAGATGCGTCATCAAAAAGCAAATTTTTGAGCCCTTCGTATGGATCCTCTTCTTCTTCCCAAATCGGAGAGATGCCTTTTTGGAAGTCTCGCAAGGAGGCTTCCTAGGTACTCTCTCGTCATGGTGGGGAGCTGGAGAATCCCATGAGCATGAAGTTGCCGTTGCACTTCACTTTGGAGGGATGGATTGCTCGTTGCTTGTTGAAGCTTAGAAACAAGGTAGTTAACAAGCATAGGGGCATCATTAGTAGCGTGCTCATTAGCAAAATCAAAGCTATTAACATTAATTTCACTCTCTTTTCTATTGTCAGCCATTCTAACAACTTTTTGGTGTAAACTTTTTTAGGTGTACTTTGGCACTTCAAGCCCTAGTTGCTACTCCTCTTTACCCCTTTAGAAAATCACTCAAGCTATTGTATCCGTGGCTCGAATACCATTAATTGCAAGGAATAGAAGAGAGTGTCTTTCAACATCAAAACAACACCGGATCCTGTCAAGCTTCTAATTGCACAATAGTGGTTTCAAGCCCCTGAGGACTCCACTATTAAGACCATAGCTCTCGACGGTGATGCCACGTTATCTACACGAAGGCAGGTGCACTGCAAGGCTAAAAAATCCCTATTCTACTTACTCAATTGAAATTAATAATACCAACCATTTATAGCTAGCTTGAGGATCTCCCCTCTTGAGCAAGAAAAGAGAAACCTTGTGCTCTGATACCAATGTAACATTAAATATCCTAGTAACTTGTGCGTAGTGGAAAATAACATGAATATAGTGAGCATTTCATTAGAATAGGTAACTAATGAGCATAACAAGAGTGCTTGGGTGGAGAGAACAACAAAAAGCATAACATCTAGTTAGATAGGCATGAACAATACTTCAAAAGAGAGAGAAATTAAGCTATTGACAATAGTTGAGGACCGGATTTACATGGAGCCAGTCACGAGACAATGCCTTTGTGAAAAGATCTGCAAGGTTGTCCTGTGTTTTCACATAAGCCAAGCTGATTTCTCCTGTTGAGAGCCTCTCCCTGACATAGTGGTAATGCACCTCAATGTGCTTTGTGTGAGCATGAAAAATTGGGTTCCTCGCAATTGCCAATGCGCTCTGATTGTCAGTGTAGATAGTGTTGGCAGTGTCCTGTCCAACACCCAAATCAGCTATAAGGCGTCTGAGCCATACACACTCAACCGTAGCTGTGAAGATTGCCCTGTACTCAGCCTCACAACTAGAAGTGGCCAGAGTAGGTTGCTTCTTGCTCAACCATGATATACATGAACTTCCAAGCATGAAACAAAAACCACTTGTGGACACTCGCGTGTCAAAACAACCAGCCCAATTTGAGTCCAAAAAAGCATGTAAATCTGGTGGCAATGATCCCTCCTTGGGATAAAACAAGCCAAGATGTAAAGTACCACTAAGGTAGCAAGAATCCTCTTGACAGCCTACCAATGCTTAGACCCTAGGCTATGCATAAATCTGATGACCTGTGAAACTGCAAACTGAATATCCGGCCTTGTGTTGCATGCATAATTGAGGCATCCAATAGCAGTTTGGTAAAGAGTGACATCTACAGAATCACCAACATCATAAAGACTCAATTTTAAACCTGTTTCCATGGGAGTGGCAATAGGTTCGCAATCCTCAAGTCCAAACTTACATAGCAATGTCTCTATGTAACTTTTCTGACACAAGGCAATACCACCATCACACTGGTTAAACTGTATGCCCAAGTAATGATGCAACAGCCCCAAATCTTCCGTCTTGAAAGTAGCATTCAAATCAGCCTTAAATTCAGCAATATGTCTCTCATTTGGTCCAGCAATTAGCAAATCATCTACATAAAGAACCACAATGAGAAGTACACCCTCATGCTTTACATACAATGTGCTTTCTGTTGGATTGTTACGAAATCCTCGTTTGACCAAATGAGTGTCAACCTTCTCATACCAAGCACGAGGAGATTGCTTCAACCCATACAAAGCCTTCTTACATCTGCACACTTTGTCCTCTTGTCCTTTCTTGACAAAACTGCGAGGCTGCATTACATAAACTTCCTCAAATATGTCACCATTTAAGAAAGCACTAACAATGTTTGATTGATGTACATCCCAACCAAAATGAGCTGCCAATGCACATAGAAAACGCACGGTAGTCATACAACCAGTGGGAGCAAAAGTATCTTCATAATCTATGCCTTTTTGTTGTGCAAAACCCTTTGCAACAAGTCGAGCCTTATGGCGATCTATCTCACCATCCGGCTTGCGTTTCAACTTGTAAACCCACTTCGTACCAATGGCCTTTTTTCCAGGAGGCAAATCACATAAAGTCCATGTGTCATTTTCTATAAGTGCATCATATTCTGATTGCATGGCAGCCATCCAAGTTTCTGAATTTTGTGCTTCATCAAAAGATAGAGGTTCCTCAACACCATGTAAGCTAGACACAGCCAAAGCATAACAATCTCATGCATAAGATGCATGACCAGAGCCTGAACGAGTATGACTAGACAAAGGTGCATCCAAGTTACTGTCATGAAATGTATGCACCAGCCATTTTGGCATACCTCTAGCTTGCTCATTTTTAGCCCTTTCCTCGTCAAGTACATCATGTACATCTGCATCAGTAATAGGTTGATCTGTAACATTTTTGAAAACCCCCATAGGTTGTACATTTGCCTCATTAGAATTTACATTCAAACTTCCACCACTAAAAAGAGGCAACAAAGTGTCATAAATGTCATGTGAGCTTACATTACTGTCTCTAGTACATGACAGCAAGGGTTGAACAGAATCTTCCACAAACACTACATCTCATGAAACCAAAATACGCTTTGTTTGCGGATGATACAACTTGTAACCTTTGCTTCCAGCACTATAACCAACAAAAATACATTTGACAGTCTTATCATCCAATTTTTTGCGATGAGTTTGTGGCACCAAAGCATATGCCAAACAGCCAAAAACACGCATGTGCTCAATAGAAGGCTTTTTATCATGCCATGCTTCATATGAAGTAATAAACTACAAAGCTTTTGTAGGACACCTGTTAAGTATATAAGTGGTACACATGATGGCCTCAAGCCAAAAAGAATGTGGCAAAGCTTGACTTTTGACCATACATCATGACATTTTCGTAAGTGGCCTATTTTTCCTCTCAGCAACGCCATTTTGCTGAGGTGTATAAGACACTGTACATTGGTGTTTTTGAAGGGGATCGGAGAGCACCACAGACGGAGAGAGAGAGAGAGAGAGAGAGAGAGAGAGAGAGAGAGAGAGAGAGAGAGAGAGAGAGAGAGAGAAGGAGACACACGACACACAGATATGGGTGGGGAGACTCAAAGAGTGTGCAACCCCTTATACACTTATGCTATGTATAAGGTATACAAGTCAGTGGGCGCCCAGACTCTGGGCGGCCGGGCAAGGCACAGGTTCCTATACCCCAACAACCTCCCACTTAAAGGCGACTATGCCTTTAAGCAAGGGAAGCTAGTCTAAAGACTACAAAAGGCGAGAGAAAATCGCTCTCAACCGATGCCCACTGGCTGGCTGTGATCGTGTGCATCCGGCTGTCCTGCTCCCGTGTAAGTCCATACACCACCAGACGTACCACACACGAACTGCAAGTATGTACGCAATACCTGCATATATCCCTCGTGCACTATGCCATCATCAGTCAACAAATGACTAACAACCCCAACTGCAAATGCTCCCACTGCAGCTGCGATATCCGGTCTCAAGATCAGGTCTCAAGATCAGCATCTCATGCATGAGACCACCGAATGCCGATGCAATGCTAACGGGCCCTGCTAGCTCTACGGAGCATGCATCAGCATATATATCCCTAGCCATAGGCATCTCTGACTAACAAGGCATGCCAAACACATGCATCTCCTGACTGTCTGCAAAAGACGCATCAACCGATCGTGCAACCTCAGAGCAAACCAGCTGCTCTAGGTGTCTGCTGGAAGACATATCCTGCACAACTATATCCCCATGCTCACTGTCGAGCATAGAAAGGAATGACTGCATAATCGCTGACATCTCAGCCTCCTCTGCAATCATCCACTGCAAATATGACCACTCAATCTGTTGTGACTCACTAGAGCTCTCATGCTCTAACTCCTTATGCATAGACTCTTGCACAACGTCCTCCTGTCGTCGTGAATCACTAGAGCAATACCGCTCTACCTGTCTATCCTACATAGAAGTATCTCACACAACTGACTCTCTGCTTTGCTCAGTCACTAGCAAAGCATGCATGTCTGACTCTGTCACCTCTCTGTGTGACTGCTCAAGTCGTGCCCCAACTGTGTGCACAACAAGCTCACTACTCTGCACTCCATGCAAAGCACCCTGCAACCCATGAGCAAAAGAGACTGTCCGGGTCTCTCGCTCTCTGCATGGTTGTAACAAGATTGAGACTCGACCATCTCGCACCAGTACTACGTGCAATGGGTACCAGGTGCCAACTCTAGCACCTCTCACAATCACTAGCGAACCCAAATGCAACGCAAAAGATCGCTCAAGCAGCAATACTCGACATCCACTATCCCTGAGCTAACCAACGGAGATCAAACTCATTGTCAAATCTGGCACATGACGCACATCCCTGAGCACGTACGATGCACGGCTCGGTAATGATAGTCTCACATCTCCTGAACCAGCAATCTCATGCAGTGACCCATCTGCCAATCGCACACTACCATGCACTCTGCTAGAATAGCTACTGAACCAGTCACGATACGGAGTGACATGAAAAGTAGCATCCCTGTCTAGCACCCACTGCAAAAGAAGTGCACTATCCTCAGACGTCAAAAAATCAGGAGTAATACAGGAAGCAAATGTGACCTTAGTGTCACTAGGGTACTCAGATATTGTATCTGATCCTGCAACTATCAAGTCAACGGACCCTATAGCATCTACTGCATCCTTGAGACTAGCATGTCTCCTGTGCTGTCTCATACGACGAAAGCATCGCCGTCTAATGTGCCATGTGTGACCACAATGCCAACATCTCAAGTGTCGACATGAACGAGAACGCCGTCTCTCATGAGTCATTGTCCTAGACTCGAAAGTCTCACACATATTGACTACTATAAGTGAATGTCAAAAATAACCAAGAGCTGTAACTCTACTCTAGGTACGGTAGCAATGAAATGCACTCAACTAATCCAAAAGAAGCAACCTGCAACAAGAAAATGCTCTCCAAAAAAGAGCTCACCAGCACCTACAATGCTCATGCGAATCCACGCATAAAATCTCTCGCAGTAGTGTAACCACACTGTGCTGCACAAATGGCAATGATGCAAATCCCAAATGCCAAGTGTACGAGGCTCCTGTAGAGTAAACCAAGCTCCTGTACGGCTGTAAAATATGGCTGCAAATCAGTCCCAAAACAGCCCCAAAATTCAGCTCTTAAACAGCTACATAAACAAGTCACAAATGTGTCCCAAATCAGCCTACAACAACTGAGCCATACATGGACACCTGCAAAGAGGAAACAATGGCTGAAAATTCAGCGCCCAAATAAGCCCTCAAACCTACCTGTAAACTTGTAAACCTGTATAGCTGAAACCTACTGAAAAAACTCAAGCCATTAGTGCTCGAATCCTGCTACCTAGCTCGTAGCCACACAAGCATACATCACAATATTCACTCTTGTGAGTGTGCCAAGATAACTGTACGCCTGTCAAACCGTGAGCTAATCACCAAGCCCACACTGTGCGGTATCGATGCATACACATGCACAAATCTCCCACCTGACTGCAGAGAACACCGCATGCAAATGCTGAGTGCAACCCGCAATCTCTACCTAGATCGCATAAATGATGCACATAAAACTCCTGGTAAAATTTCGCCAAAGTTTTGATGCACAATGGCTATCAACACAAAATAACCATTGTCCTGCAAGCTCAATACAATGAGCAATCAATGCGCATCAAACTACACTCAACATACATGCATAAGCTCTGCAAACCTGTGTCCAACAAATGCTCACAAAGAGTACCACAGGTGACCATACATGTCATCTACAACCAACCTCTGCACTTGCTCACAAGATCTACTGCTCACCACATAAGCATACATAGAGCATTACCCGCTCAAAGACCATGTATGTGTTAAGTATGGAGCCTGATTTACCCTTGTAATTTTCTGTGGTAAAAGCGCACATTTGTAAGGCCCCCATTATGAGGAGAAGCAATCGTGCGTGAAGGAAAATCACTCACTGGAAACCAAAATTTTCATGGACAAGAATCAGGGGCAACTTTAAAGGCCTCGGGGGCGGAGGCCCCCGAGACTTTTTTTTCGCCGGAATATTATGGCCGGACGGCGCCCGGAAAGTGGTCGGAAAACAACCGTTCAGTTGGCCGGTGGCCGGTAGTCAATGGCCGATGGCCGGTGGTCAGAAGACAATGGCCGGTGGCCGGTGGTCGAAAGTCAATGGCCGGTGGCCGATGGCCGAATTCAAAAGCGGACTTGTCTTCTCAAGGGCGGCCACACATGGGCGGATTGGAGGGTCCGATTTGGACTTATTCGCACAAGGGCGGCTACACATGGCTGTCTCTCATAAGAGAGGGCAGCCCTTTTGGCCTATAAAAGGAGGCCATTTCTACACACATTTCAGAGTGTGAAGTTGATGCAACAAGGTGAGTGTGAGGTGGTGACAGTAAAGCAAGGCGGGAGCTCCATTAAGGGTATAATCCCTTTGTAAACTACTTCTTGTTTTGAAGTACTAAAGCCATTGAGTGGCTGCTTTCCCGTGGACGTAGCCCACATTGGGTGAACCACGTATATCGTGTGTACTCTCTCTCTCTCTCTCTCTCTCTCTCTCTCTCTCTCTCTCTCTCTCTCTCTACCTATAATCTCTTGTGTGTGAAATCTATCTCTCTCCATTAAGTAATCTACTCAAAAATCTATTTAGCTACGTCTTATTTCCTAACAACTGGTATCAGAGCAAGGTTTGCTCGTAGCTAAATTATCTCAAGGAAAGGAATCCTTGAATTGTGTGGGAGTTATGGCGGAGGAAGGGAAGCTCAAGATTGAAAAGTTCAATGGTAAAAACTACCAACATTGGAAGATGCAGATTGAAGACTATCTCTACCAGAAGGACCTCTATTTGCCACTAGGCGGTCTTGCAAAGAAGCCCGCAACAATAGCAGATGAAGCATGGATTGTCCTTGATCGAAAGGCACTGGGAACAATCCGGTTAAGCTTGGCGTCAACAGTGGCCTTCAATGTTTCGGAGATGAAGACCACGGAGGACTTGATGAAGTCACTTGACGACTTCTAAGAGAAACCATCGGCATCCAATAAGGTATTTCTTATGAAGCACTTGTTCAATCTAAAGATGGCAGAAAATGGTTCAGTTGCAGAACACCTAAATGACTTTAACACAAACATAAGTCAACTTCGATCAGTGAAAATCAATTTCGATGACGAAGTGCGAGCTCTCCTTATACTATCATCTCTACCGGATAGTTGGGACAGCCTTGTGATGGCTATAAGTAATTCTATCTCTGGCACAAATACTCTTAAGTTTGATGATGTTGTGGGTGTTCTTCTAAGCGAGGAAATGCGAAGGAGAAGCACAGGAGAATCATCAAGTGCTGCACTATCAGTGGAAACAAGAGGAAGGCTTAAGGAGAGGTTCAAAAACCAAAAGGGTCGTGATCGCTCAAGGCAGAGCAAGTCACACACAAAGTCAGTTCTTGAATGTTGGAACTGCGGCAAGAAGGGCCACGTCAAGAAGGATTGCTGGTCCAAGAAGAAGAAGGAGACAGAGTCTCAAGACAACAAGCCAACATCGGAGGCCAATGTGGCAGGTAAAGTAGAGCAAGATGCTCTAATTCTCTCATTAGACAATGTGTCTAATTCCTGGATAGTAGATTCCGGGGCTTCATTCCATGCGACACCACACAAGCAACATTTCCAAAACTACACCAAAGGTAATTTTGGGTATGTATACTTGGGAGATGATGAAGCTTGTGAGATTGTCGGCAAAGGTACAGTTTCTGTCAAAACTGCTAACGGAAATGAATGGAAGCTTAAAGATGTTAGGCATGTTCCTTCTCTTCGCAAAAATTTGATCTCTACAGGACAATTGGACGATGAAGGTCACAACATTGCATTTGGAAACAAACGGTGGAAGATCTCAAAGGGATCTTTGGTGGTTGCCAAGGGTGAAAAAGTCGGTACACTTTACTTGTGTACTGTTAGCACGCAACCTTCAGCTTGTGCAGCAACTACAGAAGTTGACAGTGCGGTGTGGCACTACCGACTTGGGCATATGAGTTCCAAAGGAATGCAAATCCTTCAAACAAAGAAGCTTCTACCAGGTTTGAAAGAAGTGGACTTAGAGTTCTGTGAAGATTGTGTTTATGGTAAACAAAAGAGGGTAAAATTTCAAAAATCAAGAAATGAAAGAAAAAATAAAAAACTTGAGTTGGTTCATTCTGATGTTTGGGGTCCTGCAAGTACACCATCACTTGGTGGCTCATTGTACTATGTAACATTCATAGACGATGCGAGTAGAAAAACATGGGTTTATGTCATGAAGAATAAACCCGATGTATTTTCCATATTTCAAAGGTGGAAAGCCTTTGTGGAAAATGAAACAGGTACCAAGGTTAAATGCCTCAGATCCGACAATGGAGGCGAATATTGCAGCCAAGCTTTTGAAAGCTTTTGTGCTAGCAATGGCATTCGGAGGCAAAGGACAACCCCAAGTACACCTCAACAAAATGGGATTTTGGAAAGGATGAACAGGACAATCATGGAACGAGCACGAAGCATGCGGCTACATGCAGGCCTACCGCTTCAGCTTTGGGCGGAAGCTGTAAGTAAGTCTGTGTACTTAATCAATCGGTCACCCTCAACGGCATTGGATGGGGGAGTTCCAGAAGAGGCATGGACAGGTAAACCGGTGAATTATGCATTTCTCAAAGTGTTTGGGTGTGAGGGCTTTCATGCACATAGATAGAAGCCTAAGATCAAAGCTAGATGCAAAGTCCAAAAAGTGTTTCTTCATTGGCTATGGAGAAGGAGACTTTGGGTATGCCTATGGAATCCTGAAGATGGTAAAATCTTAAGGAGTAGGGATGTAATTTTTAACGAACAAAATATGTACAAAGATTACTTGGAAAGAAAACAAACAAAAGAAACAGGTGATGAGTACATGGAGCTTGAGGACGGTGAAGACTCAAGGACTGCAAACGGTGACAATGTGCAACAACGTCAACCAAATGAGGAGCCTCAACCTATTCCCCGAAGATCTACAAGAGTAAGTAGACCTCCAGAAAGGTTTGTTCCTTCCTTCAACCATCTCTTGATCTCAGATTCTGGAGATCCGGAATCATACGAAGAAGCTATGCAACATGAATCCAAAGAACAATGGACGAAGAGCATGCAAGTGGAGATGGACTCACTACATCGCAACCAAACATGGGAGTTGGTTGAGTTGCCTAAAGGTAAGCGGGCACTTCAAAACAAATGGGTGTACAAGCTGAAGGAAGAAGAAGGTGGGAAGAAAAGGTACAACTCTAGGCTTGTGGTAAAAGGGTTTTCTCAAAAGAAAGGTATTGACTTCAATGAAATATTTTCTCCTGTTGTAAAAATGAACTCAATTAGGCTTGTCTTAAGCCTTGTGGCTGCTCATGATTTAAATCTCGAGCAAATGGATGTAAATACGGCATTCCCTCACGGTGACTTAGAGGAGGAAATCTACATGCTTCAACCAAAGGGGTATGAAGTAAAAGGTAAGGAGAAAATGGTTTGCAGATTAAAGAAGAGTTTGTATGGTTTAAAGCAAGCATCAAGACAATGGTACTTGAAGTTTGATCGATGGATGTTGGATCATGGATTCACAAGATGCAACTCGGATCACTGCGTCTACACGAAGAATTTGGGAGATGGGAAATTCATCATCCTAATGTTGTATGTTGATGACATGTTGATTGCAAGTGCTAACATGCAGGACATCAAAGACCAAAAAGAGGAGCTGTCCAAATCTTTTTCAATGAAAGATTTAGGTGCTGCAAAGAGGATACTTGGTATGAAAATATCAAGGGACAAGACGAAGAAGACAATAAAGCTATCTCAAGAAGATTACATCAAGAAGGTACTAGAAAGGTTTGCAATGCAAAATGCAAAACCAGTTTCTACACCTTTGGCTGGTCATTTTAAACTAACGAAGGATATGTGTCCAAAGACACAAGAGGAGATAGCCTATATGTCTAAAGTTCCATATGCTGCAGTGGTAGGTTCTCTAATGTATGCTATGGTCTGGACAAGGCCAGACATTGCACATGCAGTGGGAGTTGTGAGTAGGTTCATGGACAACCCAGGTAAAGAGCATTGGCAAGCTGTGAAGTGGATACTTAGGTATCTAAAAGGAACAACAACAAATGCTTTGTATTTTGGAGGAACTGATATTTTTCTAGAAGGGTATACTGATGCAGATATGGCAAGTGACAAAGATACTCGAAGGAGCACTACTGGCTATGTGTTCACGGTTGGAGGCACAGCAGTAAGCTAGGCTTCAAAGTTGCAGAAAGTGGTTTCACTTTCTACCACGGAAGCAGAGTATGTAGCAATGACGGAGGCAAGCAAAGAAATTCTGTGGCTTCACAGATTCTTAGAAGAGCTTGGATTCAAACAAGACAATTGTGTCTTGTACAGTGATAGCCAAAGCGCTATCCATCTTGCGAAGAACTCAGCCTTTCATTCAAGGACAAAGCACATTGAGGTGAGATATCACTTCATACGCACTCTTTTGGAAGAGGGACAACTAAAGCTAGGAAAGGTGCATACAAGTGAAAATCCTGCAGACATGTTTACAAAGGTGGTCAACAAGGAGAAGTTGAGCTTTTGCTCATCTTCAATCGGCATTCAAGGATAAGAAGCCAGAATGGAAAGCACTCACAGGTTTGGTTTGGAGATCAGTCTCCAAGTGGGAGATTGTTAAGTATGGAGCCTGATTTACCCTTGTAATTTTCTGTGGTAAAAGCGCACATTTGTAAGGCCCCCATTATGAGAAGAAGCCATCGTGCGTGAAGGAAAATCACTCACTGGAAACCAAAATTTTGACGGACAAGAATCAGGGGCAACTTTAAAGGCCTCGGGGGCGGAGACCCCCGAGACTTTTTCTTCGCCGGAATATTATGGCCGGACGGCGGCCGGAAAGTGGTCGGAAAACAACCGTTCAGTTGGCCGGTGGCCGGTAGTCAATGGCCGATGGCCGGTGGTCAGAAGACAATGGCCGGTGGCCGGTGGTCGGAAGTCAATGGCCGGTGGCCGGTGGCCGAATTCAAAAGCAGACTTGTCTTCTCAAGGGCGGCCACACATGGGCGGATTGGAGGGTCCGATTTGGACTTATTCGCACAAGGGCGGCTACACATGGCTGTCTCTCATAAGAGAGGGCAGCCCTTTTGGCCTATAAAAGGAGGGCATTTCTACACACATTTCAGAGTGTGAAGTTGATGCAACAAGGTGAGTGTGAGGTGGTGAGAGTAAAGCAAGGCGGGAGCTCCATTAAGGGTATAATCCCTTTGTAAACTAGTTCTTGTTTTGAAGTACTAAAGCCATTGAGTGGCTGCTTTCCCGTGGACGTAGCCCACATTGGGTGAACCACGTATATCGTGTGTACTCTCTCTCTCTCTCTCTCTCTCTCTCTCTCTCTCTCTCTCTCTCTCTCTCTCTGTCTCTCTCTCTCTCTCTCTACTCTATAATCTCTTGTGTGTGAAATCTATCTCTCTCCATTAAGTAATCTACTCAAAAATCTATTTAGCTACGTCTTATTTCCTAACAGTATGCAAGCCACAACACTGCAGAAGAACCACTCAACTGCAACTGGCAACACCTGTGGGAGTAATAGACTCAACCTGTACCTGGGAGTCAAACCTAATCTTGTAACACCTCATATGTGTCTGCTACCTGCAGTGTGCACGGGTAAGCTGTCTGCAGCAAAGAAAACAACAAAGCCCAAAACTGTCCTGAAAAACAGTCTATGTGTTTTTAATTTCAGACCCACATGCACTCCGAATCAGAAAACAATTCCTTCTACAAAGTCGTAGATCTTGAAGCCAGCTCCGTTTTGAATCAAAAAAATTTGGAATCGGAGCTTTGTAACTCAAGTTATGAGCAAAACAGTAGACTGCTATCAAACTACCAAAAGTGAGCGACTTTCTTCTGTGCTTCTTTGAGCTCATAGAAAGGCTCAAACTCACTTCCCACCTTGATGCATGAGCTGAATGCATCAATCTCACAATGCTTCCATGTCTATGGAAGCTCCAAGCTCCAATCTGTCGTCGATGTAGCCGTTGCAAAGCTTGCCGAGAAGAGGGAAAATGCTGTACACAGTGGGTTGATCTGTAGAGGAACTGTGGACTGATCTGTGAGCACTAGGAAGCTCCTGAGAGCTCTCTTGCAAGCCTGTGTATGGCTGTCCACAAGCCTCCTCTATTTCTTTGCTTAGATCTGTGACCTCTCCGCCATAGCCGACGAGTTCATCGCGAAGCCGTCCATCTACGCTCTCACACTTGTCGCTCTGATACCAATTGAAGGGGATCGGAGAGCACCACAGATGGAGAGTGAGAGAGAGAAGGAGACACACGACACACATATATGGGTGGGGAGACTCAAAGAGTGTGCAGCCCCCTATACACTTATGCTATGTATAAGGTATACAAGTCAGTGGGCGCCCAGACTCTGGGCGGCCGGGCAAGGCACAGGCGCCTATACCCCAACAGTTTTATCCCACGACTAGCCAAAAATGCATTAAATTCATGAGACATATACTCCCCCCCTCGAGCAGAGTGAAGAGTGTCCATAGTACATTTCAATACATTTTCAGCCATAGCCAAAAATTGTTTGAAGCACAAAAAAACTTCGAACTTTGCTTTAAGCGAAAATACCCATGCATGCCTGGAGTAATCATCAATGAAAGTCATGAAGTAAAGGTAATTGCCCAAGGATGGAGTTTGCATGGGCCCACAAACATCACTATGCACAAGCTGCAACCTGCATGTGGCCCTAACTGAACCATGCTTTGAAAACTTTGAACGCTGCATCTTACCGAAAATACAACCTTCATAAACATGTTTGACAAGTGCTTCAAGAGGTGGCAAAGAAGCAACCATATCAAATTTCTGCAAACGCAGCAAACTGGAAAAATTTAGTTGCCCAAAACGTGCATGCCACAGTTTTGCATCTAAAACAGCCCTTGAATCTGCAACTGCATTTGCAAAATTTTGTCCACACTTGTCATACAAAGTGAGGTTATACAGCCCACGGCACAAAAGGCCAGATGCAACAATTTCATCACCAAAACTGAGATCATGAACTATACATTTGACATCCACAAATTTGACTACAAGTCCAAGTCTAGCAAGTGCAGATACAGACAAAAGATTCTTCTTGATCCCAGGTACATAAAGCCCATCAACAAGTGTGAAAGAACTGTCATTTTCAGCAGTAAGCACAATCTTCCCAACCCCCTGAACCAAAGAAGAGGCATTGTTGGCACAAGTGAGTGAATTCCCATGAGGGACAGACGAGAGAGAGGTGAACAATTCACGATGTGAGGTAATGTGCTTTGTAGCACCACTGTCGAAATACCACACATGTGAATCTGCAGCAACTGACATGCATGCATCATGGACAGCAGGATTGTAAGTACACTCTCCACTAAAAGCCCATTCCGCATCAACATCAACATCACGGTCTCCTTTCACAGAAGACTCAACAATGGTTGCATTTGTATTGGAACCAGCATTTGCAGTGAAACCACCCTCTTTCTTCTTAGCCTCTTTGGCCTTCAACTTAGGACACTGCTTGATCAAGTGATCATTAGCTTTACAATAATGGCAACGCATCTTCTTTTTGCTCTTATCACCCAGAATTTTCAGACAAATTGCTGTCAGCAAAAGCATTAGGAACGAAAGTTTTGCCACTCACAGCAGAACCATAAGAAGTTGTTGCATTGTTGTTTCCACCCTTTCTTTGAGAAGCAATAAAAGCATGTTCAACTACACGCTGCCTAGTCCTATTTTTTCTGGAAAGTGACTCTTGCAATAGCAATGTGCATAATGCATCAAACTTGACAACTTCAGGATTTCCTTGGGTCATAAGGCTCCAAGTACTAGCAAAAGTCTGGTAAAAATTTGGTAAGGCATCAAGAACAATCTACACAAGGGAACTGTCTAAAATGACTTCACCTGCAGAAATAATTTGCTCATTCATATCCTTGACACCAGCAAGGAAAGTGTCCATATCATCTTCCTCATGCATAATCTTCGATTCCAGCTCTTTACGCAGCAAAGCAATTTTAGCCTCATTGTGGCTTGCATAAAGACCTGCTAGAATATCCCAAGCCTGTTTTGCAGATTTCGTTGAACGAATGTGAGGAGTAATGGTGCGCTTTACAGACAACACAATCAACGCATGAGTCTGCGCATCCTTTACATCCCAACGAGCTTGTTCTGTCGTAGGCAAAACAACTCTTAACAACAACAATCCTTGCAGCAAGACCTGTAACATCTTCAATATCGCCTACATCCTCAGAACCAGGGCGTACATCAATGCCCTGCACAATATTCCAAACACCCTTTGACATAAGAACATGTTGCATCATGTAAGCCCACATAGGGTAATTGTCCCCATCCAATCTGTCCTCAACAGCAAACATCTTGAACACATCTGTGTTGTTGTCAGCCATGGAAAATGCATGCACCTGATGTGAAAACTGACCAAAATGAGGTGAGACCAGCACGTGCCATATAGCACAACCCACAGTAGATTGTATGGGACCTATTATGCAGTATTTGGCACTGACAGAAATTTTGCACAAAATGACGAAATTGCCTATGCAGACCTGTAGTGGAAACAGAGGCCGAAATGAGCCCGAATCAGAAATCGGAGAAAGTGAGCAGGCGTGTGCTGGAGCTACTGGCGACTAAGCTCGGGAGGACGCAACCTGCTCTGATACCAATTGTTGGAATTAGGGTTGCAGGAAAACACACACAGCTTGGAGAAGACGAAGGAAGCTCAAGGCACACAATAGAGTGTATTACTTAGTGTACAATGGAAAGTTAGATAGCCCTAGAGTGATGGGCGTATATACAATGCATAGGAGAAAAAACCTCCTAAAGAGGGAAAAAATGCCCCGGCAGTCCTAGTGTGTACACACACATCACTACCATATGTATATGGTAACAAAATCGTCATGAACTTCATTGAATTTGAACATGACTCCCCAGTTTTAATGTATGCATAGCCTCCCAAAGAAGCTGAACTACCTCGCTTCTTTCCATCCTACACAACTGATGGTTGTCAATGTGATATTTGAATCTTGAGATATGGCATAAAAGAGGTCGTAGGAAGCAACAAATCAACTTGAGAAAGTGCATGAGAGACTTATATCAACTTGTAGAGCCTTCATGTGGCAACGCATAGAAGCAATCAAAATCAAAATGCGACAATATATGCTGGAGAAAAGAGTAGATGATGTCCATAGATACTTACGGTACACTATTGTAGGCTTCAACAAGAACTTATTTCATGTAAAATTATTGAGCTCAAATGAACTAGGAGCAAATCTCAAACTTTGGTCAAAGTATGGTGGTCATTTTTGTAACCTATTTTAATATTTGGGCAATGTCATTGCCAACAAATGAAACAATCTAAAATAAAATACATTAGTTCTTTCCAAAGCACCGGCGGAGAAGGAAAATCGACGAGCGATTCCTTGCGTGCCCGAGAGAGAGAGAGAGAGAGAGAGAGAGAGAGAGAGAGAGAAGCAGGCCTGCATGAAAGTACTGCTCCTTGACAGGCCTTCGGACCCAAGCTCAGGATGTATCTAGGTTATGGTCTGTTACTTACAAAGGCGTATGACTTTTCTAATGTGTTGCCTAAAGCACTGCAGTAGCCACATGAAAAATTTGGTTGATGTAGTTGATGGTTATGTTGAAGTAGTAGAGGGCCAGTAGGAGCCCCTTTTGGATTGGGTTGTGGATGATTCGGATTACAACAGAGGCCATTGTCTGATGTCAGATATCGATTGGGGGATGGCGGGTGGTGGACCTAAGCAGGCCATCTATCCTTGTGAGTACAGATGAGCCCATGAGGGTGCTTATGTGCTCTTTTTCCAATGCATGTATAGACCAGGTTGAGCCCAGAAATACTATGTTTGATGCTATGGTCGAAGCTGTGTTTAGCGGCTTGCTTATGAGAGTGCTAGGACCACTGGTGTAGGATTTTTGTGCTTGAATTTGTGGACCAATAGAGTACAGATTGTGGACATCAGTATATCAATGGATTTCCTCGGCATGACAGCAAGGGTCCTCTCATAGAGCATGGATTTGTACAAAATGGCATTGAAGAGTTCTGAAAGTTTGCAAGATTTGGATTATTTACTTGCTGGAAAGATATTTCCTCCTAGAAGCTGGTGTGGCAGTGGCCAAAACCCGAAATACAAAGAGCCATATAGGTTAGAGCTGGCATGCATGAACACCTGATCAGGTCTGAGAACTAGAGGACATTTCGATAACCAGCTGTGCATTATTCCTGAGCAGACCACCCCTCTGGAAATTTGTCACACTTGCCCCACCGCAGACAATACTTGTTGATGCACTTTATCAACACCACCATCACCTGCACTAAAGATCTTCATTGAGTCGGAAGAAATCTCGGCACTCACGCATGGGAATCATCCTGCTTCCTATTCTATAACAAACAATATGATGGACAATACTTCTTTCACTCTAAACAATGATGTGACATGAGTTGGAGCACCATATCCCTAATCAATCGAGTGCGAAAGGAAAAATTCAAAGAATAGACCATTAAAATATACATTTTGGGCATGCTAGCCTCGTTATTTAGTCACGAAAGACTTGGCAAACATCCGAAATTAAAAAGTAGGCTTGATTATTGGCGCTCAATGGTATCTAGAAGCTCCTAAATTTGAGGGAGATGACAAAAGAAACAACCTTGGATTTGGCAAAACTTAAATACGATGTACAATAGCCTAGAGAAACAACTGAGAACTAAGGCAACTTGGGTTTTTCCAACAAAAAGGACAAATCAAATGTAAACCTCCTTTGGACATGGAACATCTTTCTTTGCATGTGAGGAAGATGAGAAATTGAACCACCTTGGATTTTGGCCCAAAAAAAAAGAGGGACGTGAAAAGAGCCTTGAGAAACACCTTAAAAAACTAGTTTACCCTACAAAGAAAGGACAAATCAAATGGACACACCTTCATATTGACCATTGATGGCCAAAAATGTGCATATTTTTCATGCATGTAAGCAAGCCTTTTCATGTAGGTGTCTCTTTATCCTTAATTGGGTGCACATCTTTCATACATGTGAGCAAACCTTTTCGTGTAGGAGTCCCATTATCGGAATGAGAGAAAATGTGTCTAGAAAGATGAACAGATGCTTCCACTTTTCACCCTTACCATTATTTCAACCCATCACTTTTTAATGGGGAAGTACAACCTCATATCATCAAACATCGACCTTATTTATTGAAAGAAAAACCAGGGCCATAAGGAGCTTTAACTCACACCCTCCTGATTCCATGGTGGGTGTTTTAACAATTTGTTGGCGCACACAACTTCCTGACAAGGTAATGGCAGCCTATGCCTGTTAGCAATCAAAGTTCACATCAACTTCATCAAGTCTAGGTCAAGTTAAAACAGAATCCACACACCAAACGTGCAGGTGTCACACCTAGATCACAACTAGTTCTCAAAACAATTGCTGCCACATCATCTATCAACTTCAAATCGAGTTCTTTACCGCCATGCGACACTTATTTACAATGACAAATCCCCTTCAAAAGTGAGGTGCCCTACAGTGACAACAGATTTTCCCCAACCTTGAATTCCCTTATTGGTATGTAACTTAACAATAGAGTGCCCCTTTCTTTAGGTTTCCTTTTTACAATAACTATCTTCCTAAGCCCTCATCAGGATGCAATCAACTCCACTACTTCCCATCACAATGGAAGTCAATGGTTTTAGAGGTGAAATAATTGTTAGCTTCAATGGTACATTTGGCTTCACAAATAAACTCTGTTGAGTGTGCGTAAAAAAGTACCCTAATATCACTAAAATCCCTTACTTATAAATTTTCCCATAACTATGGCACCCTTTTCCTATTCAATCTATCAAAAGATAAATTCTGAAGTTCCTTGAATGATACCCTGCTGTAAATAAAAATGTCACATGATTTTTGTGATTTAGTAATGCTGACTAAATTAACATAAAAATACATTGGGTTGGTTTGGATAGACAATGTAAAAATGCAAGTCCAAAAGGATGGAGTGATTGTCACGAGAAAACCGTCAGCTGGATACATGTGACTGGTGAATAGTTCATTCTAATATCTGTACAAAGAGGGAGGAACCAAAACAACGAAAGAAAAACAGCATACATGCGTTGCCCTCCTACAATAGAAGCTACCGAGTCGAGATATCGATTACAGCATCAAGAGTTGGAAGTATGGATAGAGAGCAGGGTTCAAACATGTACACGAAAGCTCACAGCCAACTTGTCTGGCATAGTAGGCCACAAGGGGGGAAATTGAAACCCTTAAATGTGTTTTGGGGGGGGGGCGGGGGGGGGGGGGGGAGAGATACTCCAGCCTGGTCCGTAGGAAAGAGTCTTGCTTTCCCTGCGAGAATCAATAATTTACAAGGTGCCAGCATACTGAAGCTTGTACCAACTGTTTCCATGTTTTTGAGCTGGCATCGTATTAGTCCCCCGGCACGAATAGTGCATGCGAGGAGCAAGTTGCCTCACTCCCCGTCTCCCTAATAAAGGGAATGCACACAATCGACAAGCACAGGAAGAGTAGAAGAAGCTCCTGGCTGAGACCAAAAAAAAACGAGTTATCCATAGCCCCAGCATGACTACCTTGCAGCCTGCTCGGAGTTAGAGGCATTCGAGGAGGGCACAGCACTCATTGATCCATTTGTTACACTTTCAGGTGGCGGCGCACTGCCCCAACGTCCTTCTGACTCTAAGGGCTCCACCACTTGCACACACCCATCAGTTAAACCAAGCGCAAACTGGTTTGGCTCACTGGGATGTGCTGCAATCACTAGAGGATAAATAGAACTGCAATATTTATCACCAAACATAATAAGAAACAGCAAGAGATAGAATCTCTCTCTCTCTCTCTCTCTCTCTCTCTCTCTCTCTCTGTGTGTGTGTGTGTGTGTGTGTGTGTGTGTGTGTGTGTGTGTGTGTGTGTGCGCGCGTGCGTGCACGCCCGCATGTGCGTTCGCTTGTAATGCCACATACCTGCTAGCCCCAGCTGGCAAGTAAACAGAAGGAGCTAATCTGCAGCGTGGTCGAAGGGTTTCCCCTTCAAATACCCCAACCGACCCATCACAGAAGCTGGCATAAACAAGCTGGCTATCACAAGAGTAGGTAGCATTGGAGATTGAAGCCGATAATGAATCACGAGGAACCCACTGTGAAAAAGTATTGACAAGAGAGATAAGCAAAGAAAGATTAGATAAAATTGACAAGTGAAAGAAAGCTGTCCACAACCAAACCTGTCTGATACGCTCAAGCTTGGCAGCATCATAAATAGCTAGCTGGCTCTCATGAACTACCAAAAGACGAACTTGATCATTGTGAAACTGGACCCGAGTGTCTCCCATTGAAGGAAGAGCTCGACCCGCTTGCGCTTGCAGAATCTTTGACTTCCGCTTCTCCCATCCTTCGATTGACCATACACAAATCTGTACAGGACGTTCATTATTACAAACTAGAACTGCTTACCATCCCCAATCAGATGGACAAACAGATCGGGTTAATCAAGTTATCAAAGATATTCTTAGAGCTTATTGGAGTAGGGAGAATAAGCAATGGATTCAATTTCTACCTCTAAAGGAGTATGCTTACAATGTGTCACACCACTAAAGCATGGGTATGACACCATTTGACTGCTTGTTAGTTTATAAGTACCTGTGCATCAGCACCTGATGAGACAAGTACATTGAGGGCATTTGAGAAAGCCAGCCCAGATATCCTCTTTGTATGGCCCTTCAACTTGCTCTTCACCTGCACACGCACATTCTTCTCATCAGTTCATGATTGCCAAAAATGCTACCTCTTATAGCTATGTGCACACACTGACCATAGTTTTGTCATACTCGTATGATTTGTCAGGCAGAAATTTGCAAACGTGGGAGAGTGATTGGAGTATGCTTGGATCTCATACTCCAAGCCCAAAACAAATTAGAGCGGCCAAATGTTTTTGGATCTTAGTGGTCTCAAGTCTAAGTAAAGGGAACAAAAGTTCATAAAATGGGGGGGTGTGGTGAAATAAGGGGTCATGGGGGGAAACGAAATTCATAAAAAAAACAAGGTAAAGAAGGAGCCAACTGTTTTCGGATCTTAGCGGTCTCAAGTCATTCCAAATTATTATATGATTGAGAGTCTTTATTTTGGGCCCTCTAAAGTTTGAACTTTGAAGCCTAGGATTTGCAAGCTTGCAAGGTGCTCTAGCCTCTAAGCGGTAACTTCTAGCTTCTGACGTAATATTTTTATGCTATGAAGTCTTTTTGTTTGAAGATAATGGAAATTCAATCATCTTGTAATATCCCCCCCCTCCCCCCTTTTTTTCTTTATGATGTATGAAATCCAACGTATGGGATTTCCTGTGGGTCTGAATCATACTTTTTTCATATTTTCATACCCATATCCGCATGCAATAAGTTTGGCGTATGAAAAAACTGACACTGACCTCATCAACTCTGACATTGTAAATGTGAATGGTTGAATCTTCCATTCCGATAGCAATAATGTTGTTGTCTTGAGGGTGGAAGGCCAAAAATGTTGCAGCAGGAGGTGGGGACATGAATGTTGTCATGACCTGCAGCAAAGAGCAGGTAAACCCAGATACCAAATACAGGCAAAAATGCGACAGTTTTTCACTCAGAAGACACTCCCCACCTTAAAAGTCATCATATTGAACAGGGACACTTTCCCACCAGAAGCAGACATTACATAGGAATCATTCTTTGAAAGAGCTATGCAAGGAACTGCATCTTCAGGGTTGGTATCATTTACATCATTTGTCATCAATATACCACTCGCAGGCTGCCAGAGCTGTGGTGAAATAGCTGCTGTTGCCTGTGAAATAAGCATAAACCCTGCTTGATCAGCATCTAAGATTTGCGGTTTTTCGTTAAAAACAGAAGATACTACAGTTATACCTTGCCAGTAGGATGCCGATCACTCCGTTGCCACTTCCATAACTTGTGCACAGCATTAGAAGCCAGGGCAAGCAATGCAATCCCTGCATTTGTGTAGATCAACCTTGATACCTGATCAAACACAAAACGCTTAAGAGACTGCCAGAAAAAGAAAACAATTTAATGAAGGCTTCAAAGCACAACGCATCTGAACTATAATCACCTTGCTTGCTGGCAGATTATCCGGAAGCCTTACAGTTCTGCACTGGCTAGATTCCAATATTTCAGTCATTTTCCAAACTTTGGCTTTATCTGCAGCCTCCTCAATCCTTGGTTTCACATCAACTGTTATATTGTTTTCCATTGCATTCTGCAAAAATAGTAAATACCAAGACTGTTAGCAAATTAAATGTCAGCATAGAAAGTGAGTAAATTTTATAAAAAAAAAAGCAATTATACCAGTCCCACAACTGAGACAGCAGGTGAAACTCTATCGGAGACGGCACTACTTGTGGATGGGCCACAGGCAGCACTAGCTCCTACCATTGCATTTACAACAAGAGGCTGCGAGAGCAAACATAAATATCTCAATGCACAGCCAAAAGACACAAGTCAAGTAGGTACAAACACCTGTCTCAAACCTGACCTTTGATGCCAATGACTCTGCTGGTGCTCTGATGGCTTCAAATGCCCGTGTCTGATCTGCCCGACTTTCAATCGCTCGAAGAAGCCTCATTCCATCAGCATTGGCCAAAATTTTTATTCCATTGTCGTTGGTAGTAACAGCCAGTAGAGAGCCCTCCTTATTGAACCTGAGGCGTGGACTTGCCTGTACACAAGAAGGTAATACAATTTCACATCTTGCATGATCCTGTCTCATGAATCACAAATGAATAGTGGCAAAAAGGTACAGCTCTGTTATCATAAGCATGAGCAACGACCAAAATATACTCCATACAAATGACTTACAGGTAATCCACCATCTGCATCAATGATAGTGAGAAGATTTGTATTGTCCATGTCCCAAAACTTGATCTGGAACTCATCTCCAGCAGCAAGAAAGTGGTTTCTTGTTGTATCAAATTGCACCACTCCTAAGGATCGCTTCCGAAACCCCAAGTAAGTCCTCTTAATTTTCCCTTCACTTTCATTCCATTCTACTAGAAAAGATTCGCCTTCTTTGCTGGTCCCACAAGAAAACAACCTGGAAAGTAAAAAAACTCTTAACAAAGTACAGACTCTGAGAAAAAAGAAGTGTGCCTAATATAGCTTACAACATCCACCTGGTTCCATCTGCGCTGTATGCCATGGTTGTGCACCATTGACCAGGAGCATCATAATCTACTCGTGATCCCATCAGATCATACAGCCAAGCCTTGATCTTTCCATCTATGGCCGTTGAGAATATAAACTGGGTAGATATGGAGAAGGTAACCACATCAGAACTTAACGCCCAGAATAAGGGGAAATAGCATTCATCAACAAAATCTCACATACCTGAATACTCTCCTTGTGATGAGGGCAAACTGAATACACTGGAGCTTCGTGCCCTTCAAAAGTATACTGCCTTCTACCATTGATGGCATCCCAAACCTGATCCAAACCAGCTATCAATACAAGCTTTTCATCAATCCAGCAGAAATAGACAGAACCGTGAGAAGGCCTGAATAACAACCTTAATCGTTTTGTCATCCCCACATGTAATGATGCATAATAGCTTATTCGGATGCGAGAAGGCCAAATCATTGACACCACCGATGTGGGCATCAATCTGCAGGTAAGGAAACAAACAACCATTAGAACCTTGGTTCCACTTAAAACATTGATAATCTTATCTGCAGAAACAAAACATGAAGCTATCGAGTATAGAAAAGTTCAATTACTACATAAGGACACAAGGAAGATGAACCAGTAGTCATAACAAACCTCAAGATGATGCCTTAAATCATTTCCACCAGCATATGCATATACATGGACAACATGCTTTGAGAATGCTACCCCTGCACATCCAAAGAATTGTTACTTATTAGGTTACCAGATAGAACAGGACATACTTAAAGGTGCAAAAGCATATAAACAGGGCTTGTACCCAATAAACCTCCATCTGGACTCCACACACAACGATTCACAGAAACTGCTGGGTCCTTAACAAGTGCTGCCTGAATCATACACAAAACAACTATAATCAAGCCATGCTTCTCCCATAAACCGAAGAAGAGCGACCGGGCACTTCACAATACCTGCATCGGCATTGAGCATACACTAATGTCCCAGACTTTAAAAGTTCTATGAGCTAGCCTATCCTTCGATCCAACATCCCAGATAGCAATGTCACCAACATTTGTGCCAACTGAAATCAATGTTGCAACCACCGATATTCAAATTTTAACAACCCAATAAATGCATTGTAATTTACATCACAATTGCTACACTTCAAGAGGGTCTATACCAAGCAGTATCATCTGTTGTGTTGGGTGAAAATCCATGCTCATCACACACGATCCCTGATTCAAGGTGCGAGCAACAGCCTTCGGTAGTTCATCAGGAGAATACATTGGTGGAGGATGACTAGGGACAGCTCCTATGGGGTAGCTCACCTGCAAAATGGATTTTAAATTTCAAGCCCTCATGAGAACAGATATCGAGCATGAGGCAAATATGATTCTATCAGCCTACTAGAAGAGCAAAGTACCTACCTCATCCACACCCTGTCCAGCAGAGCGAACCCTCTTCATAATATGTTCAGAATCTGCAGATTGGTAGTCAAGAGCAGAATTACTTCCTGGAGGAGTCCTAGGTCGTTTCAGAAGAGCAGCAGCTGCAATACATATTCAAAATAATGCAATGCACGGCATTTCATAAGGCAAAAAGACTCTTGAAAAAGTTTCAGCTTCCTGCTCCCAAGGAAAAACCACCAACAAATCAGGCCTAATATGATTTTTGCCCATCTTACCTGCTTGGTTGGAGGGAGCTGCAAGAACAGCTGACCCTGGAGCCACACCTGGATGAGGAGCTGCAGGGTTCGCATTCGCCATCCAACCGGCTAATGCACCTGCTGAGGGAGCTGCCGCAGGTGGAAACGGCTAAAGAAACAAGTGATCCATTCAGCATGCTGAAAGCACAACTAAGAAAGTAAAATTGAAAAGGCTCCGTCTGAAGCAAAATATTACTCACCCCATGTGCCAGTGGAGGAAAAGCTCCACCTTTTGGTAGTCCACTAAGCGGATTTGTAGAAGGCGGTGGTGCACGTGCACCATTTTGGGGACCACAAGTATGGTCAACAAACAAAGTCTTAATGTCAGGGTTGGGACGAGGATTCTTGCAAAGTTGGTGTTGCCAGTTGAGACTGTCAAAACATGCACGAATGAGTCCCGTGAAGGAACAACAGAGCCCACTATCGCTGGCACCTCAAACCCTTTTCATGCATGCAAGTACAAATACCTTTGGTTGATTAGCGTCCTCAGTCGTGAAGGCTTTAATCCTGGAAAAACTAATTTTTCACGGAAGAGAGGATTGGCTTCAATGAGCTTCTTCAATTCCAAAAGCATAATACTTCGGGCAGACTTCGTTTCGCCATATTTGGAGAGCTGCTCATTTTCCCTGAGAGAGAACCATAAAAGTGTAGCCAATAAAAATAGTTGACTGTGATCAAATGTACGACAGTGCAAGCATCACAAAGATGGAAGGCCAGATTCCACCAGGCGTAATAAATCCTTACCTAAAATTTTCCAGGGTCAGAAGTTGAGTAATTTCCTTATATAATTCCTCATTGAAAGAAGAGAACACCTTGAGGTCTTTCACAAGGATTTCCACAGCTTTAGCACGATCTTGCCTGTGATCAAACCAAGCAGCAGGCATGTGACGACTACACATAAAACAAGTAGAACACAAAGAATGAACAATGAAGCAACGTAGAAGATAACCCTACTTGTCCAATGCCTCAAGGTACTTTTGCTTCCGGATCTCAAAGAAAATCTTCATAGAGTATCTGTTATCATCAACTTTGGTGAAACCAGACAGGTACCTTTCGACCTCTTCCCACTCCCCTGCCTGGACTTGATCTTCGAAGTACTTCATGTTAAAGAAAAATCCAGACTCTTGCTCTAGCCTGCATGTGCACATAATACCCTTAACAGCTTGCCCGGTGATGTAGATGTAGGCTATGAGAGCACCTTTCCCTTGCAGGAAATTCACCTACTATTAAACTCAGACAGCATGTGCTGCAAGAACCACAGTATTTACAAACTCTGCCAAGTCAAGTAGCGACATACAACCAACACCACAAGCACAAAAAGCTTCCAAAATTACAAAAGTTGGCCCCTCTTGCAGTGTAGCGAAACCAGAAAGACCTAACTAACCCCTTGATCATGCAGATTAAAGCGGAGTTTTTTTTTCAACCGTACGATCCAACCCCATAAGGCCATATTGAAGATCCGTGCAGGGAGAGCAGGAAGCTTACTTGTGGACCGTTTCCTTGAACTTCTCCTCGTCTAGAAATTGCAGAATGAGAAAAACAAGCTCGCGACTGAGCGATGACATCGTTAAACACCAAAGAAGTTTTTGCTTGGATCTTCAGAATTGAGGAAGCTTTCGGACAGGCCCAGGGCACCAATCAACGAGGAAGCGCGGTCGAAAATCCTGTAGCCATGATTTCCTTAGCTAAGAACCGAAAATTGAATATGCAATCTGCTACAGCCACAGGTTTCCATGAACGCCGCAGGAGGTTCCTATAAGCGTAAGTGACGGGACAACCGCCCTCATGCACACCTCCAGCACATGCGCGGCTCGGAACCCTTGCAAAAGAAGCAAGGGCGATGGCTATGGCGCTCAAAGGTATCTGAGCGCAGCAGGGGGTTGAGAGAAGAAGAGATTCGACAGGGGGGACCAGTTGAGCAGGCTATCACTAGGGTTTGCAGAAGCCGTGTACTATTGGTAAAGCAATGGGCAAAAATGCAGCTGGCAAGGCACATACACTCACATCAGAGGTGCGAGAGAGAAGGGGGGCAGAAAAGACGACGAAGACCGGGAGAATACGGTCTGTATAATGCTCGGCGCTGGTGGGTAGTCACGATTCATCGCAGAAACCTGAGTTTCACTGTCCAGCTCAGATATAAGCAGATCAACTTATCAGATAGGGTATTGGTTGATAAGCGCTTTTGAATGATCCGGGCTTCCATCATCTTTCCACCGCATCTGATAAGCGGTAGCGCGTATCGCACTGCCCGTCAAGATGCCTCTGGAGTCTGGACTCTAGCTCTAGCAGAGTCTAGCCTCTAGACGGCCCTCTGGCGTTCCTTTTCTTTGCGTGAAGGCGCGGGCCCCGGGTCCCGCACTAGAGTCTACTGCACCTGCTGCCGATCAGGCTTGTGTGCACTGCACAGAGTGCAGCGTGTACATTCAACAAGACCCCCCCATTGGGACCCTCCTCGAGTACACTGCAGTCACGCATCACCACGATTCACCAGTGCACCCACATAAAATATTTGATTTTTTCGGGAAACACATGTGAACCCACACCTTTTTAAAACCGCAGAGGCTGTTCCCACGGTACGAAAGAAATTCTGGAATTCTACGCATAGCTGTCGATTTCTAGGTATCTCGAAGCAATATATTTGCGATTTTGGAAATTACCACGCGCCATTATCGAAGGGCGCAGAATGGAAAACCGAGGCAGCGCTGGCTGGGGCGGGCTATCCCACGCAGAGAGGGAGAGGTGTAGGTAGACCGTGTAGTGGACTGTGGACTGGACTGGAGTGGAGGAGCTGCCGGGCCCGCCTGTCTCGGTTCGTGCACTGCTCCCCAATTTCCCAAACTTCAACGGCGTGTGCACTGCACTGTGCGCAATGCTTGTGTCCCTGAAAAAGTGCCCCGAACTGGTCCCGAAGCCGTGCCAGCGCTTGCATCTGGAAGCTGATTTTCCCCATCCTTTTGGCCCGTTTTGGGCCCGCGTGGAGCGCCCCCTTCTCTCTCTCTCTATCTCTCCCCCTCCTTCCTTCCCTTGAACAGCTAGCTCTCAAGGGTACGCAGTCATGACTCAGGACTCGTCTCTCTCTCTCTCTCTCTCTCTCTCTCTTTCTTTCTCTCTCACATACTCTCTCCCTTCCGTCCCCTTTTTAGGTTTTCACCCTCTGTCCTATTGGGCAGTGGGCATCGCCTTCTCCTTTAAAGTTCAGCCTGTCACTTCAATCTTATTGAGCATAGGACAGCACCAACGATGGAGTCAAAATCTCATGGTTGCCTTTTTCACCCTCCCCTTTTGCGCCAGTGGCATCACCATGTCACTTGCCAACCCAAGAGCCCACTCCCACCTCTTAATAATTCCGGACATCAAAAGACCAAGGGAAAATATAATTTTGGATTGGGGAGTGTGAGACGAGTAGAGCATGGAAGCGGGTTAGCTCAAGGGTTGCACAGAATCTGTCAGCTAGTGGCGAGGGTGGAGGCCATGTCTTTCCCCGGCCCCCTTTCCTCTCAACATACCCCCTCTCCTTCTTCAAATGCATGGGAGCCGTCTAACCCACTCACACACAAGTCTCTGGTTCGTGAAAATTTGTCAAGCCCATTGAATGATGTTCCTGTCCATGTGCCCTCCTTCCTATTGGAAGACTTCTCCAATGAACAAGCGAGCCCATTCACCAAGCATAGTTGCAACCTCTGCTCACAGACTGCCGCCCTCATCTGAATTCAGTTATTGATCTTCAGGCCTCCATCGGAGGAGGCCAAGTGGAGACGACGTCCTCGGGTTCCATCCAGAATCTTCACCCCGAGGTCCATGGCCATTCTCACCCATCTGAATGTCAACATCAATCTGGCAAGCCCTTTGTTTGGGCCGCTCAGATCAGTAAACTTGAAAAGGATCTCAAGGCAAGAGCAGTTATAGGGCTCCTAGCAGGCCCTAGGCCACCGGCCGAAACACTGGAGAGTTGGATCAAGAATCAGTGGGGTGCCAAAGGGGCTCTGCTCGAAACCATTCAATCCTTACCAACAAACCATTACATGTTTCTCTCTTGAACCCCTGAAATGACTTTTGACATTCTTAGTGTAGGCCCCTGGCTGATCCGAAGTTCCCCCCTTCTCCTACTTCGCTAGAATAAGAGCTTCAACCTAGAGGTTTCAGCTTTGAGGAATTATCCCGTCTGGGTTGAGTTCCCCAACCTTCCTTTGCACTACCACCAACACCTCCACACCATCGCCTCCTAACTAGGCAAGGTGCTCGGAGGGCGTCCCAGAAAGGATTTTAACCATGAGTGGCACCCTCAAGTACTGGTAGAGATGGATATCTCTCACACCTTTCCCAAAGCTATGGACATCTTCACCGATGACGACCAAGGATTTGAGAAGCCCTTCAAGTACAAATATTTGCCCAAGGCATGCTTCTTTTGTGGGGTAGAAGGCCACTTTGTTCGAGACTGCCCTATCAAGAACCCTCAAGGCCCCCCGACCGCCTGAATCCCATACCTCCCAACTTGCCCCTTCATCCCCTGTTCCAGCTCCGCAAGTCAACCCTCAATCAAGTAGTCATGCCCCATTGGCTTGTATAGCAGAATACCTCTTCAACAACTCGAGCTGCCCCCCAAGCACAACCTAATCATAGGGATACTCGCGCCCCTCCCCGCCCTCCTAACAAAATTGCAGTATTGGCTACCCTCAACGACTATGTGGACGCTTCAAAATCTGAATCTGAGGACTGCATTCTTCCCTCTCCCAAGGAACCATTCCCCACCTCCCTTGAGGAGCAAGTTAATGAGCTAGATAAAAAGAGAATGCTCGATTTGCACAAAGAGAACGTCCCAAATGAGCACTCTACTATTGCCATTGTTCCTTTTTCGTATGGTCCCTCTCCTATGGATGTACTCAAAGGTAACAAGAGAATCCATGCAAATGTTTCTCAGACTCCCCCAAGGGCTAGCAACACAGGGAAAAGACCCCAAAGGAACCAGCGATGAGATGCCTATCGTGGAACATTCAGGGGATTTCTGACCCCTCCAAGGCCAAGAGAATAGCCAACTGGCTCAGAAACAAGAAGTTTGATATAGTGGCTCTTCAGGAACTCAAAGCTTCTAGGGAGGAGCTTCAGAGAAGGTTAAATGAAGTGTCAAACGATCTCAAAGGGGTCTATGGCACAGCCATTGGTTTTCCCAAGCACTGGGATGCCCCTTCGGTGAGGTTTTTTGACGGCACATATTGGTGCTCAATTGCACGGCACCCGCCCCCCTCAACTGTAGGATCATTTCGATTTATGCTAATGGTGAACCACTACTGACAGAACTACTCTTTGGGAAGAACTTGCTGCGTTTTCAAGCCCATGTATCATCTTTGGGGATTTAAACATGGTGGAATCCATGAAGGATCGGTTCATGCAAAAAGGTACCTGCATTAATGGTTCTAAGAAAACCAATTGGGAGTAGCTCAAGTCTAAGCTCCAACTTTGGGCCATAGGAACTGAAGGTGAATTCACTTGGCAAAACTATAGCCAGGGGGAATTGGTCAGGAAAGCCTCGCTTGATAGATGCTACATCAGATCTCCCTTTATCAATAGTTTCTCCAGGATCAAAGCTAAGCCCGTGTATACCAATTGTCTCTCTGATCATTACCCTCTTAATATCATTATAGATGTCAAAGCCAAGAAGGTAAGGAATCAACGGTTCCACACTGACCCTGAATTGTTCAAGCTTCCGAATGTCAAGGAGCAATTTCAAACTATCTGGTCAGAATGCTTTAGTATTGCCCGCTCCCCCTCTGGTGCTCGGAGTAAGGCTGTCAAACTCACTTTAAAAATGATGGTTATCACCCGAAAGGAAGTAATTTCCATTAGGAAGCCTTATACTTTGAGCTCATTCAAATGGAATCTTCTACTCAAAATCATGACTGTCAGATGAGGATTTCCCAACTTCGAGGTCAAATCAGAAAAGAGGAGGAACTAGCTCTCCAAAATGCCACACTATTCTTTAAATAATGGTAGGTTGTTCATGTGGATAGACCTTCCAAGGCCATGTTCAAATCTTTAAGGAGGAAGAATTCAAGAAAGATGGTCCCTCTCTTCTCTGCCTCGGGCAGACCGTCTCAGATGATGCTGAAAACCTGGAGTATGCCAGATCCCACTTCTTACTTGTCTAGTTAAGAACAAAATGAATGAGGCAAGATCAAGGACATCATAATACCAAATGGAATAACTTAGCATTGTCTATCCCAATTCGCCGATGACATTAATGCTTTACTCTCCAACGAGGAGGAACATTGTGGGAATTTTGGGAATATCTTGAGATTTTTTGCTCAGCTTCAGGGTCCAAAATCAATCATTCCAAAACAGGATTCTACCTAAAGACAAAGGTGGGTTGGGCATCATAGACATCGTTAGTTTGGCTGACAAAATGGCTCTCAAACCCATCTCCAAAGCCTTGACACAACCCAAGGCGGATTGGTCCGACCTGTTATTTCAAAATTTTGCAAGATTTCACATGACCCAAGTGAGAGGTTGGAAAGACATTCCCCATGTCACTCTCTTCTTCAACCCTCACCAATCCACAGCCTCACGTAAAGCCTCTTCCCCAAAGAAATCAGCCTTATGGTCGATTCTTCACAAAGGCCTTTGGAAAGGCAAAAGATTATCGAAGGCAGGACTTGGATCAGGGTATTGTCCTAGATGCAATAAGAAAATTGACAATCTTGTGCATCTATTCATTAATTGTTCTTATAACCAGCCCTTCTTGGCCCTTGTAATCCGAAATATAAACACCATTGTCACTTGGAAACACCTTCTACTAGGAGACAAACCAAGGGTGATCACAGTCATTTGGAATCACACCAGGGATGAATTTTTGTTAGCTATTTGGCGGCAGAGAAATATCTGGTTGTACGAAGGTGCTCGTCAGGTTCCTTCCCTGCCTCCTCTCTCTCCACATTCGCCCTCACACATGCCATCTCCCTCTCTGCATCATCTCTACCCTTTTTCTCTCCTCCAGGCATCTAATTAGATTCCTTTTAATAAAGTGAGACCTACTATTGCAGCCGATTCTATTAATAAAAACAAAAAATTGCATTGTATAAAGGTAGATTTGAGTAGCATGTTGAACCTGCTGGAACCAATCCGCGCCGATGCAGATTGGTTTCGACAGGTTTCGCAAGGACAATGACAAAGTGGATAACAAGAAGCAGCAGCCAACTCGACCCAAGAATAAGAATATGAGAATCTTCACCACCGTATAAAAAATAGAGAGAGAGAGAGAGAGAGAGAGGAGAGGAGAGGTTTCTCTTCAACTGATCCATGTCAATCTGCAACGCCTCAAATGACAATAAGAGGGGTGCCTCATCAAGAACCCTTCATATATGATCACCTTTGCTAAGCTGAGAGAGAGAGAGAGAGAGAGAGAGAGGTACCTTAGGACCTTTCAAACCTTGAGCCATTTAATCCTTCTCCTCCAAGCGAGACACCTCAAGGGCACTAAAATCTGGATCAGTGAGGCCTTAACACCCGCTCAACTTAAAGTCAAGAAGCAAGAGCTTCAAAAAGTACGAGATGCACGCGTAGCAGGCAAATGGGCTGTGTACCGAGGGGGCAAAGCTATCATTGAGGAGTTTCGGGTCCCGAAAACCCCCAAGCCATTTCCCTTCCCCACTTCCCCTTCCCCCCCTAAGTGACATATGTCACAATTTTGTCGATTTACATTTAGTTATGTTCTCCATGTACTCTTTTAGCAAGAGCCCGGCAATGTATGCTTTCTTGGTCCCGTAGGTCATATTTGACCTCCGAGGACGATAATGAAATCTCTCTCTCTCTCTCTCTCTCTCTCTCTCTCTCTCTCTCTCTCTCTCTCTCTCTCTCTCTCTCTCTCTCTCTCTCTCTCTGTGTGTGTGTGTGTGTGTGTGTGTGTGTGTGTGTGTGTGTGTGTGTGTGTGTGTGTGTGTGTGTGTGTGTGTGTGTGTGTGTGTGTGTGTGTGTGTGTGTGTGTGTGTGTGTGTGTGTGTGTGTGAAAGAGTACAAGACACTCGCTATCCTGTGTAGCACATGGATGATGGTAGTATATCAAATTTATTGGCCTTCCACTCTTCATTAATTGTTGAGTTGGAAAGTGGGAGGGATCAACCAATTAACGAAGAGTGGGAGGCCAACAAATTTGATATTATAACGGTTGTAAGCTTTCATTGCTCTACAATCATCCATGTGCTACACAAGCTAGCGAGTGCCTTGTACTCTTCCACACACACACACACACACACACACACTCACACACACACACACACAGACTATTCCCATGGCCTGCTAGAGGTGATGGCACAAAGGGGCAACGAGGGGGAGAGGTTTTCTAGACCACCATTACAAGGACACTTGCCACTGGCCTCGCTTGTAGTTTATAAAGATTTCCCTAATTGGCTTCAGCAGGCTAGATGAAGCTAGATAATCATCTAGTGCAAACCAGTCTTTGTCGGCATGGAGCGGTTTCAGCAAGGGGCGATGCCACCACCCGCGGCAACGAATCCGGGTGGCGTTGTGGCAATGCTTTGGTTTTTATATATAATTGGCTTCTTGGAATTGGATGGGATTTTACATTATTTTTCAAGGCATGATCCTACACCTCTTAAACTTGGCTCCTGATGTAGTGATCAATGATGTTGACATCATCAATTGTTGGGCATGTGTTTTAAAATAAAGAGAACCCCTTCCCAGTTTGTAAAATGAGGGTCAACCCCCTCCCACTAGAAACGCCTCTTATATGAAATAAAGCTCCTACATGTTGGAGAAGCTGGGACAATTGCCAAAATGCGTTCGCCGCAAGCTCCTCATTGACTATGCTGATGTGCCTGGAGGGATTGATATCCCATCGGACTACACCATGGAGATGAACTGGACAAAGATATTACTAGAGGGTTAAAAATATCTTATTCCACTTAAAGTGGCTCTGGAAAATAAAAGGAAGGATGTGGAGTTGCAAGCTATGAAGAAAATTGACTACTACCGCATGACATCTTGGCGATTAGTTTATAGGTGATAGTTAAGCCATCTTTGTCTTTCACTTGAGAATTGTATATATTCGTACTTTCTTTGAGAATGCTATTATACTTCCTATTGCAGATACTCATCTTGGGCACTTATGAACTCTGGATTGGCATGGGGAGAGGGACTGCACACAAGAGCCATATCTTTATGGCTTGTTTTCTTGAGTTCTTCTATCGTGCGAGAGGGTTATGTCTCGAGTTTGTATGTGGAACAACTTCCATTTTTTCAGGATGTTTGTTATGTCTCTTTTCCTTTATCACTTTCGAAAATCTCTCTAATTCACATATAGCTTTAGTGAGGAGATCGCTTGTTTTTTTTGGTGCTCAAAAAAACTTGGTAGCCAACTTGTAGGACTCGTAATCAACATATCATCCAGATAAAGGACCAAAATTAGCAAACTACCATCTTTAGCTCGCTTAGTGTAGAGGCAATGGTCCATATCGCTACGTTTGTAGCCTTGAGAGAGCATGAACAAGTAGAATTTACGATACAACTCCCTTGATGACTATTTTAGACCATAAAGAGTCTTTTCTAATTGACACACCAAGTCTTCATTGCCCTTCTCAACAAAACCTTATGATTGTTGCATATATATTTCTTCTTGAAGATCACCATGCAAGAATGTTGTCTTGACATTAATTTGGTCAAGTTCCATGTCTTCTTTAGGAACCAACGCAAGTACACACATGTAACATTTAATGGTCTAGTAACTTGTGTATAGCGGAAAGTAACTTAGACATAGTGAGCAATTCATTAAGAATAGATTCCTAATGAGCATAGCAAGAGTGCTTGGATGGGGAGAGCAACAAAATCATAACACCTAGCTAGATACGCATGAACGATACTTCAAAAAAGAGAGAGAAATTAAGCTATTGACAGCAATTGAGGACCAGATTTACATGGGGCCGGGTCTCCCCTCCAAAAGGCTTTGTATTATAGGTTTCCCCCATCAAGGGAGACATTTTACAATACAATACTTTGTGTTCCTTCAATAACTTGTTGGTGCAATGAAGATGGAAGCTTCAAGCACCAAGCTTACACTTGAAAACACAACATCAATTCCCTCACAATCTCAGACCCAAGACTTCACACACCTTCGAAGATGGTGAGAGCTAGCGGGGTATGAGAGTAGATCTAGAGGAAGAAGAAGTATTCTTACGAGAAAGAAGTATTTCTCCTCACATAATAACTCTTAATAGCTTAGCATAGCTTAGTAATTAGCATGGTAGAGGAGATGAGCATGCATTGGAGCTTAACTCTTGGTTAGATTTGCATCACAAAGCCAAGAGTTGTTGGTGTAGGCCTCCCTTCTCACAAGCTTGGAGTAGATGATGAGCTTTCCATTAAAGCTTGAGAAGGAGATAGTCTTCTTTACTTCACACATGAGTTTGTGTGCAATAATGCCTTGCAAAAATCAGCCCCCTCTCTCTCTTGGTCGACCCCTCTTGCTATTTCCTCTTGCTGGCTCCTCATTGGCTCATTAGCCAATAGGAAATTAGAAGCATAATTGCTAGCCTTGTGACATGTGTCCCCCTTTTCCCTTTTGTGATAGCTTTAGGTATTTAAATAATTCAATTAAACTCTCATTGGACCTCTTAGTCTTCTTGCCAATAGGAATCAGGCAAGCCATTGGGCCGCTGAATGCTCATTGGACCACTTGGTAGACTGTCCAATAGTCTTCTAGAGAGCTTAATTTCTATTGGTTCCTTTTATCAAGTGTTTTTTAATGAATTAAACTAAATTTACTCTAGCCTTATTCTCATTGGTCCACCTCTATGGCCATCCAATAGGATTTGAATGCACTTTAAGGGCAACTGGGCTAGGAACTTGACATGTATCCACTATGCCCTTTGTGTAAACGGAAGCCTTAAGTGTGTGTTTGTGTTCTCTCACCTCTTCTCTCTCTTCCACTACCTTTAGGGCTCGCCCCCTCCCATCTAGGGATATGTGAAGACTTTATGGTCTTCACAAAAGCATCCAATTCTGTTAAGCTTGACCATTTGGACTTTACCTTTGAATTTTGGAACCTTAGCATTTTGGAAGTCTTAATGGGCTAAACCCTAAGGTCTTTGAAGCACCATTCCTGCACATTGCTCTTTTGTAGATGGCCCCCCTTTGGATCCCTATTTTTCCTCCTTTGGATCCCTAGTGTGACCAGTCTGCCAACCTTACCAATATTCTAGCTTTTTCTTCCCTAGTACTTCCCCATATTAAACGATCAGTTTAACATGAGAAAATCATTTAGGAGAATTCGATATTAGTTATTATGAAATTACCTCTCTCTTGAAATCATAGTCGTCCTCGACTATGAGGTAGAGACGATAAAGCCTAGTCATTAGTCTTTTTTCTAGCGAGTAGAGGATCCCTATTTTACCCTACGACATCGTTCCAGAATGGATGACTAATCCATTTGGCGATTGAGAGCCTAAACTGACGCGCAAGCATGCATGCGCGTCAGTCCTATCAATTTTCCATAGTAGAGCGACAAGCTCTACTTGGTGTTCGGGAGACGTCGTCTCCACAAACATGATCCTAAGCATGCATACTTCTTAACATTTGAGCACAATAAAGAAAAAGAGAGTCTTATAAGACAAAACCTTTGTTCATTTAAACATGTTTACATTTGCTTACTCTAGGGAAGCATTGTAAGCATTGACAAGGTTTAGGTTATCCTTTAATTGTAAGCCTAGCATCCATCTATCATCTTCAAAAGGATAGTTCTTAAACTTAATAAGATATCGTCGGATAATCTTATCGCCTCTCAATACCTTGTCTTCATGTCGGAGAATGGACTCAAGTTGTAACACCTCTTCTTGGTCCTCGATCCCCGGTGGCTCTTCAATAGTTGGTTCTTGAGGTGGCTCTCCTTTGTAAGGCTTTGGTAGGCTCACATGGAAAGCATTGTGTATGAGCCAATGACTGGGCAACTTGAGTTGATAGGCCATCTCATTGATTGGTCTAAGAATCTGGAAGGGACCATAGTACCTTTTTGCTAAGTTAGCATAGTACTTTTGGTGTCCCGTAGGATTCTTGCCCATTGTGTGCCTTAATCAAGCCTTGGGAAATTTAAGCAAGACCCAATCATTTTGTTTAAAGGCTTGAGGTCTTCTGTGCTTATTAGCAACAACCTTTTGCCTTTGCTGTGAGATAGAGATAGCATCCTTAATCTTTTGGAATGATTCTTGTTGGTCTCGGCTATACTCATCTACAGTGAAGATCTTCCCGTGTACCTTAAGTAGCAGGGGACTTTTGGATCTTCCCTCAATTACCTCGAAAGGTGATTTTCTGATGGAGGTATGTACAATGTTATTGTAGGCATACTCCACCAATGGTAAGTACTTCTCCCATTGGGACCTTTGATCTACTTCTGTTACATAGGCTTTTAGTAGATCAAGAATTGTTAGGTTAGCTATTTCACTTTGGCCATCCGTTTGCAGGTGATAGGCCGAAGAGAAGTTTAGCCTTGTCCCTAAATTCTCAAAGAGACCCTTCCAAAAATTACTGGTCATTCTAGGATCTCTATTTAACACTATGGACATTGGCAAGCCATGGTACTTGAAGATTTGTGATATAAAGAGGGTTGCCATTTGATGGGCTTTGATAGTCTTTTTGACAGGTATGAAATGTGCTTGTTTGCTAAACTTGTCTACTGTCATCCATATTCCTGTATTCCCATGGATAGACTTGGGCAATCCAAAGATAAAATCCATGGATATGCTCTCCCACGATGAATTAGGGATTGGCAAAGGTTGAAGCAATCCAAGTTTCTTCCCTCTATCAAACTTCGTCTTTTGGCATACCACACATTTTGAAACATACTCTTGTATGCTTGCTTTCATGGCAGACCAATAGAAATATGTTTCTATTCCTTTTAGGGTAGACTGAATCCCTCTATGCCCCGCATAAGGAGGAGCATGAGATTCATACATTACTTTCTCAGGTAGTGAGTTAGCAACGCATAGTCTATTGCCATAGAGAAGATAACCATCTTGTAGGGTAAATGGTTCTTCTTTCTTCCCTAGTGCAAGGGCTGAAATCACATCTCTAAAATCAATTCACTCTCGGTCATCTTGAGAGTGCATCGGCTGCTTGATTAGGCTTGCCAGCAATGTGAGCAATATGAAAATGAAATTGCGAAAAGAAATTTTTCCACCTCATTTGTTTGTTGGAGAGCATGGTCTGCATCATGAAGTACTTAAGGCTTTGGTGATCTGTCCACAGAATGAAAGGAGTCCCCAATAAATAGTGCTTCCACGATTCTAAAGCATGTAGAACTGCTAAGAGTTCCTTCTCATATATGCCTAGAGCTTGCTCAACAGGGTCGAGCCTTCGACTTTTGTAGGGTATGGCGTGCCCTTCTTGGAGCAAAACAACTCCAAGGCAATCACCACAGGCATCACATTGGACCTTAAATGGCTTTGAGAGATCCGGTAGTGTAAGCGCAGGTTGAGAGATAAGCTTTTCTTTAAGCTTTTTGAAAGCATTGTTCTCCTTGGTGGACCATATATACCTAACGTTTTTCTTTGTTAGGTCATGTAATGGTTCCGCAATTTCTGAGAACTTTTCTATGAAGCATCTACAGTATGCACACATACCTATAAAGCTTCTTAGTTCATGTAGATTTCTTGGATTAGGCCATCCTTTTATTATCTCTACCTTTGATGGATCCATTTGGATGTCCTATTGAGAGATAAGGTGACCTAAATACTGGATCTCTTGTAAGAAAAACTCACTTTTCTTTCAATTAATATAAAGTTTATTCTCTCGTAAGACTTGAAATATTACCTGGAGGTACTGTTGCTTGTGTTCGTCTAGTGAGTTAGAGTAGATGATTATATCATCAAAGAACACTCTAGTAAAGGTTCGGTGAGGCCTAAATAACTTCTCCATCAAGTGGTTAAATGTGGCTGGTGCATTGGTCAAGCCAAAAGGCATGACAATGTACTTGTAAAGACCAAACGTAGTACAAAATGTGATCTTTACAATGTCTTGATCGACTATCCTTATTTGATGGTAGCCACTTTTTAGGTCAATCCTACTGAAGTAGGTCGACCCTTGTAGCTTATCAAATAGGTCTTCTACCCATGGAACGGGAATCCTATCTTTTATAGTGATCCTATTTAGTGCTCTATAGTCGACCCGTGGAATGGGAAACCTATTTTTGATAGTGATCCTATTTAGTGCTCTATAGTCAACACACACACACGATATGTGTCGTCTTTCTTTTGCACTAATAACACTGGTGAACAAAATGGAGATGAGCTAGGCCTAACCATGCCCTTCTCAACTAACTCATGCACTTGCCGCATACTCTCCTCTTGTTGAGCTTGATAAAGTCTATAAGGAGGTTTATTAGGTGGTGAACTTCCTGGAAGAAGTTCAATTGCATGGTCATCATTGCCTCGTTTAGGAGGTAGTTCACAAGGGATGTCGTCAGTAAAAACAAATCCCTTGAGAAAATTGGATAACTCCAATTCCTTACGATTGTTTATATTTTCTTTTGCTAAAGCATCAGGTTCATTTTGAAACTCTTTAACAAAAATCATGTACACGAAAATAGAGCTCTTTATTGACTTATTGAAAGCTTGCTTATGTACAATGGGTATGGTGTTACCCAATTCCTTAGCATCTATGTATATATCTTTTTCCCTGAACCTAAAGTAGATTTGCCTTTTAGGGGAATTTAACATTGGCAGCCATGCGTTCAAACCATGGTGCCCCTAGGATTACATCCTCGTGCTTGAGAGGAGAGATAAAGAAGTCCTCCTTGTCCACATAGGTTTGGGCATGGAGCCTCAATTTCCCAATAAAGGGAGTGACTGAGGCTTCTTGCCCCTTGAAAACAAGTTAGGCGGTGAGGTTCCTGGAAGGAGCTCAATACGATGGTCATCATCCCCTCGTTTTGGAGGTAGGTCCATAGGGATATCATCGATGAACACATCTTGGAATCCTTTTAGAAAAGTAGGCAAGTCTAACTCTTCTTGATTCCTATCATTTTCATTTGATGAAACATTATTAGCTTTTAGAGACTCTTTGACATAAATCATGTACGCAGAAACTGAGCTCTTCATTGATTTATCAAAAGAAAGAGGATTTACAAGTGGAATAGTGCGACCACGCTCACTAGCATCTATATACATGTTCTTTCCCCTGTAGGTGAAGTAAATTCTCCTTTCAGGGAACTTCATGTTGGCAGCCATGCGATCAAACCATGGTGCCCCTAGGATAACATCCTGATGTTGGAGGGGAGAGATGAAGAAGTCTTCTTTGTCGACATAGCTTTGGACATGAAGCCTCAACTTCCCAATCAAGGGAGTAACGGAGGCTTGTTGTCCCTTGAAAGCTGCATCAGCTGTTACTATATCTCCCATCTCAAAAGCTTGAATGCCCAACTTGGTGGCCAACTCTATTGATATGAAGTTGAGAGTAGAGCCAGGATCAAACAAGATGAAGGCATCATGCTCTCTTACCTTTCCCCAAGCATAGGAGAGTGATGATCCTTTGCAATGAGCATCCTCTTTTGGAGCTTCGATGGTGGAAGCCCTAGGAGTCTCATTGCGAGTATTCTTCTTGGGGCAAGAACGATAGCCATGTCCTTGCTCCCCACACTTGAAACACTTATGGTCCTTGCGAAAAGCTTCAAGCTCTTCAGGAGAGAGTTTGTTTTTACCTTTGTAAACTCCCTTCTCCTTGGACCGATTGTTGTTGTTGTTGTTGGAAGTGCCTTGGGAATTATTTTGAGCATTGGATTTCCCCTTTGCATCATTTTTATCTTTGTTTTCCATGGGCTTGACATTACGTCTAGCCCCTTGATGGAAATTGATGCGTGAAGCAACCATGGTGTGGTGGATTACTTCGGTAATAGTACCGGGCCGTTGAGAGTTGATATATTCGGCCATCTCTTCAGGTAATCCCGCACAGAATTGTTGTCTTTGCTCGACAAAGTCTATCTTTTGAAAGACAGTAGCTTTGAGATGTAAATCCCAAAACTTATCTACATACTTGTTGATAGACTCATGAGAGAGGAGCTTCAAGCCGCGCCATTCGGTAAGAACTTTATCTTTAGTATCGCTTGGAAGAAATTGCTTCATGATGGAAACTCGTAGAGTTTTCCATGTCTTTGGGGCTTCTCCATTGCCACGAAGGCTAGCCCACCATTGACGAGCTGATTTTTGGAAGTGCATAGCTACATGGCGTAGCTTGGAGGACTCTGTGAAGCCCTCGTCCCCAAAGGCCGCATCAAATTGCTGGATGAAGGCCAACACTTTGTCGGTAGCACCAAAGGTGCCATCGTAGGTGAGAAAAGAGATACTCTTTCCTCCCTCCTTGAACTTCTTTAGCTTTTGTGACCTTCGCCATGCAGGAAATGATTTGCGATGTCCTCCCCTCTTGTATTCTCTAGGAGAATAGCCATAACTTTCATCGGAAGAGAAGGAAGGTGAAGAAGAAGGAGAAGAGGGTGACCTCTTCCTAGCCCTTTTCTTCCTTTGTTTCCTCTCTTGCCTTTGAGAGTGATGAGGAGAAGGACTATGGGTTGCTCTTTTCCTCTTGGGAGGAGTAGGCGATCGTCTAGACCGCCTTCTTCGTGGAGCCACATCTTCAGAAGAACTTAGACTTTCATTGCTTTCTTTCTCTTTGGATTCCTCCTCTCGAATGGGAGAGAGTCTTCTTTTGGGGGTCTCTTCAAGAGGCCTCCTAAGCTCTCTCTCCTCTTGGAGAGGAAGGGAAATTCCATAAGCACGAAGTTGTTGAATAACTTCGGCTTGCAAGGTAGGGTTGCCCATAGCTTGTTGCAACCTAGTCACAAGATAATTCACAAACATGGGAGCATCATCATTAGCACCTTCATGTGCAAAATCAAAGCTATCAATGTTCATTCTACTCTCTTGATTATTGTCAGCCATGATAACAAAATTTTATGTATGTACTTAGTGTATGCTTTGGCAATTCAAAACCTTAGTTGCCACTCCTCTTAGCCTTTGAAAATCGGCTCTTAAGTATCTACACCCACGGCTCAAAGTGGTTAATTATAGAGAATAGAGGAGTAGGTCTAACATAGCAGAGTTGCCAAGGGCTAGCTCCTTTCGGACTTCTTATGGCTCAATAATGGTAAAGCCGTAGGCAAGTCTAAAAAGACTCCATTATTAAGTCCAAAGCTCCCGAGGTGTGCACCATCCCCCACATAGTGGGCTTAACAAAACCGGTATTAGATCCCAGTTCCACTTACTCTATTATAATTAACAACATCAACCATTTATAGGCTACTTAAGGACCTCTCTTCTTAAGCAAGAAAAGAGAAACCAAATGCTCTGATACCAATGTAATGGAATTTGCCTATTCAATTTGAGAAAAGCAGAATTTAATGAGAGTACTTTCAAGAAATGATTTTGTGAGCATAGCGGGTAGACATAATTGAAGATAGCAACATAATCATAGCAATTAGTTAACTTGGCATAGACAATACTTTTGCAAGAGAGAGAGTTTAGAGAACATGACAACAATTGAGGACCGGATTTATGTGGAGCCGGTCCCCCCTCCAATAGGCATTTGTATTATGATTTCTCCCATAAAGAGAGACTTGTTACAATACAATCTTTGTGTTCCTTGTGACCTAGGTGATGCCATGAAGATGGAAGGCTTCATGCACCACAAACATAACATAAAATTGAAGAAAGCTTTAACTATCCCAAGCCTCAGTCCCAAGACCTCAAACACCTTCGAAGGTGGAGAGAGCTAGCAGGGAATGAGGGTAGGGAAGAGGAAGAAGAAACATTTCGTAAGAGAAAGAATTAGTTCCTCACTTATCATACTCTTGTTGCTATCATACATAATAGCATAGTAATGAAGAAGAAGGAGATGGCAAGCTTAAGCATTGAAGCATGGCTCTTGGTTGGATTTGCACTCCATAGCCAAGAGTGTTGGTGTAGGCTCTCAACCTCTACTTGCTTGGAGAGGGAGCTCTTGCACTTTGCATAGCACACAATGAGAGTGATTGTGAGTGTGTGTGGGTGAGTATACCCCCTAGGCACCCCCCTAGCTTGCTTGGGTCGACCCCCCCTTGTAGCTCATGCCTGAAGCTCATTGGACCCCTCCAGGCCTAGCCAATCACAAGCAGGAGCCATTACAAGCAACATGGGTAGCCTTGGGACAAGTGTCCCCCTTTCCCCTTTGAGAGAGAGGACTTGATAAATGCTAAAACAATTAGATAATTCATGTAATTTATCATTGGACCCCTTTGAAGCTTAGCCAATAGGCTTCAAGCAACACATGAAGGTAACATGGGTAGGGGCCTGACATGTGTCCTTGCTGCCTCTTCAAGTTGGGGCTTCCCTTGTGTGTGTGAGTGGGTGTTCTCTCTCTAGCTCCTAGGAAAAGGGCTCGCCCCCCCTCTTGTAGGAATGATTTTGACTTTAGGTGATCAAGCACCTTACTCATCAAGCATGACAAAGCACTTGAACTAGGGGGTGTTCCCACAAGCATCTCAGGCAAGCTTCTCAAGGCACCTCAAGTACCTTAATCATGCAGCAAGTCAAGCACCTCAAGCATGGAGCCAGTCAAGCACCTCAAGCATCTTAATCAAGCACCTCAAGCATGAAAAACACCTCAAGCATGACAAGCACCTCAAGCAGGACAAGCACCTCGAGCTTGGGCCGGGTTCCCACCTCAAGCTCCAGCCCTAGCTTACTTAAGGTCAAAAGGACTTTTACACACATTTATTGGAGGTCTTCAATGAAGCTAACCCTAAGGTCTTATTCTCCATTGGTTAGCCTTGCTCTTTGATAGACCATCTCCCTTTTGGGCCCCTTTACATTGGCCCCGTGTTGAGATAGATCTAAAAGCACATACCTATATCTTAACACTTGTTCCCGTTTATTCTCCCACATTAAGTGATCAATTTAATATGAGAAAATCATTTGGGTTAGTTAGATATTAGATTTTATGACAGAGGATGAAGAAGAGGGTGACCTCTTTCTCGCTTTTCTTCTCTTGTTTTCTCTCGTCCCTCTTTGAATTATGGTGTAGAGAAGTATGCGATGGTCTTCTCCATTTAGGGGGTGTTGTGGAGAGCGTTTTGCTCACCGTCTTTATGGAGCCATCTCCGCCAAGGTGGCAGGAGACTCACTTCTTTCTCGTTCTTTCGGTGGGGGCTCTACCGTTGAAACTTGAGTTCTCCTTTGGGAAGGAGATGAGTCATCAAGTAGAGCCCTTCGTACGGATCCTCTTCTTCTTCCCTTATCGGAGAGAGGCCTCTTTTGGAAGTCTCACAAGGAGGCTTCCTAGGTACTCTCTCTTCTTGGTGGGGAGTTTGGAGAATCCCATGAGTATGTAGGTGTTGTTGCACTTCACCCTAGAGGGATGGATTGCCCATGGCTTGTTGAAACCTAGTAACAAGGTAATTAATCAACATAGAGGCATCATTAGTAGCTTGTTCATTAGCAAAATCAAAGCTATAAGCATTAATTTCACTCTCTTTACTATTGTCAGCCATTTAACAAATTTTAGGTGTAAAGTTTTTAAGTGTACTTTGGCACTTCAAGCCCTAGTTGCTACTCCTCTTAACCCCTTTAGAAAAGCACTCAAGCTCCTGTACCCGTGGCTCGAATATCATTAATTATAAGGAATAGAAGAGAGGGTCTTTCACCACCAAAACAACACCGACTCTTGTCAAGCTTCTAATAGCTCAATAGTGGTTAAGCCATGGGCAAGCCCCATAGGGATCCACTATTAAGATCATAGCTCTCAACGGTGATGCCTTGTTATCAGCACAAAGCAGGCGCACTGCAAGGTTGAAAAATCCCTATTCTACTTACTCAATTACAATTAAAAATACCAACCATTTATAGTCAGCTTGAGGACCTCTCTTCTTGAGCGAGAAAAGAGAAACCAATAGCTCTGATACCAATGTAACATTTAATGGTCTAGTAACTTGTGTGTAGCGGAAAGTAACTTAGACATAGTGAGCATTTCATTAAGGATAGATTCCTAATGAGCATAGCAAGAGTGCTTGGATGGGAAGAGCAGCAAAATCATAACACCTAGTTAGATAGGCATGAACAATACTTCAAAAAGAGAGAGAAATTAAGCTATTGACAACAATTGAGGACCGGATTTACATGGAGCTGGTCCCCCTCCAAAAGGCTTTGTATTATAGGTTTCCCCCATCAAGGGAGAAATTTCACAATATGATACTTTGTGTTCCTTCAATAACTTACTGGTGCAATGAAGATGGAAGCTCCAAGCACCAAGCTTACACTTGAAAAACACAGCATCAATTCCCTCACAGTCTCAGACCCAAGACCTCTCACACCTTCGAAGATGGTGAGAGCTAGTGGAGTATGAGAGTAGATCTAGAGGAAGAAGAAGTATTCTTACGAGAAAGAAGTATTTCTCCTCACATAATAACTCTTAATAGCTTAGCATAGCTTAGTAATTAGCATGGTAGAGGAGATGAGCATGCATTGGATCTTAACTCTTGGTTGGATTTGCATCACAACGCCAAGAGTTGTTGGTGTAGGCCTCCCTTCTCACAAGCTTGGAGTAGATGATGAGCTTTTCATTAAAGCTTGAGAAGCAGATAGTCTTCTTTACTTCACACATGAGTTTGTGTGCAATACTACCTTACAAAAATCAGCCCCCTCTCTCTCTTGGTCGACCCCTCTTGCTATTTCCTCTTGCTGGCCCCTCATTGGCTCACGCCAAGCTTAGCCAACAAGAAATTAGAAGCATAATTGCTATCCTTGTGACATGTGTCCCCCTTTCCCCTTTTGTGATAGCTTTAGGTATTTAAATAATTCAATTAAACTCTCATTGGACCTCTTAGTTTTCTAGCCAATAGGAATCAGGCAAGCCATTGGGCTGCTGAATGCTCATTGGACCCCTTGGTAGACTGTCCAATAGTCTTCTAGAGAGCTTAATTTCTATTGGTTCTTTTTATCAAGTGTTTTTAAATGAATTAAACTAAATTTACTGTAGCCTAATTCTCATTGGTCCACCTCTATTGCCATCCAATAGGATTTGAATGCACTTTAAGGGCAATTGGGCTAGGAACCTGACATGTGTCCACTATGCCCTTTGTGTAAAGGGAAGCCTTGAGTGTGTGTGTGTGTGTGTGTGTGTGTGTTCTCTCTCACCTCTTCTCTCTCTTTCGCTACCTTTAGGGCTCGCCCCCTCCCATCTAGGGATATGTGAAGACTTTATGGTCTTCACAAAAGCATACAATTCTGTTAAGCTTGACCAATTGGACTTTACCTTTGAATTTTGGAACCTTAGCACTTTGGAAGTCTTAATGAGCTTAACCCTAAGGTCTTTGAAGCGCCAGTCATCTATGAATGTAACAAAGTACAATGAACCTCCCATTGATATGTTATGCATAGTCCCACACACATCACTATGCACTAAATCTAATGGCTCACGTCTTTTAGTGCTGCCCCTTTTGTGTGGTGATTGTGATGTTTACCATAAAGACAATGCTCACAAACTGAAAAGTCTAAGAAATTGAAGCCAGGAACATAACCGAAAGGAGACAAGTTTTTCATTCTCTTTTGAGACATATGTCCTAACTGGTGATGCTACAAAGAAACGCTTGGTTGCTCGGTTACACAAATTACATGGTTTTTAACATTGGATACATGTAGCATATACAAAGTTCCAGACTTTGAACGATGTGCTACCACTAAAGAACCTTTGGTGATCTTCCACGAACTATCACCAAATGTGCAATAATATCCTGCATCATCCAATTGTCCTGTACTAATCAAGATTTTGGTAAGCTTTGGCACATGTCTCACATTCTTGAGCATGAATGAAGAACCATTCTGAAATTTTAGCTGCACATCACCGACACCAACTATGTCGCAAGCAAAATCATTGCCAAGACAAACACGACCTTTATGGGTTGAAGTTAGTGCCATTTAACTTCTCAATGATGATCAAAGAGTTCTCTGATGATGAAGCCATGAATCGACAAGGAACAAAAGTGGTAGATCCACTGAACTAAAACAAAATGATAAAACACCTGAAAATTTTTGGTAGTCTCCCCTCCAAAATTGACTTCTGAACCAAAAAACAAATGTGTACAATGACTGAAACGCTGATCAAAGTGGCTAAATTGGCAAGATAAAATCTCAAAAACTATCATTGTCGGTGTCTCTAGCTCTAGAAGAGAGTCTCTGACCAACTGAACATTGTCAAATGCATTACATAAAGACGACATCAATGCCAACAACAACGAGTCAGCAGATGCACACTAATACTGCACTAATTGCATAAACATACATCCTATGTCGATGCCAAAACTATGGGGATGTCGTAGGCTCGCTCCAAAACCTGTATCATCGAAAGGATCTCCACATTTGAGAATCCCCCAGCTCAATAAAACCTTACCATGACCCTCAACAATAGGTTTTGCATATTTCTATGAATACATAAACCGCAAAAGATCTTACATCAACCACAAAAACAGAAAGAGTCCACAACAAAAACTTGTGCACAGAAGAACCTACAAAAGTAGACCACTATGCTGTTTGAAGTAGATATCTCCCAAATCGTTTGGAATTGACATAAATTTTCTTTTGAAAAGTTGTAGAGCACACAAAAACGGTTAGGAAGCATGGGAATTGACATGAAATTCCGATTCTAACCAAGACAAATCTGATATGCAAAATTTGCGGCTTGTCCTACACAACTTGCAAGCAGTTTGAGCGACGTATCTCAAAAGTGATGAGGATTTTGAGAAAACTTTATTTTGCAAAGTTGATGAGAACAAAAAATCAATCACCACATGCATGAATCAGCCCAAATGGAAACCTTTTGACATACCAAAACAGATCTGCAAAAACATGTTGAAGTTTTTGATGCTTCCTTGTCAAGCTCTAATGGTGCTCTCCAATCCTCAAGCTCTGATACTAGTTGAAGACGGCGAGCGAGAGCGTGTGTGTATGTGCATCAATGGAGAACAGAGAAGAAGAGAGGAGATACAGGTTGTGGTGGACTCCAAACACAATGGTGTTTAGGGTTATGAGTCCTTATTGTTTCATGTAGAATGAATGGTCAATGTTAGTTCCCGGTTAGTGTCCGGCCACCACTTAGGCATGGCACATTGGGCTTTACCACCCCAACAACTTTTAATTTTTTTTCAATCCCTTCATTCCATAAGAACCCCCCCCCCCCCCCAAAAAAAATAAAATAAAATAAAATAAAATAAAAATAATTGTAGGCCCTTTAGAGGGCCTATGGGGTAGCCCTCTTAAACAATGAACAATGGGTGTGTATTGTGGATGTAGCAAGAAAATAGCCATGGATGCGGTCTACAATGTGCAAGGCATTTTTCTTTAGGATCATCTTTTAGAAATGTTAACTTGTTATAGTGTATCAAAAATTCTAGAGCCATTTGTGTGGTTCTATTTTGTTGTATAGCAATCTCAAGGGCCCTCATTTCATGCATTGATAGGGCATGCAACAAGTGGCCATAGATTTATGCTCAACCAACTTAGCCAAATTATTGATCGAGCAGAAGCTTTCTCTCAAGAGGTCGAGGACAGAAGATCATTGCTCCTTAGTAGTGTAAGAAGTAGTATTCTACCAAAAGAAGAAGAAGCCCTGGAAAGACCCTTATCGGATGATGAATGTCGGGTTGTCCTCAAGTCAATGGGGAAAGGAAAAATCCCCTAGGTGGGATGGGCTAACAGTGAAATCTTTTAAAGATTTTTGGGAGGATCTTAAAACCTCGATCACTTTGAAGGTGAACAAGGCTTTCTTAAAGGGTCATATGGATACCAGTGTGAAAAAAGGGTTGATCAAGCCTATCCCCAAATAATCCCTCTTGAAACACTGGCAACCTATTTCAATGATGACAATTGCTTACAAGATTATTGCTAAAGTTATAGCACTAAAGGCTTCTGCAACCCTAGACAAAGTGATCACCCCCCATCAGTGTGGATTCGTCAAGGGAAGATTACTTTATGATAACATTTTGGTAGTAATGATCGGCATTAAGTATGCAAATTTCATTGAGTGGGAATGCATCCTCCTTCAACTTGACCTTCACAATGCTTATGGAAATATCTTGTGGTCATACATTGAAGCTCTTATGAAGGCTTTGGGCTTTGGACCTTGAATGTATAGGATAATACACATCCTAGGGGTGGTTAGCTCTTTTGAGCTCCTCTTCAACAATAAGGTGATAGGAATGTTGAGGTGAAGAGATCAATCAAGCAAGGTTGCTCACTTGCCCCACTACTCTTTGCAATTTGTTCACATCCTCTAGTATCCTTGCTTGAGGAGGATTGATTAGCCCTTGGCTACAAAGACGGCTTCATTGGTTTTAGCCAATACTTTTAAGTGCCTTGCACTATCCAGAACTCGCATTGATACAACACATCATACATAAAATGTGAAGTTGTATCCCAATAATGTAAATTTCCTAGCCCTTGGTGCCCATCGTCAATCCTAATTGTCCAAGCAAGGTTTTGGCAAGGTGTCGAGGCCTTGCTTCCCCATCTCACATAGCAAGTTATGATGTTTTTCAAATTAAAATTGAAAACACTTAAAAAACTTGAATCTTTTCAACCTTCTTACCCATCTTGTGCTAGTCGTCTCAAAATCTAGAAGCAAATGCTTACTTGAGAATGAATTTTGGATGAAATTGTGTAGTCCGTGCAATAGAGTATTATGTACTAGCCAAGTTCACCAAAGATGTCAGAATATTTTATGTTTGGTTAGTGAGCCGGGTCAGCACCGGACTGTTGGCTGTGGGAAATGGGTGAGACACATGACACAAAATAATAATTCCAAAATACAAGCGATGCTTTGAAACCAAATTTTTTATTTCTATCAACTTAAAGCTCGATCAAAACGAATTACAACGAAAAACCAAGGACTCTAACTATCTGATTAAACATGATCAATAAGCATAAGAAATGATGCCTTTTGTCAATAGAGCATGAGAATAGTTGTATCTTGCCTTGCTCTTCCTTTAACTTGGCACTATCCGTTTCGTTGACTTCTCTTGCTCTTTTCGTTTTAAAAGAAATCTTGTAGAAACTTCAACTCTGTTGAGCCAGATGCTTGCCGTCGTCCTTGATGCTCATTCGCCACCCTTGAAAACCCTCGTTGCTACTCTCTTCCTTTTCTCTTGGTGTGCTATTGATCTCCTTTATCTGCAAAACTATTACACCCCTTCAAAATTGGTTGTCTCCTTCCAATAAGAACGATCAGTTTTTTCAAGGGTTGCTCATAAGGATTTCGCATGAGACTGAGCTCTTAGGTTTCATTTTGAAATCAAAACTTTAATAAAAATCTCTATTAGTCGATTTCTTTTTCTTTTAGCCCTCTTGCTGCAAAGCCCTGCTCGTAGGTCTTGCTTCCACTCTGCACTCGTCGCCCCTCCAACTCGTTTGGCAAATGCTTCTTCTCTCTATATGCCGAGGCTCGTTGGCTCCTCTTTTTTCTGCTCGGGCTTGGCCTGCAATCGCTTGGTGTTCTTTTTCTCTCTCTTCACCGGCTCTCAAGTTCGCCCTCCACTTGCTGTTTTTAGCTTGGTTGCTCGTCGACTCCTTGCCCCACTATAGCGGCCTTCGTTTTCTCTGCAAACGATTCTCTACTGACGATGCTTCTACTCTTTTACTTGGCTTTTATTCATGTTGCTGCCTGCTATTTTTGGTTGCTCGTAGGTTGTCTTGCTTTATTTTTAGCTTTAAATTGTAAGCGGCCATTCCCATTGCCTTAGTGGCGGCCATTGCTCTTAATCCTCAAACTTCCACCAAATTTGGCTTACATCTTATCCAAGACAGTGGTAACCAAAGCATTGCCAGGTACCTCACTTTCCTCCCACAACTAACAAGACATCAAAGCCTCCTCTCGCATATCGGTCAAAGCATTGCTAATAAACACGATCATCAAGGTGAAAGCATAGGAAACTTTATTTGAGAAAGACCTTCCCTCCCAATCTAGTAAGCATATACCGCAATTGATGTGCTCCAAGAAACAACATCCTGAATATGAAGCTCCTCAAGAAGGTTTTGTGCTTTCGTGAGCTTTGCACCTTTGGCTTGTATACTGACCAAGCATTGCTAAGTACAACACTCAACATACATATTTACCAAAGCATTGAGTGACCAAATAGTTTAACATTGTTGAGCATCTCCCTGTAAGCTTTCTCACTCCAAAATCAATAGCCAATGCATTATAAAATACAATTTATTTCCCTTATTGGTCATGATCACATAATCAATGAGCTTCAAATAACACCATCTTGAGCAATAAAGTCTTCAAACCATAAAGTCCACTGCATTTGGCATACTTATTTGCCATCAACGGTACTCTAGAACACCACATTTAAAACCTGACATGCTTTTGCCAAAAAACCTAAAAAAGTCCTATGAATCTTGTGCTTTTCTCTTAGGAACGTGAAGCTTCACGGCAATGTACCAACTCTAATTTGATAAGCTTTGGATTAGGTGCATAGCGGTGGTTTCTGAAGTATCTATAGTTGAATCCAATTCATGGTCATGTATTCTAATATCCATAGAGCTCGTCCCATGTACTATGTAAAGCCCCTTGGCTTGGTTCATTCAGGCACCCATTGGATAATTGATAAGATACACTTGCAAAGCCCCCGAAGTACGTATGCTGATAGCATATCTCAAACTTTGGAAGCTACTATGCCATAGTCATACTATAATGACACCTTAAAAATAAAACTTGGTAAAGCTTTGATGCTCAAAGATTTTTGATTCTTCATCAATAGACATTCACATGCCATGCATGATAAGACTTCAAGAGCAAAGCCATGAGAGCCATATTGTAAGCAAACTTGCCTTGCTATCTATGCTAGACCTTTTAATGCTTTATTGGTTCTTGCAAAACTCAAAATTGCAAAGAAAATGTAGGAAAATAAATGTACTTTGTACCCGAAGGAACAAGAACCTTGTCTTCTTTTTATGTTCTATCGTTGAGCCTTGCTCGCCTAGCAAAATATCACCTTGGAGTTTAATTGAGTAATTCTCCACCATAACAATTGACAGCTACATAATTTGATCAAATCTAAAATGAACTTCAAAAATTATGCATACCATGTTTGCGACATTTTGTGGATACCACCGTGTTTATTTCGATCAATAACCATCGCAAAAAAATTGAGATTTGTAAAAGAATCCTACTACTTGGCAATGCTTCTACGGGTTCTCCCAAGCACGTCAAATTTTTCCATTTTTTGAGTGGCATGGATAAGAACTTATCAAATTTTTGGTAGGAAATTAGCATTACTCAATAAATTTAATATCATGTGGACTTTATTTCCTCCAATTGACCCTAAATTTTTGCCTTTTCTTACACAACAAATCACTTTTCTTCAATTAACCTTCGGTTTTCATTCTTTAGTGTTGCTATATCTTTTTGTTGAGTAGCCATGAATCTGGCATCGTTGTTGTGCTTAATGGACAACTCCAACAACTTAGATCCAATTTCAGCCATCTCTCGCTTTGCCTTCTCCAACTTGATCTTTGTTTCTTGAAGTTTTGTTTGAAGGGCAAGCATTGCCGAGCTAGGAATCTTTTGTTGAGCTTCAATCAGCTTGCCCATGGCAATGACCATTGTGTTCCACCCTGACATCACGGTGGAGACACACCCATCAGTTATTGCATAGATATTAGTTTGGGAAGTCTCATATGCAATGAGAGGGGTGGGATACGGCATTAATCCAAAATATCATCCAATTTATATACCTGGGTAACAAAATCATACTAGAGAAAGTGGTGGCTAGCCATTGCAGCATGATTTTGTGATTGGTGTTGCCTCAATCAACAAATGTATACCAATGAGATGTACTGCCTAAGTTGGAAAGTCTGCACTAATATTGTCTAAACCGGCGGATCTGCACTTAATATTGTTTAAAGTAATGAATATGTAGTTTGTCGGTGTGCTGCCTAAATTGGCAAATTTGAACTCGTGTTGCCTAAAGCAACAAATATGCACGTATAACTAGTGTTGCTTAAATCAGCAAATCTACACTAGGATGAGTATTGCACATAGCCTAAATTGGTGAATTTGTGTGCACGTGACCAGTGGACTAGACAAGGCATATAAAACAAGACAAAAATTACCTGTTTGGTACCAAATTGGAGCAAGTGGGAGCACTAAAATATGTATTAAATGTTGATGATCATCCCAAGTCAACTAGGCTGATGTAAGTGGTTGTATAGTTTCATGACAAATCGTGTCAGTAGAAGCTCTAATCAATGTAAGTACGAGCCATATGTAAGAGACAATTGGGTATAGCTTTGTGAAAATATTTGCAAAGAGAGACTTAAAAAAATTTAAATATAATGAGCATTAATTTATCAAACTTATATTCAAATGTGGAATTATCGTGTAAGAATATGTTATATAAAGGATGGAAAGGGGGGGGGGGGGGGGATTTGGAGATTTCAAGATAAGAAGAGGTGGAATAAGCACTTGGGCAGTGTATATATATATATGTCAGTTGAGTCTATAGAGAGAGAGGACTAAATGATCAAAGGAAAAAAAAGCTTTTGTTATGTATATATTAATAAGATACATTGAGAAATTATATATATGGAGGTTCTCTGATAAGCGAGCCACCTAATTTGAGTCTCTGTACCTGCATTTTTCTCTGATCATACTTTGTGAATCATTACACTGTGAACAAGTTAGAAGAGAAATGAAGACCATCATGAAAATCATTTGGATAAGTTCAACTAACTTTAATGTAATTAATACCTAAAGGAAACATAATAATGAGTCATTTTAAATAGAACAAAATTAAAAAAATCTCTATAAATTTGTAAGTGCCTTAAATTGTAAGCCTTATAAATATGTTCATAACATTTAATAATATTTATTTGTGAAGGGGTGTGCAAAGGTCATATAGGGTAGCTTAGCATCAAATCAAAAGTATAAAAATTGGTATGAAAAACAAGCTTTTAGTATGATTGTTTTCATATATGATCAAATATAGTTATGTAATTGACGATTGTCCTAATGAAAAAGCATCAACTAGCTTATAGTATAATGCTGATGAGGTTGATAAAATGAATAAAAGATTCTTGAATGTCATGTGGCACACCTGTTAAGTAAGGACTAGGAAAATTAAGTCATAATAAAGTCCAAATCATAACCAAATGACGATAGGAAATATCAATAAGATTGTGCCAAAATTGCTACGTAGGTTATGTGAGAGGGTTATTAAAGTATTTGCCTTTTTTTGTACACATATGTGTCTCGCTCAAGGATTCTATTTCTCTGCCTTGAATGCATGTAATTTAGAATTCCATATGCATACATCTAGATGCCTTTCTTACTCAGCATGTCAAGAAGATCATAAAAGATAAAGCCACCAGTAATTTTGTTAGGAATGCCTTTTTTATCTTTACAATCACTAACTGCTTAGCTATGTCTAAAATTGCCAGCAAGGTCGTAAGTAGGCCAAGCTCGCAAAGCTCAAAGATCATGGGACAAGTTGTAAATTTGCAGTAACTTGCATCACTGTTAATAGTAATTATTGAATCAAGCACAATGGGCCACACTGGTAGACCATTTTGATTATGGTGATACAAGAATAGGGATGAGTACAATTCATTATATGAAATAACTTGTGTAACATTTAATGGCCTAAAATCTTTTGTGTAGCGGAATTTAGCATGAACATAGTGGGCATTTCATTAGAGTTGATTCCTAATGAGAATTACAAGAGTGCTTGGGTGGAGAGAGCAACAAAAAGCATAACACCTAGTTAGATAGCATCGACAATACTTTCAAAAGAGAGAGCAATTAAGCTATTGACAACAGTTGAGGACCGGATTTGCATGGAGCCGGTCCCCCCTCCAAAAGGCTTTGTATTATGGTTTCTCCCATCAAAAGAGACATTGTACAATACAATTCTTTGTGTTCCTTCAAGACTAGCTAGTGCAATGAAGATGGAAGATTCATACACCAAGCAAAACACTTAATCAAACACAACTTGAATTATCCCCGTTCTCAGACCCAAGACCTCACACACCTTCGAAGATGGTGAGAGCTAGCAGGGTATGAGAGTAGATTGAGAGGAAAAAGAAGTATCTTACGAGAAAGAAGTACATCTCCTCACATAATCACTCATATTAGCATAGCTTAGCTTAGTAATTAGCTTGGTAGAGAAGATGAGCATGCATTGAAGCTTGGCTCTTGGTTGGATTTGCATCCACATGCCAAGAGAGTGTTGATGTAGGCTTCTATCTCACAAGCTTGGAGTAGGTGATGAGCTCTCCATTAAAGCTTGGGAGGAGATAGAGTATTTTCCCTTCACACATGGTCAAGTGTGAGAGTGTGTGTGTGAATGCCAAGCAAAAATCAGCCCCCCCCCTCTTGGGCGAGCCCTAGCTGCTAAGTAAGTCTGGCTTTTGCCTCATTGGACCTCCCCAGGTCAAGCCAATAGGGATTAAGCAGCATAAGTGATAGCCTTCTGACATGTGTCCCCCTTTCCCCTTTTGTGAGAGCTTTAGGTAATTAAATAATTAAACTAAACTCTCATTGGACCCCTTTGCCTCGTGGCCAATAGGAATCAGGCAAGCCATGGGGCTCCTGAATGCTCATTGGACCCCTTGGGAGACTGCCCAATAGTCTTCTAGGACACTTAATTCTTATTGGTTTCTTTTATTAAATGTTTGTAAATTAATTAAACTAGATTTACTCTAGCTTAATTCTCATTGGTCCACTTCAAGGGTCTTCCAATAGGAATTGGGCACACCTTGTGGGCATCTGGCCTAGGGAGCTGACATGTGTCCCTCATTCCCTTTGTGTAAAGGGAGCCTGTGTGTGTGTGTGTGTGTGGCTTTCTCTCTCATCCCCTAGCTTTGGGGCTCGCCCCCTCCCATGTAGGGATGTAGAAAGACTTTTAGGGCACACACTAAGCATCCAATTTTCCCTAGGGTTGACCTTTGGACACAACCTTTGAATTTTGGAACCTTAGCATTTTGGAAGTCTTAATGGGCTGAACCTTAGGGTCTTTTTGGCCCATTGTTTCACATGGCTCTTTTGCAGATGGCCCCCCCTTTGGATCCCTATTTTCCCTCCTTTGGATCCCTACTGTGGCCGGTCTGCTAACTTAACCAATATTCTAGCTTTTTCTCCCTTGGCACTTCCCCACATTAAATGATCAGTTTAATATGAGAAAATCATTTAGGAGAATTAGATATTGATTATTATGACATTACCTCTCTCTTGAAATCATAGTCGTCCTCGACTATGGTGTAGAGAAGATAAAGCATATGCATGAGTCCTTTTCTTAGCGGGTAGAGGATCCCTATGTTACCCTACGACATCATTCCATAATGGATGACTAGTCCATTTGGCGCTTGAGAGCCTGAGGCTGCCGCAAGCATGTCTGCACATTAGTCCTATCAGTCTTCCATAGTAGAGTGACAAGCTCTACTTGGTGTTTGGGAGACGTCGTCTCCGCAAACTTGATCTAAGCATGCATACTACTTCATTTTTGTGCACAAATAAAGAAAAAGGGAGTCTTATAAGACAAAAAATTTTGTTCATTTTTAACATTTTGTACATTTGCTTACTCTTGGGAAATATTGTAAGCATTGACAAGGTTTAGGTTATCCTTTAATTGTATGCCTTGCATCCATCTAGCATCTTCAAAAGGATAATTCTTAAACTTAATAAGATATCGTCTGATAGTCTTACCGCCTCTTAATACCTTGTCTTCATGTCGGAGAATGGACTCGGGCTGCAGCACCTCCTCGTGGTCCTCGATCTCCGGTGGTTCTTCAATAGTTGGTTCTTGAGGTGGCTCTCCTTTGTAAGGCTTTAAAAGGCTCACATGAAAAGCATTGTGTATGAGCCAATGATTGGGCAACTTAAGTTGATAGGCCATCTCATTGATTGGCCTAAGAATCTGGAAGGGACCATAGTACCTTTTTGCTAGTTTAGCATAGTACTTTTGGTGGCCCGTAGGATTCTTGCCCGTAGTGTGCCTTAATCGAGCCTTGGGAAACTTTAACAAGACCCAATCGTTTTCTTTAAAGGCTTGGGCTCTTCTGTGCTTGTCAGCAGCAGCCTTTTGCCTTTGCTGTGAGATAGAGATAGCATCCTTAATCTTTTGGAAAGATTCTTGTAGGTCTCGGCTATACTCATCTGCAGCGAAGATCTTCCCATGTACCTTAAGTAGCAAGGGACTTTTTGATCTTCCCTCAATTACCTCGAAAGGTGCTTTTCCTGTAGAAGTATGTACAGTGTTATTGTAAGCATACTCTACTAAGGGTAAGTACTTCTCCCATTGGGATCTTTGATCTACTTCCGTTACATAGGCTTTTAGTAGATCGAGAATAGTTAGGTTAGCTATTTCACTTTGGCCATCAGTTTGTGGATGATAGGCCGAAGAGAAGTTTAGCCTTGTTCCTAAATTCTCAAAGAGACCCTTCCAGAAATTACTGGTCATTCTAGGATCTCTATCCGACACTATGGACATTGGCAAGCCATGGTACTTGAAAATTTGTGAAATGAAGAGGGTTGCCATTTGATGGGCTTTGATAGTCTTTTTGACAGGTATAAAATGAGCTTGTTTACTGAACCTGTCTACTATAGTCCATATTCCCGTATTCCCATGGATAGACTTAGGCAATCCAAAGATAAAATCCATGGATTTGCTCTCCCACGGTGAATTAGGGATTGGCAAGGGTTGAAGCAATCCAAGTTGCTTCCCTCTATCAAATTTTGTCTTTTGACATACCACACATTTGGAAACATACTCATGTATGTTCACTTTCATGGTAGGCCAATAGAAATATGTTTCAATTCCCTTTAGGGTAGACTGAATCCCTCTATGCCCCGCATATGGGGGAGCATGAGATTCATACATTACTTTCTCACGTAGTGAGTTAGTAACGCATAGTCTATTGCCATAGAGAAGATAACCATCTTGTAAAGTAAATGGTTCTTCTTTCTTCCCTAATGCAAGGGCTGAAATCACATCTCTAAAATCGGGATCAATAGCATACTCATCTATCATTAAAGATAGATCATTGTGAGTTGCTATGGAAACCGCATTCACTCTCGGTCGTCTTGAGAGTGCATCGGCTACTTGATTATGCTTGCCAGCAATGTGAGCAATATGAAAATGAAATTGCGAAAGGAAATTTGCCCACCTCATTTGTTTGTCGGAGAGCTTGGTCTGCGTCATGAAGTACTTAAGACTTTGGTGATCCGTTCGCAGAATGAAAGGAGTCCCCAATAAATAGTGCTTCCATGAGTCTAAGGCATGTAGAACTGCAAGGAGTTCTTTTTCGTATATGCCTAGAGCTTGCTCAACAGGGTCGAGCCTTCGACTCTCATAGCCTATGGCGTGCCCTTCTTGGAGCAGAACAGCCCCAAGGCAATCACCACAAGCATCACATTGGACCTCAAATGGCTTTGAGAGATCCGGTAGTGTAAGCACAGGTTGAGAGATAAGCTTTTCTTTAAGCTTTTCGAAAGCATTGTTCTCCTTAGCAGACCACGTATACCTAACATTTTTCTTTGTTAGGTCATGTAATGGTCCCGCAATTTGTGAGAACTTTTCTATGAAGCGTCTATAGTATGCACACATACCTATAAAGCTTCTTAGTTCATGAAGATTCCTTGGTTTAGGCCATCCTTTTATTACCTCTAACTTGGATGGATCCATTTGGATTCCATCTTGAGAGATAATGTGACCTAAATATTGAATCTCTTGCAAGAAAAATTCACTTTTCTTTCGATTAACATAAAGTTTATTCTCTCTTAAAACTTGAAATATTACCTGGAGGTGTTGCTTGTGTTCCTCTAATGAATTAGAGTAGATGATAATATCATCAAAGAACACTCCAGTGAAGGTTCGATGAGGTCTGAACAGCTTCTCCATCAAGCGGTTAAATGTGGCTGGTGCATTAGTCAAGCCAAAAGGCATGACAATGTATTCGTAAAGACCAAATGTAGTACGAAATGCGGTCTTTACAATGTCTTGATCAACTATCCTTATTTGATGATAGCCACTTTTTAGGTCAATCCTACTGAAGTAGGTCGATCCTTGTAGCTTATCAAATAGGTCTTCTACCCGTGGAACGGGAAACCTATTCTTGATAGTGATCCTATTTAGTGCTCTATAGTCGACACACATACGATATGTGCCGTCTTTCTTTTGCACTAATAGCATAGGTGAGCAAAATGGAGATGAGCTAGGCCTAACCATGCCCTTCTCAATTAACTCATGCACTTGCCGCATAATCTCCTCTTGTTGAGCTTGAGAAACTCTATAAGGAGGTTTGTTAGGCGGTGAACTTCCTGGAAGAAGTTCAATTGCATGGTCGTCATTACCTCGTTTAGGAGGTAGCTCACAAGGGATGTCGTCAATAAAGACATCTTGAAACCCCTTGAGAAAATTGGATAACTCTAATTCCTTTTGGTTGCTTTTATTTTCTTTTGCTAAAGCATTAGGTTCATTTTGAGAATCTTTAACAAAAATCATGTACACGGAAATAGAGCTCTTTATTGACTTGTTGAAAGCTGGTGTATGTACAATGGGGATGGTGTTACCCATCTCCCTAGCATCTATATACATGTCCTTTTCCCTGAACTTAAAGGAGATTCTCCTTTCAGGAAATTTAACATGGGCAGCCAGACAGTCAAACCATGGTGCCCCTAGGATTACATCCTCATGCTTGAGAGGAGAGATAAAGAAGTCCTCTTTGTCCACATAGCCTTGGACATGAAGCCTCAATTTCCCGATTAAGGGAGTGACTGAAGCTTCTTGCCCCTTGAAGGCACTGTCTGCGGATAGGATATCTCCCATCTCGTAGGATTGTATGCCTAGCTTGGTGGCTAACTCCATAGATATAAAATTGTGAGTAGAACCAGGGTCAAAGAGAATAAAAGCATCATGTTCTCTTACCTTTCCCCAAGCATGGCATAGAGGAGATCCTTTGTGGTGAGTTTGGTGAATCTCCTCCTCTTGGATTTCAACCAAAGAAGCTCTAGGAGGATCTTGGCGGTTGTTCTTTTGGGGACAAGCGCGGTACGCATGCCCTTGTTCGCCGCACTTGAAACACCGGTTATCTTTACGATAACGCTCAAGCTCTTCAGGAGAGAGTTTATTCTTTCCTTTGTAAACTCCCTTCTCTTTAGCTTTGTTGGAATTGCCCTTAGGAGACTTTTGGACATTGTCCTTCCCCTTAGGCTCATTGGAACCCTTGTTTTCCGGGGGCTTATTATTTCTTTTACCCCCCGTTTGGAAATTGATTCGCGAGGCCACCATAGTATGGTGTATTACCGCCGATATGGTACGTGGCCTTTGGGAGTTGACATACTCCGCCATTTCTTCGGTTAAGCCCGCACAAAATTGTTGCTTTTGCTCTCCAAAATCCAACTTTTTGAAGACAGTGGCTTTGAGTTGTAGGTCCCAAAACTTGTCTACATATTTGTGGATGGATTCATTGGGAGAGAGCTTTAAGCTTCGCCATTCGGTGAGTACTTTGTCTTTGGCATCGGTGGCCAAAAACTGCTTCATAATGGAAGCTCTTAAAGCCTTCCATGTTCGTGGAGCTTCACCGTTGGCTCGTAGGCTAGACCACCATTGTCTGGCGGACTTTTGAAAGTGCATAGCTACATGGCGTAGCTTAGAGGACTCCGTGAAGCCCTCATCTCCAAACGCCGCATCGAATTGCTGGATAAAGGCCAAAACTTTGTCTGTAGCACCGAAGGTGCCATCATAGGTAAGGAAAGAGATGCTCTTCCCTCCCTCTTTGAATTTCTTCAGCTTGGACGACCTCTTCCATGCGGCATAGGATTTTCTATGGCCTCTTCTTTTTGATGGTTCAAAAGTTGCACCATCACTTTCTTCAGAAGATGAAGAATTTGAAGAAGGTGGAGAAGAGGGTGACCTCTTTCTCGCCTTTTTCTTGTCTTGATCTTTGTCGTCTTCACCATAGCTTTCATAAGAGGAAGAGGATGAAGAAGATGGAGAAGAGGGTGTCCTCTTTCTCGCCTTTTTCTTCTCTTGCTTTTTATCATCCCTCTTTGAATTATGGCGTGGAGAAGAGTGTGATGGTCTTCTCCGCTTTGGTGGTGATGGAGAGCGTTTAGCCCGCCGTCTTCGTGGAGCCATCTCCGCCGAGGTGGCGGGAGACTCGCTTCTTTCTCGTTCCTTCGGTGGAGGCTCTTGAGTTCTCCTTTGGGAAGGAGATGCATCATCAAGAAGTAAGTTCTTGAGCCCTTCATATGGATTCTCTTCTTCTTCCCGAATCGGAGAGAGACCTCTTTTGGTAGTCTCACAAGGAGGCTTCCTAGGTGTTCTCTCGTCATGGTGATGAGCTTGGAGAATCCCGTGAGCACGGAGCTGCCGTTGCACTTCACTTTGGAGAGATGGATTGCCCATGGCTTGTTGAAGCCTAGAAACAAGATAATTAACAAGCATTGAAGCATCATTAGTAGCTTGCTCATGAGCAAAATCAAAGTTATCAACATTAATTTCACTCTCTTTAATATTGTCAGCCATTCTAACAACTTTTAGGTGTAAACTTTTTAGGTGTACTTTGGCACTTCAAGCCCTAGTTGCTACTCCTCTTTACCCCTTTAGAAAAAGCACTCAAGCTACTGTACCCGCGGCTCGAATACCATTAATTGCAAGGAATAGAAGAGAGGGTCTTTCGACACCAAAACAGCACCGGCTCCTGTCAAGCTTCTAATAGCTCAATAGTGGTTAAGCCGTAGGCAAGCCCCGTAGGACTCCACTATTAAGACCATAGCTCTTGACGGTGATGCCCCGTTAACTGCACAAAGGCAGGCGCACTGCAAGGCTGAAAAATCCCTATTCTACTTACTCACAGGCAATTAATAATACCAACCATTTGTAGCTAGCTTGAGGACCTCCCTTCTTGAGCAAGAAAAGAGAAACCTTGAGCTCTGATACCAATGTAACATTTAATGGCCTAAAATCTTTTGTGTAGCGGAATTTAGCATGAACATAGTGGGCATTTCATTAGAGTTGATTCCTAATGAGAATTACAAGAGTGCTTGGGTGGAGAGAGCAACAAAAAGCATAACACCTAGTTAGATAGCATCGACAATACTTTCAAAAGAGAGAGCAATTAAGCTATTGACAACAGTTGAGGACCGGATTTGCATGGAGCCGGTCCCCCCTCCAAAAGGCTTTGTATTATGGTTTCTCCCATCAAAGAGACATTGTACAATACAATTCTTTGTGTTCCTTCAAGACTAGCTAGTGCAATGAAGATGGAAGCTTCATACACCAAGCAAAACACTTAATCAAACACAACTTGAATTATCCCCGTTCTCAGACCCAAGACCTCACACACCTTCGAAGATGGTGAGAGCTAGCAGGGTATGAGAGTAGATTGAGAGGAAAAAGAAGTATCTTACGAGAAAGAAGTACATCTCCTCACATAATCACTCATATTAGCATAGCTTAGCTTAGTAATTAGCTTGGTAGAGAAGATGAGCATGCATTGAAGCTTGGCTCTTGGTTGGATTTGCATCCACATGCCAAGAGAGTGTTGATGTAGGCTTCTATCTCACAAGCTTGGAGTAGGTGATGAGCTCTCCATTAAAGCTTGGGAGGAGATAGAGTATTTTCCCTTCACACATGGTCAAGTGTGAGAGTGTGTGTGTGAATGCCAAGCAAAAATCAGCCCCCCCCCTCTTGGGCGAGCCCTAGCTGCTAAGTAAGTCTGGCTTTTGCCTCATTGGACCTCCCCAGGTCAAGCCAATAGGGATTAAGCAGCATAAGTGATAGCCTTCTGACATGTGTCCCCCTTTCCCCTTTTGTGAGAGCTTTAGGTAATTAAATAATTAAACTAAACTCTCATTGGACCCCTTTGCCTCGTGGCCAATAGGAATCAGGCAAGCCATGGGGCTCCTGAATGCTCATTGGACCCCTTGGGAGACTGCCCAATAGTCTTCTAGGACACTTAATTCTTATTGGTTTCTTTTATTAAATGTTTGTAAATTAATTAAACTAGATTTACTCTAGCTTAATTCTCATTGGTCCACTTCAAGGGTCTTCCAATAGGAATTGGGCACACCTTGTGGGCATCTGGCCTAGGGAGCTGACATGTGTCCCTCATTCCCTTTGTGTAAAGGGAGCCTGTGTGTGTGTGTGTGGCTTTCTCTCTCATCCCCTAGCTTTGGGGCTCGCCCCCTCCCATGTAGGGATGTAGAAAGACTTTTAGGGCACACACTAAGCATCCAATTTTCCCTAGGGTTGACCTTTGGACACAACCTTTGAATTTTGGAACCTTAGCATTTTGGAAGTCTTAATGGGCTGAACCTTAGGGTCTTTTTGGCCCATTGTTTCACATGGCTCTTTTGCAGATGGCCCCCCCTTTGGATCCCTATTTTCCCTCCTTTGGATCCCTACTGTGGCCGGTCTGCTAACTTAACCAATATTCTAGCTTTTTCTCCCTTGGCACTTCCCCACATTAAATGATCAGTTTAATATGAGAAAATCATTTAGGAGAATTAGATATTGATTATTATGACAACTTGTGAGCAAAGCGAAACCCCACAGAATGTACAACACATATAGTGGCTTGATCCTCTGCATGCCGTCTATCTTTAATAACAACATAAGGGGGTATAGTCCCTAAAAAGAAGAGTTGAAACGGGATACGATCATTTGGAGATATGTACAAGTGAGCCTTAAACATGGTCAAAGTGGGTTGTCTATCCAAAGCGGCCTGCATAGTTCAACGTACAGGAAAAATGATGGGATCAAGTAACTGTCGCATTTGTGTGTGTGTGTAATTTTGGAGTTCTTGAGCACCAGAGGGCACATAGTAGAGAGTAGTTGAATTCCACTTGAGCTTTGTGATTTCTCTGTTGCCTCATCATAAGAGAAATCACATGTAATGGAAAAAGCCTATGAACTTTGAGAATAGAGGATTTAAGAGAATTAGAGTGAGCATTTTTATGAGACTACTTTAAGAACATAGAGGGTGAAATTAATTAGCGGTAGCAACATAACCATTATACTTAATTAACTTGGAATGAACCATTACGTTAGAGAACTTGACAATAGTTGAGGACCGGATTTATGTGGAGCCGGTCCCCCTCCAATAGGCTTTTGTATTATAGATTCTCCCATAAAGAGAGACTTGGTACAATAAAATCTTTGTGTTCCTTGTGACCTAACTGTGACCTAAGTGATGCAATGAAGATGGAAAGCTTCATGCAACACGAGTATAACATAAACTCTGTAAAAGCATCAACCATCCCCGGCCTCAGTCCCAAGGCCTCAAACACCTTCAAAGGTGGAGAGAGCTAGCGAGGAATGAGGTAGGAAAGAGAAAGAAGAAACATTCATATGAGAAAGAAATAGTTCCTCACTTATCATCGCTCTTCTTGCTTAGCATAACATAATAGCATAGTAATGAAGATGGAGAAGATGGAAAGCTTAAGCATTGAAGCATGGCTCTTGGTTGGATTTGCATTCCATAGCCAAGAGTGTTGGTGTAGGCTCTCAACTTCTCAACAAGCTTGGAGAAGGAGATGGAGTTCTTGCACTTGGCACTTCACACAATGAGCGTGTGTGTGTGTGTGTGAGAGAGAGATAGAGAGCGTATACCCTACCCTCTACTTGCATGGTCGACCCCCTCTTCTACCTCATGCTTGTGGCTCATTGGCTCTCTCAAGCCTAGCCAATCACAAGCCTTGCTCACAACTAGCAATAGAGGTAGCCTTTGGACAAGTGTCCTCCTTTCCCCTTTGAGAGAGAGAGAGGACTTGATAAATTCTTAAACAATTAATTTAGTTAGCTAAATTATCATTGGATCCCTCTAGGGATCAAGCAATAGGCTTTAGGCACACTATGAGGGCAACCTGGCTAGGGGCTTGACATGTATCCCATTTGCCTCTTTGAGCAAGAAGAGGTGTCCTTTGGGTGAAGAAGGATTCATTCAACACACCCACTACTTTTGGGGCTCTCCCCCACCTTTGTAGGCACATGCTTGACTTTTTGGAACACCTTAATCCCCTCTAGCACCTTAGTCATTAAGCACCTCAATCACCTTAGTTAGTAAGCACGAAAAACACATCAAGCACCTTAGTCAGCAAGCACGACAAGCACCTCAAGCTTGGGCCGGATTCCCATCTCAAGCACAAACCTGGCTTGCCTAAGGTCCTAGGTCTTATTCCTTTTAACACTAACCTTTGGAGGTCTTTAATGAAGTTAACCCTAAGGTCTTTCAAGATCCATTAGCTAGCATTTCTCTTTGACAGACCATCTCTCATTTGGACCCATTAACTTTGGCCCCATGTCGAGACAGATCCATAAGCACATGTTTATATTCTAACTCTTGTTCCCGTTTATTCTCCCACATTAAATGATCAGTTTAATATGAGAAAATCATTTGGGTTAGTTAAATATTAGATTTTATGACATTACCTCTCTCTTGAAATCATAGTCGTCCTCGACTATGAGGTAGAAGAGATAAAGCCTTAGTCATTAGTCGATGTTTCTTAGCGGGTAGAGAATCCTTTTTTACCCTACGACATCATTCCAAGATGGATGACTAACCCATTTGGTGCTTGGGAGACGTAGCTGCTGCGAGCATGTCTGCTCTTGAGTCCATTTCATTCTCCCAAAGTAGAGTGACAAGTTCTACTTGGTGTTTGAGAGACGTTGTCATCACAAACATGATTCTAAGCATGCATACTACTTGAATTTGTGACACAAGAAAAAGAGAATTAGTCTTATAAGACAAAAACATTGATCATTTAGAGGAAACATTTACATTTGCTTACTCTAATGTAGCATTGTAAGCATTGACAAGGTTCATATTATCCTTAAGCTTTATTCCTTGCATCCATCTAGCATCTTCAAAAGGATAATTTTTGAACTTAATAAGGTAATAATCTTACCATGTTGTAGTACCTTGTCCTCATGCCGAAGGATAGCTTCGGGTTGTAGCACCTCTTCATGGTCTTTGATCTTTGGTGGGTCTTCAGTAATTGGTTCTCTTTGTGGCTCTCCTTTGTAGGGCTTAAGTAGGCTCACATGAAAAATCATTGTGTATGAGCGAATGGTTGGGCAACTTGAGTTGATAAGCCATGTCATTGATTGGCTTCAAGATTTGAAAAGGACCATAGTATCTTTTTGCTAGTTTAGCATAATACTTTTGATGGCCCGTAGGATTTTTTCCTGTTGTTTACCTCAATCAAGCTTTGGAAATTTAAGTAAGACTCAATCATTTTTCTTGTATGTTAAGGCCCTTATGTGCTTATCAGTAGCATCCTTTTGTCTTTGCTGAGAGATGGATATAGACTCCTTAATCTTTTGGAAAGATTCTTGTAGGTCACGGCTATACTCATCAGCAACGAAGATCTTCCCATGTACTTTAAGTAGCAAGGGACTTTTAAATCTTCCCCCTATGATATCAAAAGGTGCCTTTTCCGTAGTAGTATGGACATTATTATTGTACACATACTCTACAAGGGGTAAGTACTTCTCCCATTGTGAGTGTTGATCTACTTCTGTAACATAAGTCCTTAGTAGATTGAGAATTGTAAGATTGGCTATGATCTCACTTTGGCCATCCATTTGTGGGTGATAGGCCGAAGAGAAATTCAATCTTGTACCTAGATTTTCAAAGAGACCTTTCCAGAAATTATTAGTCATTCTAGGATCTCTATCTAACGACACGATGGATGTTGGCAATCCATGGTGTTTGAAAATCTAAGATATGAAGAGGGTTTCCATTTGGTGTGCCTTAATAGTCTTTTTGACAGGAATAACGTGTGCTTGCTTGCTAAACCTATCGATTATTGTCCATATTCCTGTATTTCCATGGATAGATTTGGGTAATCCTAAGATAAAATTCCCTTCTTGAAGCAAGACTTCTCCAAGGCAATCACCACAAGCATCACATTGGACCTCAAATGGTTTTGAGAGATCCGAAAGCATAAGCATTGGTTGGGAGGTAAGATTCTCTTTGAGCTTGTCAAAAGCATTTTTCTCTTTAGCAGTCCATGAGTACATAACATTCCTCTTTGTTAAGTCATGTGATGGTCTTGCTATTTGAGAGAATTTTGCTATGAAGCATCTATAGTATGCACACATACCAATAAATCTTTGTAGCTCACATAGATTCCTTGGATTAGGCCATGCCTTTATTACCTTTAAATTAGATGGATCCATACGGATACCATCCTGAGAGATAATATGACCTAAGTATTGAATATCTTGAAGGAAAAATTCACTCTTCTTTTGATTGATAAAAAACTTGTTCTCCCTCAACTCTTGAAAAATCACCTGGAGATGTTGCTTGTGCTCCTCCAAGGACTTGGAGTAGATGATGATATCATCAAAGAACACTCCAATGAATTTGTGGTAGGGTCTAAATATCTTCTCCATTAAACGATTGAACGTGGTTGGAGCATTTGTCAAACCAAAAGGCATGACAAGATATTCATAAAGACCAAACGTTGTATGGAACGTGGTCTTTAGGATATCTTCATTCACTATCCTTATTTGATGATAGCCACTTTTAAGGTCAATCCCACTGAAGTAGGTCAAACCTTGTAGCTTATCAAACAGATCTTCAACCTACAGTATGGGAATCTATTTTTGATAGTGATATGGTTTAGTGATGGATAGTCCACACACATGCGGTATTTACCATCTTTCTTTTCTCCGGAGGCTTGTTAGGCGGTGAGCTTCCTGATAGGAGCTCAATTCGATGGTCATCATCTTCTCATTTTGGAGGTGATTCCATAGGGATATCATCAATAAAAACATCTTGGAATCCATTTAGAAAATTAGACAAGTCTAACTCTTCTTGATTCCTACCATCTTCATTTGATAAAACATTAGGACCTTTTATAGATTATTTGACAAAATTCATGTACGCAAAAACTGAGCTTTTCATTGATTTGCCAAAAGCAGGATCATTTACAAGGGGTATGGTATGACCAGGCTCATTAGCATCTATGTACATGTTCTTTTCCTTGTACTTGAAGTACAACCTTCTTTCAAGGAACTTTACATTAACAGCCATATGATCAAACCATGGTGCCCCTAGGATGACATCTTCATGCTTGAGAGGAGAGATGAAGAAATCTTCTTTGTCAACATAGCCTTGACATGAAGCCTCAATTTTCCAATTAAGGGAGTAACTATGGCTTCTTGCCCCTTGAAGGCTCCATCGGCTACAACAACATCTCCCATCTTATGAGCTTGAATGCCTAACTTGCTGGCCAACTCCGTTGATATGAAGTTGTGAGTAGAGCTAGGTCAAACAAGATGAAGGCATCATGCTCCCTTACCTTTCCCTAAGCATAGGAGAGAGGCGATCCTTTGTAATGAGCATCCTCTTTTGGAGCTTCGATCGTGAAATCTCTAGGAGTCTCATTGTGGGCATTTCTTTTGGGGCAAGAATGATAGCCATGTCCTTGCTCCCCACACTTAAAGCATATGTGGTCCTTACGAAAAGCTTCTAGCTCTTTAGGAGAGATTTTATTTTTACATTTGTAGACTCCCTTCTCCTTGGACCGATTGTTGTTGTTGTTGTTGGAATTGCCTTGGGAAGAGTTTTGGGCATTGTTCTTCCCCTTTGCTTCATTTTGATCTTTGTTTTCCATGGGATTGGCATTCCTTTTAGGCCCCCTTGTTGGAAGTTGATGTGCAAAGAAACCATAGTGTGGTGGATTACTTTGGTGATAGAACCAAAGTTCACATACTTGGCCATTTCTTCAGGTAATCCCACACAAAATTGTAGCTTTTGCTCAATGAAGTCTATCTTTTGAAAACCGGTAGCCTTGAGATGTAAATCCCAAAACTTGTCCACATATCTATGGATACACTCGTTGGAGAGCATCTTCAAACTCACCATTCGGTAAGCACTTTGTCCTTTGCATCGTTTGCAAGGAATTGCTTCATGATGGAAACTCGTAGATTTTTCCATGTCTTTGGGGCTTCAACGTTGCCACGAAGACTAGCCCACCATTGAGGAGTAAATTTCTAGAAGTGCATAGCTACATGACGTAGCTTGGAGGCCTCTGTGAAACCCTCGTCCCCAAAGGCCGCATTGAATTGTTGTATGAAGGCCAATACTTTGTCAGTGGAACCAAAGGTGCCATCATAGGTAAGAAAAGAAATACTCTTTCCTCCCTCCTTGAACTTCTTAAGCTTTTTGGGACCTTCGCCACATAGGGTAGGATTTTTGATGTCCTCTCCTCTTGTATTCTCTAGGAGAATAGCTGTTGCTTTCATTGAAAGAGGAGGAAGGTGAGGAAGAAAGAGAAGAGGGTGACCTCTTTCTTGTCTTTTTCTTCGTTTGTTTCCTCTCTTCCCTTTTGAAGTGACAAGGCAAAGGACTATGAGTTGACCGTTTCCTCTTGGGAGGAGTTGGCGATCGTCTAGATCGCCGTCTTCGTGGAGCCACATCTTCAGAGGAACTTAGTGATTCTCTTCTTTCTCGTTCTTTGGATTCCTCCTCTCTTATGGGAGAGAGTCTTCTTCTTGGAGTCTCATCAAAAGGCCTCCTAAGCTCTTTCTCCTCTTGGAGAGGAAGGGAAATCCCATAAGCAAGAAGTTGTTGAGTAGCTTTGGCTTGCAAAGTAGGGTTGCCCTTAGCTTGTTGCAACCTAGTAACAAGATAATTAACAAGATAATTAGCAAAGTAGGGTTGCCCTTAGCTTGTTGCAACCTAGTAACAAGATAAGTAGCAAACATGGGGGCATCATCATTAGCACCTTCATGCGCAAAATCAAACTTGTCAATACTCATTCTACTCTCTTGGTTATTGTTTTTCAGCCATGCTAATTAAACTTAGATATAAATTACTTTATGCTTTGGTACCCTCAAAAACCTTAGTCACTACTCTTCTTTACTTTTGAAAATTAGTTCTCAAGCAGCCACACCTGTGGTTTAGAAAGTGTTGATTGCAAAGACTAGTGGAGAGGGTCTAATATTGCTCGGTTGATTATGGTTCATGTTGAGCTTGCTAGTAGCTCAATATAAGCCAAAGGCAAGCCCCGAGAGACTCCATTATTAAGACTATAGTTCCCAATGGTGTACCTTGAACTAAGCCCTTTTCAACCAAGAAAATAGATCCCTATCCCACTTACCCTATTGCAATGAACATGTCCAAAACCTTTCATGGAGAACTTAAGGACCTCTTCTTGAGTAAGAAAAGAGAAACTAATAGCTCTGATACCAATGTAATGTAAAAGGCCTATGAACTTTGAGAATAGTGGAATTAAGAGAATTAGAGTGAGTATTTTTATGAGACTACTTTGAGAACATAGAGGGTGAACTTAATTAGTGGTAGAAACATAACCATTATACTTAATTAACTTGGCATGAACAATAATTTTGCAAGAGAGAGAGTTATAGAACTTGAGGACCGGATTTATTGGAGCTGGTCCCTCCTCCAGATTCTCCCATAAAGAGAGACTTGGTACAATACAATCTTTGTGTTCCTTGTGACCTAAGTGATTCAATGAAGATGGAAAGCTTCATGCATCATGAGCATAACATAAACTCTATAAAAGCATTAACCATCCCCGGCCTCAGTCCCATGGCCTCAAACACCTTTAAAGGTGGAGAGAGCTAGCGAGGAATGAGGGTAGGAAAGAGGAAGAAGAGACATTCATATGAGGAAGAAATAGTTCCTCACTTATCATCACTCTTCTTGCTTAGCATAACATAATAGCACAGTAATGAAGATGGAGAAGATAACAAGATTAAGCAATGAAGCATGGCTCTTGGTTGGATTTGCATTCCATAGCCAAGAGTGTTGGTGTAGGCTCTCAACTTCTCAACAAGCTTGGAGAAGGAGATGGAGTTCTTGCACTTGGCACTTCACACAATGAGAGAGTGTGTGTGTGTGTGTGAGAGAGAGAGAGAGTATACCCCTCAAGCAAGCCCTCTACCTGCATGGTCGACCCCCTCTTATAGGTCATGCTTGTGGCTCATTGGCTCTCTCAAGCCTAGCCAATCACAAGCCTTGGTCACAACTAGCAATAGAGGTAGCCTTTGGACAAGTGTCCTCCTTACCCCTTTGAGAGAGAGGACTTGATAAATGATTAAACAATTAATTTAATTAGCTAAATTATCAATGGAACCCTCTAGGCTTTAGGCACACTATGAAGGCAACCTAGCTAGAGGCTTGACATGTGTCCCATTTGCCTCTTTGAGCAAGAAGGGGCGTCCTTTGGGCGAAGAAAGAGCCATTCAACACACCTCCCTACTCTTGGGGCTCACCCCCTCCTCTGTAGGCACATGCTTGACTTTTTGGAACACCTTAATCCCTTCTAGCACCTTAGTCATGAAGCACCTTAATCATCTTAGTCATTAAGCATCTCAAGCACCTTAGTCACCAAGCACGACAAGCACCTCAAGCTTGGGCTGGGTTCCAACCTCAAGCATAGCCCTAGCTTGCCTAAGGTACTAGGTCTGAGGCCTTTTAACACTAACCTTTTGAGGTCTTTAATGAAGCTAACCCTAAGGTCTTTTAAGCTCCATTAGCTAGCATTGCTCTTTGACTGACCATCTCTCATTTGGACCCATTAACTTTGGCCACGTGTTGAGATAGATCCATAAGCACATGTTTATAGTCTAACTCTTCTTCTTGTTTATTCTCCCACATTAAATGATCAATTTTATACGGGACAATCATTTGGGTTAGTTAGATATTAGATTATATGACATCCCATAGCAATCAAAAACCATCTTCCTCTCCTGCTACTTCACATTCAAGTGCACTTGTTCATGGTCGGCTTATGCGGATCCGCATTAAGAGGAGAGGAGAGAAAGAGAGGCTATGTATGAGAGAGAGAGAGAGAGAGAGAGAGAGAGAGAGAGAGAGAGAGAGAGAGAGAGAGAGAGAGAGATAGAGACAGAGAGAGAGTAGGTGTTTGGAGGACTTGACCAAGTGAGAGAAGAGGAGAGAGAGTTTGAGCGAGAAACTTAGAGAGATACAAGGGGATGATGGTCGAGTGTAGAGTGCCTGTTCTCTTTTCCTTGTCCTCTTGATTTTGCTTCCACGCCCTGCCTTGAGATGCTAGTACCTGCAGATTTTCCCATTGCTCCCAAGCAATAGAGGATCTTTTTGTTCCAACACTAATAGCTGGATGCACATGATGCATTTTTGCAGCAAATGCACACCCATTTGTTGAGGTCCATGATACGTTTTTGAACAGTCAAATGTTTCCCGAGATTGTTAGTTACATTATTCTAGGCAAAGATCTTCATAACCATGTCCTTTGTGAAGTTTGTTAAAGATGCAAACCAAGAAGGCTTCCTTCACTCTCCTCTGCTCTTATGGTGATGGAGTACAAATGGACTGTGCATGTAGTGGAATACCAACAATTACAAGTGCTTCTGATGAAGAGAGATACAATTTGGACGCAAGAACATTGATGTTCATAGCTCATGGAGGGTTAACAGGACAAAGACCATCCTATCCACAAAGGACGAATCAAATGGGACCAAGACCAGCACTAGGACCCTGTTACAAGTGTGGAGGTGACCATCTGATGAATGTTTGCCCACATACGGAAATCATTAGAATTAACGCTTATTGCACTGAGTGTGGGGTTACTCACTTCATTGAGGATTGTTCAAAGAATCCAAACAAAGTGCAAAAGACGACATTGAATATGCTAGAAACTTTTCCTACCAGCAGTGGGTCTGAAAATGAAACTCTGATACCAACGCAAGTTGTTACTAGAGCTCAAGCTAAGAAAACCACTAGAGAACATGAGAATGGAAAGTTAGCGACTGAAATGGTTAGTCCAGGACCGCGGAGTCAGAAAAACACATGGAGCTAGAAAAGCACGCATGAAGTTGAGAAAAGAACGTGAAGACGTTATTCTAGCTGAGGAACTAAAGCGAACTAAAGATAGATTAGAAAAACTTGAGAGTCAAAACGGGAAACGAGAGATGAGCCCGGAAAGAACGAAACAAAAGAGTATCAAAGAAACAACGAGCTTAAGCTCAGGGGGATCAGTGCTAGTTGACAAAGTACACGAACCATTGGACGCACTGATGAGAACTTACGAAGCTAGGTTAAAGAACAACCAAACACAAGAACAGAGGTGGATGACATACCCAAACGCGGAATTGGAAAAGCAGAGACTTGAAATGTGCCAGAGAATGATCGAGACTGCACAAGCCTTATTAGAACCACCAAAAGAAACAATGAATTGTGGAAAGGAAAACCCAATTCAGCAAGAGACTATCGTTTCACGGGTAGCTGAAAAGACTCCCAGTGCACAAAAGCCTGAAAATACACACAAGGATGACCGCATAGTGTTGAACACAACCGATCAGGAGATAGAGAGTTTTCATCCAGTCATACAGAGGTCTTACGGAAGAGATGAGGATTACAATGAATTTTGGAAACAAGTGAGAGAGGCAAACTTTGCAAACGAGCTAAGTTGCCAAGCTAATCAGACAAATTGGGAGAAGGACATCAGGAACCCTCTCATAGTGGAATTTGAGGCAGGATCTCAAGTGGACTTGGATCTGCAATCTTACTGGGGAGATGGGGGCTCTGTTAGAACAATGGAGAGCAAACCTCACTCACTGAAAACCTTACCTTCATACTTAGGAGAGTATGAAGCAAAATCCGAGATTAAAGCACTTCCCTCACGAAGAATCTCATCAGAAAAAGCCATGGACTCGCAAGGATTGATAGAGATCTTGTCAACACCAGTGACATGCACTATCACTCTAGCTGAGCTTTTGAGGCTAAGACCACATATGTGGACCGCCCCCCCTTTGGATCCCTATTTTCCCTCCTTCGGATCCCTACTGTGGCCGGTCTGCCACCTTAACCAATATTCTAGCTTTTTCTCCCTTGGCACTTCCCCATATTAAATGATCACTTTAACATGAGAAAATCATTTAGGAAAATTAGATATTAGTTATATTACCTCTCTCTTGAAATTATAGTCGTCCTCGACTATGGGGCAGAGAAGATAAAGCCTATTCATTAGTCCTTTTTCTAGCGGTTAGAGGATCCCTATGTTACCCTCCTACAACATCATTTCAGAATGGATGACTAATCCATTTGGTGCTTGAGAGCCTAAGCTGCCGCAAGCATGTCTGCACATTAGTCCTATCAATCTTCCATAGTAGAGTGACAAGCTCTATTTGGTGTTTGGGAGACGTTGTCTCCGCAAACTTGATCTAAGCATGCATACTACATTTTCATGCACAATAAAGAAAAAGAGAGTCTTATAAGACAAAAGCTTTGTTCATTTTAAACATTTGTACATTTGCTTACTCTAGGGAAGCATTATAAGCATTGAGAAGGTTTAGGTTATCCATTAACTGTATGCCTTGCATTCATCTAGCATCTTCAAAAGGACAATTCTTAAACTTAATAAGATATCGTCGTATAGTCTTACCGCCTCTTAGTACCTTGTCTTCATGTTGGAGAATGGACTCAGGCTGCAGCACCTCTTCTTGGTCCTCAATCTCCAGTGGGTCTTCAATAGTTGGTTCTTGAGGTGGATCTCCTTTGTATGGCTTTAGTAGGCTCACATGGAAAGCATTGTGTATGAGCCAATGGCTGGGTAAGTTGAGTTGATAGGCCATCTCATTGATTGGCCTAAGAATCTGGAAGGGACCATAGTTTCTTTTTGCTAACTTAGCATAGTACTTTTGGTGTCCCGTAGGATTCTTGTCCATCGTGTGCCTTCATCGAGCCTTGGGAAATTTGAGTAAGACCCAATCATTTTCTTTAAAGGCTTGGGCTCTTTTGTGCTTATCAGTAGCAGCCTTTTGCCTTTGCTGTGAGATAGAGATAGCATCCTTAATCTTTTGGAAAGATTCTTGTAGGTCTTGCCTATACTCATCTGCAGTGAAGATCGTCCCGTGTACTTTAAGTAGCAAGGGACTTTTTGATCTTCCCTCAATTACCTCAAAAGGTGCTTTTCCCATGGAAGTATGTACAGTGTTGTTGTAGGCATACTCCACTAACGGTAAGTACTTCTCCCATTGGGATCTTTGATCTACTTCTGTTACATAGGCTTTTAGTAGATCAAGAATTGTTAGGTTAGCTATTTCACTTTGGCCATCCGTTTGCGGGTGGTAGGTCACAGAGAAGTTTAGCCTTGTCCCTAATTTCTCAAAGATACCCTTCCAAAAATTACTGGTCATTCTAGGATCTCTATCCGACACTATGGACATTGGCAAGCCATGGTACTTGAAGATTTGTGATATGAAGAGACTTGCCATTTGATGGGCTTTGATAGTCTTTTTGACAGGTATAAAATGAGCTTGGTTACTAAACCTGTCTACTATCATCCATATTCCCGTATTCCCATGGATAGACTTAGGCAATCCAAAGATAAAATCCATGGATATGCTCTCCCATGGTGAATTAGGGATTGGCAAAGGTTGAAGCAATCCTGGTTGCTTCCCTCTATCAAACTTCGCCTTTTGGCATACCACACATTTAGAAACATACTCTTGTATGTTTTCTTTCATGATAGGCCAATAGAAATATGTTTCAATCCCTTTTAGGGTAGATTGAATCCCTCTATGCCCCGCATAAGGAGGAGCTTGAGATTAATGCAGTACTTTCTCATGGAGTGAGTTAGTAACACATAGTCTATTGCCATAGAAAAGATAACCATCTTGTAAAGTAAATGGTTCCTCTTTCTTCCCTAGTGTAAGGGCCGAAATCACATCTCTAAAATTGGGATCAATAGCATACTCATCTATGATAGAAGATAGATTATTGTGAGTTGCTATGGAAACTGCATTCACTATCGGCTGTCTTGAGAGTGCATCGGCTACTTGATTATGCTTGCCAGCAATGTGAGCAATATGAAAATGAAATTGCAAAATAAAATTTACCCACCTCATTTGTTTGTCAGAGGCTTGGTCTACGTCATGAAGTACTTAAGACTTTGGTGATCCGTCCGTAGAATAAAAGGAGTCCGCAATAAATAGTGCTTCCATGAGTCTAAGTCATGTAGAATTGCGAGGAGTTCCTTTTCATATATGCCTAGAGCTTGCTCAACAAGGTCGACCCTTCGACTTTCATAGGCTATGGCGTGCCCTTCTTGGAGTAAGACAGATCCAAGGCAATCACCACAAGCGTCACATTGGACCTCAAATGGCTTTGAGAGATTCCACAGTGTAAGCATAGGTTGAGAGATAAGCTTTTATTTATGCTTTTTGAGAGCATTATTCTCCTTGGCAGACCATGTATACCTAACGTTTTTCTTTGTTAGGTCATGTAATGGTATCGAGATTTGTGAGAACTTTTGTATGAAGCATCTATAGTATGCAAATACCTATAAATGTTCTTAGTTCATGAAGATTCCTTGGTTTAGGCCATCCTTTTATTACCTCTAACTATGATGGATCCATTTGGATGCCATCTTGAGAGATAATGTGACCTACATGAAGTTTATTTTCTCTTAGAACTTGAATATTACCTGGAGGTGTTGCTCGTGTTCGCCTAATGAATTAGAGTAGATGATGATATCATCAAAGAACACTCTGAAAATATATTCGTAAAGACCAAACATAGTGCAAAATGCAATCTTTACAATGTCTTGATCAACTATCCATATTTGATGATATCCACTTTTTAGTCAATCCTACTGAAGTGGGTGGACCCTTGTAGCTTATATCAAATAGGTCTTCTACCTGTGGAACGGGAAACCTATTCTTGATAGTGATCCTATTTAGTGCTCTATATTTGACACACATACGATATGTGTCGTCTTTCTTTTGAACTAGTAGCATAGGAGAACAAAATGGAGATGAGCTAGGCCTAACCATGCCCTTCTCAACTAACTCGTGCATTTGCTGCATATTCTCCTCTTGTTGAGCTTGAAAAACTCTATAAGGAGGTTTGTTAGGCGGTGAAATTCCTAGAAGAAGAAGAAGTTCAATTGCATGGTCATCATTGCCTCGTTTAGGAGGTAGCTCACAAGGTCTTTACAATGTCTTGATTAACTATCCTTATTTGATGATATCTAGTTTTAAGGTCAATCCTACTGAAGTAGGTGGACCCTTGTATCTTATCAAATAGGACTTCTACCCGTGGAACGGAAAACCTATTATTGATAGTGATCCTATTTAGTGCTCTATAGTCAACACACATACGATATGTGCTATCTTTCTTTTGCACTAATAGCACAGTTGAGCAAATGGAGATGAGCTAGGCCTAACCATGCCTTTCTCAACTAACTCATGCACTTGCCGCTGCATAATCTCCTCTTGTTGAGCTTGAGAAACTCTATAAGGAGGTTTATTAGGTGGTGAACTTCCTGGAAGAAGTTCAATTGCATGGTCATCATTGCGTCATTTAGGAGGTAGTTCACAACGGTTGTTGTCAATAAAGACATCTTGAAACCCCTTGAGAAAATTGGATAACTCTAATTCCTTGTGATTGTTTATATTTTCTTTTGCTAAAGCATTAGGTTCATTTTGAGAATCTTTAACAAAAATCATGTACACGGAAAGAGAGCTCTTTATTGAATTATTGAAAGCTTGCGTATGTACAATGGGTATGGTGTTACCCATTTCCTTAGCATCTATGTACATATCTTTTTCCTTGAACCTAAAGTAGATTCTCCTTTCAGGGAATTTAACATTGGCAGCCATGCGATCAAACCATGGTGCCCGTAGGATACATCCTCGTGCTTGAGAGGAGAGATAAAGAAGTCCTCTTTGTCCACATAGCTTTGGACATGGAGCCTTAATTTCTCGATTAAGGGAATGATTGAAGCTTCTTGCCCCTTGAAAGCACCATCTACGGGTAGGACATCTCCCATCTCATAGGGTTGGATGCCTAGCTTGGTGGCCAACTCTGTGGATATGAAACTGTGAGTAGAACCAGGGTCAAAGAGAATAAAAGCATCATGTTCTCTTACTTTTCCCCAAGCATGGCATAGAGGAGATCCTTTGTGGTGAGCTTCTTCTTCTTGGATTTCGACCAAGGTAGCTCTAGGAGGCTCATGGCAGGTGTTCTTTTGGGGACAAGCGCGGTACGCATGCCCTTGCTCCCCGCACTTGAAACAGCGGTTATCCTTGCGATAATGCTCAAGCTCTTCAGGAGAGAGTTTGTTTTTGACTTTGTACACTCCCTTCTCTTTAGCTTGTTTGGACATTGTCCTTCCCCTTAAACTCATTGGAACCCTTTTTTTCCATGGGCTTAGAATTTCTCTTAGCCCCTGTTTGGAAATCAATTTGAGAAGCACCATACTATGGTATATAACCGCCAATATGGTGCGTGGTCTTTGGGAGTTGACATACTCCGTCATTTCCTCAATTAATCCCGCACAAAATTGCTGCTTTTTCTCTTTAAAATCCATCTTTTTGAAGACAGTGGCTTTGAGATGTAGGTCCCAAAACTTGTCTACATATTTGTGAATGGATTGTTGGAATTAGGGTTGCAGAGAAACACACACAGCTTGGAGAAGACGAAGGAAGCTCAAGGCACACAATAGAGAGTGTGTTACTTAGTGTGCAATGGAAAGATAGATAGCCCTAGAGTGATGGGCGTATATACAATGCACGGGGGAAAAAACCTCCTAAAGAGGGAAAAAATGCCCCGGCGGTCCTAGTGTGTTCACACACATCACTACCACATGTATATGGTAACAAATCCCCCCTGGAGTGATGCGGTGAACGAGAGCTGGCACATGAGTAAAGGGAAGTGCCTGCCCTGCGGACAGGATCAGTCCACAAAGGGGAGTAAGCCCAAAGCTTTGCGGAAAGCTTCAAGCTTCTCACGAGACAATGCCTTTGTGAAAAGATCTGCAAGGTTGTCCTGTGTTGGCACATAAGCCAAGCTGATCTCTCCTGCTGAGAGCCTCTCCCTGACATAGTGGTAATGCACCTCAATGTGCTTTGTGCGAGCATGAAAAACTGGGTTCCTCGCAACTGCCAATGCGCTCTGACTGTCAGTGTAGATAGTGTTGGCAGTGTCCTGTCCAACACCCAAGTCAGCCATAAGGCGTCTGAGCCATACACACTCAACCGTAGCTGTGAAGACTGCCCTGTACTCAGCCTCACAACTCGAAGTGGCCACAGTAGGTTGCTTCTTGCTCAACCATGATATACATGAACTGCCAAGCATGAAACAAAAACCACTTGTGGACACTCGCGTGTCAAAACAACCAGCCCAATCTGAGTCCGAAAAAGCATGTAAGTCTGGCGGCAATGATCCCCCCTTGGGATAAAACAAGCCAAGATGTAAAGTGCCACTAAGGTAGCGGAAAATCCTCTTGACAGCCTGCCAATGCTTAGACCCTGGGCTATGCATAAATCTGTTGACCTGCGAGACTGCAAACTGAATATCTGGCCTCGTGTTGCATACATAAATGAGGCAGCCAACAGCAGTTTGGTAAAGAGTGACATCAGCAGGATCGCCAGCATCATGTAGACTCAACTTCAAACCTGTTTCCATGGGAGTGGCAATAGGTTTGCAATCCTCAAGTCCAAACTTACATAGCAATGTCTCTATGTAACTTTTCTGACACAAGGCAATACCACCATCACACTGCTTAAACTGTATACCCAAGTAATGATGCAACAGCCCCAAATCTTTCATCTTGAAAGTAGCATTCAAATCAGCCTTAAATTCAGCAATATGTCTCTCATTTGGTCCAGTGATCAGCAAATCATCAACATAAAGAACCACAATGAGAAATACATCATCCTCACGCTTTACATACAATGTGCTTTCTGTTGGACTGTTACGAAAGCCTCGTTTAACCAAATGAGTGTCAGCTTTCTCATACCAAGCACGAGGAGATTGTTTCAACCCATACAAAGCCTTCTTACATTTGCACACTTTGTCCTCTTGTCCTTTTATGACAAAACCGCGAGGCTGCGTTACATAAACTTCCTCAAATATGTCACCATTCAAGAAAGCAGTAACAATGTCTGATTGATGTACATCCCAACCAAAATGAGCTGCCAATGCACATAGAAAACGCACAGTAGTCATACGACAAGTGGGAGCAAAAGTCTCTTCATAATCTATGCCTTTTTGTTGTGCATAACCCTTTGCAACAAGTCGAGCCTTATGGCGATCGATCTCACCATCCGGCTTGCGTTTCAACTTGTAAACCCACTTCGTACCAATGGCCTTTTTGCCAGGAGGCAAATCACATAAAGTCCATGTGTCATTCTCTATAAGTGCATCATATTCTGATTTCATGGCAGCAATCCAATTTTCTGAATTCTGTGCTTCATCAAAAGACAGAGGCTCCTCAACATCATGTAAACTAGACACAGCCAAAGCATAACAATCTGATGCATAAGATGCATGGCGAGAGCCTGAACGAGTACGACTAGATAAAGGTGCATCCAATTTACTGTCACGCAAAGTGTGCACCAGCCATTTTGGCATACCTCTAGCTGCTCATTTTCAGCCCTTTCCTCATCAAGTACATCATGTACATCTGCATCAGTAATAGGCTGTTCTAAAACATTTTCAGAAACCCCCATAGGCTGTACATTTGCCTCATTGGAACTTACATTCGTATTTCCACCACTGAAAAGAGGCAACAAAGTGTCATAAATGTCCTGTGAGCTTACATTACTGTCTCTAGTACATGACAGCAAGGGTTGAACAGAATCTTCCACAAACACTACATCCCGTGAAACCAAAATACGTTTTGTTTGCGGATGATACAACCTGTAACCTTTGCTTTCAGCACTATAACCAACAAAAATACATTTGACAGCCTTATCATCCAATTTTCTGCGCTGCACTTGTGGCACCAAAGCATATGCCAAACAGCCAAAAACACGCATGTGCTCAATAGAAGGTTTTCTATCATGCCATGCTTCATATGGAGTAATAGACTGCAAAGCTTTCGTAGGACACCTGTTAAGTACATAAGTGGCACACATGATGGCCTCAAGCCAAAAAGAATGCGGCAAAGCTTGACTTTTGACCATACATCGTGCCATTTCCGTTAGTGACCTGTTTTTCCTCTCAGCAACACCATTTTGCTGAGGTGTATAAGGCACTGTACATTGGTGTTTTATCCCACGACTAGCCAGAAATGCATTAAATTCATGAGACATATACTCCCCCCCTCGATCGGAACGGAGGGTGCCCATAGTACATTTTGAGACATTTTCAGCCATAGCCAAAAATTGTTTGAAGCACATAAAAACTTCGGACTTCGCTTTAAGCGGAAATACCCACGCATGCCTGGAGTAATCATCAATGAAAGTCACGAAGTACAGGTAATTGCCCAAGGACGGAGTTTGCATGGGCCCACAAACGTCACTATGCACAAGCTGCAACCTGCATGTGGCCCTAACTGAACCATCCTTTGGAAACTTAGAACGCTGCATTTTACCCAGAATACAGCCTTCACAAACATGTTTGATAGGTGCTTCAAGAGGCGGCAAAGAAGCAACCATATCAGATTTCTGCAAACGCAGCAAACTGGCAAAATTCAGATGACCAAAACGTGCATGCCAAAGTTTTGCATCTGAAATAGCCCTTGAATCTGCAACAGCATTTGCAAAATTTTGTCCACACTTGTCATACAAAGTGAGCTTATACAGCCCACGGCACAAAAGCCCAGATGCAACAATTTCATCACCAAAACTGAGATCATGAACTGTACATCTGTCATCCACAAATTTGACTACAAATCCAAGTCTAGCAAGTGCGGATACAGACAAGAGATTCTTCTTGATCCCAGGTACATAAAGTGCATCAACAAGTGTGAAGGAACTGCCATTAGCAGCAGTGAGCACAATCTTTCCAACTCCCTGAACTGGATAAGAGGCGTTGTTGGCACAAGTGACTGAATTCCCATGAGGGACAGACTCGAGAGAGGTAAACAATTCACGATGTGAGGTAATGTGCTTTGTAGCACCACTGTCGAAATACCACACATGTGAATCTGCAGCAACTGACAAGCATGCATCATGGACAGCAGGATTGTAAGTGCACTCTGCGCTAAAAGCCCATTCTGCATCAACATCAGCATCACAATCTCCTTTCACAGAAGACTCAACAATGGCTGCATTTGTAGTGGAACCAGTATTTGCAGTGGAACCACCCTCTTTCTTCTTAGCCTCTTTGGCCTTCAACTTAGGACACGACTTGATCAAGTGATCATTGGCTTTACAATAATGGCAACGCATCTTCTTTTTGCCCTTATCACCAGAATTGCCAGACGAAGTGCTGCCAGCAGAAGCATTAGGAACAGAATTTTTGCCACTCGCAGCAGAACCATAAGAAGTGGCTGCATTACTGTTACCACCCTTTCTTTGAGAAGCAATAAAAGCCTGTTCAACTGCACGCTGCCTAGTCCTGTTTTTTCTAGAAAGTGACTCTTGCAACAGCAATGTGCATAATGCATCAAACTTGACAACTTCAGGATTTCCTTGGGTCATCAGTCTCCAAGTACTAGCAAAAGTCTGGTAGGAATCTGGTAAGGCATCAAGAACAGTCTGCACAAGGGAACTGTCAGAAATGACTTCACCTGCAGAAATGAGTTGCTCATTGATATCCTTGACACTAGCAAGGAAAGTGTCCATATCATCTTCCTCATGCATAATCTTCGACTCTAGCTCTTTACGCAGCAAAGCAATTTTAGCCTCATTGCGGCTTGCATAAAGAACTGCTAGAATATCCCAAGCCTGTTTTGCAGATTTTGCTGAACGGATGTGAGGAATAATGGTGCGCTTCACAGACAACGCAATCAATGCATGAGCCTGCGCATCCTTAACATCCCAACGAGCTTGTTCTGCTATAGGCAAAACAACTCTAACAGCTGCAATCCTTGCAGCAAGACCTGCAACATCCTCAATATCGCCTACATCTTCAGAACCAGGACGTACATCAATGCCCTGCACAATGTTCCAGACACCTTTTGACACAAGAACGTGTTGCATCATATAAGCCCACATAGGGTAGTTGTCCCCATCCAACCTGTCCTCAGCAGCAAACATCTTGAACACATCTGTGTTGTTGTTGTCAGCCATGGTAAATGCTGCACCTGATGTGAAAACTGCCCGAAAATAGGAGAAATGGAGCGGGAACAACTTGTGCTATATAGCACAAACCGTAGAAGACTATAAGGCACCTGTTATGCAGAAAACGGCACTGATAGAAAATCTGCACAAAATGACGAAATAACCTGTGCAGTACTGCCCGTAGTGGAAACGGAGGCCGAAATGAGCCCAAATCAAAATTCTGAGCAGACCGAGCTCATCGAGCTCGCCCAAAATATTTGTCGACCTGCGAACGCTTGCCAAAGCTCACTGAAATCGGAGAAAGTGAGCAGGCGTGTGCTGGAGCAGCTGGCGACTAAGCCCGGGAGGACGTGACCTGCTTTGATACCAATTGTTGGAATTAGGGTTGCAGAGAAACACACACAGCTTGGAGAAGACGAAGGAAGCTCAAGGCACACAATAGAGAGTGTGTTACTTAGTGTGCAATGGAAAGATAGATAGCCCTAGAGTGATGGGCGTATATACAATGCACGGGGGAAAAAACCTCCTAAAGAGGGAAAAAATGCCCCGGCGGTCCTAGTGTGTTCACACACATCACTACCACATGTATATGGTAACATGGATTTGTAGGGAGAGAGCTTCAAGCTTTGCCATTCGGTGAGTACTTTGTCTTTGGCATCGGTGGCCAAAAACTGCTTCATAATGAAAGCTCTTAAAGCTTTCCATGTTTGTGGAGCTTCAACTCTGGCCCGTAGGCTAGACCACCATTGCTTGGCGGACTTTTGAAAGTGCATAGCTACATGGCGTAGCTTAGAGGACTCTGTGAAGCCCTCATCTCCAAACGCCCCATCAAATTGTTGGATAAAGGCCAAGTGTTTGTTCGTAGCACCAAAGGTGCCATCGTAGGTAAGGAAAGAGTTGCTCTTTCCTCGCTCTTTGAACTTCTTGAGCTTGGACGACATCCTCCATATGGCATAGGATTTCCTATGGCCTCTTCTTTTGTATGGTTCAAAGGTTGCACCATCACTTTCTTCAGAAGATGAAGAATTTGAGGAAGATGGAGAAGAGGGTGACCTCTTTCTTGCCTTTTTCTTGCCTTGATCTTCTTTGTCTGCACCATCACTTTCATAATGTTAAGAAATAAGACGTAGCTAAATAGATATTTGAGTAGATTACTTAATGGAGAGAGATAGATTTCACACACAAGAGATTATAGAGTAGAGAGAGAGAGAGAGAGAGTACACTCGATATACGTGGTTCACCCAATGTGGGCCACGTCCACGGGAAAGCAGCCACTCAATGGCTTTAGCACTTCAAAAGAAGAAGTAGTTTACAAAGGGATTAAACCCTTAATAGAGCTCCCGCCTTGCTTCACTCTCACCACCTCACACTCACCTTGTTGCATCAACTTTACACTATCAAATGTGTGTAGAAATGGCCTCCTTTTATAGGCCAAAAGGACTGCCCTCTCTTATGAGAGGCAGCCATGTGTAGCCACCCTTGTGCGAATAAGTCCAAATTGGACCCTCCAATCCGCCCATGTGTGGCCGCCCTTGAGAAGACAAGTCCGCTTTTGAATTCCGCCACCGGCCACCGGCCATTGACTTCCGACCACCGGCCACCAGCCAACCGACCGGTTGTTTTCCGACCACTTTCCGGCCGCCGTCCGGCCATAATATTCTGACGAAAAGGAATATTCCAGCGAGGGAAAAAAAAAGTCTCGGGGGCCTCCGCCCCCGAGGCCCCTAAAGTTGCCCCTGATTCTTGTCTGCCGTGAAAATTTTGGGTTCCGGTGAGTGATTTTCCTTCACGCACGATGGATTCTCCTCATAATGGGGGCCCTACAAATGTGCACTTTTACCACAGAAAATTACAAGGGTAAATCAGGCTCCATACTTAACACATAAAAGGAGGAGGATGAAGAAGATGGAGAAGAGGGTGTCCTCTTTCTCGCCTTTTTCTTCTCTTGCTTTTTGTCATCCCTCTTTGAATTATGGTGTGGAGAAGTATTCTATGGTCTTCTCTGTTTTGGATGTGATGGAGAACGTTTAGCCGGCCGTCTTCGTGGAACCATCTCCATCAAGGTGGCAGGAGACTCACTTGTTTCTTGTTCCTTCGGTGGGGGCTCTTGAGTTCTCCTTTGGGAAGGAGATGCATCATCAAGGAGCAAATTTTTGAGCCCTTCGTATGGATCCTCTTCTTCTTCCCGAATCGGAGAGAGGCCTCTTTTGGAAGTCTCACAAGGAGGCTTCCTAGGTACTCTCTCATCATGGTGGGAAGTTTGGAGAATCCCATGAGCAGGAAGCTGCCGTTGCACTTCACTTTGGAGGGATGGATTGCCCATGGCTTGTTGAATCCTAGAAACAAGGTAGTTAACAAGCATAGGGGCATCATTAGTAGCCTGCTCACATTAGCAAAATCAAAGCTATGAACATTAATTTCACTCTCTTTACTATTGTCAACCATTCTAACAACTTTTAGGTGTAAACATTTTAGGTGTACTTTGGCACTTCAATCCCTAGTTGCTACTCCTCTTTACCCCTTTAAAAAAAACACTCAAGCTACTGTACCTGTGGCTTGAATACCATTAATTGCAAGGAATAGAAGATAGGTTATTTCAACACCAAAACAACACCGGCTCTTGTAAAACTTCTAATAGCTCAATAGTGGTTAAGCCGTAGGCAAGCCCCGTAGGACTCCACTATTAAGACCATAGCTCTCAACAGTGATGCCCCGTTATCCGCATGAAGGTAGGCGCACTGCAAGGCTAAAATATCCCAATTCTACGTACTCATTTGCAGTTAATAATAACAACCATTTATAGCTAGCTTGAGGACCTCCCTTCTTGAGCAAGAAAAGAGACACCTTGTGCTCTGATACCAATGTAACATTTAATGACCTAGTAACTTGTGTGTGGTGGAAATTAGCATGAACATAGTGAGCATTTCACTAGATAGATTCCTAATGAGCATAACAAGACTGCTTGGGTGGAGAGAGCAACAAAAAGCATAACACCTAGTTAGATAGGCATGAACAATACTTCAAAAGAGAGAGAAATTAAGCAAACACTTATAAAATACAACATCAATTCCCTCACGGTCTCAGACCCAAGACCTCACACACCTTCGAAGATGGTGAGAGCTAGTAGGGTACCAGAGTAGATAGAGAGGATGAAGGAGTAGTCTTACAAGAAAGGTGTACATCTCCTCACATAATCACTAATATTAGCATAGCATATCTTAGTAATTAACATGGTTGAGGAGATGAGCATCCATTGATTCTTGGCTCTTGGTTGGATTTGAATCACAAAGCCAAGAGTTGTTGGTGTAGGCCTCCCTTCTCACAAGCTTGGAGTAGGTGATAAGCTTTCCATTAAAGCTTGAGAAGGAGAGAGAGAGAGTCTTCTTGCTTCACACATGAGCTTGTGTGTGAGTGTGTGAGATAATGCCTTTGAAAATTCAGCCCTTTCTCTCTCTTGGTCGACCCCTCTTGCTATTTGCTCATGCTACCACCCCATTGGACCTCTCCAAACTTGGCCAATAGGATTTAAGGAGCATAAGTGATAGCCTTCTGACATGTGTCCCCCTTTACCCTTTTGTGAGAACTTTAGGTAATTAATTAATGCAATTAAACTCTCATTGGACCCCTTTTTCTCCTGGCCAATAGGAATCAGGCAAGCCATTGGGTTGCTTAATGCTCATTGGACCCCTTGCGAGACCATCCAATAGTCTTCTAGAGAGCTTAATTCTTATTGGCTCTTTTATTAAGTGTTTTTAAATTAATTAAACTAGATTTACTCTAGCCTAATTCTCATTGGTCCACCTCCTTGGCCATCCAATAGGATTTGAGTACACCTTGTGGGCATCTGGGCTAGAGAGATGACATGTGTCCCTCATTCCCTTTGTGTAAAGGAGGCTTGTGAGTTTGTGTGTGTGTGAGTTTCTCTCTCATCCCCTACTTGCAAGGCTCGCCCCCTGCTTTGTAGGATCCATGAAGACTTTTGTACACACACACAAAGCATCCAGTTTTCCTAAGCTTAACCATTGGACACAACCTTTGATTTTTGGAACCTTAGCATTTTGGAAGTCTTAATGGGCTGAACCTTAGGGTCTTTTACGCCCATTGTTTCACATAGCTCTTTTTCAGATGGCCCACCCTTTGGATCCCTATTTTCCCTCCTTCGGATCTCTACTGTGGCCGGTCTCCCACCTTAACCAATATTCTAGATTTTTCTCCCATGGCACTTCCCCATAATAAATGATCAGTTCAACATGAGAAAATCAATTAGGACAACTAGATATTAGTTATTATGACAAGTTTAGTCAAAGTCAATGATCCGGTTTGGATTAAAGACAGGAAATAAACATAGAAAGACAAACACATGGGATGTATAGCATCACAATGGAGTTTAAAAGAATAGGAGCACTGTTGAAAGGACGCCCTTTCAACAACGTTTCCACAAAGATTCCATTAAGATTCCTCAAAGATTTTGTAAAGATTCCACATGAAGATGGTGATGAAGTAATGAAGATGAAGATGCTGCAACATGAAGATACGAATTCATGGACGTCATTGAATATCCCGTTATTATTATTTTGAGCCATTACGGCCACTTTTGTAATGTTTACGGGAACCTCTTATTTTAAATCGGCACTTGTATTTTGGCCGCAGATGCTTGTATCATGAGTAAAGCCAACTCATTTTCTTGTAATTAAGCTCTGTAGAAGCCTAGAGACAATTCAGGTCATTTGGTCGGACATTAGGTTTGAAGGCTTTGTATATAAGCTGAAACCTAAGGCTTTGTAAAAAACACATTACGTTATCTCAAATAATATACAGTCGTGGGTTCTGCTGCACACGGTAGTGAGCTTCACGCACACACACCGTCGCGCACACTAATCACATTGTAGATATGGGAGTAGGAGCGTGTTAGCATCGAGGAGCTCTCCGCGTCGACGCAAGCAATGCAAGCCGAGGACCACATTGCGAGCCCGCTTGCTACAAGCTATATTTGGTCGTAAGTACCTCAAACGACATCCGTTCTGAATGATCGAGTAGTTGTTAGAATCAGGGCGAGAAGCTCTTCGTGTTGATGTCTTTGTAGATCAGTTCCGGACACTTTGGAAATTGCTGTTTTGAGTCTATCGCGACAGCGATTAGAGGCCTTACATTTATGGTTTTCAGGGTTCAGGTGTTTGGCCATATAGGATATGTCCTTGTGAGTCTTACCCTCCGATTTCGAGTCATTCTGATATGATTTGAGACTGTTTCGAGCTTGTAGTGTTTCGTAGGATGCGTTGTCTGTTTCTTTGCTTTATGGTAGTGTTGTGGTAGGATTAGTGACTGTAGAGTGTTGTTCGTGTCTAGCTCAGGGTTGACAACCCTGAGATTGCCTCCATGCCCTAGTCGGGTCAGCTACGTCCTCGGATTGACAGTTTGTTGGTCTGTGTTCTCGCTGTGCTCCATCGTCTGTCGCGGCGTACCCGCTAACATTGGCGCCGCTGCCGGGGACGAAGCGCCTAAACTAGCGTAGACCGCATCACTCGTGTTTGACAGTATAGCATTTCTCTAGAGTTTTCTAGAGTGTTGTCACCATTTGCCTTCTTAGTGGGAAGTCAGCGAGCGGATCTCTTGACTGAGGGATAGCCAGGGAGCCTGCGTCTCGCCGAGGTGGTCCACCATGAGGTTAAGGTATGGTTATATTATTTTGTTGTGTGTTTAGATCAGGTTTTATGGTTAGTGTGTTTGGTTGTGACTTATGGTTGTGAGGAACTTGAAAGAGAAAAAAACGCAAAGAAAAGCGCAAAAGGTAAGCAGGAGGCTGTTTGCTTGCCAGAAAGACAAAAACAACCATTCAACCATCCAAAGTAGGACTTTAGGTAGTGTAGGACATCTGATGTTGATCTAGAGCAATTTTGACATGAAAATTTGCTTGAAAACTCAAAAGGCGGAATTGTGTCGATTATGGTAAAAGTGCTCTAAAATGGTCGTTTGAAAGCCGATTTGAGTGCTTGTTTTTGCATTGGAGACCTTAAGGTAGGGGCAAAACACAGATTTGGTCCAATCCACAAAAAAAACCCCTTAAAAAACCCTTAAAAACCCCAAAAAAAAAATCTGAAACCAAATCTGCAATTTTCAAAAAAGTTTTGCATATGACCTTGTTTTTCATATGCTCTAGAGCTTGTATGTGAAATTTCAAAGCATTTGCATCAGTGCTTGTGCATCTAAGTGGGAATTTTCTTTTTCTGAGTGTAAGGAAGTGAACTGTGAAATGCTTGAATCCAAAGGAAAAGAAGTCCAAATTGAATGAAACTTTGGGGATAGGCTTCTAAGGGCATTGGGAACCAAACTGTCCAAAAACAGAGAAAAAAATACTTTCTAGTGGCTCTCTGCTCAGTCTATCGTGATAGACTGGTGAATTGGAGATAGACTCACAATCAGGAAAAACCCCTCATACCACATGTAAAACACATCAATACAAGGCTGATCCCAAAAATTGAGTGTACTTGGACACCTGCTTGACCACTAAACCTCAAGTCTGGTGTTTAGAGTCTAAGTTCAGAGACACAGTGGTAAAAAGACCTTGACCGATAGCCCAAACATTGCACAACTTTGTGTATTCACTATACAGAGGATAAGGAAACTAGTTGTGAAGAGAACTTTGTAAAAAGACCAAAACTGGGAAACTTTGTGAGCCTATCGTGATAGGTTGGGGATATTTAGTTGTGGACCTTATTTTGAAAATCCCTCTTAGGGATAGCTTAAGCAGAGCCTACATAACATACACACAAAATTTCAAAGTGTTTGGATCACTAGAAGTGAATCTAAAGCCCAGATAGAGATTCAGGTTCTGACAAAAACACTAAAAATGGCCCAAAACACAAGCCAAGTGTCCAAATTGCATGAAATTTGAGGGATAGACACAAGAGAGTAACGGGGAATCTAAAAGTGACGTCACAATTTTGAGTTGACTTTTCCTGCACAATTTGCTGTGCCTATCGCGATAGACTCATGACATTTTGAGTGGGACAGTTTTTGGAAATTGTGACTAGATAGCTTGAATCCACTCCTCACCTAGACCTTAACCATCATTTCAAATTTGAAATTGGACATCAAGAAGACCACCAAAGCACTTGTCTGGTGTTTTGAGTCAGACTTCAAAGACAAATTGGATAAAGGGAATTGACCAAATTTCCAAACCTTGTGAAACTTGGTATACATGATCTACAGAGGGTAGGGAACACATCTGTGAAGAGAAAATTTGAAAAAAATGTCATTTTAGCATACTTGGTGAGTCTATCGCGATAGACTAAGAACCCAGTGATAGAAAATGAATTTTTCAAAAACCTCTGTGGCATAGCTTGGAAAGGTGCTACCAAGGACACATAAAAATTTTGAAGTCATTTGGACATCAGAAAGTGGGTCTAAGACCATTTGAGAGGATTCAACTTGTAGAAAACACCGGATCTGGTCTAATTGACAAAGTAAAAGTCCAACCCACTTGAAAATTGGCAGGAGGACTAAGGAGAGGTGTTGGAACACATTGGTATAGTCAAAGTTCAAGTTTGACCTATAAAAGGGGTACTTGCTGAGTATATCGCGATAGACTCAAAGCAGGGCCAAAGAAACTGAATTTTTCAAAACCCTCTGGAGCATAGCTTGTTTAGCCTCTCAAGAGGTTACACACAAAATTTGGTGGATTTTGGACAGTTGGGAAGTCATCCTAAGTCTATTTCTAGTGATCAATAGACTCAGAATTCTAGAGTTGGAGTTAGAGACCTAAGAAAAAGTCCAAAACAAGTGAAAATTGGTGAGCAAGGTGTACAGAGCATAGGGAACACAGTGGTGAAGAGAAATCTGGAAAATTTTCAAAATTGAAGAATCTGCTGAGTCTATCGCGATAGACTAGGGGTTTTTCACAAAAATTGAAATTTTTGAAAACTGACCTTAGAGCCTTGTTCTACATGTTGTTGTGAGCCTATGGTTAAATTTTGAGTAAATTTGGAGCATTGGAAGTGCATCTAAGTGGATTACTTCACAAGATCAGAAAAGAGATTGTTGTTTGATGGAAGTTACAAAGGAAAAGTATTCCAAATTGGTTGAAACTTGGTGAGTAGTATCTCAAGAGACGGGGGAACTCAAATATGTGAAAACAGTTGAAAAACTGTATCCGAGTAACACTCTGGCGAGTCTATCGCGATAGACTCAGGAATTCATTGTAGAAAAACCAAAATTCAAATCTGACTTCATATTTGGGTTCAGAAGGTCCATTATACCCTGTACACAAAGTTTGAGTGCATTTGGACATCTGCAAGGGGTACTTGGTGAGTCTATCGCGATAGACAACTGAGGAAAAAATTTTGAGGAAATTTTTGAAACCAAGTATACCACTAGGTTTATCATTGCCTAAGGAGTGCACACACCAACTTTGGGCTCAAACTGACCACTTGCAAAAACATTAGATAGAGCAACTTTCCAAATTACATCTCACTGTTTTGGTCATAACTTTCACATACGGACTCCGATTCCAAAACTTTTTTTATCAAAACGTAGCTTGAGAGCAGAACTACAGATCTTAGAGTAAATTGACCTCAGTTTTCAAAAAAACGCTATTTAAGGCCTCAAAATGCATCCGGAAGTCAGGGGTGTCTAAAACCGGCAATTTGAGAGAATTGTGAGAAAACGCTCACGGTTTTGGACATAGTTTTGGATTTTCACTGACCAAAACACTTGAACACATTGAGAGAGGTATTACTACGACAAGGTAGAGCTGTTAAGCCTAGAAGTCATATCTACATCAGACTCAGACTCAGACTCAGCTTATACAAGCACATGGATTGCAGGGATAGATGAGCACCCGCCCAGAATAGATCTTCCAAACCTACAGTACATAAAGACCAATTTTGTGGAGAGAGTTTGGACGTATAACCATCAAAGTGAAGGACTATATGGGTATATTAATGGAAATCAATTCAACCTTTACAATTGCTTAGAGCCTTACCCAGATGAGCTGACAGAGTACAAGCTCTTATATGTCTATACATACGAGGTCGACCGACAATGGACATATTTATTTGTTGACAAGTATGGACGAGAATATAGAGCTGTAGAAAGAACAAATCCGCGAACCAAATTAGAGACGAGTGGATATTTGGTCAATGAAGGACCTCAGATACATCCACCAAACACAGGAACCTCTAAGAGAATTCCAAAGAGGGGACCACCACCTGGATTTCCTCCTAGAGCGATAACGAGAGATGAAACGATACCAGAGAGGAGTATGGTTCCATACTTTGCACCCCAAAGTATATGACCATCTCAGCTAAGAAAATGGGTAAATAGAAAGTACAATGGCATAGGAGACCCATACGCCCATGTCTCGGCTTTCAAGCAAGTCCTACGAGCACAACGCGTAGAGGACTTCCACATGCAGTATGAGGGTTTTGGACTTACATTGGAGGAGAATGCACAAGCATGGTTTGAACTATTGAACCGGAGAGAGTTCACAACCATTGAGAAAATGTTGGATGAATTTGTTCAAGAATTCACCAAGAGGGGCATAAAACATAACACCCTTCCTAAGATTCAGGAATTTAAACAAGGCGAAACAGAAACATTGCGCCATGCAATACTGCATTTCAAGCAATATGTTGCTAGATGTCCTACCCAAGAGTTACCCACGCCAGAACGTCAGATCCTATGCTTCATCAAAGGACTTAGGAATGAGAATCTCCAAAAGGACCTATACATGAAAAGATACCAAACCTTGGAAGATGTGACCAAAGCGGCAGTTGACCTAGTTGACAATTGCAAATTCTATGAAGATGGTCAGAAGAAGATGAATGATGCGAGTGAGAAAAAGAAAACCGTTGATCTTGAGGATCAAAGAGGGAATCTAGGACAAAACCAAGTAAATGTTGATGAGAAAATCATAGAGAATGTGATGCAACGCATCAACCACTCTGACAGAGTACCAGCCTATAGAATTCCTCAACAACGAAGGTGCATGACATGTGGAGGGGACCATCCGACACAACATTGTCCTGACTATAGACCTAAGACTCCACCAGGGTTTGAGCATGTTATGTCTCAACCGCCTAGATATCATCCTGTAGTAGCGGAACAAGTGTTCTTAAGTGAAAGACCCATAGTTGCTAGAAATGCATATGTGAGTCATGAGATTCAAATAGAAAGATATGTGGTAGATCAGAGGCCACTTCAAGGTCAATATCAAGTATTGCCACAACAACCAATACGTCCATGTGACAGATGTGGTAGTAGTGATCACTTGATTAAGGATTGTCCACACCATGATATCATGATAAATGTATATTGTAATGAGTGTGCAGTCACACATATGATTTTGGATTGTCCTAAGAATCCAAGAAAGAAAGGTAAAATGCAACCACATGTTACCTTTCCTTCTACCAGCAAAACAGAGAAAGAACGAGCCGTAACAAAAGGAGAGACGACAACAACAACGGAGCAAGAAACAATTGCAAAAGAACAGGTGCTTAAACAACAAGAAGATGAAAGTAAGCAAGTTGCTCCAGCAAACGTTGTCACAAGAGCACAAGCAAAAGTGCAAGAGCAAAGCCTACAGATGGAGAGACTAGTAGGAGTTCCAAAAGCCGTAGAAACTCTAGACGAGCAAGAAGGACTAGAATGAAAGAGAGACTAGAAAGGGAGAAAGGGGAAGAAAAGGCTGTTACAGCTGAGTTGGAAACAACTCAAGAGCAACAGACACAGCAAAGGGAAGTTGAAACCCTTAAACCAGCTGAAGCACCCAAGAGTGCTAGTTCAGGAGGATCTGTCCTAGTGGACAAAGTGAACGAGCCTTTAGACGCGATTTTACAGGCTTATGAGGCTAGATTGGCAAATAGACAGACCTTAGAACAAAGATGGATGACTTATCCTTATCCTGAACTAGAGAAGCAGAGGCTAGAAATGTGTAAGCAGCTCATTGAAACTGCTCAAGCATTGCTAGAACCACCTCCACCAAAAGTGAAGGATAGGATAGTCACCCCAGTGCACAAAGATGAGAGCATTAAAGTAGATGAATTGCCTAGAGAAGAGGTAGATCATAGGGAAGAACCACTGCCAAGGTCGCAAGACTTGAGGGTAGTCCAAAATACAATAGATGAGTCAATGAGGGATTTCCCACCCTATGTTCCTATAGTTGAGGAGCAGTGGCCAGAGGAGTTATGGAAGGCTGTCTGAGATGCCCAAAAAAGAGAAGAGGATGCTGGACTAGCACCATTTCCTGAAATCACATTAGATAGACCACAAATGAGTGTTGATGTGAGGTCATATTATGGTGATGTAGGATCGATAGCCTCCGAAGACAGTAGACCTGCATCATTAAGAACTTTGCCACAGTACATGGGAGATTTTGAGGCAAAGTCTGAGATTGTGAGAGTTCCATCACAGAGGCTAGGAGGGACAAATGAATTGGACACAAAAATTTTGACTGACTTGCTATCCACGCGAGTGAAGTGCACAATTACGTTGTCAGAACTTTTGAAAGTTAGGCCAAGTATGTGGACGGATATAGGAAAATGCTTGGGAAAAATTGGGATCAAAAGCCCGTTAAGGTTCCTGGAAAAAGAGCTAGATGAGATCGAGAAGCCTAGATCAAATGTAAGACCGGTACCTCTAAACAAAGTACGAGAGTATTGTGAAGGAGAAGATGGTAATGCCACTTTGCCTGTCGAGTACAATGGGATTGAAACAAAAGCTATACTTGACAGCAGAGCAGGAATTGCCATAGCAACAAAACAAATATGGGAGAAATGGGGTAGGCCCGCCTTTAGAACAACCAGAATAAAATTACAGTTAGCTGATGGGCATGTAAAAAGACCCATGGGATTGCTAGAAGCAATAGTGGTGTCTTCTTGTGGTATAGAGTATGCGCATACTTTTGCCATAGTTGACTTTGGCAAGAAAAATAACTATGAAATCATCCTTGGAAGACCATTCATGAGGCAACTCAAGATGGTACAAGATTGGGGTTATGATTATCTATACTTGAGACATGCTGAAACCACAACACGTGTAAATATGAGAAATCATAGTTACCAAGATGTAACTAGAACGCCGGTGGAAGATTTTGATTCTGCAACACAAAGTGGATCAACAGACCATTCGTGGATGGGCAAAAAGAAAGAAATATGGATGTGCGGAGCATCGGAGTGTAGTGACTTTGGGAGAAATGAGAATTCCTTAGAGAGGGTCTTAGAAGATGATGCTTACATAAGAGAACCTTTTTCGGAAGAGGCATTAGAACCGCTAGAGTGGACTCAGATATTGGCTACTTTGGATGTCTGTGTTAATGAGACCACACCAACAAAATTTTGCGATGAGAATGGGTATGACATAGTCCCCTACTACATGCTAAGGGTTCTGGGTGAGACAGATGACGAATCTGAGTATGAGTTCGAAACAGGGTTATCAGCTATGGGGATAGCACAAAACAAGATACCCAGCCCAAATACTGGTCATATAGAAATAGGTGCTCTTTGCGATCAGTGTGAGATAACACACTTGATTACAAACTTTCCAACTCGAATGCATAGTACAAAGGAGGAGCTGCAAGTCAACGAAGCAAAGTTGCAGGAAGAAGGACTAAGATCCAAAGAAGATGCTTCAGGTCTAGCGCCTACAAACGAGCAATATGAAGACATGGAATCAATCAAAGAAGAGGTGCAGCAAGTGACAGGAAGTTCAGACACTATTGGTGACATTTCAACAGCTGAAGTCGAGGAAGAAGAGCCTATGCCTCTACAGGAACCAAATGCTGATTTTGTCTCTCGAAAAGACATATCAGAGGAAATGGTGGTCAAGCAGGAGCTAGAACACACAGATGAACTCACAAGTGTGAACAATGAAGAAGAAGATGACAAGGAGTCCAGGCCAAAGATTGCTCAAGTCACTCAAGAGAACACAAGCAATCTAGTACCAAAGAAGATCAACTTTTTGCTAAGTGCACAAGACGGAGTCAAGATGAATTTTATGGCAGAAATTGATACAAATTCCACGACTAATGTCATTTCATATGGCATGTGGTTACTTCTAGGTAAGCCAAAGCTTTATGATATACAGATAAAGGTAAATCTCTCACCTGAAGTGGATGTTATAAGTATGGGGATTGCAGAAGCTACTCTCCAACTACACTCACAGAATGTCAAAGAAAAATTCTTGGTGGTAGATTCTCGAAAAATGGGAACACACTTGATTTTGTCCAAGCCATGGGCACAAGTCTGTGAAGACGAGCCTGAATCTTCAACAATGGTCATCACGACAAGCTCAACAGAGGTCAAGCCTACAACAGTTCAAAGATTCTTGGCTATTGAAAAAGGCAAAGCTAAAGTAAGCCCACAGTCTCTAGCCCAGCGAATGCAAGTGCAAGACAAAGCCTCTACATCAAAAGCCAAACCATCAACAAAACAATGGAAACCCAAGCAAAAAGTCTATCAACCGAAGTTTCCATCGCCCGAAAGTCTCCAAAGGAAGTTAAAATAGGTCAACCAAGTGCTAGTATCCAAAGCACAGATTAAAGTTAATGATCCAATTTGGATACAATCACAGGAACAACCTCAACAAGCAAAGGTAACATGATGGATCACATCAAGCGAGTCAATTATTGCACAAGGCTACAAGAAAGGAAATTTAGATGTTTGGGTCAACAAGCCCAAGATAAGAGCCTGGCGATATCCATCCCATGACAACCACTCAGTTAGGAATCAACAAAACCGTCAACGTCAATCACATAACTCAACCAAGAGAAAGGATAGATACAAAAAGCAAAAGAGAAGGTATTCCATTGGACAAACCATACGACAAGTCTGGGTAATGAAATCAGAATTCTACCAGACTACCCAACAAAGTAAAGTGAAGATCACCTCCAAGCAAGTCCAAAGATTCATTCCAGTCGAGTTACTCGAAGCACAAGGATTCTATGAGGGTAACTTTCAAATCTGGTTACTTAAGGTAGTAGCTTATCAAGGAATCACCAAGGAAAAGCAAGAAACATCAAGAAATGAAGAGCAGCCACCCGCTACACCCAAGAGTACTACAACCTATAGATGGATCCCTTGTCAATTACTACAAGAGCAAGGCTTTTACAAAAGCGACAGCCATATTTGGAAATTAAAGAAAAGGTACCATCAAGTCAAAGAAGAAACAAGGCAAGTGGCAAAGGAGATCACACCAGGCCCAAGAATAATGTGGGTTCCAAAATCCGCAATTGAGGCTCAACAACAAGAAAGATACACAACTCCTTTACAGCCTCTTAACAACAAAAAGAAAGCAACGGTAAATGCAGAGGTCACAGTTTTGAAGAACACTATCTGGAAGAAGAAGACTTCATCAACCATTGCTTCAACATCAATACCTGTCTCATCAAGCAACCACAATTTGCTACCAAGGAATGAAGAGCAGATATATGCCAATGTATTGGACAACATTGCATCTCAAACAGAAACTAACGAGAAAGGCCTAAACATCAAAAGCATATGGAATTGGATTTCAGGCCGCGATCAGGTAAGTCCAAGTCGCCATTAAACTTACATGGCATAAGAGTCTAGAGTCGGGCAGCTGAGCCACTAAATGAGCGAAGTGTCAGACCCAAGCTTCAAGTTAATATTTTTCTATGGTCTATGAGTCTAGCTAATAGGTATAAGCTCAAGCTGGAGATTTGAGCATACATAAAGTCATGTCGCTCAGCCTGGAAGAGGTGAGCATAAGAGTCAAAGTCCATATAATATATAAGGTGGAGAAGGCGGAGTAGTCAAAACAAAACACTCACGCACTTGACACAGTGAGGAAGAGTGAAAAACCTCGACAACGAAAACCCTTCTTGTGAGTAGTGAAAGCTTTTGAAGCACTCATGCTATATGTTTTGATCGCTACACTAACTCCATGAAGAACCCAACAATACTCTTCTCTCGCACCGCATCTTGTTTAACATGCATAACTCAGTGCAAGCATATAGATGTCCCATCATTGGACATATGCATTAGGCACTCTTTTTTATTCCACCCATGCACTTACACAAACAAATGACGACGATGACCAAGCGGAAACAGGTTTTAGAAGCCTTTGCTCAACAACAATGACTCTGACTTCAAGCTACTAACACTTATCCATGTATATCAAGCCCATACTAGTAGCCATATGGCCATATGTACTTTAACTCAGCATAACTCTATAACATCAGAACCTAAGTACATATAGCCTCGCATTTAATTATGACTAAAGACATTTTTTCCCACTGGGTTTTTCCCTTTAGTCTTATCCAGGTATCCAAGACCTTCATTTTGTATATACGCTACATTTTACTTTTACTCTTTTATTTTTTATAACAACAAAAAAAAGAAGAACCACGATATCCCCACACTACTAATTGCAAATCTACTGACAAGTCAAAAGGGAGAGGCCAAAAAATAGCTTGACAAAGCTTCAAGTCAACTTACAGGTACAACTGCGAGATAACAACCACAAGAAAAGAAAATACTAGAGCTACAATGACAACGACCTGCTGCACCAACAAGTCGATACAACCTCATGCAATTCAAGATACAACAACCAATCGGAGGGGGAGATTTCCAGGCTTCAGATACACTACAGGTACAACTTCAAGGCAGCTTTAACATCACGCAAAGCAGCCAACTGCAGAAGAGGCTGCCACAACAACTTCAACCAACACCAAGACATCAAGAACTCGTCAAGGCCAGCAAAGACATAGGGTCTTGTCGGGGACGACAAGAATTCGGAGGGGGAGAGTGTTGAAAGGACGCCCTTTCAACAACGTTTCCACAAAGATTCCATTAAGATTCCTCAAAGATTCTGTAAAGATTCCATATGAAGATGGTGATGAAGTAATGAAGATGAAGATGCTGCAACATGAAGATACGAGTTCATGGACGTCATTGAATATCCCGTTATTATTATTTTGAGCCATTACGGCCACTTTTGTGATGTTTACGGGAACCTCATATTTTAAATCAGCACTTGTATTTTGGCCGCAGATGCTTGTATCATGAGTAAAGCCAACTCAGTTTCTTGTAATTAAGCTCTGTAGAAGCCTAGAGACAATTCAGGTCATTTGGCCGGACATTAGGTTTGAAGGCTTTGTATATAAGCTGAAACCTAAGGCTTTGTAAAAAACACATTACGTTATCTCAAATAATATACAGTCGTGGGTTCTGCTGCACACGGTAGTGAGCTTCACGCACACACACCGTCGCGCACACTAATCAAATTGCAGATATGGGAGTAGGAGCGTGTTAGCATCGAGGAGCTCTTCGTGTCGATGCAAGCAATGCAAGCCGAGGACCACATCGCGAGCCCGCCTGCTACGAGCTATATTTGGTCGTAAGTACCTCAAACGACATCCGTTCTGAATGATCGAGTAGTCATTAGAATCAGGGCGAGAAGCTCTTCGTGTTGATGTCTTTGTAGATCAGTTCCGGACACTTTGGAAGTTGGTGTTTTGAGTCTATCGTGACAGCGATTAGAGGTCTTACAGTTATGGTTTTCAGGGTTTAGGTGTTTGGCCATATAGGATATGTCCTTGTGAGTCTTACCCTCCGATTTCGAGTCATTCTGATATGATTTGAGACTGTTTCGAGCTTGTAGTGTTTCGTAGGATGCGTTGTCTGTTTCTTTGCTTTATGGTAGTGTTGTGGTAGGATTAGTGACTGTAGAGTGTTGTTCGTGTCTAGCTCAAGGTTGACAACCCTGAGATTGCCTCCATGTCCTAGTCGGGTCAGCTACGTCCTCGGATTGACAGTTTGTTGGTCTGTGTTCTCGCTGTGCTCCATCGTCCGTCGCGGCGTACCCGCTAACAGGCACTATAGAGGTAACAATCAGATATGGGTACCAAAACTGAAGGTTAGAGCATATGAAGTAGCTTCAAGTCCCTCCCAAGAAAGAAGGACCACAAGGTATTAACTTTGACAATATTCCAGGATACCTAAGAAATAGGTATACAATAGAAGAACATCGAAAGATGCTAAAGTCTACCGCAACTCTCAAGAGGATACAGAACAAAGACGGATCTCAAAGAATCTTCCTCTTGGACAAGGATTCTACACAATTTATGCAAAGATTTGGCTACCAGTCAACCACAAGCCAATTGCAACTACACGAGACCTACATGAAGATCTCAAGAGCTCAACAAGACCTACAGCTCAATAGAGTCAGCAACGCAGATACAAAGGTCATCAAGAGATTTGGATTCCTAAGTCTTGAATGCTCCTAGTCAAAAGCCAAATGCCGATAGTGAATAGAGGCCTACAACAACATCAAAGACTCCTATCAACATGCCTAATTGGAGAATCAAACAGATAATGGAGTCTTCACAGTTAAAGAAGGACAACGCAAATGTAGATTCGAAGATGATAAAACAGGTATGGCAAAAGAAACCTTCAATGTCAACTTGGTCCTTCACTAATCCTCTTTTTGAGGATTCAAGCTTACTTTTACCTGAAGAAATGTTTGTAGTAAGCACAAGAATGTAAAAAGTCAAGTCGACAGGGTGCAAAAAACACTCTTTGGCATAGTCAGAGTCGGGCTGCTGAGCCATAAAATGAGCAAAGCATTAGTCCTAAAGCTTCAATTCATATTAGACTATGTGCTAATAATTATAGTTATTAGGCTTACGCTCAAGCTGGAAGAGTTGAGTATATCTAAGTCATGTCGCTCATGCTGGATGAGATGAGCATAAAAGTCAAAGTCTATTAACTTATAAATGGTGGAGAGTCGTAGAGTCCAAGACTCACGCACAATGCACAGTAAGATGAGAGCACATATCCTCGTCAACAAAAACCATTCTTTAAGGGGTTCCAGCTTGTAAAGCCATGTCATTTGCTTTTATAGCTACACCATCTTTCTAAAGAACCCCTCCAAATCCTTTTTGCATAGCATATTTTTTTTCATGCATTTTTGTGTATGCATAAATAGGATGTCCTATCATTGGACATATGCATTAGACACTCTTTTTTCTTCCACCTATGCACCCTGAGTGGACTACAACAGGCAAACCAACGTCATGCTAATCGACAACTATAAAGGTCAGTTTTGTAAGTTTGAACATTATCTTCTTTTATGACAAGTTTTAGAGAAGACAGCATACGTTTGAGAGCTCTATCTTGCTCCAACTTGTAATCTTCGCTAATGTGGCTACGGTAATCCAAATTCAGATTCGTTTATTGCATTGTGTTCCTCTTACTTTGCTCTTCCATTCAAGTGTAATCATTCAAGATTCGGTGTAGGTTTTCAACTACGTGTTTGGAGCTTTAAATCGCTGTTTTGAGTGCTTATATGCGTATTTTATGTTGTTTTGACCCTAGGAGAGGCTTTAGGAACCCTAAAACGACCCCTTATGATCATCTGTTCACTGTTTTTGCCGACTTTGGGATGAACGATCGCGATCTTTGTATGTCTCCAGAATGCTGTGACAGTGATAGGATATGCTCCTAATAGTCCCCTGTAGCTTCCCTTCAAGTTTCGTGCGAATCCAATATGATTTGCATAGTAAACGGGCGTGATGACTGTAGAGCTGTGTAGAAGGACATAGGCAGATTACTTGGCTTTGGTGCGTTTGATTTGCTTGTAGAGTTAGTAGTTGCATCTCTTCGAGTTCACTTCATTAGGATTGATACCCTAGTGAGTTTCCATGCCTCATCTTGGTCGCTTCCCTTGTATTGATATTTTATGTTGATGCGTGAGAGCTATGCTATGAACGTCCGTCGCGGCGATCCGCAAACATTGGCGCCGCTGCTTGGGAATGCACCTTAGGTGATGAGTGATCGAGTGCGCAGTTAGCTTCCTTAAAAGAAGATCAATCCACAAATCCATTTTACACCTCAGTTAGGCTGCTAGACATGGGTTTAGAGCTTAGTGGAGTCTAGAGTCTGTGGACCTGCTAGATCCTCTCTTAGGAGATTTAGGGAGCTGTGAGTGAGAGTGTTCAAAGCGTTTTTGCTCTTCAATTTCTCTAATTCGATTGAGTACTGAAATCTCACCCGAAATCCGTCTTGTTTGTTTTGTTTGATTCATTTCTTTATGTTCTTTCATTTCTGACCGGCTAGATCCTCTCTTAGGAGATTTAGGGAGCTGCTAGACAGGGGTTTAGAGCTTAGTGGAGTCTAGAGTCTGTGGACCGGCTAGATCCTCTCTTAGGAGATTTAGGGATCTGTGAGTGAGAGTGTTCAAAGCATTTTTGCTCTTCAATTTCTCTAATTCGATTGAGTACTGAAATCTCACCCAAAAATCGTCTTGTTTGTTTTGTTTGATTCATTTCTTTATGTTCTTTCATTTCTGTACTTAGGAGTAGGATAAGTAATTCACATTCCAGCCAGATTTGGGGCAAAAGTTAGAGTTGAGAAACCAGGAAACCATAACCCTGGCAAAAAGGCCATAAGACTCTGAAATTTAGAAAATCTGACCAAACAGAGCTGAAATTGATTCAAATCACCAAGTGGTAGCACAAAACACTGTAAAACACTTGACAGAGGGAGCGGACTAAATTTCATCAGATTTGGCCCAGGTACTATGATCGCGATCGGTGTACCTCAGTGTCAGAATTTTACAAGATTTGACATGTGCCTTCCTGATAAGATTGTAAACAAGTTTGTCTAAAGCAACCACACCCAAAAACATCAAAAATCAAGGAAATCAGGTCACTTGGGTAACTAGCCTGACAGACCCAGAAACTATAAAATCTTGACTTTTGGTGATCCAAATGCAAAAAGACTTGGGGGATAGCCTTAAAACATCAGTGTCTACAAGCATGCCAAATTTGGTTGAATTTGGGCTCAGAACTACGATCGCGATCGGTGTACCTAGATCTCAGATTTGCAACAGATTTGATGAGTAGATTCTTCAAGGGTATACAAACATAAAAGTCTAAAGGACCTAGAGCCGGAAACCTCAAAATACCTGTCAAACCATCTGAATACAGATCCAAGTCAAAAATTGCTAAACTGGCATAGAAATTGACTTTCAGTAGACCAAAACACATCAAAACTGGGAAGAAACGATGTAGAGGGATAGCCTGTGCATAGGACAAGCCTAGGTATCTTTCAAATCCCAAAACAAACACCAAAATCAAGTCATAATGACAGATTCAGGAAAATAGACACACCAAGAACTGGTAAAAGCTTGACTTTTTGGGGTTTGCATGCAAAAGTAATTGGTGGGTAGCCTTAAAATAGCCTAGTGAACAAGCTGGTGAAGTTTCATCAAATTTGGACACTGTACCACGATCGCAATCGGTTTACCTCTGTGCCAGATTTGACTCATTTTGGACATGTTCTTAGACCTAGACTATTTAAGATATCAGGAGTTGTCAAAACCCAAATTGGACATACTGTCAATAATCTGCAAGCAAAATTGTGTTGAACTCATTGTGAAATTGTTGAATTTGCTGACAGTTGGAATGATACAGTGATCTCATAGCCATCAAGTGTATTCATTTGCAGAGACCGATCAAGTAACAATCCATGCAGTCGCGAGAGTTGGAAGATCACTCCATCTCCAGGTAAGAGGTTTGGATTCAATCGGTAAATTCCACTTTCTTTATGTTTTTGAGATTGGGAAAAAAAATCAACAACCAACACCGAAGTTTAGTGGATCAAGCAAGTGTTTTATCAACGGAGGAGAGTGTAAACCAAGGTGTAGTACGACCGTTAGAGCCGATCCTTGAAGAAAGTATTTCTGATACTTCTTCAAAGAGATCTTACGAGTATTTCACGGAACACTTGGGACATTTAAAACTAAACAAAAGAGAAAACATGGCAGTAGGACCATCAAACCCTTCGGCCACAATGAAGCTATTGTTCATCAAGTATCAGTATGACAACAAGCAAGGTGCCAAGATCTACAACGATGGTATGGACCGCTACTGTGTGAAAATAGAAGATAGATCAAGTGAGTTCAAGGACTTGGTGCCTGTGAGCTATAGCGGAGATAGGTACCTAGATGAAGAAGGTAGCATGTACTTGGTAGTCCTGAATCCTAACATTGTGGACAAGTGGGGATTGATGGGCACGAAAGCCAAAGTAGATGAGGAAGCTCAGGAGAAAGCACCAACAATGAGATTCCCTAATGCGAGGCTAAGGCAAGAAAATGAAACCTTGAGAGTCAACACAGACAACGTCTACGTCGGGTTATACAAGTATAATAATGGAGAGCAAGATCTCTATTATAGATGCGAGGAACCCTACGTCGGAGAGTTGACAGAGCGGAAAAGACTTTATGTCTTCACCTACACAGAGGGATCAGAAACAAAAATCGCTGCATACAACAAATATGGAAGACGACGATACACAACAATCGATAAAAAGGAGTTGGAAGGATATACGTACTTTGGGGGACCACTCCACCAGTATTATGTCACTCCAAGCCCACTGAGACTAGCACATACAAATGTCATGCCAGACCCGATGGCAACAAGTGAAGAGAGGACTCATGTAGCTGATTCTTTCAGTCGACCTCATTATTCTATGCCAAGCCCCATGGGAACATTACATTCCAGAGAATCAATGGCTATGAATCGGGGTAGTGCGGTTCCTATCTCTACACATACCACAGTAGGTCCGACATTTGCAGCCACACCATCACATTTGCCTCCTAGTAGTAGATTCGTGGCAGGGGAGCCAACGAGAGCAACCCACAACATCCATGATGTACAAGAACGATTAAGTCGAGACACGAGAGCATTGAGATTGGCCTCGCAGACCATAGACGGATGAGGCCATCCCAGGTAGCGAAGTGCATGCCAAAGAAGTATAGCGGATCAGGGGATCCATATGCCCATGTGTCGCTCTTCAAGCAAGTCTTAAGAGCAGAGCAGATCACTGATTTCCATACTCAATATGAGGGATTCGGGCTGACCTTGGAAGGGACGGCCTTAACATGGTTTCAACCTTTGAACCTTGAAACTTGTCCGAATATTGAACATGTATTGCGGGAGTTCGCGGAAGAATTCTCAAAACGGGGTATAAAGCATAATACTGTATCACAGATATATGCTTTTAAACAAAAGGAGAACGAAAAAGTGAAGGAAGCATCCTTGAGATTCAAGAAATACATTGAGAGGTGCCCAAGGAGTGAATTACCGCAGGACGAGAGATTGTCTGTGCTCTTCATTGAAGGACTTAGAAACGAAACCTTGAAAAAGGACCTTCACTTGAAAGCCTGTAGCACATTTGAACAGGTTACAAGGGAAACATTATATCTTGTTGATAACTGCAAATCATATGGGGAAGTGTCAGAGGATACTGATTCACTAAAGAATGGCTCTTCATCTATTAAGAGTGAACCCTCTACCAAGAAAGATGCTCAGGCTTCTTCGATGCCGACAGCTGACCAAATGATAGAGGAAGTAACGAAGAGAATGCAGCAACGTATGAGATCAAATCCGGTGATGAGCCAGTCTCAAATGAGGAAATGTGACATATGTGGGGGGGGATCACCTGACGCCGTGGTGCACACAACATCCGAAAGCACCAGTTGCGAGTACTGAAATGGTGCACCATAGAGCAAAAATGGACGAACCATGGCACGGATGAGTGTTTTTACAACAAAAACTATGTGAGGGAAAGGCCGTATGGACCTCCAACGGGACCACCCCAGCCACCTCCTCCAAGATATCAAGTTGGCCAAATGTGAATATGGTAGCAGGAGCAGACAGACCTCAACCTGTGTTGGGTCAACAACCTCCTTTACCACAGGAAAATAGGGCCATGATTAGGTATGCTCAGCCTTATGACGCATCACCAGGAACAAATAATACACCTCAAATTTCTTATACGAGGAACCGAATGAGCCTTACGTAACTGAACCGAAGCCTATCAACCGTGGGGAAATAACGAGGGTATGGCACCACCAATGTATGTAGCACAACCTTCGAGGGATCAATATTTGGTGGACAAAAGAACGCTAATGTTCATTGTGAACCAGAACTACAAACCAAGAGGATATCCTAATAGGGCGGGACAACCTATGGGTCCACCTCCTCAAAATCAACCACCAATTGGACCATGCTATAACTGTGGAAGTACAGATCATTGGGAGCGTAGTTATCCTTTCAAAGGCAAAAGAGTGAAATTTTTTGGGTTTTGTGACGGTTGTGGTGTGAATCACATACTGCTAGATTGCCCAAGGAATCCGGACAACAAGGGAAAAGCAACTATGAATATTGTGGGGGTGTTACCTAGTGCAAGCAGTGGATTAGAAACCAACCCATGATCCAAATCAATACGGTAACCAGAGTCCAAGCCAAGGACTTAGAGAAAAACAAGCCATTGGAAGGAAAGGTCGAGTTGCCAATACCCACTGAAAACGAGAGTTTATCTGTGAGAACACAACGGAAATCCTGGAAGGTGAAACGAGACAGAATGAAAACAAGAAGGATAAAAACCCAAATTGCCATGCAAAATGAATTACATGAAATGAAAGAGAAACTGAAACAAGAGAGAGATAGTAAAACTGCTGAGGACAATAACAAGCCCAGGAAAGCATCCTCAGGGGGATCAGTCTTGGTCGAGAAAGTGCTGGAGCCTTTAGATGCTCTATTACAAGCGTATGAAGCAAGGCTAAAAACAACCTTAGAGCAGAGATGGTTGACTTATCCTCAACCAGAAGTGGAAACGAAGCGTTGGTAAATGTGTAAACACCTTATTGAAACAGCCCAGGCATTGATGGAACCTAATGCGATTAGAAGCCCAGAACAAGAAGTACTGATTCACAAAGAGCAAGAAAAACTGAAGATAGATGAATCAGAACATGTAAACGGACCCAGGCCTGAAACGATATTTTCATTGGATCACCGAGTTGTGCCGAACACCACTGGTGATGCTAAGTCAATGATTATGATGCCAATTCCAGAAGTGGAAGAACCATGGCCACAACACTTATGGGAAACCATTAGAAATAGAAAGAACGGAAGCGCGACGTTACAGTCTGCACCAATTCCTGAGGTTAACATGGACAATGAATTTTATCCGGGAGATATACAATCGCTGTATGGAGACGCAGGAACGGAGGTTTCGATGGAAAGCAAAGCACAATCCCTGAAAACATTTCCTTCATTTATAGGTGAACACGAGGCACAATCGGAGATAAGATTAGTTCCATCCCAGATGAGAGCTGTTCCACAGATGATTGACTCAAAAAGTCTTCAAGAGATGCTGTCGACACCTGTAACATGCACAATCACACTGTCAGAACTCTTGAGAGTCAGACCACACTTATGGGAAGACATGGGGAAACATTTGGAGAACAAAGGAATAAAGATTCCTCTTCAGATAAACCCTACAGTAGAAGAAAACAAACGAGAAGGTCAACCCAAAGCCCAACCCGTGCCCATAAACAAGGTCGGAGATTACTGTGAAGGTGAGGAAGGTAATACAACCTTACCTGTCGAATATCAGGATATAAAGACGATAGCTATCCTAGACAGTGGAGCGGGAGTTGCGATTGCTACAAAGCAAATCTGGGAGAAATGGGGCTGTCCAGCTCTCAGAAAGACGAGAATGAAATTGCAACTCGGAGATGGGTATGTAGAGAGACCATTGGGAGTCTTGGACCAAATAGTTGTAACTTCGTGTGGAATTAACTATGAGCACACCTTTGCCATGGTAGATTTCGGGAAAACGAACAACTTTGATATTATTTTGGGGCGTCCTTTTATGCGCCAACTCAAAATGATACAAGATTGGGGGTACGACCAAATTTACCTAAGGCATGAGGAGCTAATAACGAAAATCAACATGAAGGATCACAGCTATAGAGACGTAGCAAAAACACCAGTGCAAGAATTTGATTCAACCACCGTGAACGGAAAAGAACTACCTGTGTGGTTACAAACGAAAGCACATGTCTGGATGTGTGGAGCATCTGATTGTGGAGATTTAATCAAAGAGGAATGTGCGTTGGAAAGGTCCATAGAAGACGAGGCTTATCTCCCAGAACCTTTCCCTGAACATTTATTTGAGCCATTTGGGTGGACTTAAATATTGTCAACCTTGGATGTATGTGTTAATGAATGCACACCTACAAAATTTTGTGACAATGAAGGATAAGACCTAGTAACATTGCAAATGGCTAGCGTCATCCTTGAGTCAGGATCAGAGAGCGAGGAACAAGAAGAACCACTACGTGAGACTGAGTGTAAAAGAATAGTTGATGAGATATCTGTAGTGGACGATAGGAATCGAATAGAGGAAGAATTCACAGACTCACTAAGCGATGACCTTCCATCACTGGGTGATGAAATCCAAATGATAGATGCCGATGACGAAAGATCAGAGACGAATAGGAAGTATATGTCGACATCGGACAGGTTTTACGAGTTTCCTAACCAAAAATCTAGTCAACAAGAGCGGTATAGATCAAAGAGAACAAGGAAATCAAGAGCGAATAAGCATAAAACCATGCCTCTTGTCAATGACAGAACGGGATATCTAAGGCTTGTAAAAACTGACAATTGTGTCAAAGACAAGGTCAGTGGCCGGTTTATCAAAACTAAACCATGGAAAAACAACAAGAAGAACAAGCGCAAAAAACAAAAGACTGAGACACATAAGGAGGGGGAAACATGGTTTAGAATGACCAGAACAGAGAGGAAAGCAGAGTACAATAAGCTCAAACAGACCCTCAAAGACATATGGAGAAAGGAAATGGAAACAGATGGGGACACGAATTTTGACAAGATGGATATGCCGTCCCATTATAAGAAGTATACCATACAAGATAGAAAAATCATAGTGCAACAACCGATGAGAGAATTGAAGGAACCTGGTACATCATACGACGGTCCTGAAAAAGCCAAATGAATAGATCTAGCGGAGTCAGGAGAAGATCCAAAACCTGCATATATTGCCACGGATCTTAGTGAAGAAGAGGAAAAGCTTTTGATAGCTACTCTTAAACAATATAGAGATGTGTTTGCATGGTCATACAAAGATCTTAAGGGGGTGGATCCAAGTATCTGTCAACACACAATACCCCTTAATAATGACGCCAAACCAAGCAGACAACGTCCTTATACTTACAATGAGACGTTTGCAAGGAAGATCAAGGAGGAGATAGATAAGCTGAAAGAGGCAGAGTTTATTTACGAAATTGAGCACACTGACTGGGTTTCACCGATTGTGGTGGTACCGAAGAAAAATGGAAAGTTCAGAGTGTGTATCAATCTCAAGAAAGTAAACACTGCTACAATTCGGGACAACTATCCCCTACCCATTACTGATCATGTAATAGAAAGAGTGACAGGAAAAGAAGCTTACAGTTTCTTAGATGGCTTTTCAGGCTACAACCAACTTGAAATAAAGCCAGAGGATCAGCACAAGATGGCTTTTGCAATTGAATGGGACATTTTTGCATTCAGGGTAATGGCTTTTGGCTTAACGAATGCACCAGCCACATTTGAGAGGCTGATGGGTCATGATTTTAAAGAATATCTAAGACAATTCTTAGAAATTTACATGGATGACTTGTGCGTTCACTCTCTCGTAAGATTGGAGCACATAGAGCACTTGACCAAAGTGTTCAACAAATGTAGACTGTATCGGATTTGCCTTAATCCGGAGAAACGTGTCTTCATGGTAAGACAAGGCAAAATATTGGGACATATAGTGTCCAAAAATGGTATTTCGATAAACATGGAGAAGATCAGCATAATTGTTGATCTACCACGACCAGTAAAGGTAAATGTAACATTTAATGGCCTAAAAACTTGTGTGTAGCGGAAATTAGCATGAACATAGTGGGCATTTCATTAGAATAGATTCCTAATGAGAATTACAAGAGTGCTTGGGTGGAGAGAGCAACAAAAAGCATAACACCTAGTTAGATAGCATCAACAATACTTTCAAAAGAGAGAGAAATTAAGCTATTCACAACAGTTGAGGACCGGATTTGCATGGAGCCGGTCCCCCCTCCAAAAGGCTTTGTATTATGGTTTCTCCCATCAAGAGAGACATTGTACAATACAATTCTTTGTGTTCCTTCAAGACTAGCTAGTGCAATGAAGATGAAAGCTTCATGCACTAAGCAAAACACTTAGTAAACACAACTTTAATTATCCCCGTTCTCAGACCCAAGACCTCACACACCTTCGAAGATGGTGAGAGCTAGCAGGGTATGAGAGTAGATTGAGAGGAAGAAGGAGTATATTACGAGAAAGATGTACATCTCCTCACATAATCACTCATATTAGCATAGCTTTAGCTTAGTAATTAGCTTGATAGAGGAGATGAGCATGCATTGAATCTTGGCTCTTGGTTGGATTTGCATCCACAAGCCAAGAGTGTGTCGATGTAGGCTTCTATCTCACAAGCTTGGAGTAGGTGATGAGCTCTCCATTAAAGCTTGGGAAGAGATAGTCTTCTCTTTCTTCACACATGAGATTGTGTGAGTGTGTGTGTGATAATGCCTTGCAAAAATCAGCCCTCTCTCTCTCTTGGGCGAGCCCTCTTGCTATTTGCTCTTGCAGGTTCCCCATTGGACCTCCCCAAGTCAAGCCAATGGCTATTAAGCAGCATAAGTGATAGCCTTCTGACATGTGTCCCCCTTTCCCCTTTTGTGAGAGCTTTAGGTAATTTAATAATTAAACTAAACTCTCATTGGACCCCTTTGCCTCCTGGCCAATAGGAATCAGGCAAGCCATTGGGCTCCTGAATGCTCATTGGACCCCTTGGGAGACTGTCCAATAGTCTTCTAGGAGACTTAATTCTCATTGGTTCTTTTATTAAGTGTTTTTAAATTAATTAAACTAGATTTACTGTAGCCTAATTCTCATTGGTCCACCTCCAAGGCCATCCAATAGGAATTGGGCACACCTTGTGGGCATCTGGGCTAGGGAGCTGACATGTGTCCCTCATTCCCTTTGTGTAAAGGGAGCTTGTGTGTGTGTGTGTGGCTTTCTCTCTCATCCCCTAGAAGAAAGGCTCGCCCCCTCCTATGTAGGGATATGCAAGACTTTTTTGGTCACACACAAAGCATCCAATTTCCCTAAGGTTGACCTTTGGACACAACCTTTGAATTTTGGAACCTTAGCATTTTGGAAGTCTTAATGGGCTGAACCTTAGGGTTCTTTTAGCCCATTTTTTCACATGGATCTTTTGCAGATGGTCCCCCCTTTGGATCCCTATTTTCCCTCCTTTGGATCCCTATTGTGGGCGGTCTGCTAGTTTAACCAATATTCTAGCTTTTTTTTCCCCTGGCACTTCCCCATATTAAATGATCAGTTTAACATGAGAAAATCATTTAGGAGAATTAGATATTGATTATTATGACAGTAAAGGAGGTACACGCATTTATGGGTCATTGTGGATATTATCGCAGATTTATCTACTCATACACTATAGTTGCGCAACCACTTTACGTGTTAATAACTAAATTTGAGTGGACAGATGAGTGCGAGAAAGTTTTTCAAACTTTGAAGCAAAGATTGATATCCACTCCAATTTTGAAGGCTCCGGATTGGGAAAAGATATTCCACATCCACGTAGATGCATCAGCATATGCAATAGGATGCATACTGGCACAACCTGGAGAAAACAATATGGATTTTCCGATCAATTACTCCAGTAGACAACTAAACAGTGCAGAGAAGAATTACACAACAACTCAAAGGGAGGGTTTGGGTATGATCTATGCTGTGAAAAAGTTTAGACATTACCTACTTTCCAATAAATTTGTATTCTTCGTTGATCACCAAGCACTGCTATATTTGGTAAACAAACCTTGAAGTACGGAGCGGATTGTACGATGGTTCATCATACTGCTTGAGTTTGACTTCACAGTTGTAGTCAAAAAAGGAAGTACACACCAAAGAGCGGATCATTTATCTAGAATGGTGCATGGAGAAAACTCTGTAGGAGTTGATGATGATTTTCAGATGCATATCTCTTCAACATAGAAATGGTTCCAAGATGGAGCGAGGATGTAATTCCTTTGTTGACTATTGGGTCATTGAATTTGACAAGACAACCATCTACCATTGCAACATCTAGATCATTGGTAATGCTAGCTGGAAGGCTATACAAACAGGGATCGGATCAAATCCTTAGGCTTTGTGTTGAACCAAGTGAACAGGACTTGTATCTAAACCAGGCTCATGTTCAAACAATGGGGATTCACAATGGGCATGCACAGACGTATCAAAGATTGATGAGAATGGGTGTATATTGGTCGAAAATGCAACAAAGTGTTCATATGCATATCAAATCCTGTGTTATCTGCACTTTTCAGAAGTCGATAGAACACGCGACTCTGTTCAAATTATCTGTAGCACCCAAATGGAGTAACTACATTGTAGAATACCTCACCACAGGAATACTGCTTGAAGGGATGAGTAGATCACGTATCAAAACGATCACGAAAGAGGAATAAAACTATGTATTGAGTGAGGACAATTTTTACAAGAGGGGAAAAGACAATCAATTGAGATGTGTGCGGCGGAAGAGGAATACGTTCCTATCTTAAAGCAAGCACATGGCGGACAAGCTGGAGGACATTTCTCAGCTGACAAAACGACCAAAGAAATTCTTATTGCTGGCATATGGTGGTTTACACTATTCATGGACGCTGAAGAGTTTGTTAAACGATGTGACGATTGCCAGAGGACAAAGATTCCTAGAGGACGAGATGACATGCCCTTGAGGCCAATGATGGGGGCAAGAGCGTTTTCAAAATGGGGAATAGATTTTGTAGGACCAGTTGCACCTCCTGGATATAAAAGGCACGCTCAATACATTATTGTGGCAACAGATTATCTAATAAAGTGGGTTGAAGCAAAAGCAACAACCAAAAATGATGCAAAAACGACAGCACAGTTTTTGTATGAGAACATTTTCACCAGGTATGACTTACCAATAGAGATAGTGAGCGATAGAGGGACTCATTTTGAAGTGATTGAATTCCTATTGGATAAATTCATGGTAATTCACAAGAAGTCAGCTCCCTATCATCCACAAGCTAACAACCAAGCAGAAAGTACAAACAAGATTTTGGTGACAATTCTCATGAAAATTGTTAGTGAATCGAGAGCCGACTGGGATCAGAAGCTGCATTCAGCTTTATGGGCATATAGAGTAGCGTACAAAACCTCAATCGGAAAAACTCCGTTCAACATGGTTTATGGAATTCAAGCGATTCTTCCACTTGAATTTCTTATCCCCACACTTCGGGTAGCTAAAGAATTAGAATGGATGGGCCATGAATTACCCAATGAAATAGATATCCTAGAAAAACTAGATGAAACTAGATTGAGAGCAGTTGCATCAATCTACCCGCAAAAACAAAACATGAAATCATTCTTTGATCAACATGTTATCAGCAAAGGAATTTGCTATGGGGGATTACATCTTAATGTATACCCTGAAACAACATTCCCGAAAACTCAAAAAGCGAGGCAATGGACCCTATGTGATTCATGACATATCATCTAGCGGTGCGATTAAGCTTGCGACATTAGAGTGAGAGGAGATGCCTAATTGGATTAGTGGCTGGAAAGAAGTACAACCTACCACTAACCTCAGAGATGCTTGCCAAAATCCATGCCGCGAAAGAGCGCAAGAACAAAGCAAATGTGACAAAAGCTCAAGCACAGGAGGAGGCCAGAATCAGGATTTTAAAGCGGAAACAGAAATTACAACAACCAAGACTTCCTCAAACACAACAGATATGGCTCAAATTCCTCTTTCTATAATTTCATCATATGTTTCCAATTTATCTTTGGTTAAAGATTGAGTAAAGTAATGATGGTGAATATGAAGCGTATTGATTGGCAAAACTTCAAGGATTAGTCACATTACGACTTTTCTCTTCAAAATTCAAATGCGTGCTTCTTCTTGAGCCTCCTCAATCACTTGTCGTTCTTTTAGCTTTTGTTATTTTTCTGTATGCATTTTTGCAAAAGATCAGTAGGTGGTATGTCCGAAGTCAACATCCACTAATCCAGTGCTCCATAAATTCCCCATCTAAGGTGGCTAGTTTAACTGCCCCGCTTGGCAAAACATTCTCAATTATAAAAGGACCGTGTTTCCTTTTCTTGAACTTAGGACGTGTTGTTTCAGTGGAGTAAATTAGTACCAAATCTCCTTGTTTGAAGATTTTTGTTAAAACAAATGTAATTCAAAGAACCATTTTTGTTTCTATTTTGTGCATATATATGTGCTATGGCCGCTAGTCTCTGTTCATATAACCATTCTAAGTCCTCCAATTGTTTTGATAATTCTTGACCTTTCCATTTGAGCTCGTGTGCAACGCTAAAAGTTGGCAATAAGAATTCCATTGGCAATATGGAATCTACTCCATAGACCAATTTAAAGAGAGTGGCATTCAAAGCTATTTTGAATGACACTGTATAGGCCCACAAGACATAATGAAGAGTCATTTCCCAATCAATTCTTCTCAAGTTGAAAATCTTAGTAAACACTGAGCTCAAGATCTTGTTTGTCACATGTTCGGTTTGACCATTCACTTGAGGATGATGAGGTGTATATTTTCTATGGATAACCATAAAATCAATCAACAAATTTTCTATCACCTCGTTGAAAAAATGCATTCCTCAATCATTTTGCAGATAGAAAGTCCACATTGCATATCAACAAAACAACAACTCAATGTGTTCTATGAGGATCATTTCAACTGAGAACATGTAAGCATTTGGTAAATCATCATCTAACCCCCTTTGATGCTTCACCCAAAGTGATCCTTGATATGTGATCCTCTTTTTGGTGTGTGGTGCCTTTCTTGACTACCACACTATAAAATCAAATTCTAGAAGGATGACAAACCATCTTTCTATCTTTCCTGTGTTGCATGGCTTGTTCACCAAATAGAGTAAGGGTTGGTTATCTACAAAAAATACAAACTTATTGGCTAACAAGTAGTGTTGAAATTTCTTGACCGTATACACCATTTCAAGGCCTTCTCTTTTAGTGGTGGTGTACTTGTTTTCTGCTAGGTTTAGGCCTTCTCTTTTAGTGGTGGTGTACTTATTTTCCGCTAGGTTTAGTTGTTTGCTAGCATAAGAGATAGGAAATCCATTGTTCCCTCTCTTTGTTGAGCTAATATGCAACCAATAGCAAATTTTGAAGCATTGACATGCACATAGAAAACTTTGTTCTAGTATGGAGTCTTCAACATTGGTGTTGATGTCAAGGCTTGTTTAAGCTTTTGGAAGGACTCTTCACACTCCTCAATCCATTCAAAATGAGTAATCGGGCCATAAATGGATTTTGCAATGACTCGATACATGTAGATTAATGAATGATAATAGCCACAATGCCCCATAAATGCATGAACTTCCCAACAATGGTCAATATGGACATCTCAGCACTTGCTGCCACTTTCTATATATCTGTAGCAATACCATTTTTTGAGTCAATATGTTTGATAATTTTACCCTGTCTAACCATATATTTCCCAAGATTTAAGCAGATCTTGATATAGACGGCATTTCTCAAAGACACACTTCATGTCTTCAAAATGACCTTCTCGTTTAGTCGAATGCACACAAAGATCATCCATGTAAACTTCTAGGAAATTCCCCAGATATTCCTAGAATGCACACAAAGATCATCCATGTAAACTTCTAGGAGATTCCCCAGATATTCCAAGAATGCACACAAAGATCATCCATGTAAACTTCTAGAAAATTCCCAAGATATTCCTTAAATGCATGGCTCATTAGCGCTAGAATGTTGCTGGTACATTGGTCAGTCCAAAAGGCATGAACCTGTAAGTAAACATTCCCCATTATGTAGCAAAAGTAGTTTGTGTTGATCTTTTGGGTCTATGGTTAACTGGTTGTAATCTAAGAATCTGTCCAAGAAGCAATACTTGTCGAACGTTGATTGCTCTAAATGGTTAGTTAGACATAGCAGTTCATGTTGACAAGGTGGATGTATGGATCTTTTATTTATATGGAAGAGATTTGACCTAGTTTTTGAGTTGACATATTTGGGTTGTAAAGGTTTTTAAGATGGGCTCAACACGAAGAGTTTGTTGGATAAATTGGGTGGCAAATAGTTAGTAATGCCAAAACTAAGGAGTTGTCAAATCTCAAACCAGAGGGTATTCTTGAGGAAAGACAAATAACTATTGAAAATAAAGTAATTAAAGTCATATAACAAGATCTCACTTAGGATGCTACATGGAAAGCTAAAGTTGTAAAGGATTTCCCAACTTCGGTTGAGATGAGGACATCTCAAATTCTTAAGTTGGGATGATTGTAAGGTTTTCACCTTTCAAGAATTAGGAAAGTGACTCCTGATCTATATTTGAGACCAACATACCAACAAACTGGTAAACCATTATCTCAAAAGTAGCCAAAATTGGCGTTTTTGAAATCTTAAGCATGACAATAATTAGCCAAAAATTTTCAGAACTCAATTCGGGCAAAAATCGACCCCGCTATTCCCTCTGGAAATTTTCACGACTATTTTAATTAAAAAATATAATTGAAGACTTTGATCATTTTATTAAAGCACATGGCATATAATATTAGTCACATGGCCTAACAAATGAATACCGGATAATTATAGAGAAAGCAAAAAATACATTCAAAATGACAAAATTGACCAACCAAGCTGGGCAGGTGTTAGGAGGTGACATTATGAACTTGCTATATACAAAAATAGTAGCAGGGGGTGCTAGGGAAACCCGAGGGCTGCCTTCGAGAGCTCGGAACTGCTAAATGTAGGCCCTGATTGCCAGCAGCTTATAAATAGACCCCCTAGGCATCACATTTTTCACTCAGATTCAAAGACCTTGGTGAAATCTCTTTACTTAAAGAGATTCTTCTCAAAAATCAGCAAGAGAGCAAACCTCTCCCGATTGATTAGCTAAAGATGTATTAATCTATGTCTAATTTTTTTTTATAATCTAATTAATTAAGAAAGACTAAATCTCTCTCTACTATTAATTACACTCTTATATGCTATTAGATATTGATTACTTAATTTCTAATTATGATTAGTAATCTAGTTAATTATTAATCTATATTAGGATTGAAATTGCTTTATTTTGGATTTAATTAAGGAAAAATATATCAATTAAGCTTAGCTAATTACAAGTTCATTTTTAGAGCTTGTACATAGTGTTAGAAAGTTGTGGAAATTATGTTATACCTTTCTAATGAGTTTTAATATTTAATTAGGTAGAGATTATCTATTTTCTAGACTAAAAGTGATGGAAAATTCAAAATATAGTTCATGAAATCATAAGATAGTTTCAAAGGAAGATTATAACGTAAGAAACTGGTGGTAATTACCTCATAATTAGTTAGTTTGTTTTACTAATTATCTTGGCCTAAAATCTCTATATTTAGCTGAGACTCAATCAAGATAATTAGCAAACATGTTCAAAAGTTAGTGAGATAATTATGAGAGAAATATTATAATGCTAGAAACCTGTGATAAATACCTCATAATTAATTATTCAGTTGTAATAATTATCTTAGGCTAATAACTCTATTTTTAGCTAAAAATTAATCAAGATAATTAATAAACATATTTAGAAGTTATTGACATAATTATCAAAGAACTAATATAATATTAAACTCTTGTAATAATTAGTTTATAGTTAATTATTTATTTTTAATAATTATTTTGGCTTAAAAACTTTGTTTTAAGCTAAAAATTAATCAAGATAATTAACAAACATGTTTAGACATTAGTGAGATAATTATTGAAAAAATTACAATAATACAAACTCATTATAATTACTTTATAACTAGTTAATTAGTTTACTAATTATGTTGGTCTAAAAACTATGCTTTTGACAAAAAAATAATAGGGATAATTAATAAATACATTTAAAGTTTATGAGATAATTACAAGAGATATAATAACCTGTTACAAAGATGAGATATATATATGTTCATGACATAATTACTATAATAATTATCAAGCCAAAACTAAGCCATTTTTGGACTTAATTAAAAGGGAAAATTAAGAACATGACTTGAAAATTTATAAGATAATTATTAGAACCTAGAAATCTTATAAGAAAGCTAGGATAAAAATATATCACGCATATAAGTAGTTAGAAAATTACTAGGATAAAAAGTTACTATTTTTTACTGTAATTTAAAGGGAAAAGGTAGTGGATTAGTTGTCCTAAAGTTGGTTAAGGATTTATATGGCTAAAGTAAGGTATGAATTTTTTTTGAGAAAAGATATCACCCCATGGGAATCTACTTATAATATTATAGCCAACAAATTTTCCTAAGGTTTTAGTGGAAAGGAATTGGGATAATTCATGAAAATACGTTATGTAACTCTATGGTAAATTTGAGCTTTTGATGAATTACCTAATGGTAAGACATTCTTTAATCAAGGATAAAGATCATGGATCAGCCAACAAAAGAAGATAATAGAAAAATGAAGAGGGCCAAGGCCTCACATGATCATGAGGTCGGTCCAAGCAGTAGGCCTACAAACGAGAGTGTTTGGGCCTTGGAGATTCAACAAATTCTTGATCAGCCACAACCGGGTTTTGGTTGTAGATTAAGTTCATAAGTAGTTTAATTTCTTTTTAAGTTATAACATTGCACCTATTACAGAGAGGATAAGGGCTTAGAAATTATAAAATTGGCCAAAAATTGGAAGGATATCTTCCAAGAAACAATCATGAATTTGTTGTAAGAACAAAAAGAAATGTTTTGGTTAATCTGGTTGAATTAAATAAGGTATGATTGATCACCCTTAAGATAGCTTGTCTCAAGACATTTAAGACTCCTTGGTATATTTTGATGAATAAGGACGGCTATAAGGCCATTTTTATGTAGGTTACCCCCATGAATGATGAGTCTCTACTCCTTCATGTCTTGATGTTTTTACATAAGTTAGAATATCATTCCTTATCCTAAGGGAGCTGCCCGGCTGTATGGGCAACTGGTTTGGTGTATGGGCACCCCAAACTTTTGGTGATATTTTCACCCCGAATTACGAATAAGGAATGGGTGCCGTTTTTCACTTTAGGTGATCTTGAGACAAGAAGAGTACTTATTGGTCCTGGTTATTATGGTAAATGTTTTTGGTTGACAATACCCTGTCTTAAGTTTAAAGATGTTTGTGTGATAAATAATGATTTCTAATGCTGCTTTAATACTTATTTTAACGAATCATTATGACGGAAAGTTAAAATGAACCATTATTTTAAGTGTTGAACTAGTAATTAAAAAAACAAAGAAGCATGTGTGGGTGCGGGGTGGTAAGTGGGGATCAAGTAAGCTTGTCGATCATGGATGGGTGTACCTGATTAGATAGGTAACTATCCATCACGGAGCACTACATTAGAAGACTTCTTCAATGGAAGAGGTCCACCAACGGCTATGCCCTCACTCATGTAGAGGGAAAAAAGCATTGGATGGTGATACCTTAGCCCATTTGCAGAGGTTATAGGACTAAAAAAGTTTTGGGTCTTTTAGATTTGTCCCGTTTTTGCTTGCGAGATAGGACTAGTTCTTTTTTCTAGGGCTATAGTCCCAAGCCATTGCCAATGGCAAAGGTCTATTCCTCAAATTTTTCTCAATTAGAGGATATAATTTTTATTAGGCCTAGAGACGTGTCAAAAATCCCATCCCAACTTTAGAGTTGGTGGGTTGGGGATCTCTCACATACAGAATATGTGTAGAATATCATACACTAAACAAGTTGGCATTAAAGAATAGACTTTTGGTCCCAAGGATCGAGGATTTGTTTGAAAGTTGCAAGGTTCAACCTAATTTAGTAGAATAGACATTAAAGTGGCTATCATCAAATACAAAATGTACTGGAAGATATTCACAAGATAGTCTTTAGGACAATCTTTGGCTTGTACGAATATCTATAGTAGAAGGGATGATTATGTACAATGGGTAGAGAAGTGTATTTATGAACTAGAGATTTCAAAAAATTGGATGAAATTTTCAGAAGTGTCATTGAAATTAGATAAGGATTCAATTGAGATTTTATGGGACGAAAACGAGATATTTGTGAGTCTAAAAGAGTCCAAAACGGATCTTGAAAGCCTCCAAAGTGGACAATATGGCTAACCAAAAGGTGGGAATGGGAGACAAGATGTTATTATCCACACATGCCAACCTAGCTATGTGGAGATAAGGGATGTAAGAGAGAATGTAAAAGGAGCAATTCTACAAATAGAAAACTATCTCTTAAGGACCTCGTGTGAGTATTTTTACAGTTAGAGTATCTCAAAAAAGAAGGTGTTTCTTAAAAAATGGAATGCTAGTATTACTAGAATTGGCAAGTTAAACAAATTTCGTGTTTAGAGTTTTTTGTTTGAGGATGGTAAAAGGGAGGTTTTTTTGTTTTTCTACGAGATTTCACTGGAGAGAGCAGGGCTACTTTTGTCTTCTTGACTCTTGAAACTCCATGAAATCCTTGGTCTCAAAATTAAGGTCTCTATGATCTTCTCAAAGCTCTTCATCTTCTTTATCTCTCTCCCACACAAGCCTCCATTGCTATGGATGCTCAAGCTAATGCATAATTAACTAAACACGTTACTACTTCTTAATGCTTACATACCTTTTTTCCAAGATGATTCTTGCTTAATCCCCATAGATCCTATCATCCATCTAAGGCTTTGGATTGAGTTCAATGAGTTGTTTTAAGTGAAAAGCCTAATCACAATCCCTATCAAATTTTAGAGCTTTCATCTCTTCAATTTGTGCAATTAGAAATCCGACTAGCCAATTATATTGATCCAAAGATTTCTGAAGAAGAAAAATTATATTAATACAAAGTCCTCTTGGAGGGGAAATCATCTCCAAAAGTTCCGGCCCTCGATTGGTCTCTCTCTCTCTCTCTCTCTCTCTCTCTCTCTCTCTCAATTCTAGCACATGTATGTGATGTGTGATTTGAGTCTAAGTTAATACTTGGTTTGCACTTTTCATGGTTGAATATGCTCAATGTTACAATTGAGTAATTTTTCTACTTGATTTGTAATTTTTGATACACTTTAATTCCAAATTTTGGCAAAGAGCAATCAAATTATGCATTTCAAGCTGCATTTGTACCATATTTTGCAAATTAGGATTAAACATAGCTTCCTTCAACTTGCAAACCAAATACTAGACTGTCCATACTCCATTAGAAGTAGTATAGTCACTGATGAAGTCAAGACTAGTGGAATCAATTTCTCTCTCCTCTACATGTGCAATTTCAGCCATGGTGATGGTGCTTTGTGAATCAAGAATTTGTTTGTAAAGAGTGATTACTTAGTGTAAAGCCACCTATTTTTCTCTTGAGAATCAAGTAGAAGATCTTATGCATTTCACAAACCCTTAGTTTAAGCTTTGTTGATTTATCGGAATACAGAGTTTTTAGTGAAAAAAATCCTTACACACCTCTTAATAGCTCAATAGTGGTAGAACCTCAGGTAACCCCTAGGGTCCACTGCTAAGACTAAAGCTCCCAAAGTGTTTAAGCATCTACTATGCATGGGTTATTAGATCCTTTTCTCCCTTATCTTGGCTAATTAGCAAGCTCAACCTTTTGTGCTAAATCCAAGAACCATCCTTTCTTCCAAAAGAAATAATATCCTCAAAAAGCTTTAATACCGATGTCAAAGTATCGACAATATAACAGTGGAAAACTAAAGATTAATTTGTAGAACAATCACTTTTTGTTTAACCAACCATGTTGTAGCATAACATTTGCAAAGGAATGTATAATTTCATCAAGACTCAATCACACATGCACACATGAATTGAAACACAAATGGAGAGAGAGAGAGAGAGAGAGAGAGAGAGAGAGAGAGAGAGAGAGAGAGAGAGAGAGAGAGAGAGAGAGAGAGGATGATGAGCGTCAAGAAGAGCATGGAGACCTTTCTTTAAACAAAAGATTTCACGGAGATTCAAGAGCTAGGAAGCCTGTAGAAGCACCCCTGTTCTCTCCAGTAAAATCCTTCAAAAATACAAAAAATTCTCCGTTTTGCAGTCCTCAAATCGAAAAACTGTGAATATGAAAGTTGTTCATTTTTTCATTTTCAACATCTGTAGCCCACTTCTTTTAATTTTGTTTTTGAGTTATTCTAAAAATACTCATACTAGGTCCTTTAGAGGCAATTTTCTATATTTAGAACTACTCCTTTTACCGTCTCTCTCTGTATGGGATGCTTGTGGACCACATCCCTTATCTCCACATAGCTTTAGGTTTTCATGTGTGGAAAATAACACCTTGGATCCCATTTCCACCTTTTGGTTAGCCATACTTTCCACTTTCAAAGGCTTTCGAGATCCATTTTAGACTCTTTTAGACTCGTTAATATTCCATATCAAACTCTTTTGGACTCGTAAATATTCCATTTTCATTATGTAAAATCTTGATTGAATGCTTATCAGCACTTCTAAAAAATGCATTCAAATTCTAGAACTCTCAAGTCTTAGAATAAGTTTTACTACCCATTTTACTTCATTAGCCCTTTTACTACTCTTTATTTTCTCTCACTAGAATGTCCAATTCTAAAGAGAGAAAATCAATTTAGTAGACCCAAAATGGAATTTGGTGACAACAACTGAAAATGTCATATCCTTACATTCAAAGTGACAGATGGCTAGTTGGCCAGAGTGTAACATGTTTGCTTGCACAAGGACTTGTGTGTTGAGATTAGATCAATGTCCACATTTACATCATTCTTATTGGCTATGGTGAAGACCAAATGGAGATTAAAGCCTTTATACACACTTAAACAATGCATGCACTAAGAAAGATTGTAAACACAAAGTTAAACTTAATTATTAAACCAAATGAATCTCTACATGAGTGAGCTTTAATTAGGGCTAGAGATGGTAGGACAAAAGTGTAGTACAAGTACAAGAAATATCCAACAACATACACTGAAAGAGGTAAAGGATAAAAGACAGTTGAATAATTTCATCCCTTTCATGACCGCAAGAAGCATGAAGCTTGTTGTTGATACCTTCTTCTCCTTAGTTTCCCTCTGCTACATGACATGTTCCTTTGGACTTTGAACTGCTATTAGTGCTACCATTTTCCCTATTGAAGCACTTAAAAGAATAATGGCCCTTCTTCCCACAAATGATACAAGCCTTGGATATGAAAATAAAATTAAGTAGGGTTTCTTTTCTAGGTAGCCTTCTTTGCCACATTAAAAATATGTTTTATTATTAAAAGTAACTATTGTTGTACATCCCTATGAATGCTGATCTCTCCTTTGCTTTTTTACTTCAGATTGTAGAGAATTAATTACATATTCTTGTGAAGGGTTTGGTCTTTCTCTTCAATGATGGTGAAAATTTGACCATAACTGGATGGCAAAGAACCCAATATGATAGCAATTTTTTTTCTCTTGAGGCACATCACACTTCACATAGGTGAGTTGTGTGATCATGCTCTTGAGACAATTGACAAGAATTGCTATGCCTTACTTAGGCTCCATCTTAAATTTGTAGAGGTCCTTAAGGATTCCCCTACTCTTTTTCCTCTTAGCACCAAAATTCTTTTCTAAAAACCTCCCTTGTAGATGATGAAATCTCATATTCATTTATGAAGTGTACGTAGTTTTCATGGAATGATGTGATGATAATCCCTAAGGTTGTCTCATCCATTGCTTGATTTTGTGCACTCATAGGTCATGTCTATGTTTGATATTGTGCACTTTCACTCAAAGATGGATCACTAATGGTTGGTTTATCTAGTGCCCATAAAATTTCTTCATTAGGTAGCTTTTAAGCTTAGTTTGCTATGTATGAAACCCATCCTCACTAAATCTCTCAATACCCTAGCTTAGAGATTCCTTTGTTATTCACCAACTTACCTCCAAAAGATATTCAAGGATCCTCCTTGTATCTTGGAGATCCAAGAGACCAATGTTAGATGGAGCACTTGATGTATCTGAAGGTCTCTCCCCATCGTAATGATGATACCACTTTGTTTCTTTTTCTGAGTATCACTCCCATGCAAACCCTCTAGCTCCAAAAAAGTCCTACTTAGAGCTATAATTTTTTGAATTGTACTTCTCTGCACCCAGCTCATAGCGTTCCATCTTTCTATCACACTACTTGTTGGAACCCAATTACTCCTCCTACATGCTACTATCCATCCACCTTGATCCATACAATCCTTCCGTCCCTATCTTCATCCACCTTCTGTGTGTTAATGGATCTATGAAGCGTACCTCCACTTAGCCTATTAATGACGCAGGGGGGGGGGGGGGGGGGGAGAGATAGATAGATAGATAGATTTTATTATCGTCCTCGGAGGTCAAATATGACCTATGGGACCAAAGTTACATGTGTAGTATGTGTACGGCTGATGAGTGACTCTCGATGCTCCAAAATTGTAGTGATGAGAGTCGCAATGGAGAGCCCACACTTTGGCTGGGAGAGGAAAGTGTGTAGGTCTAAGTTATGGCTGAAAATGTGAGAGAAGCAAGTTCGGATGTGATCAAAAGCTGAGCACTCTAGTAGTGTGTGGTACTCAGACTCTCGAACTTGCAGTGAGCATAATGTGCACAATCGATTTGACTCTTCTCCATTGCCCCAACGCCCTATCTCGCATCGAAGGAAATGGGAGCTAAGCCGAATTGCTGCGATAGTGCGTATCGCGGACAAGGGAATAGGCTCAAGCATGTAAGTGTGAGTACGGTTTCCTCTCTCAGCGAAGAACATGGTTTTGTAGTTGGGGGCAATATAGGTGGTGTAATGTATGAAGCGTGACCCACCGGATTTCTCCCAAGCCGTAATACATTGGCGTTGTAGAAAAGCTTCATTCACTTGAGAGTCAATTGAAGCATCATGTAGCAAGTGTAATGCATCCCATCTCCCAAACCACTTCTTTATGTCTTGCATCCATCCCGTGCTCAAGATCTTGCTTTTATGCGTCTTTTGAACTTTTTTGCTTGCTTCCCATGCAATTGTAGGAAGTCGATGTGAGGGGTTTTGACGCATCTTTATCATGTACTCCACAACCCTTTCCATGCCCATAACCTCAATTGGAAGAGATCCCGACTCAAGAAGTAGGAGCATATATGGTGTTTGTGTCTTAACTTGGAGAAAGTTTGTAAGAAAACGCTTTTGGACATTCTCAAACTCTTTCCAAGTAGACTTTGAGATGCTCCCACCCCACACTTCAACTCCATAAAGAAGAACCGGTGTCACCAATGCATCAAAAAGATACTTCTTGAGAACCCAACACTTGATGTTTCCCGCATTACACATGTTCTCAAATGCATAATATGCTCTCTTTCCCGCTTCCAAACGACGCATAGCACATTCATGCCACTTGTGATTGGATGGAACCTCAAGGCCAAGGTACTTAAAGCTCTCAACAACTTCAAGTGTCTCGTTGTTGTACACAATGCATGGCTTCTCCTTATGGTTGGTTTTCACAAGCATAACCTTTGTTTTGGATTCATTTACAATCAGCCCACTATGCAAGGAAAAGTTCTCAAAGACAACCATAAGCTTTTGTGCATCTTCTAAAGTGTGTGCTAGAAGCACTACATCATCCGCATACAACAAAAGCATGATTACCGCATTGCAAATAGTGACCTCTTCAATGCCTTCTTCTTGCATAAAGTCAAGTACCATTTGTTCCAATTGATCGATGCATAGACCAAAGAGAGTTGGTGACAATGGACATCCTTGTTTAACCCCAATAGTGCTTACAAAAATTTCTGAAATTTCTCTTCCCATGCGCAATTGACAAATCACCTTCTCATAGATTCGAGAAACCGCAAGCATAAACTCACTTGGCACTTGGAGTTCTTCCATCCTTCTCCACAAATTGTTACGTGGAATCATATCAAAGGCTTTCTTAAAGTCCACAAAACAACAATACAATCGCTTGCCTTTCAACCGACTTTCCTCCATGAGAACACGAAGAGTGACAAGATGATCAATGGTGCTATGGCATCGACGAAAACCCGCTTGTCCCTTTGCACGCTTGCCATTCTCTTCAGCCCAATCACTCAATTTCATCTCCATTATGCACCCAAATAACTTTGCCATAAGAGACCCAATCATTATAGTCCGGTAGTTGCTTACATTCTTTACATCCCCTCCTTTATGCAAAGGCTTAACCCAATTAGTACTCCAATCATAAGGCATACCATGTTGAAGTGCAAGGTTGAACATATCACACATCCACTCATGGGTAAAATCTCCCGTCCATTTGATCATCTCCGGCTTGATACCTTGAAGATCTCCCGCTTTGCGAGTGGCCAACTTTTCAAGCCCACCGCATACATCCTCAATAGTAAAAAAATATGGCATACATGGGAGTGAACCATAAAATGGCATTTTTTCAGTATTTTCTTGCTCATATAATTGCCTACAATGTGTGTACATATCCACTAGACTCAAGTTACCAAAATTCTCAACCCGCTTGCCTCTCAAGTTTCTCCAAAATCTTCCACATGCATGTCCCTTTTCTTGGACTTGAAATTCTTGTTGCTTTACTTCCCATCTTCTTCTCTTCTTTTGAATCAATGCCTTGTATGTATGCAAATGACTTTGATAGTTGTCTTTGTCCATAGTTGCATCAAGCTTTATCAAGGACTTTCGAGCATCTTGACATTCTTTATCAAACCACCTTTTGCGTGATCTATCTTTGTTGATACCATGGAGATGCTTTATGGCAAAGCATTCTTCCGCACAAGAACAAATAGCTTTCTTGAAAGCTTCCCATTTAGTTTCCAATGGTGCATCACATTGAAGCTTTGTCATCCATAATTTTTGCTCAACCATTTCAATGTACATTGGTGCCCGTTTGAAATCCATACATAGTGATAACTTCTCTTTCCTTTGGCTGAGATTATCATGCTTAGTTGCTTCTCCAGATGAAAGGTCAATACATAAGGTGCGATGGTCGGATTCCGGGGTCCATTGACCAAACATAAAACTCTTTATGCGATACATGATGGCTTCAAAGAGTAGCATATAGTCAATCACACTATCCCCATTATGTCTTCTACATGTAAATCCATTGGTTCCACTCCACAAAGATACACCATTGGCAATGAGCATACCCGTGCTATTACACATGTGTAAAAGTAACTTTCCATAGTGATCCGGCTCTTTCTCATCCATTGAAGTAAGATCATACAAGTGAACTTCCTCCAACTCCCTTGAAATGTATGGCATATCAAATTGTTGAGTGTCATGTTGCAATGTTTTTGTGCGAGCATTCATATCCCCAAATACAATAACATCACCTTCACCTTTGAAATAAGCAATATCCTCTTCCAAATCAGAAAATGGTTGATCTCTATCCATGCAAGCATAAAAGGGAGAATCATGATGAGGAATGTAGCAACCGGCTACAAAAATGGGTGCTCTTTTTGGTGTCATAATTTTCAGCCATACATAACGTTTGTACTTGTCATCTTTCACAATTGATACAAAATCTTCCAATTCTTTCTTAACCATACATGCTAACCCTCCTTGTCCTCTTCGTTGCTTGAGATTCTTTGACCACATCAATGAATGTACATTGTAATCCTCCAAGCCGTTAATCCTTTGTGTATCATGCTCCCAAGTTTCAACAAGAAGTACAACATCGGCTTTGCTTGTTAGTTCATCAATGCCAACCCCCGCATTCCATGGGTATCCATTACAATTCCAAAAGCATATTTTCAATTGTAACTCGGTCTCATAGGTCACGCATCCCTATTTGCTTGAGAGACTTGCCTCCTCCTTGGGCACATTTTCTTCATGAGAGATTTCCTTGTTTTTATTATTCTTTTCCTCATATGCCTTGCGACGCATATTTTGTTGCTTAATAGTGCGATCTTCACATAAAAAACATTTTGTATTCCTCAAATAGATCCAACTATTATCAAGGATAATCTTTCGCTTGGTCTCATCCGGCATGGTGCATACAATTGGCCGTTCTCCCGAGCGAGGAGCTCCTTGCTTCCCCACTCTATGTGCTCCATAGACCATAACTCCGGACATGCCAAAGTGGGTTTTGAAGAAATCTTCAATAACAATGGCAAGAGAAGGAGGTGTCTCTAACTTCTCTTCGGGAATTCCACGAATAACAATGTTCTTGGAACGTCGCTCCCGTTCCTTCAACTCCTCCACATCTACATTCTCAACATTCTTTGTTTGAACCATAGCTTGCATGAGTGAGGAATTAGAAACCACATTACTACCACATACATCAGCCCAAAACTTGTTTGTGCATACATTTTTCATGTCACATACATCCCGGCTCATAGTGTCAAATTTCTCCTCTTTCAATACATGGTCATGCTCTACTTTGCTCATCCGCTCCTTCAAAGCATTCAAGTCCACAAGAGAGCGTTTACATTCCTTGACTTCCTCTTCAAGTTGCATCAAACGTGTTGTTTGCATCTCAAGTGTCCTCTTGAGATTCTCATTCTCAACCACAAGTACCCTTAGTGTGCCATTCTCCATTGCAAGTGCTCGTAAGTCTTCGCCTTGTTTGTTTACGGTCTCTTGCAATGATACCAAGTACGCCATGATCATGGTTTCCGATGTCGTTGGTTGGGTGGTTGTGTTGCTATCTCCACACTTAGGAGATTTTGGATCATTTTCCACAATGGTTGCGGACCTTGTTGAAGAAGAAGAACCCTTGCGAGTGCCGGAAGACATTGTATGTAAAATAGGGGATGAGAATCAATTTTGTTGAACCTGTTCACTTCGAAAATGCTGCTACAGAAACGCCTTCCATAACTCTGAAAATTTCTGTCTTTACATCAATGCATAGAGGACTTCGTGCTCTTTGATTGAGGCTATAGATCACCCAAATCGGAGTTCGGATGAAGAAGTTATGATCAAAAGAGTGGACTGCTGTCTATTAGGTCAAAAAACGGCTGCACTGAGAGAGAGAGAGAGAGAGAGAGAGAGAGAGAGAGAGAGAGAGAGAGAGAGAGAGAGAGAGAGAGAGAGAGAGAGAGAGAAGATGCAGTAGACACCAACTCTTGCTCTTATTGCATGCCCTTACGAAGATTCTACCTAGTTTGCTGTTCTCACAAGGAACCACTCAGATTCCTACTAAGGATTACTGCACCAACTTGAAGACTATCCTGGAGACCAAGGCCCAGTGCTAGACTCCCAAAGATGAAAACTACACTTTCATTGCTGCTAGCCACCGACAATGTTGCTACCAAACCCATTGTATGTCTAGAATTGTTGGGCCTCTCCCCGGATGAACCCCTTAACAATATTTTAACAACGGATCAGTAGCCACAAATACAATCACAATTACTGCCTCATAAGGGCCTATTGCTTCTGGGGCTTCAACAAGTCCAAGTGCTCCTCCCCTTGACAACAATGATCCTTCACTATCCTTCAATATATATGCCAATTTTGTTCTTGCAAGAATCATGGTCACCTTTTTGTGATCTTAAGAATCGTTCATGATCTCGATTTTGATTCATTGGTCTATTGCGTTATCTCACATCCTTGACTAGCTTATTTATCTTGTAATCTGTTTGTCAGACATCATGTATTCCAATAGCTTTGTAAGTTTAAATTTGATTCTTGGAGTCCTTTAAGAGAGAGAGAGAGAGAGAGAGAGAGAGAGAGAGAGATGCTCCCTCTTGGATAGTAGATATCCAATTCAAGACTCATACAATAGATCTTTGAGGTCTCTTTGGATTGTTTTGATGAGGGTTACAAAGTTTTGTGGGTGTGAATAAAGATGCAAAAAATGCAATAACCTTTCTATATTTTCCCAAGTGTGGTAGATAGTTTATTCCAATCCCCTCTTTCAACACTACTCTCTCTCTCTCTCTCTCTCTCTCTCTCTCTCACACACACACACACACACACACACACACACACACACACACACACACACACACACACAGCCTGGGGGATTCACTCTATATACAAAATGGGACGCCACCTGCGAGCAGACAACTTTGATAAAACCCCTATATACGACTCATATTAGTAAATATGACCCCCTTTCTATGCTTATACAACAATCAATGAAGAAAATTATCATACCCCTATCTTACATATAAAATTTAGATCTCACATGATCTAACTAAGTAAAACTAGTCAAAGAGTGTGTAGCATAGTGACTGGCAACGTACTAAGAAACCAATTTTGTTTATAACTAGATGTACCCTCAATGTGTCTTAGTTTGAATTTCAAACTATGTGCTCAATTAGCCTGCACTATGTTGGCTACTCGTTCAATTCTAACCCATCCAAAGCTGGCATAAATCAACCCTTGAATTGCTTCAAATCAGCCCTTATCTATGATCGACTTGATGCATATAAGACTTTATCTCCATTGTAGCCATATAGCTGTAAAATTTGCTATGTTGCAGTTGTACTTGTGCTGCCACTGCGATTGGTTTGCTCTGATGTACTTGAACTCTCAGCTCGATTTGAGTCCATGTCGTCTTGTTCTATAAAACTGTCTCCTAGGAGATTTTGGTATCGATTAGCAAAATTTTTGCTGCTTGGTTTTGATTAAACTGCTTTAGCTAAAGCACTTTTGCAGTTGAGTGCTCTTAGACTCACAAGAGTTGAGTAACTCTAGCTTGAAAGTTTCAGAATTGATTGCAAGCTTTTGAAACAATGAAAACCTGGTCCTTGAACAGCCTAATCTGCAATCCACCGTGATTTGACCCTTGTTCGTCCAATTGGAAGCTACTTTGCAATGCAATCACTTGCACTTGCCAATTTCTAGCATGCAAAATTTTGAAATTTGCCTGTCCCTCAAACGGCTTTGAGTTGGTCTTTTTGCTCATTTTTTCGATTGATCTTGTTCGCTTCTTCTTGATTTTTTCCTGTGTTTTTTTGCTGTTTCTGGATTTTTTGTGGTTTGCTCGATTTGCAGTGCGTGATTCTCTCGGCAATGTGTTTTTTGCTTTTCTGCCTCTTTCGACGACTTTCTTTTTATTTTTATAAACTTTTTTTAAAATTTTGAATTTTCTAAATTTTTTGTTTTATGATTTTTTATAAAAGTTTTTGGGAAACTTTTGATTTTAAAAAATTTTTCTATGAATTTTCTAATATTTATGGAATTTTTTGAAGGTTTTATGAAATTTTTATGATTTACTATGATTTTTCTTGACCAATTTATTATTTTTTTGTGAGTTTCTATAAATTTTTTATATTTTTTGTGAATTATTTGTGTATTTTTTAAAATAAATTTTTTGTAAGGTTTTTTTGCTTTTTTAAATAATGTTTTGATGAATTTTTTATTTTTGTATAACTTTCTTAAACTTTTGCTCTTTTTTAAGCTTTTTAACTGAATTTTTGAATGGAATTTTTAATTGTTTTTTATGTTTTAATTTTTCAAAGATTTTTTGTGATTTTTGTAAATTTTTAAAAAGGCTTATATATATATATATATATAATGGAATTTTTTTGGTTTTGTTGTTTTGTTTTTGTGTTTGTTTTAATGGTTTTTTTTTAAATTTTTAACACTCCTTTTTAAAAGAGACTAAATAAAAATAAAAGTAAATAAAAAAGAAAAATATTACCTTCTCTCACCTGTGGCGCGTTGACCAGCGTTGATTGCAGGGTCGCGTTGAGTTCCGGGCCTGCAATAGCGGAGTGAGGAGAGAGAAGAGACTCACACCTATAGCTGTGGGCAGCTGACACGAGTAGAGAGAGAGTGAGAGAGAGAGTGTGCAAGCGCGTTGATTGTGAGGTCTGGCGCAAGTAAGAGACGAGAGAGATAGAGGGGCGTGCTGACCAGCGCCTGTCAGCGCTGACGTGACAACTGCAACCGGCAGAGACTAAGGCGCAGTAGACACACTGGGAACGAGAGAGAGAGAGAGGGTGCGCGTGGGTCGACGGCTGACCAACGGGGGTGCATCGCGCCGTACGGAGCAAGAATGAGAGGGGTGGGGTACCGGGGGTACGCGGTACACGACAGAGGGGAGGGAGGGAGTGTGTGTGTGTGTGCGCACACACGCACACGTGGGCTACAGCTAGCGGGAAAGTGGAGAGAGAGAGTAAGTGCACGCGACAGTGTGTGTTGAAAAGGACAAAAAAGCGCCTCCAATCACGGCAGCAGAGGTGGGAGAGAAAGAGAGAAGGTACACGCTAGAGAGAGAGTGAGAGAAGAGAGAGAGTGAGAGAGTGAGTGAGAAGTGTAAATAATCGCGATTTGAGAGAGTTAGAGAGAGAGTGAGAGGGGTTAGAAAGAGAGTGTAAATGAGTGTTTGTGTGTTAGGGTGGGTTCACTCGGAGAGAGAAGAAGAAGAAGAGTATTTTAATGCCGATGGAGACGATCCCAACAGATTGTAAAGATCTATCCGACACGGAGAATTCATGCACTGAAAGACACATTTGGGCAAAGACAGGCATCAAAGCTTGAGAAATACTTTTTTTTTTGAATTTTCAAACATCCAAAAAGGCCAAAATTAGGCCGAAAATCACCTGAGAACACAAAAAATCATCCAAAAATCCAAAAATTGCCAAAAAAATCCCAAAAATTTCTAAAAATCTCAAAAAATCATTGGCAATCACAATCAAACACTTTTGACATGCATAAGCACACAAAAATAGCAGTTTTTACCAAAAATGCCAAATTCGACAAAATCATCAACCTGGCCCCCAAAAATAGTAAAACGCTCAAATTTGGCGAACAAAAGCCAAAATGCACTCGAAATCATGCTGTAAATACACATTCAAAACAACTTGTAAAGATCACACGATATCAAGTTTTTACGTAATTAAGCAAAAATTAGCAAACAATTACCAAAAAATTATCAAAAAAATATCAAATTTTTTTGAAAATTCTCCACACATAGGAGATTAGGGCAGCCAAATAAAATCACAAAAAGCAAATCAATTCAATTGCCAAAAATTTTGATCAATAAAATCTAAACTAGGCAATTAAACAGGCAAAATTAGCGACAAAATTATGTCAAAATTTGACGCATTTGGAGTGTGTAAATCTCAAAAATGCAGCAATTAACCATTACACACATCAAATATACAATCAAAACATTGAATTGATCATGCACCTTAAGCACTTTTTAGGCACACACACACACACAAATAAGTGGCAGTTTACACCAATCCTTTGGTGCACACACAAAAGGGTTAATCTTGTCGAAATTGCAATGTGATTTCACAAATCTCTAGTTGGTCATGACCACAACACCAATCAATCATCACAACTAGAAAATCATTAAGCACACATTGATTTTTATGTGCACAAACAAGGGCAAAAAGATGCACACACACCTAAAATTAGGCATACACACACTCAATTAGAATGCACACACACGAATTTAGTGCACATACACTTGCAATTGACCATTCAAGCATGCAATTAGATCAATTAGCAACACGCATTCACCAATTAGCAATTGAAACTTGTCAATTTCATACGCCACCAAATCTGGAAAATTTCGACATCACAACGGCATGAAAATGAACAATCCAAAAATTCTCATAGAATCATAGCATCAACATTGCATTGCAAAAACATGGCATTGACATTGCATCATCATTGTGGAGTCTCTACACAATTCTACACATGTTTAGATTTTAGGGAGGTTGAGAATACCACCTTGATTACCTTTCCAATGAAGATTTGATTGAACGGTTGAAAGCTCCAATCCTTCGTAGCAAATTAGTGTGTAAGTTAACAAAAATTAGTGAAATTAGCAAGAGGTTAGTGTGAAATTAGAGTGTGTAAACACACAATTGGCAAGATACGGTGACAAATTAGGGAATAATGAACACATTGCTTCATGCACATACATCCAAAATCCACAAAAACATAAACACACAAGTGAAATTAGTGAGGAAACACATCCAATTATGCCACAATTACACTAGTGTAGGCTATCATCCCCGGCAATGGTGCCGAATCCTGGGGGTTCCATTGTTGCATAGCTCTAATGACCAACAAAATTATCAATCCGAAGGGATGATCTACCTAGCTAGGGCATGGAAACACTCACACGATTAGTGAGCTAATCATGGCAACACGAATGGTGACTCTACGGGGTGAGCTTCTCGGCCTATGGAGGAGCTAAGCCACAATGGTTATCCATCTCCACATCCACTTCCCTTCACCTCCAATCAACCCAATCACACACACTAACGATTGCAAAACACACACAACACTAATCCTATCATGCAACACACTAATCGCAAGCACACACACATAGATCTATTGAGCACCACACTCCAATAAAATCTACATGCACACACAAGCAAGAGACGGCAATCACACAAGATTAGAGAGGGATTAGCCACTAATTAGTTACAATCTAACTAATCAAATCATCATAGGAAATCATAAGAAGCATGAGAGAGGTATAGTGAAGGAGAATTAAGCATTGATTAGTGTTAACCAAGTCACATGAGCAAGGAGAAGCTCAAGGACTCCATAGCCACACATCTCAAGAGCTCTCACCAAAGAGTGCTCTCAACCAATAAGCTTGAGAACCCTAATTTCTTTTACACACTACCTTATATACCTAGGGTAAAAATATGCAATGTCCGAGAACCCAAGGCCTTTAGCGCTCCACCACTTACTGGATCTGCAACCTAGGTATAGTAATTGACTTATTCTTTCCAACTTGGAACTTTCATTGAGCCCGTAACACATTAAAATATTACAATGGCTTGAAATAAATCAGGAATTTACAATACATGACCATTTTGGGAAAATGTGGAAAATGTGTAACTCCAATCTTTACTGCTTCTTCATGTTGATCTTTGATGTGCATCCGTACATCTTCGGTCTATAGCAGCTCCTGTTACTGACGTTGACTCAGTTAACACAATGCAAGGTTGAGATGTCTCCCTTTTTTCTTCTACAACCCTCATGATGTGAGGAGAGTCCACCAAATCAAGAATCTTCCTCCATTCAATTTTGCATTGTTTGGGAAATTTCAACCCTTTTCTTCCATTTCCCACATGATGCAAGGAGCATGAGAGTCGGATATGCCATCTGGAGAGTAGAAGAGTTCTTGAAGATGATGAAGTATAGAAGATAAATTCGTTTCATTTAATCAATCATCACTTTAATACCATTAGTTTATTGGATATATCTTTTAAAAAAAAAAAGATTGAGATTCTTGACAAGGATAACTTTCATGGAAGACCAAGACAGTCAAGGGGGAAACAAGGTGAAGGCACATCTAAAAAGGAAAGCCATGCCCTCATGCACTACTTTCCAAAGCTTGACAAAGATGTATTTTGTCATGCTTAGTTTTTTAAAGACTCTAAATTCCCACTTTTTGTACTAAGGTATTATCAAATTCATGGTTCTCTTACAAATGAATTGCAACATGGTTTTGCTTATAGAAAGAGTAGTTATCCTTAGAATCTAAGAAAATCCCAAGTTAGAGAAGACAAGAATGTCATATTTTTGGTACATATGTCAATATTCTAATTGCCTATTCCTTACTCAAGTGATTAGCCAACAACCCTTGTTTAGCCATTAATTGTCCCTAATGGCTACAAACATGTAAAAAAAACTAGAGATATGATTTTGATACAAGGGATTTGCTTATATCCTTGATGTATTGGCCTTGAAATTTATAGATATCTGAAAATCATGTTGTCCTCTTAGATCATTTCATGCAACAACAAAGAGAGTGAGAGCATGTTGGAGAAGCAATTCTTGGAGCAAAATACATCCTTGAAGATCTTCATATCTAGGGAGATTCTTGAGTGCTAGGGACTCTTGGAAAACAACATTGACACTGACAGTGGCTTGGTATACATGTATACCAAATGTTTACCTATATCAAAATCTCATAAGGTGCTTGACCAGATTGTTCCTAGATGAATTTGAAGAGGCATAAGCTGGAGTTATAAATGGTTTTCAAAAGCTTGTGGTGGAGGTAATGAACAAGCATGCAATCTTATGCCAAAAGATAGAAAACATTCATCAGGTGCACATTTGCATGTCAGCTTTGAAGGACACACATCTAGTGAGTTTTGGAATGAGGATCTTTTTTGTTTTTCTGGTGTTGAGCCATTCAATGAGCAAAAAGTTAATTTGTTTGGCAAAAGAGATCTCTTGGACAAGAGTGTCGTGTTGAGCATTGAGCATTTCTCTGATCAGCATGTGTTTTTGCATGAGAGTGAAGAGACATAAGGAAGAGTTAGCATGGGATTTTGGAAGCTTCTAGTGGAGCGACATGATCTTATGTCAAAGGGTAAACAAGGTCCATTTGTTGGATCAAGGTGGGTGCAAGAGTGTAGCATTCATGGAGGGAGAGAGAGAGAGAGAGAGAGAGAGAGAGAGAGAGAGAGAGAGAGAGAGAGAGAGAGAGAGGAGAGTAAAATAAAAAAGAATAAAGAGACTCAATGTAAGCACTAAAAGAACTCTTGATTATGTATTTGGAAAAGAGAGTGATTACAGGCCTCTTATAAAAGGTTCATTTGCTGGATTGAGATATATATATATATATATATATATATATATATAGAGGAGAGAGAGAGAGAGAGAGAGAGAGAGAGAGAGAGAGAGAGAGAGAGAGAGAGAGAGAGTAATCAAAGAGGATAGAGAGACTCAATGTAAACATAAAACACTCTTGATCATAAAGGTCACGTCATGAGTATATCATGGGGTAAAACACATCCTAAACATCATCATCCTAGGTGGAAAATAGGCACATGCTATCGCATGGCATATCACATGATTTATGCCACATTAACAAGGTACAAAGCATAGGACAAATCCAATAGATCCCAACAACCCTTCCTTGGTGTTTAGACTATGACACAAGTGTTTGAGGACAGATCAAACGGGCGCCCAATTGGTCGGACACATAGCCGTACACCACATTTGTACTCTATTAGTTTTCCAAGCTAGTGTAGTCATACTCCGTGTAAATCCTGATTACAGAGTAGTGGATCAATCCCCTAAGTTGTAATGCTGTAATGATATTTGGAAAGGTCTGTGTGAGTTGGCCACTGGCCATTTAGAAAGACCTAGGTATAAAGGTCAATAACTTTAATGTGAAAGGAGGCTTATCTTTAGAGAAGAAAGAGCTCTGCTCTACGTACGCTCAAGATACAAAACTGCTCCAGCTTGTAATCATTGCAGGTATTGATTGGGTAATCCATTTTCAGTTTTGAAACTTGCTTTGTGTTCCCCTCTCTTTGCTCTTTCAATTAAGTGTAAGCATTGTCAGTTTTGTTGAGGTTCGTGACAACTACGCGTCTGTGAGCCTTAATTGCAAATTTGAGTGCTTAAATCATTTTTTAAAGTTATTTTGACCATAGGAGAGTGTTCCTAGACCATACGGCAACAGTTTTGGATAGTTCTATTACAGTTTTCAGGACGTTTTTCATGATGGATCGTGATTTTGGTACCTTGTTGGATTGCAACTAGACTTGCTAGGATAGTGCCCCTAGGTGTTCTAGACCTCCTCCTAAAGTTTCGTTGCATTTCGAGTCCGTTCGAGTGCCAAAATGGTGTGATGACCTAGAGATGTGAGAAAGGACATAGGCAAATTTCCCTGATCATTGAGTGTTGGTTTGCTTGTAGAGTTGTTGTGTTTTCTTGTTATGGTTCACTTCTTGAGATTGACGATCTCAAAGAGTCTCTATGTCCCATTTGAGTCACTTCCCTGAGTATTGACATTAACTTAGTACCAAAAAGATATGCTGCAGATGTCTGTCGTGGCGACTCGCTAACATTGGCGTCGTTGCCGGGGATCGAACCCGAGTCACCCGTGTGACAAGTTCCAATGTTAGCGGGTTGCCGTGATGGACGCCTGCAGCATAGCTTTTTGCCTGCAAGCTTTCTTCCTGGCTATACTGACTCAATTTGGAGTTGTGTATTAAAAGTTAGCGCTGTTTTAGTGAACTGCACTTGAAACAACACTCAAGACAGTTTCAGGACCGGAACACGGGAACTTTGGCTTGTATCTTGGTCTCCAGAAGGTATTTTTAGCTCAAACTTGAGAGTTGAGATGTACTCAAGTATGTCTACAAAATCATGAAGTCAGATACCCCACTATGCTGAGGTACATGGATCGCGATCCATGTTCCTCTGTCAAATGTTTTTCTCCATAATTTTCCAAATTTTGACTGTGTGTAGGCAAGGTCATATGCAAGCTATGTATCAATTTTCATCAAATTCTAAGGTTAAGGTACATGGATCGCGATCCATGTTCAACCGTTCTCTTAGGAGTTTGTTCCTGACTATGTCCACAAGCTAAATCTCAACCTTTTTGGATTTGGACTTGGTTTGATAGGTCAAATGGCCAATACCAGGTCTACATTGCGGTTTTTAGTTTGTCACCTATTTTGCTCCCTTTTGACCCAAATTTGCTCAATTTTTTTCACAACTAAGCTTGGAGATATGTTTTCTTGTGTATGCACTATTGATCTGGAAAGTTTTAGGTCGAGCTGTCACTATGGGTACATGGATCGCGATCCAAGTTCGAAGCCCAAATTAACTTTTTTTTGGTACCATCAGACTCAACATGATTAGTAGGTCCTATGGTATCAAATTTTTTGAAAATGGACCTTTGGATTGAAAGTTAGGTCAGTTCTGGCACTTTGTTAGAATGCTTGACAGTTCTGGGCTTTTGGATAGGTTTCTGATATCCAAATTCACTTTTGAAAAAACCACTAGACTCCTTGTGATGTCCTCTAGCTATGGTGCAAATATGGTATCCAAATTCACTTTTGAAAAAACCACTAGACTCCTTGTGATGTCCTCTAGCAAATATGGTATCAGTCTGTGACAAAGGAACATGGATCGCGATCCATGTACCCATGTGTTAGAATGTATTGCAACTTTGGCACACAGCGTCCCCTTGGTCCACTGATCCCTGCTATATGGTCTTTATGTGATTTGGATCACTTTAGGTCCAGCAAAAGTCAATTCACAGGTCTGTTTTAGGGTTTTCATCTTGAACAATTTATGGCAATTTTGATGATTTTTTTGGACTTTCTTGACAAAACTCCTTTGGAGACTTTTGTGCACAATGGGTCTCTGCTATAGGCTGAAAAAGTTTTTGTCCAAAAATTTCTCAAGGGTACATGGATCGCGATCCATGTTCCACCACTTTTGGGCTTGATCTTTGGTGTGCTGATAGCTTGTGATGTTTGTAGCTTGCTCCACAAATCTTTTTGAATTTAATTCAGTTTTGCCCAACCAAAACTGACTTCTACAATCTGTTGTGATAGTTTTGACAATGTTCTGTTTTTGGCACTTTTGACCACTTTTTACAACTTTTTTGCATTTGGTTCTTTTGGAAAAGTTGTTTGTCTATGTGTCAGCTACCTACTTTTCAAATCTCAGTCAAAAAAATGTCAAAATTTTTTCATGAGGTACATGGATCGCGATCCATGTTTGGAAGCCAAACTGACATTTCTTGGTACCATCAGAATTAGCATGTTTTCTGGATGCTATGGTATCAAAAGTTTTGGATTTAAACTAGTTTTTGTCATTCAAAAGCAAGTTCTTATGTCTGTCCTGCGGTTTTTTACTAGTTTCTATATTTGGCTATTTTGACCAACTTTTTTCAATTTTTTGACATACTCCCTTTTGGCAAAGTTGTTCCACTAGTTATCAGGAATGTACTTGTCAAATATTAGCCCCAAATGTAAAAAAGGTACATGGATTGCGATCCATGTTTGACGACATTTTTTCATGACCTTTGTTCTGCAGGTTCTCTATCCCCTCTAGAAGCCAAATATCACCCCTTTTTGAATTTGGATCCCAAAATCTCAAAATTTGCTCAATTTTGTGTCTGCAATGCCTGTTTTGTTGTTTTTGCCCTAATAGTCAATTCTGATGTGATTTTTGAGTTTCTCTTACAAGAAAACATGATCAGAGCAATATCCCATTGATGCTCAATGTAACAGGTCACTTTTATGCAAAATTGGTCTCTAGGGTACATGGATCGTGATCCATGTTCCTCCACAGGATCTTGCCAAACTTCTCAGATTGCTTCTAGAGAGTCTGCTGATGCCCTTGATCCACAAATTTTTGACTTTGGATCACTTTTGAGGTCTCTACCATCAAGTTTTCAGAATTTCAAAGTTATGGTCATTTTTGCCAAAGTATGGTTTTAACCCTTTTTTCCCTCAAACTTTTAGCCCAAATTTGATGGTGGTAGTTTCTACTTACCCTACTCCTAAGTACTGAAATGAAACATGAAACAAAAACAAATAAAACGGTAAAAATAAAGTCGAAAAAGAAAACGGTACAACACTCTGAAAGCATAGAGAAAATTGAAGAATGAAATGCTTTTGGCTATCTCACTCACAACTCTCTTTACCTATTGAGAATAGATCTAGCAAGTCCTCGACTTCTAGACTCTATCAAACACTAAACCCCGTGTCTAGCTGCTTCACTGCTAAAGTATAAATGGAATGGAGAGACAAATCTTAGAAAAGAACGCTCTGAATACGCACTAGGTCACTCACCATCTAAGGATCATATCCCGACAATGGCGCCAATGTTAGCGAGTCACTGCAACGGACGTCTGCAGCATAGCTTTTTGGTACTAACATAATGTCAATACTCAAAGAAGTGACTCGGATGGGGCACAGAGACTCTTTGAGATCATCAATTTCAAGAAGTGAACCTTAACAAGCAAACACAACAACTCTACAAGCAAACCAACACTCAATGATCAGGGAAATCTGCCTATGTCCTTTCTCACAGCTCTAGGTCATCACGCCATTTCGGCACTCGAACGGACTCAAAATGCAACAAAACTTTAGGAGGAGGTCTAGGACACCTAGAGACACTATCCTAGCAAGTATGGCCACAATCCAACAAGGTACCAAAATCACGATCCATCATGAAAAAGGTCCTGAAAACTGCAATAGAACTATCCAAAATTGTCGTCCTATGGTCTAGGAACACTCTCCTATGGTCAAAATGACTAAAAACAATGATTTAAGCACTCAAATTTGCAATTAAGGCTCACAGATGCGTAGTAGTGAACCTCAACAAAACTAACAATGCTTACACCTAATTGAAAGACTAAAGAGAGAGGAACACAAAGCAAGTTTCAAAACTAAAAATGGATTATCCAATCATTAATTGCAATGATTACAAGCTGGAGTAGCTCATAGATTGAGCGTATGTACAACAGAGCTCTTTCTTCTCTGAAGATAAGCCTCCTTTCACATTAAAGTTATTGACCTTTATACCTAGGGCTTTCTAAATGGCCAGTGGCCGGCTCACACGGACCTTTCCAAATATCATTACAACATTACAACTCAGGGGATTGATCCACTACTCTGTAATCAAGATTTACGCGGAGTATTGCTACACTAGCTCAAAAAACTAATAGAGTACAAATGTGGTGTCCGGCTATGTGTCCGACCGATTAGGCACCCGTTTGATCTATCCACAAACAACAAGTGACAAACTCACAAAATAAGACACACTCCAATCTAGGAGCAAATAAATCTAATATCCCCAATCCAAGAGATAAATCTGACATCTCCAACCCAAGAGACATAAATCTCTTAACCAAGAGACAAATTGCAAAACATCCCCTCCCTCCCCCTCTACCTCGAAGAAATGTGTAAAGACCAAGACCAAGCTAATCCAAGTTATCTCAAAAAAAAAAAACATTGAGAGCTAAAGGAAAAAATAAATGTAGAAGATGTTACTATCAAAGTCACAATAAAGATGATTGTCACCAATTTTTGCTGCTTCTTTGACCTCTTGATCTTCTCCACCATGATAATGCACGATGTTGGCTTCATCAATAAAACTTTTTTCCTTGAGATATGTTCAACATACAAATCCGTTTTTTTTTGCATGATTATCTCCTATACATGTTAATTCCAAAACTAAGCGTGTGCTCTTCATGATATACAATGCAAAAACTTTTAATGCTCAATGCGATTGTGCTAACTTCAAAGCAATGCCTTAGCTTTAAGTGTGATGCCTCCCTTGGGACAAATTATATTGTATGTGAAAGCTCAAAAGCTGGGTGTGAATCCTCGAAATTTTTTGAAATTTGAAGGGTCATGGCTCGAGATTAGCAAAAAGAAAACTAGTAGATCATGCCATGTTCTATTGATCTAAGAAGGACTTGTAAACATGTTGATGCCACCCAATTTCAAGCCCAATATTCTTGGAAATTAGTGAGCACCAAAAGCTGCAAAATTTTCCACAAAAATCTTGTGTGTGCATGCAAAGATGCAATGGCCAATGAGACTGGTTATGCACCACCTACCCAAGCTTGGGTGCGCAGATGTGGAAGCGAGTCGGAAAAATGTTATTGGCTACAAAAAAGGGCAGTTGACAAGAGTTTAGACAACCTCAACCCCCTACCCAAGCCTAGATGGGGATCAACTCAGCTGAAAGATAATCTCAATTCAAAAAGCTGCACCCACGAGATGCTGCTAAGACCACTTTTTTCAAAATAAGATAGCTTAGAGCCCCGTCTTGCCTAGTGCAACGGGGAGGCTAGAGGAAATTTTCCTCTCCTACATAGATTCATGCAAGTAAATAACTTTGCAGTTTGTGCCATTAGCATCTGTGATGGAAACATCTAATTGGTTTACAAAAACATGCACACATAAACTTTATTTTTTTTGTTCCATTTTAGGCTTCGTAACTTTGAATGCACAACAAAGAACTGGTTTGGAGAGGATTTTTGTAGGGGCTGTAGTGGCTATGTCTAAGCACTGCTTGTGCTACAACAAATCAGTGTGATCACCTTTGCTAATACTTTTGGACCATCCAACCCCCCAAGCACCAGGCGGGATGGGGCTCTTAGTGACACATGACCGTCCGCCCCCAAAAGTGAGGTGATGTGTAACTTGAGCTAGCTATCACAATGTCACCGTTTGGAGAGGATTTTTGTAGGGGCTGTAGTGGCTATGTCTAAGCACTGCTTGTGCTACAACAAATCAGTGTGATCACCTTTGCTAATACTTTTGGACCATCCAACCCCCCAAGCACCCGGCGGGATGGGGCTCTTAGTGACACATGACCGTCCGCCCCCAAAAGTGAGGTGATGTGTAACTTGAGCTAGCTATCACAATGTCACCACCTATGTTGTTGCCAAGAAGAGTGAAGGCTTGAGAGGGCCATTTGATTAGATGGCCCTGCGAGAAAGTTGCCAATTTTTAGGCCTTGATGGCAAAAAATTGTGCCTTGCATTTCTCTTAGTTAAGAGGTGCCATAGATGCTTTTAGGTGATTGGTCGAGTCTGCACAATATTGAGTATAGCGCAATAGAATTTGAGGTTGTCGCAGATGCTATTAGGCAATTGGTTAAGTCAGCAAGCGAGAGAGTTTGCATGCAAGAGAGAGGTAGCAGTGCATTGATTGTGTGTTGAGTAGCAGATAATTGCACGACAACTAGTAGCCTCAACACTAAAGACCACGGGGTCTTTAATGAAGCCCAAGCCTTGGGATCAACGATGTGCAAGCACGGCTCAAAATTCATAGCGTGCACAGTCGGATGTTGCTCGCCTTTTTGAGTGCAAGGTGGAATTCTAGGCTCGCCAAGAATAAAACCCAACATGCATAGGATTGTACCCACGAGATGCGGCACCCTTGCTTGAGCACTTGTGAAAATAATGACCAACACCAACTATTGGCTATGGAAAGTGGATCGACCAGTACCCAGCTAGCGGCCTACACACACTCAAGTTTTGAAGGAATCTGTTACTTTGTTTGGATTGGGATTGTGAAGCCAAAAGCTAACATACCAATTTGCTAGAGAATAAAGGCAAAGGCAAGCTTGACAAGGATGGCAGTACCATTGCTTAGTTACCTACCTCGATACACATGAGATCTGAGAGTCGTTGTTATAAATGCAAGAAGATGCTTTGTTTGACTTGGGAATGTGAATTCAAAGGCAAATCTAAGAGCTCACAAGAGGAAAAAGGCAAAGAAAAGCTTGACAAAGATAACAGTGATAAAGATTCAATTACGGAGATCTACATAGCACACGTGGAAGTGACCACAGTGGCCATGATTCCATATTCCTAGTTAGGTGACCATTGCTACAATTTTCTTCAACCAGAGAGAGGCTTTTGAGCAGCTGAGAGGAGAAATTAGTGCTCACTACAAATGATTTGGACCCATGTGTTGGATTTGAAGTTATTAGTGTTTGAACTCGTAGGTCAGAGTTCAAGGCACATGCATTTGGCAAGGAACCAACACAACATATACAGAACACTATGGATGTGTGCACCAATCCATTATTGTTGGCATGTTTCAAGGTTCATTTTCAAGGAAAGTTTGGACGTGATTTGTTCACACTTCACAAATGGGGATTCTTGGATGTAGTGTGTTCTACAATTCAATTTTTTATGAGGTACTCAATGTTGAAGATGACATTCTTCTAAGATAAAAAGTTGGTATTAGCATAGCCAAGGTGTATCTAGTAGTCCAAGGCCTTCTATGGGGGTGTCCACGGTATCTTCTTCATCGACTTGTCTTCCTACATATGTTCTTTATGGTAGTCCCAAGCCTTCTACGGGGGTGTCCATGGTAGCTTCATTATTGCTTCCTACATATGTCCACTATGAGCTATAGAAAGGGTTGATCCCGATATTTATTTTTTCTTCAGGTATTTATTTTACTCATTTGTCAAATATTGGGTAGGGAAATTTGCTAAGTTGAGTACACCTAGCACCAACTGTATAGATCATCAATTCATTGCCAAGGTTGCTTGGTTTAGAAGTCTCTCTCTTTCTATTTCACTCTTTCTTTTGCTTCTCTTCCTTGGTTCAACACTTCTGCATCATCAACTTTGATAAGTGCTTGTGTTTGGTTTTATAGGGGGTGGATCTCTATCTATCTCTCTCTCTCTCTCTCTCTCTCTCTCTCTCACACACACACACACACACACACACACACACACACACACACACACACACACACACACACACACACACACACACACACACACACATACACACACACACACACACACACACACCGGGGTAGTCACTTATCAAAAGACCCCTATATCACGTGCGTTCAAGAGGTAATCAATAATACCCCAATATACATACTATACTTACAATGTGAGCCTATTTAAAAAACCCCCACCCCCCTCTGTATGTATACATTTTTATACATTTTGGTCTTTTAATAATCCTCTTCAGTTAACTCACGTGATATGATACACATTCTAAAAAGTGACCGCCCGGGACACACACACACACACACACACACACACACACACACACATGGCTGATTATAGCGTGTTTCTATTTCCCTGGTATAATTTTGCTAGAAATGTTGGCCTGGGATACCTTTAGTGAATAACTCGCTTAAATTCACTAGGAACTATATATACTGGTACTAGTACTGGTACTGATTGGTACTACTCGATTATACTGGTATTGGTACTGGCACTATACACTACTGATATTGATATTGCTGCACTAGTCCTGGTAGTTTTGGTGTACTAGGACATTATATACTAGTACTGGTACTGGTACATACATACACATGTGGCTGGTTGTTGCCTGTTGCCATTTCCCTGGTATAATTCGCTGAAACTGTTGGCTTGGGGTACCTTTGGTACTGACTGAAGTACTACTGGACTATACTGGTAATGGCACTATACACTACTGATATTGATACTACTATACTACTATACTAGTACTGGTACTGTATATACTGGATCTGGTACACATACACATGGCTGGTTATTGCGTGTTTTCATTTCCTTGGTGTTAGCAGCGGCTAACATAGGCTACACCATTTATGCACCAAGTTGTGGATGTGCCATAGTGCACAATATTTACTTTTTATTGTATAGGGCTTGGGCTCATTTAGGAGTTCAAAAGTTGTATGAGTCTAGGCTAGAGAGCTCACTTTATCCCATAGTGGAAGGGTTTGAGGCCCAAAACTATAAAAGAGCCCTATGCTTAATGAGAGGCAATTCTTGAGTGGTCCTTTTGAGAACTCTCTCTCTAGAATAGCTCTTGATGGCCTAGCCTTTGAGCTTAATGCCCATGCTTAGAAGGCTAGTGCTAATCACATGTAATTAGTGTAATCCTCTCTTAATTAATCTAGTCTTCATTATGTTGTCAATCATGTTTATCTACTTTCCTTCATTGTTTTGAAGTGTTGATCTTCTCTAATCTAACTCTTACTTATGCTAAGCTACTCCGATTAGTGGAGTCCTTATCTAACTCTCTCGATTAAGCGGAGTGGGCGTACTCGTGATTGAGGGATTAGAGTTGTCCTCTAATGGTGTGCTTGTGTGTGTGTAGGTTTAAGAAGCCTTGAGCTTAATTTGATTATGTGTGACTTGATTTGGACACCATGATTGGCATGGTTGGGGTGGCCGACTTGAATGCAATCTTGTGTGCTTAATCGTCAATGCATGTAATTAGAGTTGTGCTTGAGAGATTCCAAGATTAGTGTATTTCACTTCATTGCTCGATGACGCTCTCGCACATTATTTGTGTGATGCCTCCAAGCCCTATCCGGGTCATGATCTCTCTCTCTCCGGATTGATAGATTTGTGGGAGATTGCCTATGCTATGGCGAGCCTCCAACATTGGCGCCACTGCTGGGGACGGGTTGCCTACGCTAGTGGAGTTGAGGTTGCAAAAGGTAAGAGTAATTTGATTACCGATTTCTTGTAATTAGGTAGGATTTGATTTGTGTGTAGTGTAATTAGGTTCAATTGGATGTGTATAGAGTCATTCCACCCCAAAACCCCCTAAATTCTCTTTTGATTTTGCTAATTTTTCACTAACCTTCACTAATTTTGCATCCCATTCATGCTAATTTCGTGCTAATTGTACTAATTCCATGCTAATTTCATGCTACTTGTGCTAACCTAACCACTAATTTTGATTTGAAATGTATGTTAAATCCCCTTAATTGAGGAGGATCATCACTCTTAATTGCTCTAATCTATGCCTAATCATGTGATTGAGTGTTGATTTTGTTCAATTTTTTGATCAATTTTGGACCGAATCGGAGTTTCACACATGTGTGTGCATGATGGAATCGTTGCGTGGAGCAAGGATTAGCTTGGATACAATCAATTGTAAGTGGATTGACCTACTCCATTTAATTTTTGATTGATTAAGTTGATCCCATTGAGTTGCTAAATCATTGCTAAAATTAGGTGTGTGTGCCTAATTGATGGAATTTATGCTTAATTTGATGAAATTGGAATGAAATTGTAATCAAATTGAACACCTAAATGCTTGTAGATTGATGATTTTGCAAGAAATGTGTGTGCAAGCATTAGGAATTGGCCTAATTTCGTTGCTAATTGAGCAAAAAAATTGGATTTGTGCACCTAATTTTCGTGTGTGTGCAATGCTAAATTGAGTTAAAATTGGATCAATTTTTGATTAAAATTGAGTTAATTTAGCATGTATATACTCATGTATGTGTGATCAAGTGTGCAATTGATGAAATGCAATGAATGTTTAATGAAATTTTTGCACAAATCGACGGCCTAAATTTAGGTGCGTATGCCTAAGTAATGGCCAATTATGCCTAAATTGTGAATGAATAATTGGTATTTTTACCAATTATAATGATTAATTTGGCCTAAAAGGTCGGCGTGTGACTTGGGATGATTCAATTGACGCAATTGAAAGTGATTAGATGAATTACTATTGCTATGTATGCCAATGGGGTATGGTAATTGGTGAATGCCATATGAATTAGGAGTGGGTAGCGACGTGATGACAATCCGTTTGAATTTGGATGATGAGGGCCATTAGACATGAGCGATTTAAGATTGCAATGATGCCGATTGGGAATGGTTTTGCAAATGGGAGAATTAGTTTAATGTGTTGTGAGCTATGCTATGCCTCATAGGGTAAGATTGCAAGGATTTCTTATGGTTTACACATTTTGATAATCAATGGATTGAACTTTCATTATGCATTGTACGAAATGGCTAATAAATGCTCAATGTAGACCGGGTTGCGGATATTTTTATGAGCTTGTAACTAGTTCTTTGATATCGGTTGAGGATTTGAACATAACTTTGAGATATTGTCACTTGCGCTCAAAGAAATAGTGGGAGTGCTCCCTAAGTGAGCTTTTGATTTTTTTGAAAAAATGCCAAATCAGTGAGCCCGAATCTCAATACACTCACTCACACACACCCATTTTTGGCCTGATTTTGGTGCTAGCAAACAAACACACACACAAAAGCTGCCAATACAGCTCGACATTCTGCCTGGCCTGACCCACCTCTCACACATGATCTCCTGCCGATTATGGCACATAAAACAACACACACACAACTGCTATCTGCCAAAAACAATGCATGGATCTTCATTGGGCCCACTGGCTGGCTTGGCGCGAGCGTACACAGCTGCTCTCCCTATCGGCCCCAACTGAAGTCAAACAAACCCCCTGAAGGCCTTTCGGCTTGCAACGGCTAGCCATCAAAAGCATGGGGTCTCTGTAGTGCTGGCCATAGCGCACGAACCCCACACACACACACACTCATGCACGTTGTCAGAACAAGCTGCCGAGTCTCCGGGGATTAAAATAATCTGCACTCCCCCCTTCCCCTCATTGGGACCTCATTGCCCTCAAGCTCGTCAAGATGCGTTGACAGCTGTCCTACATAGCTCCAGCCCTGCCGACTCTGCCATCTCGCCGTTTATGGCGCTGCGCTACACGCCAACACACACACGCACACACAGAAAAGTTGGCCTTGCTCTGAGTAACCAGGCCCCGCCAGCTCTCTCTTACTACATTGTGTTGCTCGCTGCTGCAGCCCGTCGATATCAGGAAACAAAAAATAATAAAAAAATAAAATTCTAAGCAGACATTCCCACAATTGGTGGATCCACACACCGTGGCCATGACACTATTGCCGGTTTCATCGCTTTGCAGCGTGCTCATTGTAAATGCAACCCGGGATTCAAAATTTTGCGTTGAATTTCTTGAGATTAAGTGCAAATCATGCAATTTGTTAAAGCAGATAGTCATTAACATTTTAAAGGTGGTTTGAACGGTCATTGTGTTATGGAAGGGAGGTCATTGAAAACGAGATGTCGCATCACATTGATTCGAATTGAGCTCAATAAATCTTATGCTATATGTGTTGTTATATACAAGCATATTGGTGCATCTATGGTGTCATGAGTTGTGGTTAGTTTCATAGATCACATTAGACTTCAGATGCTTGTGATCAAGCATGAACCTTTTTAGTGATTATTTTGAATGAAAAATTCTTTCATGCACTAACAATTGAGCTTCATTTTGAAGGGTTGGGCAGGTGTGTGATTCCAAATGATCCAAGAAGGGGTCATCATTGCAATATATTGCAAAATTTGGCTAATTAGAGCCATTCCAATTGTTTGGATTAAAGTTGTAATGCTAGCTCATAGCTAGGTCTAATAATGCAAAATAATGCAAAATTTTTCATTTGAGCTAGTGTTTAGCCAACTTTTTGAGCTTTCAAGTACAAATTTGGCTAGTAAGAGCCATTCATTTCATTTCATCGAGTTGCAGTCATTTCTAGCTCATAGAGTGTGCTCTAAAATTGTAAAATTTATTGAGCTAGTTGTTAGCCAACTTTTTGAAAAGCTTTAAATTGTAAAATTTGGCTATCGAGAGCCACTTCATTTCATCAAAGTTGCATTATGTTCTAGCTCTTGGCTTGTTTTTTCCATACTTCAAGTGAGCTAGAAACTAATCTACTTTGAATCATGCATGAGAGGTTGTACAAATTGCAAAAATTGCTTTTTGTAGAAGCATTTTACCTCTCTCATTTTTGATATGTATGCATAACTTTGCTATCAAAGAGCATCATGTGCATAACCAAAGGCATTTTTTTCCCTTGGGTTTTTTCCCTTTGGAAAATTTGGGTATGCAAGACCCTAGCATTAGGTTTTCAGTAATGGTTCTTGTGTGCTTTTGGCTTTCAATAATTGGCTTTTGTAGCTTGTGTTTACACTTAACTTCAAAAGGCTTCTTTTGCAAATAAAAAGGATCGACAGACTTCTCTACACAAAGGATGCTTGCTCAAGGATGCTCAAAAGAGCATGAATAGGTGTAATCCTTCCATGATTTTTCTCTTTGTTTATCTCTCCACTCTCTTGCTTGGTTTAAGTGAAATTTTGCTTCTTAGCTATGGTTTTTTTCATGTTAGAAAGCTAGGCATTTTAAAGTTTCAACACTTTACTTTGTGAAAATTAACTCAAAAAAAAAAAGGTTTTATGTGTGTAAATCATAGGTAATTGGCCTTGACCTTAGGTTAATGTAGGTTCATTTCTTGCTAGTCCTAGATTCTTAGTGATAGTAGTAATACACCACTCATTTTTTGTCATGACCTAGGGCTATGATTAGGCTTTAGTCTTTTTTAGTCCAATTGCCATAAATATCTCATAAAGGAAGTATTAAAAAATGTGCTAAAAAATGAACCATGAAGCAAAGAAGTGCCAAAAAAAAAAAAGTAGCAAAAATGCTACTAAGACACATGATAATAAAAATTCTATGTTATGTTGTGTCTGTGTGAGGCCTAGCGCCTTATTGGCACTTGGTAGGTGAGGGGAATCACCTTGGCTCACTTGGTCAAGGCCCTAAACCGATGCCCTGGGTTGATAGGGGTTAGCCGTCGCCTTGGTAAGCTAGTAGGCTTTTGGAACACCTTCTTGAGGGTTCAAGGAGCTGAGAGTCGCACCTAGACTTGCCTTGGGGTGGTAGCCTTGTGATTGTGCTTTAATCTTTCAATGAATGACTAAATCAAAACTTCCATGAGCTTCAAAAAGCTTTGACAATGTACTAATAGATTAGGAGCTTTTTTATAGCCCATAGACATGATAGACTTGAATGATTTATTAAGATTGTTCACATAGTTTTTAGGCTAGTAGGTTTATGAACTTGCATTAAACTAGGGTCATAATTGATTGCTTGTGTTTCATGCATAAAACTGAAATTTCAAGTGGTTTAATCTTCACAATAGTTTGAGTATTTTTTTGCTTTATGTTGTCTAGTTTTTTACTATGATTGACCCATCTTTTAGAAGCAAAAAATCACTTTGCATGATTTTTCATTTATGCTTCATGTTTTATTCAATCTTGGTGGCCTTTGATGCCCATTACTTGTTCTTTTGTTTTGCAGCTCAACATTTCTTCCATGGACTTGCTTTCTACCATGTCACCGTGTCTTGCTTTACCGGCACACGAGGATGTGCGCCAAATTAGGAAGGGGGGAATGTTAGCAGCGGCTAACACATGCTACACCATTTATGCACCAAGTTGTGGATGTGCCATATTGCACAATATTTACTTTTCATTGTATAGGGCTTGGGCTCATTTAGGAGTTCCAAAGTTGTATGAGTCTAGGCTAGAGAGCTCACTTTATCCCATAGTTGAAGGGTTTGAGGCCCAAAACTATAAAAGAGCCCTATTCTTAATGAGAGACAATTCTTGAGTGGTCCTTTTGAGAACTCTCTCTCTAGAGTAGCTCTTGATGGCCTAGCCTTTGAGCTTAATGCCCATGCTTAGAAGGCTAGTGCTAATCACATGTAATTAGTGTAATCCTCTCTTAATTAATCTAGTCTTCATTATGTTGTCAATCATGTTTATCTACTTTCCTTCATTGTTTTGAAGTGTTGATCTTCTCTAATCTAACTCTTACTTATGCTAAGCTACTCCGATTAGTGGAGTCCTTATCTAACTCTCTTGATTAAGCGGAGTGTGCGTACTCGTGATTGAGGGATTAGAGTTTTCCTCTAATGGTGTGCTTGTGTGTGTGTAGGTTTAAGAAGCCTTGAGCGTACTAGCCATATCTGTACACGCAAATAGATGATGGTTAGAGTGCAAATATTACAAGGGTCGTGTTTTTGTGCATAATTTGTTTTTATTATTTTGTGTTATGGCTCTTGCTCTTTTACTTTTTTATCTTGTTTTTGTGAGTATAAGGCCTTATATATACATTCCCTAAGATTGGAGATGGAGAGGTCAGGGAGGAAGGTTGAGAGGGAAGCAAATGAATGACGGATGTCAGTAAACACTCCCCCCTTCCTTGGGTAGATCATTCTTTTTGGAATGATGTCGTCACCTTTTGAAACCAATTGTTCCAAGTTGTTATGGGTAAAGGCTTTAACCAATAGTTTTCGATCACCCTATGTGTTTCATCTAGTTGCAAGGGTGGTAAGGTACTCTCCCATGATTTTATTTGCAACATTGTTGGAGGTGGTGAATCTACAACGGGAGGTGCAAACTCTTTCTTGCTTGTATGGATATGTCCAATGGTAGGTGGAGGTTGTGTCGAAGCTTCTATTTCCGTATAGGAACTACATGAAGAGCAAGAAGCTTCATTTGCTTTTCCTGTTCCTGAGCTAGGTGGAACAAATCGTTCTTTCTTTGGTACCCAAACTAGCTCTGGAGCAGGTGTGTTGCATTCCGTGATTTTTTCCTTTCCACGATTTTCAATTTGTTTTGGAGCCACAGGATTTGGTTTACATGGGTCAGGTGACAGGTAAGAGTACAATTTACGTTTGGGCACCCAGATTTGATCATTTCCTTTGTAGTATCCTTGGGCTTTTAATAGTCGTTTAGGAATCCAGCGCCACGTTTTCTTACATTTCTTGGAGCGAGTGGGACGTTTCTTACGAGGCTTCCGTTTTTTAGCATCAGCCATGGTTACTAAAGAAGCTTTAGGGACCCACTTGTATGCTTTATTTGTTATATTAGGATGGTTCTTGTGTGTCTCAAGCTTTCTTTCAACTACATCAGTTGAAGATCTAGAGAGTTGGGCTATGGGGACGTATGGTTCAACCTCCTGGACATGCAATGTCTTGGGTTTTATTTCCTTAGGCAATATCTCAGGGACTATGGCTTGAGTGGTAGGGATAAGAGTTGGTTTTTGCGTTGTGACACCTCCAGTCCCCCAATCAATAGTGCATTTGGTGGCTATCATCCACGTGCGTCCTAGGTTTATATTACCCTCCATAGTTCCAGTAGGCATGACCAAAAAGTCTTGAGCTACAATTCCATTGTCATAACTGACAGAAGTGTGCCAGATTCCAAAAACCATAGTTTTTTTCTTGTTGACACCCTTGACTTGGATAATACTCTCAGATAGAGGTGGCTTCCCTAACTGACACCACACCCCATAGGATAGTAGATTATATTTAGCACCCATGTCCAATAAGGCGTTATATAGCACTTTTCCATAGGCACTATTTAACTCAATAGGGTATCGTAGAGGTGTGTCAGAGTCCAACCAATCCTCTTCGATTTCCACGTGGAATGCATTTGTGACTCCAAGGTTAGCCTCTCGTTTTTGTCTTATACGTTGTTGTCGCTCCTTAGCCTCATCTTGAGCTTGTATCTTCTTTAACTCGGTTTGTGCTTTGGCGGCCTTCTTTTGACGAATGGCCCGTAGTTCTTCTTGGCTTAAAGGATCATAATATCTTTTGAATTTACTCCCATTGAGGAATCCAATGGTTTCAACTCCATCAAGAGTTTCCACACGAAGGGTACCTTGTGGGGTAATTTCACATACTCTATATGGTCCTTTACCAGCATATTTCAACTTTTTCTTCTCTTTATGTACTCCATACATAAGGACTTTATCACCAACTTTGATGTCCTTTTCCTTCACATGGCGATCAAACAACTTCTTTCTCCTATCCTTTTCCACAAGAGCATTTTGCACAGTCAACTGTCACTCTTCGTCTAGTTTTTCTAAGATATACAAACGCTCGGTTAAGGGGTTACCATTCCATCCTTCTTGCGAAGCTACCCTAAGACTAGGAATGACAAACTCCCAAGGCATAACCGCTTCTTGGCCGTATACCATTTTGAATGGCGTACAATTAATAGCCACTTTATAAGCAGTACGATAAGCCCATAGAGCAGATGTCAACTTCAAATCCCAATCAGTGCGATGAGCTTCTACCGTCTTGGTTAAAATAAAGATTAGAGTCTTGTTGGTGCTCTCGGCTTGTCCATTAGCTTGCGGGTAATAAGGTGTAGACTTATGGTGGGATATCATAAAGGTGGTGGTAAGCTCTCTTATTACCTCATTTATAAAATGGGTACCATTATCACTAACAATTTCAAAAGGGCAACCAAATCTTGTGATAATGTTCTCAAAAAGAAACTTAGCTGTTGTCCTCGCGTCAGCTTTTTGTGAAGCCTTAGCTTCATCCCACTTTGTTACATAGTCCGTAGCAACTAGAATATATCGAGATTGAGTGTTGCGAGCTGCGGGACTAATTGGACCTACAAAGTCTAAGCCCCATTTTTCAAATGGTTGGGTTACTTTAATAGGATGTAAGGGCATTCTGTCTTTGCACTGTGTGGTCTTGTAACGTTGGCACTCATCACACCCTTTTGTAAAAAGTGATGCATCCTTAAATAAAGTTGGCCACCAATAGCCTGATTGCAGCACCTTTCTAGCAGTTAGTTCTCCTGAAAAATGTCCTCCTGCTATGCCCATATGTGCTTCTTGCAAGATATACAAATATTCATCCTCGCGGGCACAACGCCTAAGAATATCGTCCTTGCCTAGTCTATACAGGGTTCCGGCAATCAAACAATAGGGTTCACATTCTTTTACTAGCCTTCGAGCGATATCCTTACGAAGTTCCTTGGGTGGAAAACCATTAACTAAAAAGTTAACAATGTTCTCACTCCATTCAGGCATAGTCTCAACTATGAATTGGGAAGTATCGGGTAATTCATCATCAACTCCTGTAGGGGCTTCACCATTGGGTATGCGAGACAAATGATCAGCCATGACGTGCCTTTTACCGGGTCTCACTACAATCGTGAAATCAAACTCTAGAAGAATTAACAACCATCGTGTGATTCTTCCTGTGGAGCATGGCTTGTTTACCAGATACAGCAACACTTGATGATCCACATAAAATACAAACTTGTTTGCTAGAAGGTAGTTGCGAAATTTCTTTACTGCATAAACCATTGCTAAACCTTCTCGCTCTGTAGTGGTGTAGTTCCTTTCAGCATCGTTCAATTGACGGCTTGCAAAGCTAATGGGATAGTCCAATTTATGTTCTCCTGGTTGAGTGAGAACACACCCAATAGCAAAGTTTGATGCATCAATATGCACATGGAAAATGAAATCCCAGTTAGGTGTCCTTAAAATCGGAGCACTTGCTAGTGTTTTCTTCAATTGTTCATAGGCCTGGTCACACTCTTCAGTCCATTTAAATTCAATGAGAAGCTTGTACAAAGGACGTGCTATCTCAGCGAAAAATAAAATAAACCGTCGATAATAACCCACGTGTCCCATGAACGTTTGAACTCCCTTGTAATTGGTTGGTGGTGGTAACTCTAGAATCACTTTAATTTTGCTCTCATCGGTTGAGATACCATTCTTAGATACTATATGCCCTAAAATAACTCCATGCTTGACCCAAAATTGGCATTTGAACGGGTTCAATGAGATATGATATAACCTACACTTTTCAAACACCTTCCGCAAACATGATAGATGTTCTTTCCAAGAAGAGTAAACACAAAGGTCGTCTAAGAAAGCTTCACAAAACTCTCTCAAATATTCTTTAAAAGCAGTGTTTATTAATCGTTGGAATGTAGCAGGGGCATTTGTTAAGCCAAAAGCCATCACACGAAATGCAAACACGCCAAATTCTGTGATGAAGGCAGTTTTAGCTTGGTCCTCTAGCGCTATCGTGATTTGGTTGTAGCCTGAGTACCCATCTAGAAAGGTATAAGCTTCCTTGCCTGCAACTCTTTCGAGTACATGTTCGGAATATGGTAGGGGGTAATGGTCTCTTCTAGTAGCTGCATTAACTTTTTTGAGGTCCACGCACACCCTGAGTTTCCCATTCTTTTTTGGCACGATAACTATTGGAGACACCCATTCAGAGTGTTCAATAGGATATATGAACCCACATTTGATAAGATTTTCTAGTTCTTCTTGAATGATCTTTGCGTACTTAGGATTCATCGGGTAGGGTCTTTGTTGTACGGGCTTCGCAGTGCTAATCATAGGGATTGTATGTTGGACCACAGAAGGTGGAACACCTTTCATATCATGGTATGTCCAAGCGAATATGTCCTTGAATTCCTTGAGAAGCTCTTTGAGGACCGCCTCTTCAACTTCTGTGAGGTCTTGGGCAATAAAAACAGGTTTTGATTCTTCACCGGGGTCGGCTAATTCTATTTCTTTAACTATTGCCGGACCATCATAAATTCCATTATTCCCATCGATAGGTATTCTTTGGGCTTTTGTGTACACAACCTTTGCTTCCCCTGTGGTGTAAGATTTGAAATTTTCTGGTGCAGGATGTAAGTCTGTGGATTCTGGTTATGCTTTGGTCTGTGCTTCTATTTCTGCTTTCTTGTGTTGTCGAGCTAACTCTTGGTTTTGACGCCTCCTTGCAGTGCGGCTCAACTTTGGCTTGTCTATGATCTCTAATTGGGCTATGCCATGGGGTCGTGGTCTACACCACATAACATTTTGGAGATATTCACCCCAATCGTCTACCAGTTTTCGATGAGCATCACATGCTCCTATATAACTGAGCCATTCTGCTGAGGATCTCTTCTTTTTTATCCTAGCACGTACATTGGATCGATATCGACGCCTCTTAAAGTTTTTCTTTTTCTTATTTGAGACCTGCTTTTGATTTGCATTTAGATCTGGCTCACTAAAGGAGTCCTCGTTGGTGTCCTCTTCACTCTCGGAGGAGCTATCATAGGTTGATGTGCTCGGTCCTTCCGAATGTTTTGACTCTGAACTTGCTCCACTCTCTAATTCATGAGATTCAGAATCCGTTTCACTCTGGGAGTCAGTGTCTGAGTCGTGTTGGTCAAAGTCTTCTATTGAGCTATCGGTGTCACTGTCAGATTGGTCTACAATTGCCTTGCCCTTAGAAGATGCATGTATGGCACTTATCATGTTCAGAGGTGCAATTTGTGGTACCTCTTCCCCCTCTGGTGTGACCCAAGTGGTTCCTCTATTTCCCCTAGGTATCTATGGTTGCAGCTAGGTGTACCCAGTCCACGTTGTCTGATTCCGTCATACCCGGTAACACATCCATGTAAGGAGAATCTTGGCCAATGTCTGTATCCTTCTTACAAGTGTAACAATATTGTAGTGGGGCCGAGTGAACTGTGGTGTCAGAGCGATGATCAATAATGGTTTTACTCCCTAAGGGGTGTACCTTACCAGTCACCAAATCCACTCTAAGGACAGAGTCTTGGAATTGCAAATAGACATGATTTTTAGACCAATCATGAACCATTTGTGCTTCCCTCCTGAATGGTCATCCTAAAATCATTTCATATGACATAAGGTGTTTAGAGAAATCCATTACAATGAACGTATGTCGTACCTTGTGTCCTAGAACTTTGATCTTAAGATCCTTGAGCATCCCCATAGGTTTGGCTATGGTACCATTTGCCATCTTTACCACAATGTTAGTAACACTGAGGCGGGGTTTTCCCATGGATTCCCAACAATCTTTTGTAACGATGCTAACTCCCGCACCACCATCAAGAATTCCCTTTATAGTTAATCCCTTGGTAGTGATGGGTAGGGTCGCATTAGACTCGTCGCCTTCAAAATACTGCCCTAATTCGTTAATGGGTACCTCGATCACAGACTCGTGTCCATCTAAGTCAAGTGATTGCACATGATTTTCCTCATCAATCATAATCGAGTCAGGCCTATTTGGTTGTGCAAATTGCGGTAATCCCGTTCGTAGCTCTCCGTTAAGGAATGCTCGAAGTGCAAGGAATAACTCAGGATCTCCATACAGCTTTGCTATGATCGTGGTTCGGACCTCAGAAGACATGAAGTCCACTAGTTTGGAAACATTCATTGGCATTTTGCAGGGTGTAGGTCCTTGACTAGGAACTGGTGAGGATGGAATCTCATATTCCTCAATGGGATCAGGTATTCCTTTGTTAAACATCCTTTCCAACAAGAAAGGTGTATGCTCACTTTTTGATGTCCCGTCCTCACTCCCTTGTTGGATGATACTAGATATGGCTAACGGTCTATGGTTCATGTGGGGTGGATGAACTTGCGTGGGAAACACTGTGTCATGAATTTTGACATGCATGGGTTCTGGTTCTAGTTTCCTTTGAGTCTCCTCCACTAAACCTCTTAGATGTTTCACCTGCTCAATCTCGTCTACTGGGTTTGGGTACGTCCCAATCTTCTTTTTATGATTCTTCCCTTTTTGCCCCTGCGGTTTATCTTGGGGGTCTTGGATTGGATTTGGAAACACTTGTGGTGTTTTTAGAGGCTCTTTATGGTTTTCTCTTATTCGGTTTTCATTTGGTTCCATGTTACGGTTTTCTTTGTCGGTCTTTCCCTTTGTGGTATTGGTTCTAGTCTCCATTGTCTCGAGTGAATCTGAATCATCCTCGAGGTCATTCATATACACGGGGTCATCTCCTGTTCCTATGTTTGTTTTGGAACTTGGCTTTGAATTTCCCGTATTCTGCCACCTCTTCCTTCGTGTCTTCTTTTTCTTTGCTTGGATAACTGACGCGGTATCTCTCTCTTCGAGGATATGGCCTGGCCCTTGAAGCATGGACCGTGTAATCGCATAAGCGGGTGCGACGGGTGGTATTGGCGATGTCACACTAGCAATTTCGACCAAATTTAGGGGTGTGATTTTAGGCGCATTTGGGTTATAGGGGGATTGGGCAATCAAGTGATCTATGCCACAACGATTACATGTGAGTATTGGCATTGCAGACGTGCTCCCTTGATTCATTTGCATCTGTGCAGCATTCTTTTGCAGCCTAATAGGGCACTCCGCTGCCCGATGTGGTCCACCACACTCATAGCATTGAAGAGGTGGCCTCCTAGCCTGGGTGTTGATATTTTGACCTCTGGATGCGAGAGCAGCAGCTTGATAAACCGGCTTGACTTGCCCCCAACAATCTTCGATGTAGTATATAGGACACTCTTCCAATATATCAAGTCCGTAGGCAATACTAGTGTCTATTTCCTCCTCACAGCCATCTGCATAAGCATTAGATGGCTCGCAACCCACTTGGTTCATAGGGGCGACTCTTGGATGCGGGGGCTGCGGTACTAGCACAGGAGGTGGTAGCGGTGTAGCTTGTACAACATTTTGAGATCTAGGGACCATGTGTTGCGGTAGTTGCTCAACAGGCGGAGCATGCATCAATACAGGAGCTCGAGGTGCATCCATCCAGGCTACAGGTGGTCTATTTGCCATCATACGTTTGATCATTAAACAATCCTTAGCTTGGTGACCATACCTACCACATGCGTTGCAAGTTCCATTAAATTTTACTCTAAACGTAGGGCACTCACTAGTGCTATGTGGACCTAAGCAAATGGAACACCATTGTTGCTCCCTTCTTGGGTACATGTGACTATTTTGAGGGGGTCGATTATCCTTAAGAGACTCTTGGATTGCCTTGGTGAGGTCTGTCAAGAATGTCTCAAATACCTTTGGCTCATTGGAAATGGGCTTTGCAGTCATGGGTTCATAGTCAATGGCTTGTGAGCTAGTGGATCTCGTGTCAGTAGACACCCTCATGCCTGCTATCATCAAGTTGTCCTCTAATTGGATTGCATTAGCAGTGACATCTTCCCAGGTTGTGATACCTCTAATCACAAGTCCATTATAGATTCATTCATTCCTCAACCCTCGAATGAATCGATCAAGCAGTTGGTTATTGTTGAAGCGCTCATTTACAGGGCAGCGAGAGTTTAAGTGCTTTAGACGACTAATGAAGTCCCTTACTGACTCTCCTTCCTTACGTTCGGCCTTCTGTAGCTGAGATGCTACACCCCAAAGCACACCTTCTCGTATGTACTCCTTTAGAAACAACCTTCGAAGGGTAGGGTAGATTGTTTTCTCGTCCACCCTTAGGGTTCTATACCAATCTCCAGCCTTCCCACTTAATGTCAAGCTTAAGGCATTGCACTTATGTAGTTCGTTGCGTCCCCTAAGGAATCACATACTTGTTCAAACACTTCAATGTGTTTTCTAGCATCTTCGTCCCCATTGAATTTTTGCGTGAGTTTGGCAATTTGTACTGCCTTACTTCTAGGCTCTCTTTGAGATGCATGACGCATATTTTCCGCGATAGATCGACCTATGGTTTGAGCAAACGCTGCCAAGTCACCTATGTGAGGAGGCAGGGCCGGTGGAGGTACTCTTGGAATCATATGTGGGAGAGGGACGGGTACCGGTCTTGGCATATGTGTGGATGATGCAGGATATGGAACATAACCGGGCATAGGTCCACTCGGATAAGGGCTAGGGAGCGGCACTCGAGGAGCATAAACAAGTGGTACAATTGGAGGTGTGGGGGCCATGTGTGCATAAGGGGCTAGAGGCACATACGGTCGAGGCCCCATATTAGGTACTACGACACTAGGTAGTGGCACTGCGCTAACCGTAGATGTCATCGGTACATTCTCTGTCAGGCCTATCCCTGGAGTGAGCACTGTGTTTTCCTTAATAGAGGGTTGAGCCAAGTTAGGGAAGCTAAAGTTGTCGCTCGGAGGCTCAGATTGCATAGAGACCCCAGGTGAAATGACGTAAGATGGGTCCATGGGACTCATTAGAGGAGTCTCCATTTGTGATAGAGTAGGCTTGGGTGGTTCTACCTTGTGTCCCCGCTGAGGGTCTAGAGCCTATCGTGGATGGGTAATGGGTGTCCGTATGAACAGAGGCACCCTCAATATGCTCGTGTTCTAGCACCCGCCCAGAGCGTAAGTGCATGTGCTTTTGATACCCTAAGGTGTCAAAAAGCTGCTCTAGGAGGCCTTGTGACTAGTTTTTTGCGTGTTTTTTGTTTGTTTTTTTGCTAGATTTTTTAGAGCGTGTCGTGGAATGGGCCGTGTGATAGCTTGAAACGAGCGTATCGCTAGGAGGGACGCGCTATGCTTTACAACCCACCGTTTGGTTCTATTTTGCTCCAGAAAAGCCCGAAACAGTCTTTTCCTAGCTGGGGAACTAGGCTCCAAATAGCAAGTCCTAGTGTGCAATGAAGGAGAGGAGAGTGTAGGACTTATCCCACATTCCTCACTCCCTCCTTGTGAGTCTAGCCTATATATATAGGAGTGAGACTACCCTATATCATAAGACAGAGACAGAGCCTGGGCCTGGGCTTGGGATTGGGATTGGGTCAAATGATCCCGATCTCACTTTTATACAACCCAACCCATCCGTTTTTATAACCTCCCCCTCACTCATGTTTTTATTTTTTGATTTTTTTAATTTTTTTAATTTTTTTTAATTTTTTTTTAAATTTCTTGGATATTATTTGGTACGCGTTGACCTCACCTAACTATTTACTGTCTCACCTACCTACTGACCTGCTAATCAGTGGTTCACTTAATTACTAACCTGCTTAATTAACTAACTATGCGCCTAACTGTGCACAAACCAGAAAACACAGAAAATGCAAAAAATTGAAACTTGACAGAACTGTGCAGTGCAAACCAGAAAATGCAGAAAACGCAGAAACGCAAGAAATGCTAACTGTGTAAGCTGAAATCTGAGCTTAATAGAACTAGCAAAACAGAGCTTAACAGAACACAGAAAACTTGAATGCAGTCAACAACATTGTGTCTTTCTCTACTATTTTTGCATAACAACAATAATCAAACTTAAGCCGCGCCTTTCCTACATAAAAAATAGCTTCAATACAATTTACAGGTCGCCATTGGAGCTTCACGCGCAGCAGCTCCCCGGCAGCGGCGCCAAAAATGTCACGGCTAGGGACTTGCTACGCGCCGTGTGCGAGCCACAAAGGCTTCTATCACACAGTCATATAACAGACAAGGTCACAAGGAAGAATGGTGTGTCACTCACCTTCCTGCGTAGTTGCGAATGAAGGATTCCCGCGCCGCGAAGAAGAGGGAGACGCCGCTACGCCGCGCTCAACCGCCTCGCCGCCGTCGTGCCGCCGCAACGCTCGATCACACACACACTCTCACACTCTCTCTCACACGTACACACACACACGCAAGGAGATGGTGAAGGAGAAGGTGGAGATGGAGCAAGAGCGGCTTCTATTGCACAATGAGAGAATGAGTAAAAATTAGGTTTAGTGGCTTTTATATGAGCTCACCCCATTCACACTTGGGAGCCCATACTTAGCCAACTAACTCCTTGAATATTCCAGTTAGAGTGCGCCTGTCATCGACGATCACCCTTACCCTGTTCCTATTGGTCCGACAAGCCCGGTACCTGACTCTAAATAATACAACGTTTATAGATCATAGGGTGTCCGTGTGCCGTGAGGGTTAACACCCAACATCATCGAGGGCATGTTATGTGCAAGTTGATCTTCAGGGGTAGAGTTTGTGCAGTCAAACCAAAGATATGATCTAAGTTCAAGTTTTGAATTGTTCTAATACGGGAGATGCATGCTTGGAGATTAATATATACAATGAAAATCACCTTAAGCAAAGAAAATTCCTTAGTCAGCTTTGGTCTACAGTTTCTCCTTGGCAGAAAGTGGCTTTGATTCTTACATATTGAGAAACAAAGATTATTCTTTGTTAGCACATAGATAGCATCAAGAGCCTACATATAGCCTTTGATGTAATTAGTTTGGTGTCGTTTTTCACTTTTTTGATAATTTTGGACATCCATAGGCCTAAGCCATTGTAATTCTTTTGACTGTTGGATTATTTTGTAACTGCTATGTGATTATGAGCCAGACAAAGTGGGGCTACATGATTCTAGATAGTATCAAGCAATCCTAGGTTGCTGTGAGTTACAACTTTTTCTCATTTTCGAACCCTGAACCTTTGGCTACATTTTTTTATAAAACCTAGAGGAGACTTTTTGGATAACAAGCATTACCCCATTGACTTGCAGAGCACTGTGTATTCTCCTCCTCTTTGCGACATTGTGATTTTCTCGCAATTAAATTGTGTTTTTGTTGTTGCTCACCTACTCCTTAATCTGCTCATAACTCTAGATTTACATAACAAAACTACATTTTAGGTGTCAAAAAAAGTTCGATCAAATCTGTCTTGTAGATAATAAGTGCAATTTTGGCAAGTGGTCAGAAGAGGGATTTAAGGGTTCAAGCATATGTTTTTAGATGATATTATCCCGTCTCATAAGTTTTGTCTTGATTAGATATTGTTTGCTTGGTAAACTGATGAGATTTGTTTGCGGTGTTGTAGATATCTTCTGATGCCATGACATCAGTAGGTGTTGACTGTGTGAGATAATTATTGAGTGTGTTTTCTAAGAGATTGACAACCTCTTTTAGACTCCATGCACTAGTTGAGTCTACTTTCTCCCATAGTATAACATATATGTTTGTGGTTCTCACTATCACTACAAAAAGATAGTGAGGCTTGGCATTTGAAGAGCCCCACATTTTGGCACCATTGCCAGAGAAGAGGTGACCTAAACTAGGGAAAAACCTCAATGCTTAGTAGGATTTTCCAAAAACTTCTTCTACGTTTTCTTGGAGTACAAAAACCAACTTTTAGAAATCGCACGGCTAAGGTGTGTCTACTTAAGTTGCATAGAGATGTCTTGGGAGTAGCCGTACATGTTAGACAATGTCATTTTTTAGTGGTTGATAGATTAGACAATGTCAGAGTCTGAGGATTGATGCACTTTTCAGCAAGAAACACAAATAAACAAGTGTTCATGGACACTTTCCACTATTTTGTGCCTGATGTGATTAGGAGTAGGGTAAGTAGGATGGAGGAAGGTTTTCAATCTATCTCACTCTCTGAATTGACACCACTGAACTGCTTGCAATTTGTTTTAGATTCGACACTCATAAGGTGAGTCTAAAGCTTCAAAATAACATTTATGGTCATCATTGATCTTGGAAAAGCTATGACAACCCATGGGTAAGTAAAAAAGGAACATTCTAGAATATTTTCAAAGTTTATCCCAAATTCAACTTATTATCTCCCCAGTGGATGCATGCAAAAAGTGAGTGTAACTGGCTAAACGTGTGTGTAATAGCTTGTATAAGACTTGGATGCCATCAAACTCCCAAAGAAGTGCACCTTTTTTTCTTAGGGTTGAAAATGAACTTTTTTCACATGAACAACTTGTTTAGATAATAAGTGAACACTTTTGTGAAGGCACAAGTGGTTGTAACTCCATTTGGATGCCAAATTGGGGCAAAACAGTCCATTCTCTAAACAAACACACAACTAAGGGTGAAAACACTCAAAACTAAATAGAACTTGACCAAACCTCTTGACAAGTCTTTAAGCACCTTGTTGCAATTGTGGGAGATGAAAACTTGGAAAAAAGTGCAAAAAATCATCACCAAGATATTTAGCGCGCTTAATATCTAGGGGCTAAAAAAGAAAGCTTTTGACATTTTCTCAACTCCACTGGCATCAGCATAGTGTGAAGAGGCTCAGATTCAAGTTTTGTAGAATTTGGACTTGTAAGTTGTTAGATAGGCTCAGAAACCTTTGAAACCAAACTGTAGACACAAAATTTGGCAAATTTTTTTAAAAGCTGAACCAAACCTCACGAAACTTGAATTGTGACTTGCTTAGAGTGCAAACAACTAGTACAAGCCAAAAAAGTTGCAAAATCACCTTATTTTGACAGTGAAGATATTAAGCGTGCTTAATATCTCCTACCCTAAAAATTGGACTTTTTCACGGTTTTTCAAAAGGGATTGGGTCTAGGGAAGTAATAGAGTGCTTGTGTGAAGTTTCAAGTGATTTGGACATTAATTGACTTACATGACCACCAAAATTTCATCTGAAGCTACCAGATACGAAAATTGTTGGGGATTGAGACCAAATTGGCAAAAACTTGAAAATACTCATTCAAGGATTGTTGGGGATATACTTGACAAGAAAAAGTGCAAAATTATCAGTTTTTGACCTAGTAGATAATAAGCGCCCTTATTATCTCCTACTAGCTAGAAAGGTCAAAATTGATATTTTTTTGGTCCAGATAGGTAACACTACAAGACATGCTTAAGACTTGTGCGACCTTAGCATTGAAAATACACGGGGATGTTTTTATCCCCGGTGTCGCTAAGGTCATCTCTATGAGCATCGCAATGATACCATCTCTATGGACGTCGCTATAAGCATCACTATAGGTGTCTCTATAAGCGTCGATATATAGCAACACCCATAGCGATTGTGCAAGTTCCCAATATAGCGATGTTGGTAGAAATGCTATAGATCCCAAAATAGTGATGCTTATAGCGATGCAGGAGGATTAAGAAAATTGGTGGCAGGGCATTGGCCATATTGAACATAATACATCCAAAAAAGAGATGCAAAATTGACAAAAGAAAACAAAAGTGAATTGACAAAAGCATAGCATAATGAAAAGATCATGGGGAAAAAAAACTTGAACACATTGATTGATTGTTAAGCTGGATCCAAATGTATGAGTTACAATACAATGGCCATTATGGAAAAATGTAGAACTAAAGTATATTGTTATGAATCATTCACAAGATTGACTTATACATGTCATCTCCTAATACATGCTATGTAGAAGTAAGACTAGTGCTATCTAGGACTAATCTAACATCGGCTAATCTGACGTCTCATCGTGTGCCAACGTTGTATCTATCAAATTCTGTAAAACAAAACAATAAGAATTTCTATAAGTAAAAACATACAAATATAAAACAATCTAACAGCTACAAATTTTAGAGTGTAAAGTTAAGTAATTACCAAGTTGGTTCGAGAGCTCAAAATGTCCACAAGGGCGTTTAGGCCCTTTCTGCCCGCATACTCGAGCTGATTCGGTGTGGGGTCATGCCTAGTCATTGACCACTGTTCAAGACATACAAAAAAATATTATGTTAAAATTTAAGATTACAATTACCCAAAACTAATAAACCTAGAGAGAAATGCAATAACACTTACAAAGTCAGCCTCAAACAATGCCCATCTGCCGCTCCCCAAGTGGTGTGAACTCCTTGCCTCTAATCGCACTCTGGCCGCCTCCCTTTGTTGCTTCCACTTGTTGGGATTCTTGCATGTTTCTTGATTTGCAATCTTCCAATCTTCTTTAGCTAGCCAAGCTAGCCTGCTCCACCCATGTTTTATTGCTTTTTGTACTTCAAAGCGCTTGTGCTTGTAGTACTTGCTCATTTGCACACTCATTAAGTCTTCATTGAAGCACTCTTCTTGATTTGCCATGGGAAACTCTTCATGCAACATACTGATGACTTTGTTTTTCGATTCATTGGGCACTTCATTCCAGGTATTAAATATGAAGTGTCAAAAAACCTAAGAGTATAGGCCGTGCATGTGCAAAATCACCTTCTTGCCGTCATCATCCAAGATCAAGTTACTGCTGATGTTGATTAAGTACAACAAGCCCTCTTGCCCATTGCGATTGAACCTAGGTGTTGCTGCAGGCGTCTTGGCAGAGGTCTTGAGTGGCATCTCACTAGGGGTCATGACTGTAGGTGTCTTGAGGGAAATTTGGGCTCCAAAGCGAGGAGTGTTGAGTGGGGTGAGTCACGGAGGAGCAGCAAGTGGTGTGTAGATAGAAGTGGCCAATGGTCAAGCACAAGCTGGAGTAGAGGGCAATGTCGTGGCTGATGTGGGGGCAGGCAAAGAAGGGGAATGTAACTTAGCCTTGATGACTACGAGGCTGAAGCATGCTGATCACTTGAAGTAGATGAAGACTTTGAAGGAGTGGAACAACGTGCATGTGAGCCGACGTCATGGTGGACATCATACCTCCTCCTTTGCTCGGGGTCTAAGGAAGCGTAAAAGTCATCTTGATACATACGTGCATTAGAAAAAACACATTTGAACTTGAAACATGTTAATGATGAAAGGAGAAGGAAATCCAAACCGGTTACAATTTGATTCACAATTTAAGTTTCACAAGTTACAGAGATAAGAGGGGGCAAAAATTCTCAAATACAATGTGTATGATAAAAGGGACATACAATGTCTATGACTTCAGGAGGTCTCTCTCTCATCCTTGCATAACTCAACATAACCCCCTATGTTTGTATAGAGATCTACATCTAAGCAAATGTCCTTGTTTCATGTAGGAGGTCATCTGTATGCATCCCTCTTTCAAACACAGTTTTGGGCTTGTCTGGCACCACATCCATGGCTTATTATTTGTTTTCCTCTCCGGTCACCTCCACGGATGCCAAGATGGCTGGAAAAAGATACCTCCGACGTCAAGGTAAGAGAGATTCCGCTTCTGAGAACTTCTATGTGTGTGTCTTGAAAGTGAGGGGGGAGAGGTCTTTATATAGGCTCTTAAGGCCAAGAGAGAGTGTTAAGAATAACAAAAACCAGAGATAAGTTTGCGCACGTTCATGACTTTGTTCGTTATTTGTTTTTTTTTTGCAGGCACTAATCTCAATGTGCAATTTTGAGACTCCAATTTTAAGAGAAGCTTGAAAAAGAAGAAAAGAAGCTCTTATTAAGGGTCAACTCTCATCTTCAATTATATCCATAATGTTTAAATTTTCCATAGTAACCTATTGTTCCCACGTAAATAAGGGCCATAATTAATAGTTCTAGGTTTGATTTTTTGATTTGATTGTTCTGATAAAACTCTCTATGACTTAACAACAAGCAAATCTTAAACATTTTTACAAAGTAAATGAAATAGTTTTTATTGAAAAATATTGGGTGCATCACAATCTCCCCAACTTAGGGATTCAAGATGTTCTCATCTTGAGAAAAAGTGAGGGTAGTCCTACTCTCAGTACTAGATCATCTACCATTATGCCCAAAAGGGTAGTTTCTTCAATCTGCTTCAGCTGCTACTACTGCTCTATTAATTTGAAATGGGCAACTATTTTGATAATGTCCCAACTCTCCACATTCAAAGCATCGAACATCCAAGAATGGATGATTTTGTGCATTAGCGGCATTAGCTCTTTGTGGTTGTCTATCGTTGAAGCTTTGATCCTGTTTGACTTGCTCCTTCATAAAAGGTTTAGCTCGTAGTAAATCATCTTGTACAATGGTAGGTTTTAGGGCTTCCAATTGCAAGCTAATTAGTTCTCTTAAAACTTGGTAGATATGGGCTACCTACTGCTCTATGGTCATTGGTGGAGAGTAATGCCTAATCTTTACAAACTTCAAGTAGTACTCTTCCAAGGATAAACTATATTGTTTCAAGCTAAGGAACTCATTCATCTTTAACGCTTTATGGGTAGGCAGTAAGTATCTTTCCTTCACTGCTTATTTCCCTCCAACACCGGGAGTTTTCCAATACTCCCATTGTCACAAGAATGTTGTTTCCACCAAAGTTTTGCTTCCCATGAGAGACGCATTGCTCGATTTGTAGGTATGGTCCTTACAACAGAGAAGTAATCATCCATAGCTTCAGTCCATACTTCCATATCCTTTTCAATATCGTCACCTTCTTCTTTAAAAGAATGTGGTTGCATTTGTTTGAGCAACAATTTCTTCTCCTGAATTTTTGTGTAAATAGCATTGTTTTGAGGGTTTTTCAATATATGAGTGATATGAGGGTTTCCTTGAGTGTACACACATATATAAACATCAATGTTTATAATAACTCAAAACTTTAACGCATTTTCCAAACTTAGACTTATCTAGTCCACTAAAATCTCAATCACATAACCAATCATGACCAATCCATTGAAACTCAATCACATGACTTAACCAATTGTGACTTATCCAGTCCATGAAAACTCAATCACAAGACTTATCTAGTCATGGCTTATCCAATCCACCAAAAACTCACTTACATGACTTAACCAGTCAAACAATTTTTTTGAAACAAAAAACTCAATCTCTTAGTCATAAAGTCATCAAAATTTCATATAGGGGACCAAAAAATTTCTCAATGAGAACATATAATAGAGATTTCAACCATATCTATGATACACATTGACTGGCATGTTGTAATATCTCTGCGAGTTGAGTAATGGGTATAGAAAATGATACACACAAGGAAGCTCAAAGTAGTCAATGAAAACCTTTAACCTAAGGCTCTAATACCAATTGTGAGGTCCCCAACCCAGAAAATTGGGACGATTTGATAGATGACCTTCCTTTATTCTCAAATTCCATTGACAATCACGTTTTTCATTTCAAGTTTATTTGACAATTTTAGCAATCTTTAGAGTTTTTTCAACCAAATATGTGTCATAGCATAAAGTATCTATTTAATGTAATTTTCAATCATCATAAGACTCCATATATGTGTGGTTGACGGAGAGAGAAATTATAAATTCTAGAGAGATAGTATTTATGCGCGTTACCATTGGAAGAAGAGATCATAAATCCTTGAGAGAGAGAGTGACTTCTCTTCTAGAGAGATAAAGTAAAATCATAGAGTTGTATATCACTACGGAGAGAGAGAGAGAGAGAGAGAGAGAGAGAGAGAGAGAGAGAGAGAGAGAGAGAGAGAGAGAGGGCATAACGTCGTGAAAATGTAAACAAATAAAATCACCATTTCACAACTCATGCCATTAGAGTCAAATATGCTCGCAGCGCATGTGATCAGAGTCAAATAATCCACAGCATATAAACATGCGATAAAGTAAAAAAGCATGCAAAATAGAGACAACACTATTTTCAGAGTTAAATAATCCACAGCATATATAAATGTGATGAAGTCAAAAATCATGCCAAATAGAGACAATATTATTTTTCCCAAGCTTGAGCTTTTTGAAACAACGTAAGTTTGAGGATGTAAGTACATTCGCTAAACTACCACAGGATAAGATCAAAATTAGAGTACAAAAAAGGATAGTCGCCATAAATGTAATGGTCACTCTAAAAGGTAAGTAATTTGCTCCCAAATAGCTTGCAAGTTGCTTCATGTCTTTTGCTTGAAGTTTGAAATCCTTTGCTACATAAACATTGTTTTTTCAAGATAAATAATCACAAGTGTAATAAACCAAAATAAATATAGAAAAACACTTTAATATCATAGATCAATATTCTAGTTGAGTGAAAGATGCATACCAAACCAGCTGTAATTAAATGGAGGGAGAAATCCTCCTTGGTTGTCCAAGAATAAAGGCGATGTCCATTGGTGAGAGGGTTGGCTAATGAATAATCATGTGCTCCTTAGGTTCAAGTCCGAGCACTTTTGTGTAAACATAGTACATATATTTGCATGCCAAAAAGGTTTTGTTGGTATTCTCTCACTTTTGAAAATCCGGACACGTGCATGTTGGACTCTGTTTTATATGAATCTCATAACTATTTTCAGTGAGAACTCGAAAAACTACATGCTCTTGAGACCTTTTCACTTCATCCAAAAATATAATTGTCGTACTATTACATGCTTCCAATTTCTTCATGGACTCTTTAGAGATTCCATGCCTCCACTTTTTCTTCCTCGAGCTGCCACCACCTTCTTTGCAGTCGCCAGCAAGAGGTTGTGGATTTACCATTGAATTCTCTGTCCGAAATCCACTCTGATGCAGTGTAGCAAGTTCCTGTGTGGAGATATCTGTCCCTCTTGCTTCTGGCCAAACATTTGGAGCAGGAGGTAAATCTTTGACTTGTCTTTTGATTGATTGAGTATGCAAAATATCATGATTACAAAACCATAACCATTGCTGAATTGTTTTACCCTTGAACATTCTTTCGGACCATATACATGGAGCAACAAGACCAATTGAGCGATTATGCAAGATATTGTCACAATTTTTTCTCCCTACTATTCCAAAACATTTTCTTTGACTTTGAATGGGCATTCTCCTGAGGGACCACTGAGTGCGTGGCACATCACTCTCAAACACATTGTTTCTTTGAGATGACAAAGGTGTGGTTGTTTCTTTTTGAGATACAATATCATCATCACTGTCACTAATTTGCAGCGGAATGTTAGAAATACCTGGTCCTTGGGTATCAAACTTGATTCTTTTGGGTCGACCGTGATGGTTTCGTTGCTTAGATTCCATGACATATTCCGGCCAATGGGAGCTACTTGTTCCTGTTCTGCCCCTGTTTTTGCGTTGTACTGTTTCTTTGTCTCCATGAAAAATTGGCTGTGCGTACATGGGAGTCCCTGCAACAGCCTCGTGTAATAGATAGGCCACGTTGGTTGGAGTTGGAGTTTGCTGAGATTCAACTCGAGAAAGCAAGGTCTCCATTGTGGGACCTGTTACTATATAACGCCCAGTAGTATATCCCAAACGCTTTGCACATTGAATATATGAGTTTATAACATCTGATACACATGCATCATACAAGGATATTTTTCTCTTTCCACCTTCACCTGCTAACCAACTGGCATGTACACTTTTTGATAAATTAACATTGGGAATTTGTGCCCGCTCCCATGGACTTAGACCACCCTATGAAATTCAAAAAAACATGAATTAAAATTTATAAATTTCATGTATGAAAAGATTATAAATTTTTCTAAAAATATAAATTGTCATAAAGGTACTTACATCTGTTCCAATTCCTCCCCAGTGTGAAATTCGTTGCTCCCACCATTTAAACCATCTGCTCACTCTTGTGATGCTCTCTGTAGATAGATGCTGTCTCCACCATTTTTGAATTGAAAGTGCCTTTTGAGATGCAAGCACAATGGTCTTACAAGCTCTACATTCCTCACACATATCAATGTGTTGATTTGTTAGATGTTGAGGTATCCACTTTTTAGCATATTTGTCGAGACTCTGCTCCCAATGAAATAGGCATGACTGTTCACATCCCTCCATGATATTATCTGGCCCGCCATTGAAGACTGTTCGAATAGCATTCCAATTTGCACTAGCCTCATCAGACATAAAACTTGCAAAGTCAGCTGCACCATGTCCGTACTTTTCCATTGTTGAATTAAGGTTCTCCCAAAAAATAACTTGAGTCTTTGCATCCCCCTCTTTAGTTTCACATATAGCAATTATTTGTAGTGATCGTATGCTGCAAGATATTCAACATAAACATTTTCACACATCTTCTTTTATTTAATGATAAAAAAATACGAGATATTTAAATACTTAAAGATTACCTTGGATTATAAACTGAGCATGATATTGTTGCCCATCCATCTATTCTATGGGTAAAATCAAAATGTACCCATGCATTTCTTAAGTCACCAGTTTCAGTTCTTTTCATTCGATTTACTAGATCAATCCCAGAACCTGGTCCCTTAGTGGACATTTTAAATAGGAAGCACTTGTCATCCTCTTCACCCTGTCTAGGAAATCTACTCCCATGGAAAAAAGGAAACATGCACTTTTTTTGAAGCAATAAATATTATCATATCCATCCCCAATAACAACACCTTGACTCTTTCTCTCCTTTGAAACAATTGAAGAAAACCTACACGATGCATCACAAGAAAGCTAAATTTATAATAGTTAAAAAATTAACAAATTCAAGGAACAAAATTGAGTTTCTCTTACCCTTTGGTTTGAACCAGTGGCATCATTTCTTCCAAAAACTCATTGAATTGTACATCGGATGTAACTTCAGCTTCCTCACCAATCAAGGAGTGAAGCACAAGTTGTTGAGCCACCAACATTTGAATTTTTCTTGGGCCACCCTTTTCTATTTTTAGTACTGCACCTACCAGTTTTCGCACTCTTGAAATAGCAGCCCTAAAGGTTCCTACCTTAACATTATGACAATGTTTACCAACATGTAATGCCATTCGTGACATTGTACTATCTCTAGGCAAAACATAATAGATTTTGCAGGGACAAGCAACAACACAAGTAACAACCTTCTGACAATAATGACAAGTTATTGTTGTATTCTCTTCCATTGCAAGGTAGTCCTTTTTGACCTGTCTGTCCAAATATCCATGAAAATCTCTACTATTAAATTCTTGTTCCTTAATATAATGAGGACATGTTGAGAATAATTGCACTGCATGCATCCCAAACAGTGGCTTAGACGAATTGTGCATGCTATTGCCATGGTTGTCACAGATGGGCGAGTCCACAAGTGACCATCAAAGCGTTGTTCCATCCCTGTCATTTGTTTTGTTTTATCATGAGTCGCAAGTAACTCAAAACACAAATTTCCATCATAATGTTGTGGAAGTTCAACAACTTGCAAAGGAGCTCCAACAGATCATTTAACTTTTTTGCCCTTGGATTTTGTTGAATCCAAATGACGATTGACTGAGTTTTGAGCTATCCCATATCGTCACCACTACTTTCAAGATGCACAATGCTTAAAACATCTTCAGATATCTCTTTGTCATTTCCTTTCTCATTGTCAGATACCTGTATAAATGTGTCTAAATGAAGCAGCTCAAACAAGCTCGAAAAAGATCCATCTATTAAGAAATGTTGAGGACCTTCAATATCCCACTGTGGTTGCAGTAAGACTTTTGTTAGGCCACAATCACTTTCAATAAGAACAGACAGTGATTGAAAATCGCAAGATGGAGGCAGCAAACTCTGCAAATAGTAAGCACTAAGCAACAATGAGTTTCCCTTCAACTGAATGTCGTGGTTGACTATCTGACCACCAACCTTCCAAGTTATTGTTACTTTCATGTTGGACATATTCTCTCAAGCAAAAGATTACAGGGTGGAGATGCGAGAAAACTGTGGTGGATTAAGTGAAGGTGGTGAAGGTTAATGAAAGTTAAAGATAAGTGGTGAAGGTGGTGAAGGTTAATGAAAGTTAATGAAACTGTGGTGGATTAAGTGAAGGTGGTGAAGGTTAATGAAAGTTAAAGATAAAATGAAGGTTAATGAAGCTGGTGAAGGTTAATGAAAGATGTGAAGGTTAATGAAAGTGAAAGATTGGTAGTTAGACAAAAAGACAGTTGCATAAGATCTTGTGACGACTCAAAGAATAATGAAAATCATAATTGAAGAAGAGCATTTAATATATGACGGTTGTGAATGTATGTGCAATGGAATATGTCATCAAATTTGAGGGGCCATTTAATTTCTAAATGGTGGTTCAAGGACTGCATTTAATGCAGTCTAATAATGTCTCCATCTTTTGTGCGCGCGCGCGCGTGTGTGTGTGTGTGTGTGTGTATATATATATATATATATATATATATATATATATATATATATATATATATATATATATATATATATATATATATATATATATATATGATTGTGTGAGTGTGTGTATAAAAAGCGTAGCATTCTATATGACTGACTTTGTATAAAAAACGTAGCAATTTTTCTAGTTAAGTTATATATATGCCTCCATCTTGCCATTTTATATATATATGTGTGAGTGTTTTTGGTAGTGTGTATATATAATTTTTTTAGTTAAGTTATATACATTAATGTGCGTGTGTATAAATGATTTTGTGGGTGTGTGTAAACAACGTAGCATTTTTTTAAAGTTAAGATATATATAATTATCTCTAGAGAGTGTGTATATGACTGTGCACATAGTTTTTCCATCTTGTGTGTGCGTGTATGTGTGTATATAACTTAACTTTAAGAATGCTACTTTTTTTATACACACAAACACATACAAATGTTTTTTAATATATGGCTGTGTGTGTGTGTGTGTGTAAAAAACGTAGCATTTTTTTAGTAAAATTATATATATGAAGCCATTTTGTGTATATCTTTGTGTGTGTATATACATATATATATATAAATGAATGTGTGTGTGTGAGTGTTTATACCACAATATCATTTTTTGTAATATATGGTGTGTGTGAAAAAAGTAGTAATTGAGATGAAAGTGGAGTGAAGTTTAAGTGGAGTTTTAATTGAGATGAAAGTGGAGTGAAGTTGTGAAGAAGGAGATAAAAGTGGAGTGAAGTGAAAGTGGAGTTTTGCTGTGAAGAAGAAGGAGTAAAAGAAAACAAGGTACTGTGTGTGTGTGTGTGTGTGTGTGTGTGTGTGTGTGTGTGTGTGTGTGTGTGTGTGCACGCTTACCTGCGCACGCTCGCCCGATCCACCGGAGGAGCTCCAATGGAGCTCCTCCATGCCTTGAAAGGCATGGGGGAGGTCCATTAGGAGCTCCATTGGAGCTCCTCCGATGGATCGAGCGAGTCTGCGCAGGTAAGCACACACACACACACACGCACACACACACACACACACACACTCACTCTTACTCACACAATGATACTCATGCATATGCACACATCACACTTGCATACACACACACACACACACACACACACACACACACACACACATTACACTTGCATACACACAGACTCAGTAAAACAATGACACATACACATATACACACTTGCATTCACACACATCAAAACACTTGCACACATAGCACAAACACACACACAATGCATACGCACACATACATACATACACACACACACACATAGATATAAACACTTGCATTCACAACATCAACACACTTGTATACACACACATACATACATACACACATACACATATATAACTTGTATACACACACATACATACATACACACATACACATATATAACTTGCATTCACAACATCAACACACTTGCATACATAGCACAGACACACACACAATCATGCATACAGACACACACAATCATGCATACATCCACACACACACACACACACACACACACACACACACACACACACACACACACACACACACACACATAAACACTTGCATTCATACACATCAACACACTTGCATACAAGACACCATGCATACACACATACACACACTTACAATAATAATTACAATGATGTAAGAACAACTCGTTGTAGAGAAGAGGTATACAAATGTCAAAGTGGATTTGTATTTTTTCTTGCCATGAGCAAGTTGAGAATGGTTTTTTTTATAAATTTGCATTTTACGCCGTTATGCTGCTGAAATTAAGAAGTTTATATTTGTATTGTCATTGCTAAGAAGATTTCTGTTGTTTGTGGTTGATAGATTATGGCTCGTACACCATCTAAACGTGGCAAGACAGGTATCTCTAAAAGTAAGTTCAAATACATTAAGCTATTTGAAGATGATGAAACAGGAAACAGAAGGAAGACAACAACTCAGAGTAGGAAGAAGATGGAGAAGGAGAAGACACAGAGCTTGCATACGAGATCTCTGTAGTCTATCTCTCGGTATTAGAATAATAGAGTATATACAAACTCAGAGCTACAAAGCTTATATGAAACCCTAAGAGATAAGGTGTCCTTTCACACCAGATGTCCAGGGGGAAAAACCCAATGGGAGAAAAGTGCCCCTGGTGAAGCGCATATACACACTAACACTACTACATGTCTACAAATCCCCCCTGTAGTGATAGTGTGAATCCGTACAAGGTAGCAGATCACCATGTGTATGAGAGTAAGCCCAAAGCTTTTCGGAAAGCTTCAAACTTTTCTCGTGATAACTCCTTCGTAAATAGATCTGCAATGTTATCCTGTGTAGGACAATAAGTTAGTGTGATCTCCCCTGCATGTAGCCTTTCCCTGACATGGTGGTAGTGAACCTCTATGTGCTTTGTTCTTGCATGAAATACTAGATTCCTTGTAACTGCCATAGCACTCCGACTGTCAGTGAAAATGGTAGTGGGTGCCTGTTGACACTCACAAAGATCTGCCAATAACCTGCGTATCCATACACAATCAACTGTTGCCGTGAAAGCTGCCCTGTACTCAGCTTCACAAGTTGATGTAGCCACTGTGGGTTGCTTCTTGCTTAGCCAAGATATACATGCATTTCCAAAGAAAAAACAATTCCCACTTGTGGAATGTCGTGTGTCAAAATCACCAGCCCAATCTGAATCGCTGTAACCAAGAAGCTGCATAGAACTGTGCTTTCCATACATATCCCCCCTTGGAAAGAACATGGAAAGATTAGGGGTACCTAAAAGGTAACGAAGTATGCGCTTCACAGCCTACCAATGATGCATACCTGGGTTGTGCATAAATCTGCTTGCTTGTGAAACCCCAAATTGAATGTCTGGACGAGTGTTGCCTGCCAAATATATCAAGCATCCAACCGCTGCTGCATAAGTATGTACATCAAAAGGTTCTCCAACATCGTGCATGCTCAACTTTGATCCAGTTTCTACAGGTGTAGAGATTGGTTTACAATTTTGCATACCAAACTTGTCCAAAATTTTATGCAAATATTTTTCCTGTAGCATGTATATGCCATCCTCTGATTGCACAAACTGAATACCCAAGTAATAATGTAGCAAACCAAGATCAGACATCTCAAAGGTTTTTCTCAAAGCATCTTTAAACGCTTCAATTTCATCCGTAGTATTTCCTGTAAGAAGCATATCATCCACATAAAGTGTTAGCATAATGAGAACTCCATCTCTCTTTTTAACACACAAAGTACTTTCTGTTGGACTATTCTGAAATCCCTGGCCAATCAAATAAGTATGTATCTTCTCATACCATGCTCTTGGAGCCTGTTTGAGACCATACAAAGCTTTACGCAATCTACATACCTTTTGCTCTTGACCTTTTACAACAAAACCACTTGTTTGACTTACATAAACTTCTTCCTGCAAATCACCATTCAAAAAAGCAGTTTTGATATCCAACTGATGCACTTTCCAACCATGATGAGCAACAATTGCAACTAGTGATCTAACTGTGGACGCACGAGAAGTAGGAGCAAAGGTTTCATCATAATCTATGCCTTTCTGTTGCACATAGCCTTTTGCCACAAGCCTTGCTTTGTACCTATCAACAGTACCATCTTGTTTCCTTTTTACCTTAAAAACCCACTTTGTACCAATAGGCTTTTTACCTGTAGGCAAGTCCACTAGATCCCATGTATGATTCTTATGAATAGAATCAATTTCTTGCTGCATAGCATCTTTCCACTGAACACACTCTAAAGCTTGTTCAAATGAATCAGGCTCATCTGCATCACAAAGAGTGCTAAAGCAAGCCAAATCTACTTGCTCTCTGCCAAAAGCAGTACCAGCACGTGTTTTTCGTGGCAACGGTGCATCCAACTTGCTATCCTGCAAAGTTTTCTGAACCCATTTAGGCAAGGTTCTTTCTTCCCTGAGAGCTTCTTGCTCTTCACGCACAATTTCCTCTACATCATGAGGTGTCACATGCTGATCAAAAGATTGATCAAGATTATCAACCTGTTGTGATTCTTGATTCTCCACAAAAGAAGGAAGCAAATATTCAAATACATCATGTGTCTGCATATGAGGTAAGTAGTTTCTGCAAAAATTACATCACGACTTTCAAAAATCTTGTTTGTAGCAGGATTGTAAAGTCTATAACCTTTACTTCCACTACTGTACCCCACAAATATACATTTGATTGCCTTATCATCAAGCTTCCCACATAACTGCTGAGGGATGTGAGCATAAGCAAGACAACCAAAAACACGAAGATAACTGACTGAAGGTTTTCTGTCATACCAAGCTTCATATGGAGTAATGGTCTTCAAGGCATGAGTAGGAAACCTGTTCAAAACATGTGCTGCACAAGCAACTGCCTCCATCCATAGATTATGAGGCAAACTCTTAGCCTTGAGCATACATCTAGCCGTCTTCATTAAATACCTGTTCTTCCTTTGTGCAACACCATTCTGTTGTGGTGTGTATGGCATAGTGCATTGGTGTTTAATGCCTTTCTTTCCCAAAAAATCCTTAAATGCACCTGACATGTATTCACCTCCTTGATCGGTATGAAGAGTCTGTACTTTGCAACCTGTTTCATTTTCAACCATGGCGACATAATGTTGAAAAATTGCAAACACATCTGACTTTGCTTTGAGTGGATACACCCAACAAAACTTGGAGAAGTCATCAATGAAGGTCATAAAATAAAGGCTGTTTCCCAAAGATGGCGTCCTCATAGGACCACATACATCACTGTGTACAAGCTGCAACTTTCGTGTCCCTCTAACTGAACCATCCTGTGAAAATGAAAATCTGTGTATCTTTCCAAGAACGCAACCTTCACATACATGTCTTGGTGGCATCTCCAATAAAGACAAATCATGCACCATATTATGACGTTGTAAAGTCATCAAACTGCCATAACCAACATGCCCAAATCTAGCATGCCACAACTCAGCATCCTGCATGGCCTGAGCCTTTGTTTCTGCATTACATACCTGAATCTGCTTTTCATAACGATCTAGCACAAATAGTCCATTTTTCAGCGTACCTGTAGTGATAAGAGAATAACCATTCTCTCGATCTCGTACAACACATTTGTCATCCTCAAAAATGACCCGAAGACCATTTTTTGCAAGAGAGGATACAGACAACAAATTCTTCTTGATCCCTGGAACATATAAGACATCTGGAAATCATAAATCTGAACCATCTGAAATGGTAATCAAAATCTTACCAACGCCTTTGATTGGATAAGAAGCATTATTTGCACATGTCACCTTCTTTCCTGCTGGAGCTGCATCCAATGAACAAAACAAATCCTTCCTTGAAGCAATATGCCTGGATGCACCACTATCAAAGTACCAAATCATTTGTTTCTCGTCAACACTGTAAGCAGAAAAATCTGAACATACTACAAAAGCATAAGAATCCTGCATAAAGTTTGCAGACTCTTCTTTAGCTGTAGAAGAAACACCAGAAGCTGAAACAACCAAACTTGACTCTTTCTTCTTTTCTTTAGCAATTCGCTTTTTACACTCACTAATGTAGTGACCAGGTTTCTTGCAGTAGTGACATTTACCTTTCTTCTTGGACTTGTCGGAATCACCTTTAGACTTCTTTGAAGACTGTCCTGCACCAGACTTGGAGTGATGAGCACTCTCTTTACCCTTGTTTTTGTTCTGTACAACAAGAGCATGATCCATACCATCCACCTGTAAAGACTTGTTCTTACGTGATTCATCCTCCTGCAATGGCAAAGCCACTAACTCTTCAAAATGAAGAGGCTCAAGATTAGCTCGCAAAGACAGAGTCAAAGAAGTCTGAAAAGTCAAATAAGATGGTGGTAGTGAATTGAGTGTTTTGAAAACCAAGTCATTCTCTGGAATCACTTCATCAATGCTAAGCAATTGCTCATTAAGATCCCTGATTTTTGTAAGATGCTCGACGATATCGTCACCTTCGTCCATCTGTATTTTGTCAAGTTGTTTCTTCAAAAACTCTATTCTGGCAGCGTTTCTTCCTCCAAACATAGCTTGAAGAGTGTTACAAGCATCCTCAGAAGTTCTGCAAGATGTGATATGTGGTGTGATTGTCCTCTTTATGGTTAAGGCAATCACAGCCATAGCTTGTGCATCTTTAGTATCCCATTTCTTTTGCTCTAGAGTGACTTGTGAGGGTCCTGCACCAACAGCTGCACCACGACCAGGCGTGGCAGGTGCAATGCTACCTAGACGAACTTCATCTCTAGATACATAATCCCACAATCCTTTACCAACCAAAACATTTTTGGCCATAAAAGACCAAAGAGAATAGTTGGTACCATCCAATTTGTCTTCGGATGTAAACGCACCAAAAATCTCTTTCTCCGTAGATTGAGCCATATTGTGGATGCACACAAGAGAGCAAAAGAACCTCCAAGAGATTCACAAATCTCCTCTCCAATCCAAGCAAAACTCTACACAAAATCTTAGCACAAAGCTAAGACAAGCTGCTTCCCAAAAGAACTGTTTACCTGAAGAAAATCTGTCAAAAAGCACACCCTCTTGATCTAAACGCCTCCGAAAAGTAACTTCTGCTACGCTGCTCAGAACAAAATTTTGAGGGCTCGAACGGCTTCAAAAGGGGGGTAAAACCGCAGGTCACCTGCTCAGAATACTCCCTGAACGTCGAGGATGCTCCCACGAGCAAATTTTCCAAAAACTGCCTGAAAACTGCGATTGCGTGCGCGGACGCAAAAACGCAAGTAGAGGCTCTGGAAATCACCTTGCTCTGATACCAATTGTTGAAGATGATGAAACGGGAAACAGAAGCAAGACAACAACTCAGAGTAGGAAGAAGATGGAGAAGGAGAAGACACAGAGCTTGCGTACGAGATCTCTGTAGTCTATCTCTCTGTATTAGAATAATAGAGTATATACAAACTCAGAGCTACAAAGTTTATATGAAACCCTAAGAGATAAGGTGTCCTTTCACACCAGATGTCCAGGGGGAAAAACCCAGTGGGAGAAAAGTGCCCCTGGTGAAGCGCGTATACACACTAACACTACTACATGTCTACACTATTTGTGTTCTTTTTATTTGTTTCCACATACTCACTAAACTAGTTGTGTTCTTATTGTTTTTGCTTGTAGGAGTAGGATACACATTAAGGTCTGGCACTACAAGGCATAGGGCCAATGCATGATCTTCCATTTCTTCTTCCAATGTCCGTCGAAAGGAGGATATTTTGGGTGATGTGCATGAAGAAGAGGTGTTCATAGATATTCATGCTACACAAGGTGAATTGGTGGCCCACAGCGTGTCTGAAGCAATGACAATTGTTGCTAAACCTCCCGATCATCCAACAGTATTTGGAAAGGATGTTCAAGGTCGAATATTGGAGGAGATTGTAGAGGGTTTTATTGTAAAGAGAGGTGGGGAACCTCCTCGCATTCCTCTCTGCAGATGGATGGAAAATGAAGCCATTAGAGCGGTGGGTCCAGGAACTGAGGGCTTGGTGAAAAGGTTTGAGATGTCTGGATACAGTGTGGTTGGAGCTCCATTTCTTGTGTCATTTAAGAAGCCAAGCCATGATCAACATTATGTTTCCGACTTAGACAAAGATGAATGGGGGCCTATTTGGCGAGAAATAAGCAATGATTTTGATAATTCCCTTCCCCTTGAGTGGGAAGACTTAAGGGGAAAAAATTTTATCATTTGGGATGGTAATCACCATTTGAAAACTTGGATGCGCTTAATAAAAACACGTAAGTGATTTCTTTTTTGTTTATTGTAAAGTTGTCTTGTATTACTCTATGATTTCTAATTTTCTTTTTTGTTGTTGTAGAATTTTCAATGATAAAGTGGAGACATTGTTCTGTCAAGTGTCAATTTGTCTATGTTGATAGAAGTGCAGAGGGGGAGCTTCTGCTAGCTTTGCGCTCTCAAAATGAGTAGGCACATTTGTTGTTTTGAAAGATATTGCTATTACTTTATCGATGTCATTCTCTTGCCATTTAATTTAAGATATTGTGGTTTAGGATTGGTAGAACCACTGTGAGCACAAATTTTGGGCAGGAGATCTTCTTGTTCCAAAAACTGGCTGTGGCAAGCAAAGATTCTTTAATGAAAGACTTTCCCCAAGATTGGGTTCGATGGATAGAGGTAGAGCTTGCTTGTGAGAAGAAGGCATCTAAAGAGAGTTGGTACAACGTTCCTGCTCTTTTATTAGCAATGCTCATATGGAAGGTATATTTTTTTGCCTTAAAGTACACTTTTTATGTAATTTCTAAATCTTGAAATTATTTTGTAAAATCTTACTTTTTTTTTCATTTGCTCTACAAAAGGAAGACTTTGACTTGTCTCTTATCAAAGAGATGCAAGAGATCAATGATCCCTCGATTACACTGGCAGAAAAGGAAATAGTTGCTCGAGGAAGAGTAGAAAAAATATTCAAAGAAAGAGCTTATAAGGTAAACACTTTCTCTTCTCACCATTCATGTTTGAATTTCTACAAAATTGTAAGTTGACATGTCATTTGAATTTGATTTATTTGATTGAAAAATTGATTTGATTTGCTCTCGTGCTAATGCAACATAGATGTTGGCCATTGCCAACCCCGCCAATGGCCAGGGGTTCTTCTCTTTGTTATTTAACTTCAAATGGATAAGAGAAAAGGATCAAGTGGGCCTTACAAGAGACAAGGTCCACTCTTTGGCAACTTCTAAAATATCACCAGAGAGGTAATAATTTTTGGATAAAAAGTACACATGAAATCATCAAATGAATCAATGCATTTATGGTTTGTTTATTGTTCGCTCTATAGGAAAAAGGAAATATTGCACTCTTTGATGCATTGCCGTGTAGATGTACAATGCATTGAGCATTATATTAGTGCAATGAAATTTAGAATGTACTTGTGTAAAGAGTGGTATTGGGGAAGTATCCTGAAGCAATGCTTGAGGATCAAAGGGAAAATGATTGAAGAAATGCCGGAGGGCTTTGAAGCATGGTTTCATCACCAATTGAGGGACCACATCGATAAAGCTTGTGTGGAGATTTGGAGTAAGCTCAACACAAAAGAGTCGGATGAAAAAATTCCAGAGCTTATGGAATCTTTGAGGAGAGTATTATTCAGGTAATACAATTGATATCTTTATGGTTGTTATTCTATTTTTTACTTAGAGTTTGTATAATAAATAAGTCACTTAGGAAAGGAGCTCAAATAAAGCTAACTGCATTTTATGTAGATGGCTAATTCAGCTTTACGATCAAACTTTGTTGGGGAAGTTGCCAGTTGTTGTTGAAAGTTGGAGGGACCTCTCTTGTGAGGAGTGTATGTATCCACTATGGATGAGAGATTATGGTTTGATTGCTTGGGAAATTGAGTATTGCCCTTGGTGGATAGATTACACTCGAGGCACCTACCCACGTGATGAAGGAAACTTATATAAAGGTTATTTTTGGCATTTATAAAAACTACAAAATTATTAAAGTGCTCATACTATTTAGATTATGTTTGTGAGAAATATATTTTTGTTTGCTTTAGAGCACGTTCTTGAAAGAAATGAAAATGGTATTGAGGAGATTGGCTTAGCTTCCAAGAAAGCCACCTCTTTGAAAAGAGTAAACAATAGTACAATCTCCTCTATAAAGAAACGATTGGATTTTGTTAGATCCAAGAAGCCCAAAAAGTCTCCCAAAAAGCACAAAAAAGGTGCTCAAGCTCCATAGGTAAACTTGCTTGTAAAGATATCTAGCTGTCACTTTCTTTCTACTCAACAATTCTTGATGAAATATTTTATTTTTTGATTATGCAGTGCCTTCCATAGATTGTGATGTGACTGTTATTGGCAACATGCTAGATGTTTACAAAATTTCTCTCGATGATGAGAAATGGTAAACACATGTGAAAAGAAAGACTAACTATGTGTGGTGTGTGTTGTGAATGTTTGAAATACATGTATTTGATCGTATGCAGGATCTTGGATTTTTTTCATTCAGCCCATGTTGATGGGGAAGAGAGAAATGAAGTGGTCTCTCTTTTGTTTGCGGATTTTCCTACAAATTTTAAAGTTGAAAATTTTTCGGAGAACGAGGTATGCATCCTTCAAAACCACAATGGACATTCTATGATAGTTTTGGAACTTTAATTAAATCAACAATGCGTATTATGCAGGTCCCTCCATGGAATCAATTCTCTCGAAAATTAAGTAAGAAAGTGGCCATAATAGCTTCAAAGTATGTGGCAGACAATGGGTGATACATCAACTTAAGCTCCACTGAGTCTAGCATTGTGTCTAGCCATGCCATCGAGATGGGATTCAAAATGATGCACAACATCCTTATTTTGATCCCCGATGGTTATGTGCGAAAGACCATTGAGATTGAGAGACTAAGTAAATTTATTTGTTGATTGAAAAGCATGCTCGTAGTTTTCTTCAATTAGATCACATTCTAATTGTAATTTGTAGGTGGAAACACTATTGCTAGGATTTTTTTATCATAAGGGTCAACGTGCTATCTACGATCCACGAGATGGAGAGAGCATGGACAACAACTCTTTAGATGACAAGTCTGGAATACTGGTGGAGCGCGCCGACGATGGAGAGTACATTGGAGGACACGCTCGTAGAGGTGCCGTCGAGCGTAGCCTTGACTTCTTTCGGTAAGAATATATGCTTCATGCTATGCGTTATTGGACTATGCTACATAAAGTAAAAATGCGCATATTTTTTTCTTTTTTTAGCTAGCTTGTGCGGACATTTACTGCGGAGCACACCTACATTGTTGATATGTTTTCTCGATGTGGTGGCTAGGGCAATGTTTGCGTTGAGTTGTCTAGACACTGTCTCTGCATAGATAGTGATCCAAAGGTCTTCCATCAACATCTTTCATGCTTCAAGGCTCCATGTGTACGTGCTATTTCAGCAGTTAATGATGCAGATAGCGCTGAGGAGACTGATTGGCAACAATATGAGCCCGGATCACATTGCCCTTGATTGACATCAACATTGGTATTATCTATCGTTTTTTTTAGTTTGTGATTTTTATGGAACGACGTGTGACCATGGTGTTTGGGTGCCACTTTTTTGGTATTACTAAAGACATGTTGTTGGTGTTGATCGTCCTTATCAATTCAACCATGATTTCATATTTATTATGCTAGATAGAAGTTAGTTGAGAGCTTTGGATTTACCAAAGTAATATACCAACACATGCTTTTTTGCGTATGTAATTTCTTCTTCCCATCAGCATTGGCTGCTGCACGGAAGCAAGTATGGAATGGGGATTTTTTTGGTTTGAATTTTCATGCCGTTATGCTGCCGAAATTTTGATTGCTTGTCAATATAATCATGCTTTTTGTTCATGTTTGGAAACATAATCATGGTTTCATGTATACAGAAAAGTTAGGCAAACTTCACGGAAGCAAGTATGGAATGGGAAATTTTTTTGTTTGAATTTTCGTGCCGTTATGCTGCCGAACTTTTGATTGCTTGTGAATATAATCATGCTTTTTGTTCATGTTTAGAAACATAATCATGGTTTCATGTATACACAAAAGTTAGGCAAGCTTCACGGAATCAAGTATAGAATGGGAAAGCTTAACGAAAGTTAGGCAAGCTTCACGGAAGCAAGTATAGAATGGGAAAGCAAGTATAGAATGGGAAAGCTTAACGAAAGCTAGGCAAGCTTTCACGGAAGCAAGTATGGAATGGGTTTTTTTTAAATTTTTCACGTTGTTATGTTGTCAAAATTTTGATTGCTTGTCAGTATTTCTTTACACTGTCGGTCTAAGAATATATATAGTTTTATATATAATATTTATATTATATATATATATATATAATATCTTTTATTTATTTATTTATATGTGTGTGTTTATGTACGTAAGCAGTTCTTCAACTCGGTAAAGTGTTTTTAAGTACTTGTTTATTAATATATATAGTTATTTATATGTGTGTGTTTATGTACGTATGCAGTTCTTCAACTCAGTAAAGTGTTCTTAATTACTATCTTATATGCAAGAGTCTATGCGTGTATCATTACTTTGAGGTCTCTGCCCAAACAAGTACAACCATCAATATTTTTTAGATTCCTAGTTTCAAATTGGCTTATTAGGCATTCATCCTTGTTTGCAACAACACCTACATGGACAGGAAACAACATTCTACTAAAAGTAGGGTAAATACTAAAAACATGCTCATCTTTTTCTTGCATTATATAAAAAACTCACATAGATTTTCTTTATGTTTGGCTTTCAAACAGCTTGTAGTTACATTTGGCGGTTCAGTTTAGCTACAAGATATCAACAATACCCTAAGCTATGACAGATCTTGAAGATGTGTTAGTAGACCAGTCCGATTAAAAGTATCATAGCTACTTCAATAATAATAAGTCAGACAGAGGGAGGGGACGGTCCCAAACCTTGACATATGAATTATTCTCGCCAAGGCATTGAAGAGTGGAACACCATCATATAGTTAAAATAAGCATCATATAATTAAATAATTTGTTTACATGATTAGGTAGGGAATCAAACCTGCACACACACACACACACACACACACACACACACACACACACACACACACACACACACACACACACACACACACACACATAGTACAACTTACATCACACTAGTACAATTTATCATGTGCTAGTGCATATTTATTTAAATATATAAAGTAGTGCATAATTATTTAAATCTTTCCTCAATCTTCTACCACATTAGAGCCAGAGATGTCGACCAGGTTGATTGTGCGTTTGTAGACAAGAAAATGGTCAATCTCCGCCTATAAAGCGGCCCTCCGAGAGCTGTCTATGTACCCCCATGTCTCCCACTTGCCCAGAGCTTCTCGCATTGTCTCAAAGACATCATTGAGTTCGTGGTCTATGGTATTGCGAGCGCGATTAAGGTGGTTGAACATCCGGATCGCCTTATTTGTGTCACGCTCTCTCTGTGTAAACATCTTCTTTTCTTCAAGGGGTGCGTTGGGGGGGAGTTTGTGAAGCTCTTCATGGATTTTTCCAACTACCTCATTACCAGTAGTTGCATATCCTATAGGCATTGTATAAGTACAGAGAAAATGAAAAAATCTCTCTTGATTAGCATCTCCGATTCACTTGTGTAGCATATGCTGCTTGCCTTGTAACATTTATATAGGCTAAAGTAGCATGCTCTCAAAAAGCATTGATAGTGATGGAAGAGTGGCATGTGTTAGTGACATGAGGGGTCCCACTTCTCGAATGCTAACTGCTAAATTGGAGCATGCAATAATATATGCATGATTTGTCAATATGATATTATGCCCCTATGAATATTATAATCGTCTACTAGTCCACCACTAACTTTTAAAGTGGAGTGTGCAATAAAATATGCATGATTTGTCACTACGATTATTATTCCCCTATAAAATTTATAAGCATCTAATAGTGCAATGAGTAGCACCACTAACTGCCTCTCTAAGGGCTCGGGAAACACTACGATTATTATTCCCCTATGAATACTATAAGCATATAATAGTGCAATGAGTAACCACCACTAACTGTCTCTCTAAGGGCTCAAAAAACATTATTTGTGGACCCGGATTTGGAACCTTTTCACACACATATGAACAGGCAAACTCTCTCTCTCTCTCTCTCTCTCTCTCTCTCTCTCACACACACACACACACACACACACACACACACACACACACACACACACGCACACGCACACGCACACGCACACGCACACGTGAGTAGAAAACGTGCACACAACCTCCTTCTTCACAACAAAACTCCACTTTTACTTAACTCCACTTTCATCTCAATTAAAATGTGGGATATTTATAAAATATATACATTAAACCAACACATAAACAATTCTATACCAAGTTACTAAATGAAATAATTTGAACCGGCTTGAGAACCTTCTTGCCCAAACTTGAGCCGGACTTTTTTCATTTTGAACCTATCTTTTCTCTAGCACCCTCTCTCCCCCTCATCTCCCACTCTCAGACTCTCTCTCTCTCTCTCTCTCTCTCTCTCTCTCTCTCTCATTTTTGGTACTCTCACACCCCCGTCCTATCTCTATTTCACAAGTATGTTTTTCTCTCTCCGTCTAATCCTTCTTCTCTCTCCTTCCCTCGGTACTTATTTGACATACCACAAGGCCACCTTAGAGAGCATACATATGAGTGAAATCCATGCTTCTATAAACTCAAAAAAACATCACCTTTAGCAAAAAAACACGAATTGATTAACTCGCAAATAAAATTAACCCATTGAATTCCTATGCTTGACTTCCCAGGTCCACATAAAAAACAATGCAGAATTATAAAATTGTCTTACCGGATTAGTGACATATTTGACTACCTCCCGTGGTTGAGGTTGGGCGGCTTCAGTTTCTTTTGCAATCGATACCTCCACTTAAGTTATGATTGGAGTAGATTATAGCTTCCTTTGTATATTCCTTGGAGGTGGAGCAACTAGAGCATTGTTGGAGCTTTGTGTCACTCGCTTCAAGGCCATTGTATTGCAGGATAGAAGAGGGAGAGAGGAATAGAGAGCTATAAATTCCGAGGCACAACACAAAAACTATAGAGAAGGAGTTGGAGATGGAGATGGATTAAAGGTAAGAGCTTGAGGAAATTATTTTTATAAAAAGCAATACTGTAAGTACGTTGGGGTAGTATGGGAAAGTCATAATTATGTCGGGACATTACAGTGCGACATAATTTAGCTAAGGTTCCATTGGTTGGTCGGATACTGTTCAATTGGCCAATTTTGCTGTAAAAATTGAATGGTAAGTGGGAAAGTTGACCACCAAAAGCAAAGGCATGTTTTTAGAAAAGTTCCCAAAAGCTAGGCATGTGTTTAGAAAAGTTATCAAAAGCTTATAGCTATTTCTGGCTCAAAAACTAGCGCTAGTTTTCTGCTTGAGACTCACTCCAGCCTACTGCACTGCCTATAAATTGCTAGTTAGTGCTCAGTTTTTACTATCGTCTATTGCGTCTACTACCGCAAGGCTATATGTATCTGTTATATGGACTAGTGCAAGCTCTTCATCACCATCTCCATAAGCTCTTCTCTCTTGGGAAGAAGAAGAAGAAGGAGAAGATATTCTCTCTCTACTTGCTTACTATCTCCTCTCTCGTTCCATGGTATATGCGCTCTTCGGAAGCTCTCGTGGCAGATACCTATACGTAGCTCTCATCAGCGCTCTCTTGCAGAAAAGCAAGAAGCCTTTTGACAGACCTTATCGATTCTAAAGCACGGTGAGAAGCCCTAAACTCCATAGCCATCCTCTCTCTCTCTCTCTCTCTCTCTCTCTCTCTCTCTCTCTCTCTCTCTCATTTTTGTGAGTAGTCTCCCTCCCGCTAATTGTCTTTTCGTATACGAGTGCATGTATGGATTAACTGATTACGTATGAAGTTGTCCCATGATTATTTCATCATGTTTAACACGTTGATTTATGCACATGATGCGTTTATGATCACGTGCGTGTATAAAAAGCGTTTTTCGTTTCACGTCATAGAGGTGGTAGGAACACCATTTTGGTCATAACTCACAAACCGTTATGAATCAGTCCGAACCCTTTGTACCAGAGATAAAACACATCATTTAGAACATTTTATCTCTTTGGATTTGTGTGAATATCACATACGAGCTAAGAGATATGATCCAAAAATAGCTTTGCTCTCCACTACACAACCAAAACTTTTGACTCCAGACTCCTTGGAGAACCACTATATAGATTCACTAATAGAGAAAACCCACTTAACCAATTGAAAATCTTGATGAAACTTGATGATAAATGTATTTAGGACTCCGTTATCACCTTGGGAATGCGAGTTATTAATCGTTCCATAACTGGTTTTACCTACGCGTGTAGGGGTGCTACCAAGGGGGAGTACCGTATGACATCGTGAGTTGATCGAACTATTTATGTATGATTTATGGTTTGTTTTGGTGATTTGATTTCAACTATAAGATGCCCATAAACTTATGTGAGGGTATATGGTTAGGCAACCCGAACCGCATAGGCGAATATGATTAAAGTGGCTTTCTTTTTAGGTTACCGTTTGTTGTGTAAGTACTATATGGGTAAAGTGATGGAATAGAGTGCTAGTCTATATTATGGATCTGAGCTTGATGCATTGGCTTGAGGTCGAGTACTTTCATTTTCATGTTATGCATGCTCCCGAAAATGTCAAAAAGTTTTTTTTTTCATATGTGTGAAGTTATGGTTTATGTTTGACCTATAGGTCGGAGCTGTTTTGCATCATGGTTATGGTGATGGAACGTTATCATATGATATATAGAAACTTATGGATTGATGTGGATGCCTCATATGCATGGTTATGATTGCTTTCCACATTTCTAGGTCAAAAACTAGCTTTATATGCTAGAGAGGTGAAGTGCAGATGTGATGCATCAACTTTGCATGGTTGGATGTTATGAAAATTGGATTTTTATATCATGATTAGTTGCTAGTCAAACTCTTTTTATGCATGAAAGAATCATGTCTTAAGAGTCTTATGTGTATGGACTCCGATTGACTGCAGGGGATATGTGAAACTCCAAGTGTGGGAGTTGGTTTAGTGTGCTTATGATTGGTGGTCAAGGGCTGAGATTCCCTCAATGGATTATGGTTGTGATTTTATGGTGGGGGAAGCCGGTGTGGCTCATGGTTTTTGTTCTGGATATGGTTATGCTGCCGAAATTTTTGCAGTCATGCTATGTTCTGAAGTGGTTATGCAAGATTGGTTGTGCCTCACCCAAGTTGGGTGGAGTCATTCGTGTGATATGATTGGATTATGATTTACGGTTTTGGGATTGGATCATGAAGTGATCTAGATGGTTTATGGTAGACATGTAAGGGTACAGACCCTCTACAATCTAACTTCTTGGAAAAGATTATTTGTGCATATGGGAAGTGATATTGTGATTGGACTCACGTGTTATGTTTCTCATGGCAGCGTCAATATAAGACTAGGATCACCTACATCACTTAGCCTTAGACTAAAGTTTCGTTGCCCTGGGGCTTTGCTAGATCGAGGGGTGTTGCTTAGGTCTTCTTCTTTTTGTTAGGCTCATCTACACGGATAGTGCGTCGGGGGTTGAATGACCTACACGGCTAACGCGTCGGGTATTTTGCCTTGGCTTTGCCTAAACACCCCGTTCTGGGCATCGAAGAGGCATTGTGTCTAAACTGGTATGGTTGGTGTTGATATCCTACCACCTACTAGTACTTGGGATCCTTTCAGATCTTGGGTTCATGGAGGGAGGCAAAGCGGCCTCAGCTTATGTCTAGCTCAGGTAGGTTGGAGGTTCTGGCTCTCTCCCAGCAAAGTGAAATTCTCTATATCCGTAGTATAGAGGATGTGGATGGGTGGACCGGTCGATCCCTACAGAGGGTCCGATGCTCTACTAGTTATTTTGTCATAAACATTTTGATGTTATGGTATACCCAGATTTTGTCATTGCATTAATACATGGTTTCTTGTTTCAATTAGATGGGGCATTTAAAGATTTTCTGTTGCCATTTTCTCATGTCGCTGTACACTCTATTTCACCTCCACTATATTCTCTCTCTCTCTCTCTCTCTCTCTCTCTCTCTCTCTCTCTCTCTCTCTCTCTCTCTCTCTCTCTCTCTCTCTCTCTCTCTCTCTCTCTTCCCGCAACGCGGTGTACACATATATTCACCCTCCACAATGTTATATTTTTCTTGAGTCCACTTTCATTCATAACGCTCATTCAAGGGTAGCACTAGTCGCTAGGAGCCTCTGGATGCAGTTCGGGCTCATGGCGTAAACTCCATGCTTGGTCGAGCGCTGAGAACTTCTCCCCTATGCAAATGCTTCCGCAACTCCGATGTATATTGAAAATTCTATAAAGGTGTAAATTGTATATTTTGTGCATAGACCCCCGAGCTCTCACAAGAAAACCCCTGCCATGTGGTTAGTTGAGAGGGGTTTCCCACATGCAACACAGTTGCCAACAATATAGCAACCGGTTTCAAAATAGAGACCCTTGTAGGTGGTGAAAGCACCATGAAGGCTGTACTCTCCCATTGGATATATTCAATCGTTGCATTTATTAATGCTTGCTGAGACATCAAGAACCCTAATTCACATTCCAAAGCATTCTTTCTCTCCTGCTAACCATAGCATAGACAATAGCATAGAATAAGATCATTTGATGCTTGAATGCACTTAAATGTGCTTTAATTCTTCTATCCAACTTATTCTTAACAATTTAAAGAAAGTTTCATAATTCTTGGCAAGCACTTTTGAAACACCTACAAAGCACTTTACGTGCACTTTCTTGTTTCTTCCAAGAATCTAATTAGGACTCTCTAAGCACTTTCAAATCACACTTCTAAGCTCTTTCGAAGGACTTCTAAGCATTTTCTAAGCACCATTGAGCACTATGAAGCATTTCTATGCAGTTGCTAAACTACTTTCTAAACACTTGGTCAAGAGTTTCTAATCACCAAGTAAGTAGTTTGAAGCTATTTCAAAGCACTTCAAAGTACTTTCTAAGCCCCATTGAGCACTTTGAAGCACTTCTAAAGTAGATGCTATGTTTCTTTCTTACCACATGCTAGGCACTATCTAATCACCTCATAGCACTTTCTAGCTCTTTATATGCACTTCTCAGTACTTTCTAAGCACCATTGAGCATTGTGAAGCACTTTTAATAACCTCATAGCACTTTCTAGCTATTTATATGCACTTCTCAGTACTTTCTAAGCACCATTGAGCATTGTGAAGCACTTTTAATAACCTCATAGCACTTTGAAGCTCTTTCTAAGCACTTGTAAGCACTTTATAAGCACCATTGAGCACTATGAATCACTTCTAAGCAATTTATACACTCCTTTCCTACCACTTGCTAATAATTTCTAATCACCTCATAGCACTTTGGAGCTCTTTCTAGGAGCTTCTAAGCCCTTTCTAAGCACCATTGAGCATTATGAAAAACTTCTACACAAATGCTGAACTAATTTCTAACCACTTGGGTTGCTAAGAAATTTCTAATGACATTGTAAGCACTTTGAAGCTCTTTCTATGCACTTCTAAGAACTTTCTAAGCACCATTTAGCACCGTGAAGCACTTCTAAGGAGTTTCTTCATCACTGTGAAGCACTTTGAAGTATTTCTAAGTAGTTGCTTCACCTCTTTTTGAGATGTCTAACCACTTTCTAAGCTCCATTGAGCACTATGAAGCACTTCTTAATACTTTCCAAGAACCTCATAAGCACTATGGAGCTATCCCTAAGCTATTTCTTAGCACCTCATAAGCATTTTGAAGTTGGCTCTAAGCACTTTCTAAGCACCTTTGAACATGTTTCAAGCACTTCCTAGTGCTCCATGTGCACTTTTCAAGCACTTCCTATGCACTTTATTTAGCATGATAACCACTTATGCATAGCTAAAGTAGTTTCTTGATAATTCCAGAGTAGTACAAGTACTTTTCTTGCACTTTGAGCAACAAGCTCACCTACAGGAAGTCCAAATATGTATTTAGCATGATAACCACTTATGCATAGCTCAAGTCGTTTCTCAATAATTCAAGAGAAATAAAAGCACTTTTCTTGCACTTTGAGCAACAAGCTCACCTGCAAAAGGAGTCTAAATCTTCTTTAAGCCAGGCTAAATCAATGTTGGGACCTCCTTTGGATAGCATTTTGGTGATTTCTTTGACCTTTGCCTGCTTGCGGTCAACCTCTCATAGATTGAAATTTGGTGAGTTCTTGAGCACCTCCAACTCCTTATTTAGTTTCTCCAATTTAGTGTAGAAGACAATATAAGCATAGAATATCCCTTCATTAGTGAGCCACATGTCACTCTTTTCATGATGCGACTGCACTTTCACCTCCATCAGCAGGCTTTACAACTCATCCTTCTTGGAATTGATTCCCTTTGTCATGCCCAAACAGTGCCAGTTGAATTTACATCAGCTTCTCTACTACCTCGTGTGGTTGTATCTTGCTTGCTAGCATTGTCAAAATTGATGAAAGGCACCATCATAGATAGATAATTCTATGTTGATGAAGCCATAATCATCATGGAGCTTGTTGATCTTCCTCTCCAACCCCCTTTTTTGCATCCTACAATTGTCAAGGATAGCTCCACCAAACCTTGCCCATGCAATCCGATGTTCCGTCGGATCACTCGATGTGTTTTGACATCTCTCATACACGAATACCCGTGAAAATATTTCTAGCAACTCACCATTGGATGGATCCACTTGATATGCATTTTGGTATGAAAGCCTACATTCATTGTGACGAGATCATCCCTCACATGGTGAAGAAATAGCTTCATGTTTTCTTTTGCAAGCACTTGAAGACACTCAACCACTCCTAAGCGGGGATCATCCCTCACATGGTGAAGAAATAGCTTCATGTTTTCTTTTGCAAGCACTTGAAGACACCCAACCACTCCTAAGCGGGGATATGTTCTTCTCTAAGCTCCTTAGGTAGCCTCCACTCTAGGCCAAGGTTGTAATCCTCATGTAGTTTATTGGTTGAGTAGAAGAATTTGGATAGGTGCGAGTATTCAAATGCTGCAAGCATAAAAAAATAGAGCTTGTTAAAATCCCAGCTTTGCATCCCTTGTAACAATGGAAAACACAATGCAAACTAGACGCCTACATACCTTTTGATGACTTTATTGACACCTTCAAGTTGGATGAAGAATGATTGAGGCTATCAAGTAGGTGTAGGGGTTTGCTTCGCTTTGCTAGCTCATTAGGTGGAGGGGTTTGATCTTCAAGTGAAAGCTCTCACATTGTTCTTTTCAAGGTCCTGTGGATTGGTAAATTTTGGGCAGGTGACTTAATCATGTAGCCTTTGCAAAGAAAGAGGATAAGGGCTAATTCCTATAGAGAAACTCTAGTAGAGTGGGAATGCAAAAACAAGACATACAAGAATGACACATAGGGAGAGCATCTCAAGTAGAGATTAGGGTTTACCCTTCAACTCTAGAAGAGCTCCTCATGAGGAAGAAAATGACTGCACCCATGCGGGAAGTTTCATGTGGGAATGCAAAAACAAGACATGATGAGAAGGACACCACCCCACCCCTCCCTACACTAAGTGGTCTACAATTTAATACTCAAACTAGTGGACCATTAACCTTTTAACATTACCCTTTTCTTTTTAAATGTATCATATTTTTCCTTCCAAAGTAGTCTCTAAGAGTGCCCCCTAAAAATGGATTATTGGTACTTTAGTTCATAAATCATCTCATTCATTCTGTAGCTTTTCATTAGTTTAACAAAGTTCATGAGTTGATGTTTTGGTTGTCCCCTCTTTTTGATCATGATAACCCTAGATTTATGCTTATTTACAAAATTTGATGAAGCATTTTTGCAATGTAAGTGAGCATCATTCATCTTAATCCAATCTATCCATAAAATTCTGCCATAAACTCCTATGGGTAAGAGTCTAAAATGAGTTGAAGTGTTGTGGCCATCCAAATGATTTGAAGTGTTGTGGCCATCCAAAATAAATTTCAAATCCCCCACTAAAGTAGAAGATTTAACTTTCCTACTCGTAGCTAGTTCCATTGTGAGGTCAATATTAGGGTGTTTAGGCAAAATGAGGTTTCTAATGCATCTAGAAGAGATGAAAGAATGTGTACTCCTAGAATCAATTAGTAAGATAAAATTCTTACCTTGGTTCTCTAATGGGGTCTGATGTTTGATTACAGCATGAACATAGGAGTTTGCTTGATTTCTATCGCCTCTAGCGCCCTCAGCTCTATTGACTGGAGCTCTTCCTTGAGGCCATTGGTTTCCATCTCCTCCTAGATAAGGTTTTCAATTGAAGTTATCCCCATTATTGTTGTTATTGGGTGGCCCATTTCTCACAAATGTGGATTTCCTGGTCTAAAATTACCATGATTTTTAGGAGGTCTTTGATTTTGATTGAAGTTCTACTGAGTTGTAGATGGCAAATTTTTGAAATTTTGGTTTGAATTCTAGTTCCTAAGCTTATAATTTATTGTTGATCCTATAAAGATTGAGTCATTAAATGGGAAATCTCTAGACCAATGATCAGGGTCAAGTTAAGTGTAGCAAAGATGATCTTGCCTAATCTTCATATGCATATGTTCTCCCTTATTTGATGTGTATTTATAGATCCTTGTTCATCTTTGCGACAAGATCTCTTAATCTCACAAACAAAAGTAGGCTTTGGCTTGTTCTTTCCACGTTCAAGTTCAATGGGCTTATCTACATCAAGGAAATCTTCAAAATTGGTAATTTGAAGACTCTGAAGTCTAGTCTTCATATGTCACTTTGACTTCTTGAGTCATCCTCATTGGAGTATACTTTGACAAGGGTCAAAAAATATTTATAGTATGACTCTAGCTCTTTCGTCCCTTGAGTACAATCAAGAAACTCATTCATGCAGTCCAAATGATATATCTTGTTTTGATAGTTCAACTTTAATTGTATTTTAAGATAATCCCAAGTTGTTGTATTAGGGTTGACGTAGTTCTCATTACAATGGTCTTTCCATCAGTGCTTGGCCATCTTCTTCAATTTGAATTTGGAAATAATGGCTTTGTTTTCAGCTAGAGAATGACCCAAGCCAAAGTAATCGTCCATACACTCAATCCAATCCTTGAGGGGGAGAGGGGGGGGGGGGGGGGGGGGGGGGTCACTATATAGAGATTTTATATAGCACATTCATTCAAGAGGTATTTATAATACCCTAGTTTATATTTTTTGAGATATATAATGACCACTTTTTTCGATAAGAAGACCCCTTATGTACCAAAATTTTCACCTTTTCAATTTAAAACACCCTTCTGTATGTATATTTTTTGTAAGTTTGTAAGAGAAATTAACCCCTTTTATTGAACTCACGTGTGCTATTCTATGTATTTTTTAGTGAAACCCGCGGTATCCAATCCTCAAGATCCTTGACTACATCTTTGCCTTCTCCGTTGAAGTTCCTAGGTTGAGATTTGTGAAGCATAGCATTGATATCATGATCAATGATTGCTGGTTGAGGTCAAATTGCAACATTGGTATCTGTAGCCACTCTATTTTTTCTAGGAGGCATGATTAGCTATTGTACCATATCAAGTCAAGATCACTCTTAGTCCAAAGCATGCTATTTTGTCTTAAAAATTCATTCTAGAAAAAAGTAAATTTGTAAATTGTGACTATGAAATGAAAGGAACAAAGAGAATAATAATGAATAAATTAAATCAATCTATACATTTCAAAATCTCCTTTCAATGCTCCAAATTCTTTTTGATACATTTCCTTTCGAAGGCCATCAATACTCTCTAATAGTCCTAATATAAAGCACTTGGTGCTATCCATTATACCCTTCAACCACTAGATCATAGTTGTCCCAACTTCAAGTATGCCTTCTAGAGTATTCCATTTGTCCCTTCAAATTGTAGATGCAAACATGTCCTCTGTTGCATGCAAATTGTACCACTCTTTTGTAAGTGACATCGATTGGTCAATCTCCATGTTAGTATGAACAGTAGCATTTCTAAAGCTGAATAGCTGACAAAGTAAGGGTAATTCTTGGGAAATCCATTTGGTGTCTACCACCCATCCCTATGGTGTATGCTTGCAATGTCAGTCAGGCAGGTCTATTATAGCCATTGAATAAGATCTTCACATTGTGTGGATTATGGATAGTGGAACTCCCAAATAGGTCAAGAAATAAATCCTAAGGTAGTGGACGAAAGGAATGTGTGAAATTATTTATATATTTTTGGCATCACACATTAAACATAACAATATCAAAACATCCTCATGCCAGTTATAAAGAATGTACAACTCTCGCTAACCAAGTCCCCTTCGTTGATCTTAAAATAAGTCGGTGGACACCAATGTACAAAAGACAATTGGTGACGATGATTCCTTTCCATTTTTTATTGTACCCACTCGATACTCCCAACAGGTGTAGCTCTGTGCTCAAGTAGTATGAACTGAGGGTTCCTTGTAGCATAGTGGTATCATGCCCTGACAGTGTTTGGAACTACATAGTCCGTGGACAATAGCCACTTCTTCTCTGCCTCGTTCCGTCTGATTGTAATGAGTTGTTGTACCTTGATTCCCATCTTTAAGTTCTCTTCAACTATCAACCGTGAGAGTATGTTTACCCATATCCCATGGGGTAAGATGTCAGTCATTTACACACACACACACACACACACGCACACCATCACTCAATCTAGTCAAGAATTGGCAAACCTTAAGTTGCCACTCAAAAGACTATCACCTTAAAACAACTCAAATAAAATCAAAATCAATTTTTTTCAATTATAAATGGTAAAAGATTACATACTACTTTAGAAAAAGTGTATAAATGCATAAAGATCCAATAAATCAATTCTTGGATCCTATGATTGAAATTCTTTCCTAGTATCTTCTCACATCTCGGGTTTCAAAATTCAAAACTTCTACTTAGACACTTAGGTTTACATCCTCTTCTTTATACTATTCTTTTCCATGAGAAATATTTTTCGGTGGTAATGCACGAATGAAGTTTACATGAGCATGATCATGGGGTATGCTTGAGCAAAGTCCCAAACACATCTTGGCTTCTCACATTTGTCAAAAGTGATAATGACATTGTGAAGATTTGTAATGTACCCAACATTTTTATAGAAAAAACTATTTAGTTACTTTGTAAAAGTGTTTAGGTTCGCTTTTTGTTAAGTCATATAGAGTCAGATCAAAAATCAAACTCTGGAAATAGTAATTATGGACCTTATTTACGTGGGGACAATAGGTTACTATGGGAAACTCAAGCCTTAAGACTATAATTGAAGATGAGAGTTGACCCTTCAAAAAAAAGGAGAAATTTTTGGAAAAAAAGAGTGTTTTCAGGAAAGAAAAAGTATTTTTCAAAAAGAAAGAGTGTTTTTAGCGAAGTAAATCAAGATTAGAGCTTCCTTTCTTCTTTTTCAAGATTTTCTTAGAATTGAAGTCTCAAAATTGCACATCAAGATGAGTGCCCACAAAAAAATAAAAAACAAAGCCACAAACGTGCATGAACTTATCTCTACTCTTTGCTATACTTAGCACTCTCTCTTGACCTGAGAGACTATATAAAGGCCTCTCTCCCCTCATTTTCAAAATCTAGTTTGGTCTCGTTTTTGTTTCGGGTAATCATTTTTAAATCCGATGGAGACTAAAATTAATATTTTTATGTTTAGGTCATCCTAAAAAGCACATTTCTTTTCATAAACACCGAAAAGCACGAAAATCTAAAAATAGCATAAAAAGCAAAAAAAAAAATCTAAAATTGAACTTCGGGTTCCCCTCGTCCACTGGAATAAGAAAGCGAACTCGCTTTCACTAAAATCATCAAAAGTCATGAAAAGCTAAAAATAATGTGAAAAGCACTCAAAAAGCAAATTTTTACAAAATTGAGCCATAGCTTCTCTGGCACACGTAGATTAAGGATCCGACCTTGCTTTTTGCAAATAAGCACCTACGAGCGTAAAAAACATGAAAATGCTAAAAATAGCGGATTTTTCCAAAACTGAACCAAACTTCCATCTAACCTACTGGAACATGGAAATGGCCTTGCTTTTTACTTTAGAACCTTCCAAACTATCCATCAAGCATCTTAAATCAAAATATGACAAAATAGATATTGAAAGCTATTTTTCTTATTTTTAAAAGAGACCCAAAAATTGGGGATCTTATATCCTCCCACACTTGAAAAATGCGAGGTGTCCTCACCTCCACATGAAATCTCGATAATTTAGTCTCATTACATCATCACGTTCCCAAGTGGCATCTTCCTAAGGATATGTTGACCATTTAACAAGGTGTTCATTAATGGTCCGATTACGTAAACGTTTAGTTCTACTCTGAAGTATCACTTTGGGATATACTTCAAAAGTTCCATCGGTAGAGGTAGATAATGTAGAATCATCAATGTTATGTTGCGGATCAGGTACATACTTCTTGAGTAAGCTGACATGAAAAACATCATGTACCTTTATGTGTGGTGGTAACAAGAGTCTGTAAGCTTGATCATTAATCCACTCTGTGATTACAAAAGGTCCACAATATCTGGCACTTAGCTTCTTACACTTACAAATTGATAAAGAACTACGTTTGGATTTTACTCTTAGAAATACCATATCGCCCTCTTCAAAAAGTCTGATAGATCATTTAGGGTCAGCATAACTCTTCTACCTATCTTGAGCAGTCTTAATATCCTGTAGTATAAGATCGGTTTGTAGTTGCATTTCATCCAACATTTCTTTGGATGCTTGAACTCGTATGAGGGGGTCTATCCATTTGAATGGAGTAAGACACTCTTGTCCATATAATTCTTGAAAATGAGACATTCCAATTGAGCATTGGAATGAGGAATTATACGCAAATTCAACCAAATACAAATATCTAATTGATTTACTCTACTCATGCATACAATAAGCTCTTAACATGTCTTCAACAATTGGATTTGTCTTTTCTATCTGTCCACCATCAGTTTGAGGATGATAAGCAGTATTAAAGGCTAACTGGGTTCCTGTAGTAGTTGAGAATACGGCTTTCCAAAAATTATAGGTGAACTATGTATCACGATAAATAATTATCCGTCAAGGTAAACCGTGATACATGAAAACACCTTTTATGAAGACTTGAGCTCTATCCTTAGCCGTAAATGTTGTCTTGATTGAAAATAAATGGGTCATTTTTGTAAGCATGTCAACAACCACAAAAATAAAGTCATATCCTAGAGATGTAGGAAGTCTTATAATAAAATCCATGGATATGCATTCCCATTTCATTTGTGGAGCATCAATAGGTTAAAGATTACCGGGGTGTTGAACTTGTTCAACTTTAATACGTTGACATGTTAAGCATCTTGTAACATAGTTCAACACATCACGCTCTAGTAGTGGCCAAAAGAAACTCTTTCTTACAGTAGAGTAAGTCTTAATGTATCATGGATGTCCTGCTATAGGTATATCATGAGCTTCTTGTAATATCTGAAGTTTGATTCCAACCTTGATTTGGAATACAAAAACGATTACCGAAGTAAAGGTCATCTCCTTCAACGTGAAAGCCTTTGATTTGTCTTTTCTGCTTCTCTATGCAATTATTTAGGTTCATCAAGTACTGGATTTTTATGTAATATGGGTCTTGAGTCATACCTTCTGGAATAAGGTCAGTTAAAGAAGTAGTAGAGGTTGTGACAGCCGCTACAGTACTCTTCCTGCTCAAGGCATTCGCCACAAGATTTTCCTTCCCAGGTTTATATTTGATTCCAAAATCATATTCACATAAAACCTCTATCCATCTTTGTTACTACATATTAAGGTCAGGTTGGGTGTAGATCCACTTCAGGCTTTTATGACGGGTATGTAGGTCAAATCTCCTTCCAAGAAGATAATGTCACCATACTTTAAGAGCATGCACAACGGCCAATAATTCCAAGTCATACGTAGGGTAATTTAATTCATGTATACGTAACTTACGAGATTCATAAGCTACTGATTTTCCTTCTTGAGACAAACACCGCTGATTTCTTGTGCACTTACACCAGTGAGCACAATGATTGTCTTTGAGAAGTCTGGGAGCTGTAGTATTGGAGTATTCACCAAGGCTTCTTTGAGTTTCTCAACACTAGCTTGAGCATGTTCATTTGAAGTAAACACTTATCATTCTTAAGTGTATTAGTCAATGGAGATGCAATCTTAGCGTAGCCTTGAATAAATGTATGATACCATCTTGTTAAACCAAGAAAGCCACGTACTTCTTGTACTGATTTTGGTGTAGGTCAAGCTATAATAGCTTCGATCTTACTTGGGTCAGTAGAAACACCATCCTTGGATACAATAAATCCCAAATATTCCACCTTGTCATTAGTGAAGAAGGTGCATTTGCTACGTTTAAGTTGATTTTGACGGAGAAGTTCAAGTACTCACTACACATGTTGTTCGTGTTCTTCTCTATTTCTTGAATAAACCAGGATATCATCAAAGAAGACAAGAACAAAGTCATCAACATGCTCTCAAAACACATCGATCATGTGACAATTAAAAGTTGTAGGAGCATTGGTAAGTCCAGAACCCAAGGGATTCACTCTATATATAAAACGGAACGCCACATGCAAGCGGACAACTTTGATAAAACCCCTATATACTACTCATAGTAGGGAATATGACCCCCCTTTCTACACTTATACAAAAATCAATGAAGAAAATTGTCATACCCCTATCTTACATATAAAAGTTAGGTCTCACATGATCTAACTGAGTAAAACTAGCCAAAGAGTGTGTAGCATAGTGATATGCAACATCCTAAGGAACCACTTCTGTTGATAACTAGATGTACTCTCAATGTGTCTTAGTATGACTTTCAAATTATGTGCCTGATCAACCTGCACTCTGGCTACTCGTCCAATTTTGACCCATCCAAAGCTTGTGTAAATCAACCCTTGACCTGCTCCAAATCAGCCCTTATTTATGACCGGCTTGATGCAAGATTTTATGTGTGACTTGATTAAAAAACTTTCCCAAAATTAATCCAAGTTCTAGTACACACCGGTGACTAATCGTTACAAGTAATCAACCCGGGTCAGTCCCCCCCCCCCTTCTCCCCTAAATATGATACCCCCTCTCTTATTTTTAAGCTTGGGAGATAAATTATTAGGGGCCTACCCTAACTTATACGCTTATGTAACTTGTAAAATAACCCCCCTCCCCTGCACTTACGTGGTGTGGTAAGTTTTCCATGGTGAATCCCCCAGGGTCCAGAAGGCATAATTGTAAATTCATAATGTCCAAAACGAGTATTAAATCCTGTTTTTGATATGTCCTCCTCCTTGATTTAGATTTGGTAATACCCTGACTTAAGATCAATCTTTGTGAAGATAGAAGCTCCATGTAATCGGTCAGGCAGTTCATTAATCCTAGGTATTGCATACTTATTCTTAACTGTTACCTGGTTCAATCCACGATAATCAATACAAAGACGTAGAGTACCATCCTTTGTCTCTAGTACATGACAACAAAGGCAGGACAAAATCTTACACAAACATAACATCTCGTGAGACCAAGATACGTTTTGTTTGCGGATGATACAACCTGTAACCTTTGCTTTCAGCACTATGACCAACAAAAATGCATTTTACAACCTTCTCATCCAACTTTTTGCACTGTGTTTGTGGCACCAAAGCATAAACCAAACAACCAACAACGTGCATGTGCTCCATAGTAGGCTTTCTATCATGCCATGCTTGATATGGAATCATAGACTACAAAGACTTTGTAGGACACTTGCTAAGTACATAAGTGGCACACATAATGGCCTCAAGCCAAAAAATGTGGCCATTTCCATAAGTGTCCTAATTTTCCTCTCATCAATACCATTTTTTTGAGGTGTATACCGCACTATACATTGGTGTTTTATCCCATGACTAGCCAAAAATGCATTAGATTCATAAGACATATACTCCCCCCCTCCATACATTTGAATGGAGGTTGCCCATAGTACATTTCGGGACATTTTCAACCATAGCTAGAAATTGTTTGAAGCACATAAACACTGTGGAATTTTATTTAAGGGGATACACCCATGCATGCCTGGAGTAATCATCAATGAAAGTCACGAAGTAAAGGTAATTTACCAAGGATGGAGTTTGCATGGGCCCACAAGCATCACTATGCACAAGCTGCAACTTGCATGTGGCCTTAACTGAACCTTCTTTTGGAAACGTTGAACATTGCATCTTACCCAAAATATATCCTTCACAAACATGTTTGATAGGTGCTTCAAGAGACAACAAAGAAGAAACCATTTCAGATTTCTGCAAACATAGCAACTTGGAAAACTTCATATGCCCAAAATGCGCATGCCACAATTTTGCATCTGAAATAGCCTTATAATCCACAACTATATTTTCAACTTCTTCTTCTTTTTCTCGCGAACGAGAGATAAGTTCTTACAGATATGGTGACTCTGGAGAGCTTGCACCACTCCATATAATAAGTACGTATAGCCTCATGGTAGTCTATGCAACTATCGACCCTGAAAATTGAGCACACTTGCCATTTTTATGTAGTTTTTGCCAATCTAGAGTGCACCCCAAGCTAGTAGCTAGCGTCCCCTTCTCAAAAATATATAGCCACATGCTTTTGGGCACTTTTCTTAAAAAAAGGCACTACTTTTGGAAGTCAAATCTCACCCCTTTCCCTTCAGTTTTTGTTGCAAATTGATTAATAGATGTGGTATCCCCAAAACTAATATGATCGTAGCTAAACTATGTTTCACCATGATACTCTGTCGTAATTATGACATTTATGTACAACCTTGACATATTTACAATGTCTCTTTTTATAAAATTCATCCTCATAAAATTCCCATTTAATCTTGTCTCTTTATCGTATGACCGTTTTTGACCCAAATTGTGACTAAAAATATTATTTCTAGGTTTAGGTTATTTTAAAAAACACATTGCTTTTTGAAAAGTACAAAAAGATAAAAATAGCATAAAAAGAAAAAAAGAAAAAAATTCTAAAATTGAACCAAGAGTTTCCCTTGTCCACCCAAACAAGAAAATGGATTCGCTTTCACCAAAAAGCATGAAAAGCTAAAAAATAGCATGAAAAACACTTGAAAAGAAAATGTTTACAAAATTAGTCCATGGCATAAAATTCCAGATGCAACAATTTTATCATCAAAATTGAGATCATGTAATGTACATCTATCATCCACACATTTGACTGCAAGTCCAAGTCTAGCAAGTGCAAATACAAACAAAAGATTCTTCTTGAACCCAAGTACATACAATGCATCAAGAAGTGTGAATTTACATCAATAAGCACAAGCTTTCCCACTCTGTGAATCAAATAAGAGGCATTGTTGGAACAAGTGACAATATTCCCATGAGAGATACACTCAAGAGAGGTAAACAAATCACGATGTGAGGTAATGTGCTTTGTAGCACCACTATCAAAATACCACACATGTGAATCTACAGCAACTAACATGCATGCATCATGGATACCAGGATCATAAGTACATTTTGCACTAAAAGCCCACTCTGCAGAAGACTTTATAATAGTTGCATTTGTATTGGACCATGTAGTTGATCCAACCTCTTTCTTCTTAGCCTCTTTTGCCTTCAATTGTTGACACTGCTTGATCAAGTGATCATTAGATTTACAATATTGGCAACGCATCTTGCTTTTTCCCTTATCATCAGAATTCTTAGATGAAGTGCTGCTAGCAGAAGCATTAGGAACATAAGATTTTCCACTCGCAAAAAAACCATGAGAAGTGGTTACACTACTGTTACCACCTTTTCTTTGAGCAACAATAAAAGCCTGTTCAACTGCACATTTTTTAGCCCTGTTTTTTTTGGAAAGTGACTCTTGCAATAGCAATGTGCATAATGCATCAAGGTTGAAAACTTCAGCATTTCCTTGGGTCATAAGTCTCCAAGTACTAGCAAAACTCTTGTACAAATGTGGCAAAGTATCAAGAACAGACCGCACAAGTGAATTGTCAGAATTGACTTCGCCTGCAAAAATAAGTTGCTCATTTATATCCTTGACACCAGCAAGGAAAGTGTCCATTTCATCTTCCTCATGCATAATTTTTGACTCCATCTCTTTACGCAGCAATGCAATTTTTACCTCATGTGACTTGCATAAAGACTGACCAGAATATCCCAAGAATGTTTTGTAGATTTTGTTGAACAAATGTGAGGAGTAATAGTGCACTTCATAGACAATGCAATCAATGCATGAGCCTGCACATCTCTTACATCCCAACGAGCTTGCTCTGCTGTAGATAAAACAGCTCTTGCAGCAGCAACCCAACCACCAAAACCTACAACATCCTCAATATCGCCTATATCCTTAGAACCAAGACATACATCAATGCCATGTGAAATATTATAGACACCCTTTCACACAAGGATGTGTTGCATCATGTAAGTCCATATAGGGTAATTGTCCCCATCCAATCTATCCTCAGTAGAAAACATCTTGAACACATTTGTGTTTTGTCAGTCATGAAAAATGTCTGCACGTGATGTAAAAACTGCCCGAAAAGAGGAGAAATGAGGCATGACCAGTACATGCTATATAGGAAAAGCTATAGAAGAATGTACGGACCTGTTATGCAAAAAACAACACTAACAAAAATCATGCACAAAATGACAAAATAGCTTGTACAATAATGCTTGTAGTGGAAATGGAGGCCAAAATGAGCCAAATGAACTTTTTGAGCAAACCAGGCTCTACGGGTTCTCTTGAAGTATTTGTCGACCTGCCGATGCACTCCAAAGCTCACAAAAATTAGAGAAAGTGAGCAGGCATGTATCCGAGCTACTGGGGACTAAGCCTAAGAGGATGCAACCTGCTTTGATACCAATGGTTGGAAATAGGGCTGCAGGGAAACATTCATAGCTTGGAGAAGATGAAGGAAGATCAAGGCACACAATAGAGAGTGTATTACTCAGTGTGCATTGGAAAGTTAAGATAGCCCTAGAGTGATGGACGTATATACAATGCACGGGGGAAAAAACCTCCTAGTGAGGGAAAAATGCCCCTGCGGTCCTAAGTGTGTTCACACACGTCACTACCACACGTATAGGGTAACGAGATTAGTGAAAGGCATATTAATTTATGTTTAAATTTCTAATTATCTTAAAAATTAGGAGAGATCGAACCTCTCTCTACTATTAATTACACTCTTATATGTTATTATACTACTCAATACTCAAATTATGATTAGTAATCTAATTAATTTTTAACATATATTAGGACTAAAATTTCTTAATGTTGACCTTAATTAAGGAGAAATATACCAATTATACTTACATATTTATGAGTTACATTTTAGAGCTTATGCACACTGTTAGGAAACTTTAGAGATTACATCAAAATGCTCTAACAAGTTTTAGTATTTAATTAAGCAAAAATAATCTATTTTCAGCTAAAACTAATGAAAAATTTAGATAATTAGTTTTGCTACTTACTTTTACTAGTATTTCTAGCTGAAAATTAAGCAAGATAATTAGTAGATAAACTTAAAATCTAGTGAGATAATTTCTCAAAGGTAGATTATAATCTTAAAAATCCATGATAAATATGTCATAATTAGTTAAGTTTTGCTAATTTCTATTGCTTTGATTATTTGATTTTAGCAAAAAGTTAAGTAAGATAATTAGCAGCCTAGGTGTTAGTGAGATAATGTTCAAAGGTATATTATAGTCCTAGAGACCCATGCTAATTATTTTATAATTAGTTATTTAGTTTTGCTAGCTACTATTGCTTTATTTCTCTAGTTTTAGTAAAAATTTAAGTAAGATAATTAGTACATCAGCTTAGAAGTTAGTAAGATAATTTTTAAAGGTAAATGATAGTGCTAAAAAATTGTGATATTTATCTCATAATTAGTTAACTAGATTTGCTATTTAATACTGTTTAATTTCTCTTCTTTTGGTAAGAAAGTAAAGGAGATAATTAACAAATCCACTTAGAAATTTCTAGAGATAACTTTTAGAGGTATAATACTCTTTTAAAAAATTGAGATAAATATATCTTAATTAGATAATTACTTTCATATTTATTAAGTAAAAAATAGACTATTTTTACTATATTTAAAAGGGAAAACTCAAAAATTATAAGATAATTACTAAAGCTTAATAACACCACAAGGAATCTAAGATAGATATAGCTTGCTCATATATGTAGTTAAGAAATTACTATGTCAAAAAGTTACTATTTTTTACTACAAATTAAAGAGAAAGCTAGCAAATTGAGTGTGGATTTATATAGCTAAATTAAGGTATCAAGAATCCCCAATAATGATACCACACCAAAAGAAACTAGCTACGATACTATAATCCAACAAATAGCTTTAGGCTCTTAGAAAAGTGGAATTAAGGTAATTGATAGAAATACATCGTGGAAATTCTTATGGTAAGTTTTGAGTTTTGATACTTTACTTAATGGTTAAGCATCCTTTTATAAGGATAAAGACTATGGCTCCCAAAAGAACTAAAGTAAATCAACATCCCGATGTCAATTCAAAGAGGGCTAGGGTCACTCACGACCATGAGGCTGGTCTGAGTACCAGGCTGGCGGATGAGAGTGTGCATGCCTCCGAGTCTCATCAAATTTTGGATTAGTCACAGGTGGGTCATGGTTATAAATTAAGTTCATAAGTAGCATAAGCATTTTTAAAGTTATAACATTGCATCCCTTAAGGAGAGGAAAGGTACGTAGAAATCATTAAACTAGCTAAAAACAAAAGGGTACCTTCCAAGAAACATCGTGCATTTGTTTATTAAACTAGGAAAGAAATGTTTTGATTAGTATGGTTGAAGTAGATCTACATTGCAAGAGTTTTGTGAGATTTGAGCGTTGACTCCCATGACCTTTCAAGTGGCATATCTCACTATCCGAGCATCATTACTTGAGATTTCGTCAGTTCCATTAGATTCCTAGCACTTATGAGCACCTGCTAGGTGTTTTAAACATTAGATTCAATGAGCTGCAATTTTGATATTGGAGAAAATTGCAATTTTTCCTAGTGTACAGATTTGACGTTTGCTGGTCCAAAAGTGTTTCTAACCCAGTAAGAAATGTGCCTGCCAAGTTTGGTTTTTATTTGAGTTGATTTGCTATTGGTTTTGCATGTGGATGTGTGATTGGATTAGAGAGATAGAAGTCAAATTTTTCATAGTTAGAGAGTTCAAGTACTCTTTCCACAAAGTGTGTTGGGGATTTTATTTTTGCAAGCTTCCAGTTTCAAGATTTTACAATTGGAATTCTTTTTTTGAGCTTTTGAACCTTGATTTTACACTAATGATATCTTTAAGTATCAATGTGTAGTGCAAAAACTCAAAACCTCATAGTACATTCCTTCAACTACCAAACACTTTTAAGAAATATGGAAGTATGTCTATGCTTATGAAAAATGAAACTTTATAAAAAGCACCATTTGTATGTACGTATTTTTGAGCTTGTACATAAAACGTGATTCTTTAATTTTTTGCCAGAGTCTCCTTTGTATGACCTCATCATAAAAAAAACTATACACCCTTTCTTGGGCTCCCACATGGGATTTCATTCACATAAACTCTTATTTCCATCACTTTAACGATTTTGCTATCTCACAAAAATCAACACACAAGCCAATGGTGTCAACATAATCTAACTACATACAAAAGTTCCAATCAAAGTCATCTCCACATCATGTGGCCATCATGTACCAAAAAAACACAATGAAACATCCAAATAAAATGTATGGAGCATACCAAAATGCCACGTCATGTCATATGGCTGCCATGTACATAAAAACATAAATCAAAACATCAAGATGTGTACTGTTAGAATAGAGTTTCCTCAACCAAGTGTGCATCCGCAATCAACATTTCACAGGTCCACATGCAATGTCGGTCAAACATCTTTCATAGAGCACATCATCTACCTCTAGACACATGCAATGCCGCATATCTTCCATAGAAGCTCGGCCCAAACCACCACAGCCTGCAAACAGGTCCAAAACATAGTCACGAGGCTCAGTAAATGTTTCCAGCAACCACATAACCATATAAAAAGTAAATTAGAAACCTAACACAAACACATATATACCATAACATTCACTAGTATCATACTTGGACTAGTCTTACTGAAAGAACAAAGAAGACCTCTCTGCCTCTCTATCTGGCACATGATGGCCAATACGATACCAAAGACACTTGGTAAGATCAAGTACCTGCATAAATAAATAACTCAAAGAATGAATGTCATAGCTACAATGTTTTTAGTTAGGAAATTAAACTATGAAACTAAGTTTGTTATTTCACCGCCTCTCTAGTGAGTTTATGCCAATATGCCTTCTTATTACACATGAGGGTCCATATATGTAAGAACGCAAGTCCTACCCTAGTTGCATCTACAATAAAATCTCCAATATGATCGGCCATGCACATGGTGACTAAAAACCCCTCATCGGCCAAAAACTCATGAGAAACATCCATGCACCTTGTCACTAGACCCTTGGAAAATGTGTTCCACTTGGGAACACTCATGCCCTCTACAAAAGTGAATGATGACATGTAAGCATACAAATATAGTTAGTTGTAGGTACTAGTCCAAAGAAAAGTTACTTACCCAATGGGATTGGTCCTAGACCACCCACAAGAAGACTTGTAGGAAAATCTGCAAAGATAAGCCTAGCAACCTCACAACACGGCACACCATCTTTGCTATATAGATTTGTATTATGTGTCCCAAAAAATTTGTTGATGCTACAAGAAAACCAAACATGAATCATGTTCAAAATCATAGAACAATGAAAAAAAATGCAAATAAGTAAGCATTATGGAAATCTATCTATCAAAGACAAACTTATCAATTTGTGATATATATCCCTAAGCAGAGCATCTACAATGGTTTGGTAATGGAACCCTGCAAGCATTAGCTTTGAATTATAAAATATGGAAGACATATTTGCTAAAAATTTCCTTAAAGAGAGATATTCCGCCCTGGGAGTCTATGCACAAATTATACAATTTACACTTTTATACAATTTTCAATATACATCAGAGTTGCAGAAGCATTTTCATAGGGGAGAAGTTCTCAGAGCCCGACCAAGCATGTAGTTTAGACCATGAGCCGGACTGCATCTAGAGGTACCTAGAAACTAGTGCTACCCCTAAATGGGTGTTATGAGTGAAAGCGTACTTAAGGAAAAATATAACATTGTGGAGGGTGAATATATGTGTACACCGCGTTGCGGGAAGAGAGAGAGAGAGAGAGAGAGAGAGAGAGAGAGAGAGAGAATATAGTGGAGGGTGAAATAGAGTCTCGAGAGACATGAGAAAATGGCAATACAAAATATTTAAATGCCCATCTAAATGAAACAGGAAACCATGTATTAATGCAATGACAAAATTTGGGTATACTATAACATCAAAATGTTTATGACAATTAGTAGAGCACCGAACCCTATGTAGGGATCGACTAGTCCACCCATCCGCTCTACTATGAACATAGAAAATTTCACTTTTCCGAGAGCGAGCCATAACACCTCCAACCTACCTGAGCTATACATAAGCTGAGGCCACTTCGCCTCCCTCCATGAACCCGAGTTCTGAAAGGATCCCAAGTACCAGTAGGTGGTAGGGTATCAACACCAACCATACCAGCTTAGGCACCATGGTCCACGCCTCTTCGATGCCCAGTACGGTGTTAGGAAATATGAAACATAGCTAAATAGATATTTGAGTAGATTACTTAATGGAGAGAGATAGATTTCACCCACAAGAGATTATAGAGTAGAGAGAGAGAGAGACACACACACAATATACGTGGTTCACCCAATATGGGCTATGTCCATGGGAAAGCAGCCACTCAATGGCTTTAGTACTTCAAAACAAGAAGTAGTTTACAAAGGGATTATACCCTTAATAGAGCTCTCGCCTTGCTTCACTCTCACCACCTCACACCCACCTTGTTTCATCAACTTCACACTATGAAATGTGTGTAGAAATGGATTTCTTTTATAGGCCAAAAGGGCTTCCCTCTCTCATGAGAGGCAACCATGTGTAGCTGTTTGCGGGTCGCCGCAATGGACGTCCATAGCATAGCTCTCACGCATCAACATAAAATCTGAATACAAGGGAAGCGACCAAGACGAGGCATGGAAACTCACTAGAGTGTCACTCCTAATGAAGTGAACTCGAGGAGATGCAACTACTAACTCTGCAAGAAAATCATACGCACTAAAGCCAAGTAATCTGCCTATGTCCTTCTACACAGCTCTACAGTCATCACGCCCGTTTACCATGCGAATCATGTCGGATTAGCACGAAACTTGAAGGGGAGCTACATGGGACTATTAGGAGCATATCCTATCACTGTCACAGCATTCTGGAGAGGTACAAAGATCGCGATCGTTCGTCCCAAAGTCAACAAAAACAATGAACAGTTGATCCTAAAGGGTCGTTTTAGGCCCGGGGCAGTCACTTTTTAGAATGTGTATGATATCACGTGAGTTAACCGGAGAGGATTATTAAAAGACCAAAATGTATAAAAATGTATACATACAGAGGGGGGTGGGGTTTTTTTAAATAGGCTCACAGTGTAAGTATAGTATGTATATTGGGGTATAATTAATTACCTCTTGAACGCACCTGATATAGGGGTCTTTTGATAAGTGACTACCCCGAGGTTTTAGGGTCCCTAAAGCCTCTCCTAGGATCAAAACAACATAAAATACGCATATAAGCACTCAAAACAACGATTTAAGGTCTCAAACTCGTAGTTGAAAACCTACACTGAATCTTGAATGATTACACTTGAATGGAAGAGCAAAGTAAGAGGAACACAATGCAATAAACAAATCTGAATTTGGATTACCATAGCCACATTAGCGAAGATTACAAGTTGGAGAAAGAAGAAGCTCTCAAACGTACGCTGTCTTCTCAGTTTTTTGATAAAAAAAGATGATCTTCAAACTTACAAAACTTGACCTTTATAGTTTAGGTCTTTACAAATGGCTTGTCCGGCCAAAAGCTCCTAAACTTCTAACCGGCTCTCTAATATACAATTGCTCCTAGAAAAATAATCATAAATTCTTTTACAAGTTCTCGGCTTAGAGATGCTCTCGTACAAAAGAATTTTACAAGGGTTTCCCTCAAAAATGTGACTCCTTCTCTGGAAACCGCAGCTTCGTCCGCCAAACACTCCCCCCTTCGTTATTCTTGCACGTCCTCGTGCATGTTCAAAGCTTTGGTCGTTGATGGGGCTCCAAGGAGGCAAGTGTTGCTGAGAAGCTTCGCGTGCGGAGTACAGCCTCCAGGGCTTCTTGATGCTGTCTGAAAGTATTTTCACTTAATGTGTGCTGGTATGCTACGTACCGTGCCTTGAGGTCCTTTGCGATAGGATGAAAGATCCTTGAGTCGATTTCGAAGAAACCTATGACGAAGGCCTCTTCAAACGCCTGCAAGTAATGTGAAGGCAGGTACATTAGTTTTGATTACATTGCCATCAGAATATGTCGTGGCGGCGAATCTTGGAGATTCCAGCAGATCCCTCTATGCCCTTCCAGGAACAGGTTCCACGGATGATCGTTGCCTTCAGTGTCTTTGAACACCTGGATGCAGGTGACAATCATCCGGGCTATCTTTACCAGCATCTGACAGGCCACGTCAGGGACATCCCGCAGCAAGGTGATTGTCGAATTTAGAGTGTTGACTACATAGGCTACTGTAGGAGGATTTTGCGCTGTCAGGACTGGGTAGTTCAGCTTTTGCTGTCTCGAGCCTTTTCGTGTGGCAAACTCCTTCCATGTGCGTCTTCTAGGGACTGGGCAGAAAGTAGGATCTATTTGAATGTGTTGAGGAGCGTTGTGGTAGTTGGTTAGATCCTGTGGCCACTTGTCCAACCACTTATGCCTCCATTTAGGGTGATCTTTGATGAGAGCCTGAGCTTCTTCAGCTGTCAGTGCTACACCTTCGTAATCTCCGTCTTTGTTTCGTGGTCGGCCGCATCTTCTCCTTCCATAGGATTGCTTCGTGGCATATCAAGGGAAAAGGTAGGTACTCATGGCCAAACCCCTCCACCTGCTCTTCTTGCTGTAAGAATGCCAGGGCCGCTGACTCCATTATCTTCTTTTTGTATATCATGTAATCTTTTGCTTGTCCCTCCGGCATGTCCTTGATGGTCTGAGTTAGCTCATCTCTTATCTCCAGATTTGCCTCTGTTGATCCTTGCTCTTGTTCTCCTTGGTGTGATGTTTCAGGCAAGTCAGGCATTTCTTGTCCTGGCAGCAGTTGCAACTGCACTTGGGCTTCCTCTATTCTGATTTGTTGTTGAGAAATTAGGTCTTCTTTTTCTTTCAGCAGTGTCTCGCTAATCTGCTTCTGCGTCTCTATTTCTGCTCTCGCCGCTGCCAATTGTTGCTCCAACTCTTTTACCTTTTGCTCGTAGCCACCGTCTGGGCCATCATTCCCGATAAGAGCAGTTGTCTTTGAAGTTTTTCTTGCTCTAGCTCCCCTTTCAGCGCTGCTAGGGTGTTCACTGCTGTAGCATTGTCTGATGTGGAGACCATTGCTCCAGCAGGTTCTTAGTTCGCCATCAAGGTTGTTAGCGTACTTTTGACAGTGAGGTATGAGCTATTAACCCTTTGGAACCTTGCGTTTTCATAATCGAGCTACTCCGTCGCTTTCTTTACCCTTGCTGTCAAATCCTGGCATTCCTTTTCCTTGAATGTCAACTCCGTCCTGAAATCCACCAGGTCCTTGATCAGAGATTGAGTTTGCTGTCGCTCAGTGTCTCTTTCCTGCGTTGTGAGCTCCAATTGTGCCTGCAGGCTCTCTAACTCCTCTTGCCCAGTTTTTTGCTTTTGTTGAGCCTCCTGTACCTGCTTTTATTTTTCTCTTAGCACCATGTGCTGGCATTGGAATTTTTTTTCCAGACCTTGCAAGGTTTTTCTGTAGTCAATTTCAGCCATAACTTGAAAGGCTTCTTGGTACCCTATTGCTTCAGTAGGGGGCACAGACTCTTTGTGTGCAGATGATGGAGGAGGAGGTGGTGATTTAGGCGAGGGAGGAGGTGGTGATTTCTCCACTTCTTGTACATGCCTCTTTTTTGATGCATCTTCTCTTGGCTATGAAGCAGACGCGTCCGCTTTTCTTTTCTTTAAAATCTTTATTATTCTTTGGCGAGTCAAATCCGCCGCCCGTCGTGCTTCCACATTTCTCTCTCTTTGAGTTTTCTTTAATTACTCTGCTTGGGTTCGTATCTTCAGCCGCTTCTTTCTCCTTTGTTCCTTCAGTGGAGTGAGAAGAAATGTCCACTTCTGCAACCTTTTGTTCCGCTTCTATCCTTTGTTTTTCACCCCGTATGCGAGCTGCATTTTCTATTCTTGCTTGTCTTTCCTTCTCGAACCTTCGTTTTTCTGTTTGTTGTGTTGCAGCAGCTCTTGCTTTTCTATCAGCCCGCAACTTGGTCCTTCTTTCCTCAATTCTTTGTTGGGCCTCTGCGTATGCTTTTTGAAGGTCAGACTACGGCACTATACTTCTTTCCCTCTTTCTTCTCTCAAGCGGTGTGGTGGAGTCTTCCTCCTCACTTTCTTCAAATTCCGATGGTCCTTTGTCTTTTGACCCTTGAGAGTTTCCCTCGTCTTCAGTCTCCGTCTTTTGTTCATCGCTTGAGCTTTTGTTGGATGCCTTGGCCGAGCGCGATGATGTTGCGCTAGTGGTCGTCCTTACTAAGTGAGCAACCAGCTTTGCTTTCTTAATCAAGGCCGTTTGAGAACTGGCCACCATAAGCAGGTCTTCAATCATGCCCAAAGCTTGGTATGCTATTCTTGTTAGCATTGGCCTTGCACTCATGTAGCTTTTGTTCTTTGCCGAGCTTTTCAAATTTTCTTCGATCAAGTTCTCCAAGATGTAAGAACCATAATCGCATCGGATGGTTCTGTTTTCAGCTGGTGCTAGAGCCATGACCACTGCAATGTGCAGGATCGGCTCGCTGTAGTGAGGAGGCTTTTGTACCCTGAAATGTTGAGAGATCAATCTCATTGGTAACTCCAGCTCACCCTATATCACGTCACTGTACTTGTACTTGTTTCCTTTTGCTTTGATAAATGCCTTCTCGTTATCCAGTGACTTGGTCTTTGCCAACAAGTCATGTTGCCTTGGAAGGAAGTGCAAAGCTTCGTTGATGATTTCTTTTGTGATCTTTACTTTTATCTTTGAACCATCCTTGTTGGTGAGCATTGCTTGCCCATCATACTGTATCGAGCTCACGAGCTCGTAGGCCCTCATGTAGTTTGTTTCCCATGGCTGCAATCTAAAAAACTACTCCAAATGCACAGCCCGCACAGCCTCTGTGACCTCCGGCCTTCGGTGGAGATTCCATATTTCCCGTGGCATGATAGTCGTCTTTACCATATCACCATCAGCATCCCTAAACTTCGCGATGAAAATGTGAGCAGGGATCTGAGCTAGTGTTTCATCCGAGATGTAAGCTTTTTCATTGGTAGAGAGCTCATCCACTTCATATGGTGCTGTTGTCCATTGCCTTGCTTGCTTTTGGCAAGGCATTCCGTGTCATTAGAATCACAAGCTGTCAGGATTTTCCTTTCGCAACCAGTAGCATTTAGACTTTTAGTAAAAAGCAGTTCAAAAGTTAAAACTGATCATAACTTGAACAAATCTCATCATTCTTGTCCATATTTCACCAGTGGGACTAGGAAGACTAGAGCTATGACTGATTGAAATCTGAGCCAAATCTGGGCCTGAAGTACACCGATCACGATTGTAGTACAGAGGCCAAAATGAGATTTGATCACATGAGTGGTTTGCTGATAGCTAGAGGGTCATTTTGGTCCACTTTGTCTTTCATTTGAACCACTTTTGAGTTTATAAGTCCCAATTCTGGGTTACAAGGGAGTTTTGGATTAGAATTTGATTTTTCATGGGTTTTTGATGTCCAATTGGCTTGAAACTTGATGTGTGACTTGAACAAGATGTGTACAAGGGATCTGTTAGGTTTTGGTCAAAATCTGATGGTGAGGGACACCGATCGCGATCGTAGTACCTGTGCTTTTTTGGGTGAAAACTGGATGTCTTTGGTCCCCCATGCCTGCCTAGCCCACTGATGATTTATTTTCAAGTTTGGACTTAAAATGAACAAATTAGAGCAATTTTTCACTGTTTGACCTTATTTTACTAAGTCTAACCATATTGGGTTTTCCTGATGAATTCTGGTTGGAGCTTGGAGTTAGTTGATGTTAGTTTTTGAGCTTTTACTGCTTCAATGATGTGTTGCTATCATCAGCCTACTCCGCCGTCTGATTCTGACTTGATCAGGCACTTTTTACCCCGTCTTGGGAGATTTTCCAGACTTGTGCATTTTTCAGGCATTCTTTGGATACCAATGGGATATTTGGGCATCTCTAAGTCCCTTTTGGTCTTTGACATAAGTTCGGCCAAATTCTTCCCTTGTGTGATCACTTGAGACTGAAATGGTCATCTCCATCCTTGTAGGAGATTCTGAGCTCCATTCAGGGTTTTCTACTACTGTGCTGACTCCTAGTCGGATAGGTATGCCTTTCAAACCACCCGTCATAATTTTCAGTCGAGTTTTGGTAGTTGTAGATCAAATTTCCCGATTCGGGTGTGTTTGAAAAATTTGGCCCATTCTATGAGCAAAATTTGTGCATTTTTCATGAAAATCCAAGAGAGTGTATCCCTCACTAAGTTCTAAGCCTGGGCCAAGTCAAAATTTCTAAAACCTGCAAAACTGGGGGCACCGATCGTGATCGTACCATAGATCCCAAATTAATTTTTGACACCTGGCGAAGTTGAGGGGAGGCTTTTTGTGATTTCTGTGCCAAATTTGGACAGTGGGGTACACCGATCGCGATTGTTGTAGCACCACCAAACTGAGATTTGATCACATGGCTTTGTTCCTGACATTTTGGGGAGCACATTGATGTGTTCTGTCCCTGAAAAAGTTTTGTCATGATGCCTCTAAGGGCCCTTGACCTATTTGACTCAATCAGACTTTGATTTGATCCATTCGCCCGTTTGTGCAATTATTCGCGCTTGCATGCGTAATAGACTTGATCTTTACTTGATAAGGAACATATCTGTGAAATGGTATGAAATGCTGGCTCCGAACGTCCGTATGGGGTAGAAATGTGGCAGCTCGCTCTAGGTCAAGAAGCTCTCTTCTTCTCTCTCAAAATGTGAAAATGAACAATGAGCTAGAATTTGGCCTACCTGACCCATATCTTCCCCAGGTTTTCGTGACATAGGTACCAATTTTCATTACCTTTGATCCCAATATAATCTGCATACCATCTGTGGGTTGAACCGTTCGTCATTTTGGCATCGTATGACCATTTGATGCGATTCTGGCGAAATGTGGTCATGATCATTAAGCCGGCGGAAATTCGACATCTTCAGATTAGCTTCATATCTTCCATGCTGAATAACCCTATCATGATACTTCGGCATTTGCTTCCAGAACTTGATTCCGACATTGTGGGCGATATTTTTTAATTTTTGGAAAATTGTTAACGAAAATCAAACAAAATAAATTGAAAATACTTATTAACTGGCAAAAGTTAGCCAAAAATTATTATACTCACCCCTCAGCATATATTTTCACTAGAAGCATCCCAATGCAGATTTTGTCATTACAGCTCATTATTATGCTAGTTGGATGATAAAAACGCTAAAAATGCCAGATTTTGATCAAATTTGTTCGAAATTGAACTCTAAAAAATGAAAAAAACAACAAACACACGCATTATGTACATATATACACGTTGGACCCCTCAATGGTCCTGATTACTGCTAGATTCAGCAGTTACTCCCCCCTTCCTAAACTGAGTCGTCCCGGACGAAGGTTGTGTGCATGTGCATGGGTTTTGAAATCTGTGTCTATGCACGGCCGTGTAATGTGGCCCTATCCTCATGTTTGAGACAATTCATTGGAAAACAAAGTGCTATGCAAGATGCGGGGACTGAATGTAATTTTCAGTGGCTTTGCATGGCGAGGCTAGCTGTATATGGAACAGAAGAGCTTGCAGTTTAATTGCTCTCTCCTTGATTGTTGGTTTTTTTATGGCAACTAGCTTTGGAACCCATTTGTATTCAGTTTTTTTCATATTTGCCTATTTTAATGTAGGTTCCTGAATTTTCTTAGGTTTCCATTGCCATTTTGTCAGTTCAGGCTTCCTGTGTTGACTGTTTGGTCTCCCTTCGCTCTTTGTCACCGAATTGTTGGTTGTCTCCAGCTTTGGTTGCCATTTCCACTCTGGATTAGCTTTTGAAGGTCTATGAGATGGTGTTGCTGTCGTCGAGAGTTGTGACTTGGGTAGCCATATCTGTCTCTGTTTGTTCTGCATGACAGTTTTCTTTATCCATACTTTCCGAACAGCCGTTTTCGATGTTTCTGGCTGATGAGCTAATTGCTTTTTGTCGATGGGGATAATCGGCCACAAATGATCTGTTTTGGCGAATGGAGTCATGTATGTGTTGGAGTTGTGTGTGTACATCAGCGCATGTTCTGACCATTCGGTAACTGCATTGTACGTTCTCATCCATGGAACTCCCAAACATAGTGATTCTCTGATTCCTCCGTCTTTCATTACGAGAAATTGATGAGGACAACTATTTCCATCAATATTGATTGGTAAGTTTACTATGCCCAATGTTTGCATTTTTGCCCCGTTCGCGGCTTGTAAATATCGTGTGGATTGCACTAGAGGTTCATCGGTAAGAATCTTGTAAGTGGAGAAGTTGACCACATTGACTCTTGCCCCTGTGTCAATCAATGCTCGTTGATATCTGCCATTTGGAAGTCTGACATTGATGCGAACATCAATTTCTATTTCCCATTGCTCGTCAGTGTGAATTATAGAAAGAGGAATTTGAGCCGTATCTGCTGGTTGAGAAAGTCTTTGTTGTTGTAAATTCTGTTTCTGCTTTAAAATCCCGATTCTGGCCTCCTCCTGTGCTTGAGCTTTTGTCTCATTTGCTTTGTTCTTGCGCTCTTTCTTCTTGTTGTTTTTCCATGGTTTAGTTTTGATAAACCGGCCAGTGACCTTGTCTTTGACACAATCGTCAGCTTTTATAAGCCTTAGATATCCCGTTTTTTCATTGACAAGAGGCATGGGTTTATGCTTATTCGCTCTTGATTTCCTTGTTCTCTTTGATCTACACTGCTCTTGTCCCTAGGTTTTTGGTTAGGAAACTCGTAAAACCTGTCCGGTGTCGTCTTATACTTCCTATTCGTCTCTGATCCACTTGATCTTTCGTCATCAGCATCTATCATTTGGATTTTATCACCCAGTGATGATGGAAGGTCACCGCTTAGTGAATCTGTGAATTCCTCCTCTGTTCGATTCCTATCGTCCAATACAGATATCTCATCAACTATTCTTTTACACTCAGTCTCACGTAGTGGTTTTTCTCATTCCTCGCTTTTTGATCCTGACTCAAGGATGACGCTAGCCATTTGCAACATTACTATGTCGTATCCTTCATCGTCACAAAATTTTGTAGGCGTGCATTCGTCAACGCATACATCCAAGGTTGAGAATATTTGAGTCCACCCAAATGGCTCAAATAAATGTTCAGGGAAAGGTTCTGGGAGATAAGCCTCGTCTTCTACTGACCTTTCCAACACACATTCCTCTTTGATTAAGTCTCTCAATCAGAGGCTCCACACATCCAGACATGTGCTTTCGTTTGTAACCACGCAGGTATTTCTTTTCCAATCACTGTGGTTGAATCAAATTCTTGTGCTGGTGTTTTTGCAACGTCTCTATAGCTGTGATCCTTCATGTTGATTTTTGTTATTAGCTCCTCATGCCTTAGGTAAATTTGGTCGTACCCCCAATCTTGTATCATTTTGAGTTGACGCATAAAAGGTCGCCCCAAAATAATGTCAAAGTTGTTCGTTTTCTCGAAATCTACCACGGCAAAGGTGTGCTCATAGTTAATTCCACACGAAGTTATAATTATTTGGTCGAGGACTCTTAATGATCTCTCTACATACCCATCTGCGAGTTGCAGTTTCATTCTCGTCTTTCTGAGAGCTGGATGGCCCCATTTCTCCCAGATTTTCTTTGTAGCAATCGCAACTCCCGCTCCACTGTCTAGGATAGCTATCGTCTTTATATCCTGATATTCGACAGGTAAGGTTGTATTACCTTCGTCACCTTCACGGTAATCTCCGACTTGTTTATGGGCACAGGTTGGGCTTTGGGTTGACCTTCTCATTTGTTTTCTTCTACCGTAGGGTTTGTCTGAAGAGGAATCTTTATTCCTTTGTTCTCCAAATGTTTTGCCATGTCTTCCCATAAGTGTGGTCTGACTCTCAAGAGTTCTGACAGTGTGATTGTGCATGTTACAGGTGTCGACAACATCTCTTGAAGACCTTTTGAGTCAATCATTTGTGGAATAGCTCTCATCTGGGATGGAACTAATCTTATCTTCGAGTGTGCCTCGTGTTCACCTATAAATGAAGGTAGGGTTTTCAGGGATTGAGCTTTGCTTTCCATCGAAACCTCCGTTCCTGCATCTCCATATAGCGATTGTATATCTCCTGGATAAAATTGGTGCAGACTGTAACGTCGCGCTTCCGTTCTTTCTATTTCTATTGGTTTCCCATAATTGTTGTGGCCATGGTTCTTCCACTTCTGGAATTGGCATTATAGTCATTGACTTAACATCATCAGTGGTGTTCGGCACCACTCGGTGATCCAATGACAATATAGTTTCAGGCCTGGGTCCGTTTACTTGTTCTGATTCATCGATCTTTAGTTTTTCTCACTCTTTGTGAATCAACACTTCTTGTTATGGGGTTCTAATTACATTAGGTTCCATCAATGCTTGGGCTGTTTCAATTTACACATTTCCAAAAGCTTCGTTTCCACTTTTGGTTGAGGATAAGTCAACCATCTCTGCTCTAAGGTTTGGTTTGTTTTTAGCCTTGCTTCATACACTTGTAATAGAGCATCTAAAGGCTCTAGCACTTTCTCGACCAAGACTGATCCCCCTGAGGATGTGTTGTTGTCCTCAACAGTTTTACTATCTCTCTCTTGTTTCAGTTGCTCTTTCGTTTCATGTAACTCATTTTGCATGGCAATTTGGGTTTTCATCCTTTTTGCTTTCATTCTGTCTCGTTTTGCCTTCCAGGATTTACGCTGTGTTCTCACAGATAAACTCTCGTTTTCTGTGGGTATTGGCAACTCGACCTTTTCTTCCAATGGCTTGTTTTTCTCTAAGTCCTTGGCTTGGGCTTTGGTTACCGCATTGATCTGGATCATGGGTTCGGTTTCTGATCCATTGCTTGCACTTGGTAACACCCCCATAATATTCATAGTTGCTTTTTCTTTGTTGTCTGGATTTCTTGGGCAATCTGGCAGTATGTGATTCACACCACACCCGTCACAAAACCCAAAAATTTTCACTCTTTCGCCTTTGAAAGAACAACTACTCTCCCAATGATGTGAACTTCCACAGTTATAGCACGGTCCAATTGGTGGTTGATTTTGAGGAGGTGGTCCCACAGGTTGTCCCGCCCTATTAGAATATCCTCTTAGTTTGTAGTTCTGGTTTGCAATGAACATTAGCGTTCTTTTTTTCACCAAATATTGATCCCTTGAAGGTTGTGCTACATACATTGGTGGTGCCATACCCTCATTATTTCCCCATGGTTGATAGGCTTCGTCTGCGTACATCTGTGGTTCAGGTTTAGTTACGTAAGGCTCATTTGGTTCCTCGTAATAAGAAATTTGAGGTGTATTATTCGTTCCTGGTGATGCTTCGTAAGGTTGAGCATACCTAATCATGGCCCTATTTTCCTGTGGTAATGGAGGTTGTTGACCCAACACAGAGGTTGAGGTCTGTCTGCTCCTGCTACCATATTCACATTTGGCCCAATTTGATATCTTGGAGGAGGTGGCTGGGGTGGTCCTGCTGGAGGTCCATACGGCCTTTCCCTCACATAGTTTTTGTTGTAAAAACACTCATCCGTGCCATGGTTCGTCCATTTTTGCTCTATGGTGCACCATTGCAGTACTCGTCCATTCGCAACTGGTGCTTTCGGCTGTTGTGTGCACCACGGCGCTGGGTGTTCCCCCCCACATGTCACATTTCCTCATCTGAGACTGTCTCATCACCAGATTTGATCTCATATGTTGCTGCATTCTCTTCGTTACTTCCTTTATCATCAGGTCAGCTGTCGGCATCAAAGAAGCCTGAGCATCTTTCTTGGTAGAGGGTTCACTCTTAATAGATGAAGATCCACTGGTTACTGAATCAGTATCCTCTGACACTTCCCCATATGCTTTGCAGTTGTCAACAAGATATAACGCTTCCCTTGTAACCTGTTCAAATGTGCTACAGGCTTTCAAGTGAAGGTCCTTTTTCAAGGTTTCGTTTCTAAGTCCTTCCATGAAGAGCACAGACAATCTCTCGTCCTACGGTAATTCTCTCCTTGGGAACCTCTCAATGTATTGCGTGAATCTCAAGGATGGTTCCTTCACTTTTTCGTTCTCCTTTTGTTTAAAAGCATATATATGTGATACAATATTATGCTTTATATCCCGTTTTGAGAATTCTTTCGCGAACTCCTGCAATACATGTTCAATATTCAGACAAGTTTCAGGGTTCAAAGGTTGAAACCACGTTAAGGCCGTCCCTTCCAAGGTCAGCCCGAATCCCTCATATTGAGTATGAAAATCAGTGATCTGCTCTGCTCTTAAGACTTGCTTGAAGAGCGATACATGGGCATATGGATCCCCTGATCCGCTATACTTCTTTGGCATGCGCTTCGCTACCTGGGATGGCCTCATCCGTCTATGGTCTGCGACCAATCTCAATGCTCTCGTGTCTTGACTTAATCGTTCTCGTAATTCATGGGTGTCGTGGGTTGCTCTCGTTGGCTCCCTTGCCGCGAATCTACTACTAGGAGCCAAATGTGATGGTGTTGCTGCAAATGTCGGACCTATTGTGGTATGTCTAGAGATAGGAACCGCACTACCTCAATTCGTAGCCATTGATTCTCCGGAATGTAATGTTCCCATGGGGCTTGGCATAGAATACTGAGGTCGACTGAAATAATTAGCTACATGAGTCCTCTCTCCACCTGTTGCCATCGGGTCTGGCATGACAGTTGTAGGTGTTGGTTTCAGTGGGCTTGGAGTGACATAATAATGGTGGAGTGGTCCCCCAAAGTACGTATATCCTTCCAATTCCATTTTTTTGATTGCTACGTATCGTCTACCATATTTGTCGTATGTGGCGATTTTTGTTTCTGATCCCTCTGTGTAGGTGAAGACATAAAGTCTTTTTTGCTCCGTCAACTCTCCGACGTAGGGTTCCTCGCATCTATAATAGAGATATTCCTCTCCATTATTATACTTGTATAACCCCACATAGACGTTGTCTGTGTTGACTCTCAAAGTTTCATTTTCTTGCTTAACCTCGCATTAGGGAAGCTCATTGTTGGTGCTTTCTCCTCAGGTTCCTCATCTACTTTGGCTTTTGTGCCCATCAATCCCCACTTGTCCACAATGTTAGGATTCAAGACTACCAAGTAGATGATACCTTCGTCATCTAGGTACCTATCTCTGCTATAGCTCACAGGCAGTAAGTCCTTGAACTCACTTGGTCTATCTTCTATTTTCACACAGTAGCGGTCCATACCATCTTTGTAGATCTTGTCACCTTGCTTGTTGTCATACTGATACTTGATGAGCAATAGCCTCATTGTGGCCAAAGGGTTTGATGGTCCTGCTGCCATGTTTTCTCTTTCGTTTAGGTTTAAACGTCCCAAGTTTTTCGTGAAATACACGTAAGATCTCTCTGAAGAAGTATCAAAAATACTTTCTTCAAGGATCGTCTCTAACGGTCGTACTACACCTTGGTTTACACTCTCCTCCATTGATAAAACACTTACTTGATCCGCTAAATTTCGGCGTTGGTTGTTGTGATTTGTTTTCCCGATCTCAAAAACATGAAGGAAGTGGAATTTACCGATTGAATCCAAACCTTTTACCTGGAGATGGAGTGATCTTCCAACTCTCACGGGACTGCATGGATTGTTACTTGATCGGTCTTTGCAAATGAATACACTTGATGGCTATGAGATCACCATATCATTCCAACTGTCAGCAGATTCAACAATTTCACAATGACTTCAACACAATTTTGCTTGTAGATTATTGACAATATGTTCAATTTGGGTTTTGACAACTCCTGATATCTTAAATAGTCTAGGTCTATGAACAGGTCAAAAATGAGTAAAATCTGGCACAGAGGTACACCGATCGCGATCGTAGTACAATGCCCAAATTTGATGAAACTTCACCAGATTATTCACTAGGCTATTTTATGGCTACCCACCAAATACTTTTGTATTCAAACCCCAAAACGTCAAGCTTTTACAAGTTCTTGGTTTGAAGTACCCGATTTTCCAATTTTATCAGGTTTGATGGATTTTGATGTTTGATTTGGGATTTGAGAGATACCTAGGCTTGTCCTATGCACAGGCTATCCCTCTGCATGGTTTCTTCCCAGTTTTGATGTGTTTTGGTCTACTGAAAGTCAATTTCTATGCCAGTTTAGCAGTTTTTGACTTGGATCTGTATTCAGATGGTATGCCAGGTATTTGGAGGTTTCTGGCTCTTGGTCGTGTATACTTTTATGTTTATACACACTTGAGGATCTCACAGATGAAATCTGGTCAAAATCTAGCACTTAGGTACACCGATCACGATCGTGCTTCTGAACCCAAATTCAGCCAAATTTGGTATGCTTGTAGACATTGATGTTTTAAGGCTATCCCCCAAGTATTTTTGCATTTGGATCACCAAAAGTCAAGATTTTACAGTTTCTGGGTCTGTCAGGCTAGTTTTACCCAAGTGGCCTGTTTCCTTGATTTTTGATGTTTTTGGGTGTGGTTGCTTTAGACAAACTTGTTTAGAATCTTATCAGGAAGGCACATGTCAAATCCTATATACTTCTGACACTGAGGTACACTGATCGCGATCGTAGTACCTAGGCCAAATCTGATGAAATTTAGTCTGCTCCCTCTGACAAGTGTTTTACAGTGTTTTGTGCTACCACTTGGTGATTTGAATCAATATCAACCCTGTTTGGTCAGATTTTCTAAATTTCAGAGTTTTATGGCCTTTTTGCCAAAGTTATGGTTTCCTGGTTTCTCGACTCTAACTTTTGCCCCAAATCTGACTAGAATGCAAATTACTTATCCTACTCCTAAGTACATAAATGAAAGAACATAAAGAAATGAATCAAACAAAACAAACAAGATGGAGTTCGGGTGAGATTTCAGTACTCAATCGAATTAGAGAAATTGAAGAGCAAAAATGCTTTGAACACTCTCACTCACAGCTCCCTAAATCTCCTAAGAGAGGATCTAGCCGGTCCACTCACTCTAGACTCCACTAAGCTCTAAACCCCTGTCTAGCAACCTAACTGAGGTGTAAAATGGATTTGTGGATTGATCTTCTTTTAAGGAAGCTAACTGCGCACTCGGTCACTCATCATCTAAGGTGCATTCCGCGGCAACGGCGCCAATGTTTGCGGGTTGCCGCGACGGACGTCCATAGCATAGCTCTCACGCATCAACATAAAATATCAATACAAGGGAAGCGACCGGGATGAGGCATGGAAACTCACTAGGGTGTCATTCCTAATGAGGTGAACTCGATGAGATGCAACTACTAACTCTGCAAGCAAATCATACGCACTAAATCCAAGTAATCTGCCTATGTCCTACTACACGCTCTACAGTCAGCACGCCCGTTTACCATGCGAATCATGTCGGATTAGCACGAAACTTGAAGGGGAGCTACATGGGACTATCAGGAGCATATCCTATCACTGTCTCACAGCATTCTGGAGAGGTACAAAGATGACGATCGTTCGTCCCAAAGTCAGCAAAAATAGTGAACAGGTGATCCTAAAGGGTCGTTTTAGGGTCCCTAAAGCCTCTCCTAGGGTCAAAAAAACATAAAATACGCATATAAGCACTCAAAACAACGATTTAAGGTCTCAAACTCGTAGTTGAAAACCTACACCGAATCTTGAATGATTACACTTGAATGGAAGATCAAAGTAAGAGGAACACAATGCAATAAACAAATATGAATTTGGATTACCGTAGCCACAGTAGCGAAGATTACAAGTTGGAGCAAGAAGAAGCTCTCAAACGTACACTGTCTTCTCAGTTTTTTGATAAAAAAAGATGATCTTCAAACTTACAAAACTTGACCTTTATAGTTTAGGTCTTTACAAATGGCTTGTCCGACCAAAAGCTCCTAAACTTCTAACTGGCTCTCTAATATACAATCGCTCCCAGAAAAATAATCATAAATTCTTTTACAAGTTCTCGGCTTAGAGATGCTCTCTTACAAAAGAATTTTACAAGGGTTTCCCTCAAAAATGTGACTCCTTCTCTGGAAATCGTAGCTTCGTCCGCCAAACAGTAGCCGCCCTTGTGTAGATAAGTCCAAATTGGACCCTCCAATCTGCCCATGTGTGGCCGCCCTTGAGAAGACAAGTCCGCTTTTGAATTCGGCCAACCGGCCGCCGGCCAACCGGCCAATCGACCGGTCGTTTTTCGACCACTTTTCGGCCGTCGTCTGGCCATAATATTTCGGCAAAAAGGAATATTCCAGTCGTGAAAATTTTGGTTTCCGGCAAGTGACTTTCCTTCACGCAGGACGGCTTCTCCTCATAATGGGGGCCTTACAAATGTCCATTTTTACCACAATAATTACAAGGGGTAAATCAGGCTCCATACTTAACAATCTCCCACTTGGAGACTGATCTCCAAACCAAACTTGTGATGACTGCTTTCCATGCTGGCTTCTTATCCTTGAATGCCAATTGAAGATGAGCAAAAGCTCAACTTCTCCTTGTTGACCACCTTTGTAAACATGTCTGCAAGGTTTTCACTTGTAGGAACCTTTTCTAGCTTTAGATGTCCCTCTTCCAAAAGAGTGTGTATGAAGTGATATCTCACCTCAATGTGCTTTGTCCTTGAATGAAAGGCTGAGTTCTTTGTAAGATGGATAGCGCTTTGGCTATCATTGTACAAGACATAATTTTTTTGTTTGAATACAAGCTCTTCTAAGAATCTGTGAAGCCACAAAATTTCTTTGCTTGCCTCCGTCATTGCTACATACTCTGCTTTCGTGGTAGAAAGTGAGACCACTTTCTGCATCTTTGAAGCCCAGCTTACTGTTGTGCCTCCAACCGTGAAGACATAGCCCGTAGTGCTCCTTCAAGTATCTTTGTCACCTACCATATGTGCATCAGTATACCCTTGAAGAAAAATATCAGTTCCTCCAAAATACAAAGCATTTGTTGTTGTCCCTTTAGGATACCTAAGTATCCACTTCACACCTTACCAATGCTCTTTACCTGGGTTGTCCATGAACCTACTCAAAACTCCCACTGCATGTGCAACGTCTGGCCTTGTCCAGACCATAGCATACATTAGAGAACCTACCACTGCAGCATATGGAACTTTAGACATATAGGCTATCTCCTCTTGTGTCTTTGGACACATATTCTTTGTCAGTTTAAAGTGACTAGCCAAAGGTGTAGATACTGGTTTTGCATTTTGCATTGCAAACCTTTCTAGTACCTTCTTGATGTAATCCTCTTGAGATAGCTTTATTGTCTTCTTCGTCCTATCCCTTGATATTTTCATACCAAGTATCCTCTTTGCAGCACCTAAATCTTTCATTGAAAAATATTTAGGCAGCTCCTCTTTTAGGTCTTTGATGTCCTGCATGTTAGCACTTTCAATCAACATGTCATCAACATACAACATTAGGATGATGAACTTCCCATCTCCCAAATTCTTCATGTAGACGCAGTGATCCGAGTTGCATCTTGTGAATCCATGATCCAACATCCATCGATCAAACTTCAAGTACCATTGTCTTGATGCTTGCTTTAAACCGTACAAGTTCTTCTTTAATCTACAAATGATTTTCTCCTTACCTTTTACTTCATACCCCTTTGGTTGAAGCATGTAGATTTCCTCCTCTAAGTCACCGTGAGGGAATGCCGTATTTACATCCATCTGCTCAAGATTTAAATCATGAGTAGCCACAAGGCTTAAGACAAGCCTAATTGAGTTCATTTTTACAACAAGAGAAAATATTTCATTGAAGTCAATACCTTTCTTTTGAGAAAACCCTTTTACCACAAGGCTTACTTGTACCTTTTCTTCCCACCTTCTTCTTCCTTCAACTTGTACACCCATTTGTTTTGAAGTTCCCACTTACCTTTAGGCAACTCAACCAACTTCCATGTTTGGTTGCGGTGTAGTGAGTCCATCTCCACTTGCATGCTCTTTGTCCATTCTTCTTTGGATTTGTGTTGCATAGCTTCTTTGTATGATTCCAGCTCTCCAGAATCTGAGATCAAGAGATGGTTGAAGAAAGGAACAAACCTTTCTGGAGGTCTACTTGCTCTTGTAGATCTTAGGGGAATAGGTTGAGGCTCCTCATTTGGTTGACATTGTTGCACATTGTCACCATTTATAGTCCTTGAGTCTTCACCGTCCTTGAGCTCCATGTACTCATCACCTGTTTCTTTTGTTTGTTTTCTTTTCAAGTAATCTTTGTACATATTTTTTTCGTTAAAAATTACATCCCTACTCCTTAAGATTTTACCATCTTCAAGATTCCATAGGCGATACCCAAAGTCTTCTTCTCCATAGCCAATGAAGAAACACTTTTTGGACTTTGTATCTAGCTTTGATCTTAGGCTTCTATCTATGTGCATGAAAGCCTCACAACCAAACACTTTGAGAAATGCATAATTCACTGGTTTACCTGTCCATACCTCTTCTAGAACTCCCCCATCCAATGCCGTTGAGGGTGACCGGTTGATTAAGTACACAGACGTACTTACTGCTTCTACCCAAAGCTCAAGCGGTAGGCCTGCATGTAGCCGCATGATTTGTGCTCACTCCATGATTGTCCTGTTCATCCTTTCAAAAATCCCATTTTGTTGAGGTGTCCTTGGGGTTGTCCTTTGCCTCTGAATGCCATTGCTAGCACAAAATCTTTCAAAAGCTTGGCTGCAATATTCGCCTCCATTGTTGGATCTAAGGCATTTAACCTTGGTTCCTGTTTCATTCTCCACAAAGGCTTTCCACCTTTGAAATATGGAAAATACATCGGACTTATTCTTCATGACATAAACCCATGTTTTTCTAGTCGCATCGTCTATGAATGTTACATAGTACAATGAGCCACCAAGTGATGGTGTACTTAGAGGACCCCAAACATCAGAATGAACCAACTCAAGTTTTTTATTTTTTCTTTTATTTCTTGATTTTTAAAAATTTACCTCATTTGTTTACCATAAACACAATATTCATAGAACTCTAAGTCCACTTCTTTCAAACCTGGTAGAAGCTTCTTTGTTTGAAGGATTTGCATTCCTTTGGCACTCATATGCCCAAGCCGATAGTGCCACACTGCACTGTCAACTTCTGTAGTTGCTGCACAAGCTGAAGGTTGCGTGCTAACAGTACACAAGTAAAGTGTACCGACCTTTTCTCCCTTGGCAACCACCAAAGATCCCTTTGAGATCTTCCACCGTTTGTTTCTGAATGCAATGTTGTGACCTTCATCGTCCAATTGTCCTGTAGAGATTAAATTTTTGCGAAGAGAAGGAACATGTCTAACATCTTTAAGCTTCCATTCATTTCCGTTAGTAGTTTTGACAGAAACTATACCTTTGCCGACAATCTCACAAGCTTCATCATCTCCCAAGTATACATACCCAAAATTACCTTTGGTGTAGTCTTGGAAATGTTGCTTGTGTGGTGTCGCATGGAATGAAGCCCCGGAATCTACTATCCAGGAATTAGACACATTGTCTAATGAGAGAATTAGAGTATCTTGCTCTACTTTACCTGCCACATTGGCCTCCGATGTTGGTTGTTGTCTTGAGACTCTGTCTCCTTCTTCTTATTGGACCAGCAATCCTTCTTGACGTGGCCCTTCTTGCCGCAGTTCCAACATTCAAGAACTGACTTTGTGCGTGACTTGCTCCGCCTTGAGCGATCACGACCCTTTTGGTTTTTGAACATCTCCTTAGGCCTTCCTCTTGTTTCCACTGACAGTGCAGCACTTGATGATTCTCCTGTGCTTCTCCTTTGTATTTCCTTGCTTAGGAGAACACCCACAACATCATCAAACTTAAGAGTATTTGTGCCAGAAATAGAATTACTTACAGCCATCACAAGGCTGTCCCAACTATCCGGTAGAGATGATAGTATAAGGAGAGCTCGCACTTCATCATCAAAATTGATTTTCACCGATCAAAGTTGACTTATGTTTGTGCTAAAGTTATTTAGGTGTGCTGCAACAACTGAACCATTCTCTGTCATCTTTAGATTGAACAAGCGCTTCATAAGAAATACCTTATTGGATGCCGATGGTTTCTCGTAGAAGTCGTCAAGTGACTTCATCAAGTCCTCCGTGGTCTTCATCTCCAAAACATTGAAGGCCACTGTTGATACCAAGCTTAACCGGATTGTCCCCAGTTCCTTTCGATCAAGGACAATCATCTTCCATTGTTGCGGGCTTCTTCGCAAGAGTGCCTAGTGGCAAATAGAGGTCCTTCTGGTAGAGATAGTCTTCAATCTGCATCTTCCAATGTTGGTAGTTTTTACCGTTGAACTTCTCAATCTTGAGCTTCCCTTCCTCTGCCATAACTCCCACTCAATTCAAGGAATCCTTTCCTTGAGAGAATTTAGCTACGAGAAAACCTTGCTCTGATACCAGTTGTGTTAGGAAATATGACGTAGCTTAATAGATATTTGAGTAGCATATTTAATGGAGAGAGATAGATTTCACACACAAGAGATTATAGAGTAGAGAGAGAGAGAGAGAGAGAGAGAGAGAGAGAGTACACACAATATACGTGGTTCACCCAATGTGGGCTACGTCCATGGGAAAGTAGCCACTCAATGGCTTTAGTACTTCAAAACAAGAAGTAGTTTACAAAGGGATTATACCCTTAATAGAGCTCCCGTCTTGATTCACACTCACCACCTCATACCCACCTTGTTGCATCAACTTCACACTATGAAATGTGTGTAAAAATGGCCTCCTTTTATAGGCCAAAAGGGCTGCCCTCTCTCATGAGAGGCAACCATGTGTAGCCGCCCTTGTGTAGATAAGTCCAAATCGGACCCTCGAATCAGCCCATGTGTGGCTGCCCTTGAGAAGACAAGTCCGCTTTTGAATTCGACCAATGGCCATTGAATTCGGCCACCGGCCACCAGCCAACCGACCGGTCGTTTTTCGACCACTTTCCGGCCCCGCCGTCCGGCCATAATCAATCAGGGTCCACACACATATGACCCTTAAGACATGATTCTTTCATGCATAAAAAGAGTCCGAACAGCAACTAATCATGTTATAAAAATCCAAGTTTGACAACATCCAACCATGAAAAGTGAATGTATCATATCTGCACTTCATCTCCCTAGCACATAGAGCTAGTTTTGACCTAGAAAGGTGGAAAGTAACCATAACTATGCATATGAGACATCCACACCAATCCATAAGTTTCCATACATCATATGATAACATTCCATCACCATAAACACGATGCAAAACAACTCTGACCTTTAGGTCAACCATAAACCATAACTTCACACATATGCAAAAAACAACTTCTTGGCATTTTTGGGAGCATGCAAAACATACAAATGAAAGTATTTGACTTCAAACCAATGCATCAAACTCATCTCCATAATATAGAATATCACTCTATCACATCCTTCACCCATATGGTACTCACAACAACAAATGGTAACCCAAAAAGAAAGCCACTTTAATCATATCGCCTATGCGGTCCGGGATTTCTAACCATATACTCTCACATAAGTTTATGGCCATCTAATAGTTGAAATTAGCTCACCAAAACAAACCATAAATCATACATAAACAACTCCGTTAACTCACGACGTCATATGGTACCCCCCCTTGGTAGCACCCCTACACGTGTAGATAAAACCAATTATAGAAGGACTAATAACTCGCCTTTCCGAGGTGATAGCGGAGATCTGAATACATTTATCATCAAGTTTCATGAATCTTTTTAATTGGTTAACTGGATTTATCCATTCGGTGAATCTATATAGTGGTTCACCAAGTACCTTGGAGTCAAAAAATTCGGTTGTGTAGTGGGTAGTGTGCTGTTTTTTGACCATATCTCTTACCTCGTGCGTGTTTTTTAGATGACACCAATGAGAGAAAATATTCTAAATGATGTGTTTTATCTCTGGTATAAAGGGTTTGGGCTGATTCTTAATGGTTTGTGATTTATGACCAAAACATTGTTCCTACCGCCTCTATGATGTGAAACAAAAATCACTTTTTATGCACGCATAGGATCATAAACGCGTCATGTACATAAACCAGCGGGTTAAACATGATGAAATAATCATGGGACAACTTCAGACATACTCAGATAATCCATACATACACTCGTATACAAAAAAACAATCACCGAGAGGGTGACTACTCAGAAAAACGACATAGAGAGAGAGAGAGAGAGAGATGATGACTATGGAGTTTAGAGCTTCTCATCGTGCTTTAGAATCGATTAGGAGCTGTGGATAGGCTTCTTGCTTTGCCTCAAGAGAGCGGTGATGAGAGCTACATAGAGGTATTCACCACGAAGCTTCCAGAGAGCTTTCGAGAGAGAGAAGATAGTAAGCAAATAGAGAGAGAGAGAGAGAGAGAGAGAGAGAGAGAGAGAGTTTCCTTCTTCTCGAGAGAGAGAAGAGCTTATGGAGATGGTGATGAAGAGCTTGCACCAATCCGTCTAATAGATACATATAGCCTTGCGGTAGTAGACGCAACAGACGGCACTGAAAACTAAGCACTAACTGGCAATTTATAGATTTTCCAACTTCTCGGAGTGTGCCCCAAGCTACACGTAGTGCTACGGATTAGCCTCTTGCTTTTGGGAAAAGACTCCAGTCTTTTCTAAAACATGGCACAGCTTTTGATGGTCAACTCTCCCACTTACCATTCAATTTTTAAAGTAAAACTGCTCAATTGAACAATATCTGACCAACTAATGGAAACCGTAGCTACACTATACCGCACCTAATGTCCCGACATAATGAAGAATTTCCCGTACTGCCCCGGCGTATTTATGATACTGCTTTTTATAAAAATAATTTTCGTAAAAATCCCGTTTGGTCTCGTTTTTGCTCTGGGTGATCATTTTTAAATTCGACGGAGACTAAAATAAATATTTTTATGATTAGGTCATCAGGAAAAGCACATTGCTTTTCAAAAATGCCAAAAAGCTTGAAAAGCTAAAAATAGTGTAAAAAGCAACCTTTTTTTTATAAAATTGAACCACGGGTTTCTATTGTCACTGAAATAAGAAAGCGGACCCGCTTTTCAGTAAAAAGCACTAAAAACCATGAAAAGCTAAAAATAATGTGAAAAGCACTCAAAAAGCCGATTTTCACAAAATTCAACCATAGCTTCCCTGGAACACGTAGATCGAGGATTCGACCTTGCTTTTTGCAAAAAAGCACAGAAAAGCATGAAATAACTAAAATAGCAGATTTTTCCAAAACTGAACCAAACATCCATCTATCCTACTGGAACATGGAAACGACCTTGCTTTTTACTTTAAAACCTTCGAATATAATCAAGCATCTTAAGTCAAAATGTGGCAAAATAGGTATTGAAAGCTAATTTTCCTTTTTTTAGAAGAGGCCCAAAAATTGGGGATCTTACATCCTTCCACACTTGAAAAATTCGAGGTGTCCTCACCTCGACATGAAATCTAGATAATTTAATCTCATTACATCATCATGTTACCAAGTGGCATCTTCCTGAGGATACGTTGATCATTTAAGAAGGTGTTCAATAATGGTTCGATCACGCAGAGGCTTGGTTTTTCTCTAAAGTATTACTTCGGGATATACTTTGGTAACAAGAGTCTATAAGCTTGATCATCATTAATCCGCTCTGTGATTACAAAAAGTCCACAATATCTGGCACTTAGCTTCTTACACTTACCCATTGATAAAGAACTACGTTTGGGTTTCACTCTCAAAAATACCATATCGCCCTCTTCAAAAAGTATGGCAGATCGTCTTGGGTCAGCTCTATCTATCTTGAGCAGTCTTAATATCCTATCGTACCTGTAACTGAGAATAAGGCTTTCCAAAAATTAGAGGTCAACTTTGCATCACGATCAGAAATTATCTGTCGAGGTAAACCGTGATACATGAGAACACTTTTCATAATTACTTAGCTATATCCTTAGCTGTAAATGTTGTTTTGACTCGAAGTAAATGGGTCATTTTTTGTAAGCATATCAACAACCACAAAAATAGAGTCATATCCCAGAGATGTAGGAAGTCTTGTAATGATATCCATGGATATGCATTCCCATTTCATTTGTGGAGCATCAATGGGTTGAATCATACCGGGGTATCAAATTCGTTTAGCGTTAATACGTTGACATGTTAAGCATCTTGTAACATAATTCAACACATCAGGCTTTAGTCCTAGCCAAAAGAAACTTTTTCTTACAGTAGAGTAAGTCTTGGATGTCCTCCTATGGATATATCATGAGCTTCCTGTAAAATCTGAAGTTTGACTCCACCTTGATTTGGAATACAAAGATGATTACCCAAGTAAAGGTCTCCTCCTTCAATGTGAAAGCCTTTGATTTGCCTTTCTTGCTTCTCTGTGCGATTATTTAGGTTAATCAAGTACTGGATTTTTAAGTACTACGGGTCCTGAGTCATACCTTCTCGAATAAGGTCAATTAAAGAAGTAGTAGAGGTTGTGACAACCGCTACAATACTCTTCCTGATCAAGGCATTCACCACAAGATTTTCCTTCCGAGGTTTATATTCGATTCCAAAATCATATTCGCATAACAACTCCATCCATCTTCGTTGCCGCATATTAAGGTCAGGTTGGGTGTAGATCCACTTCATGCTTTTATGGTCGGTATGTAGTTAAAATCTCCTTCCAAGAAGATAATGTTGCCATACTTTAAGAGAATGCACAATGGCCAATAATTCCAAGTCATGCGTAGGGTAATTTAATTAATGTATACATAACTTACGAGACTCATGAGCTACCGGTTTTCCTTCTTGAGACAGAACGCCACCAATTGCTTTTCCACTTGCATCAATGAGCACAATGAATGTCTTTGAGAAGTCTGAAAGCTGTAGTATTGGAGCATTCACCAAATCTTCTTTGAGTTTCTCAAAACTAGCTTGATAACGTTCATTCCAAGTAAACACGTTAGCCTTCTTAAGCGTATTAGTCAATGGAGATGCAATCTTAGCATAACCTTCAATAAATGGACGATACCATTGTGTCAAACCAAGAAAGCCACGTACTTCTCATACTGATTTCAGTGTAGGCCAAGCTAGAACAACTTTGATCCTACTTGGATCAGTAGAAACACCATTCTTAGATACAATAAATCCCAAATGTTTGACCTTGTCAGTGAAGAAGGTGCATTTGCTACGTTTGGCATAAATTTGATTTTGACAGAGAAGTTTAAGTACTCGTTGCACATGTTATTCATATATGTTCTTCTCTGTTTCTTGAGTAAACCAGGATATCATCAAAGAAGACAAGAACAAAATCATCAAGATGCTCTTGAAACACATCGCTATGAAACGATTAAAAGTTGCAGGAGCATTGGTAAGTCCAAAAGGCATAACTGTAAATTCAGAATGTCCAAAACGAGAATTAAATCTTGTCTTTGGTATGTACTCCTCCTTGATTCGGATTTGGTAATACCCTGACTTAAGATCAATTTTTGTGAAGAGAGAAGATCCATGTAATCGGTCAAGTAGTTCATCAATCCTTGGTATTGCGGGATATTGCATACTTATTCTTGATTGTTACCTGGTTCAATCCTCGATAATCAATACAAAGACATAGAGTACCATCCTTCTTTCGATTAAAGAGAACATGAGTACTCCATGGAGAAAAGCTGGGTTGAATCAAGCCTTGTTCAAGGAGTTGAGTTAACTGCTGCTTGAGTTCCGCAGATTCAGGTATTGACATTTTGTAAGGTCTACGGGCTTTTGTTGAGCTCCTGGAGTAAGCTTTATTGCATGATCAACATCACGTTGTGTGGTAACTGCAAAAGTTCTTCAAGAAATACATCATCAAATTCTGTTATCCATTCGGGTTCAGGTGAATCTATCTTCTTCTCCTTAGGGTTAGCTTTACTGCGTAAATCCTTTCATTCTTCCTATGAATCTTCATAAGTTTGGTAAAGTTCACTAGTCTAAGCTTAGGCTTTCCCCGTTTCCCAGTAATTGTAACTCTAGAGTTTTGATCATTTTTGAAAGCCAATGAAGCATCTTTACAATGTATGTGAGCATCATTGGCTTTAAGGCAATCCATTCCTAGAATTCCATCATAGATTCCTATGGGTAAGACTCTGAAGTTTGCAGAAGTATTATGACCATCCAAAACAAAATTCAAGTTACCCATTGAAGTAGAAGATTTAACCTTTCTACCCGTAGCTAATTCTACTGTAAGGTCTGTATTAGGGTGTTCAAGCAAAATGAGGTTTCTGATGCACTTAAGAGATATGAAAGAATGTGTACTCGCTGAATCAATCAATAAGGTAAAATGGCACCTTGATACTCCGTTTGGGTTTGAATCACTGGAAATTGTTCATTCACCCCCTGATGTTCAATTGTAGCATGAACATACGTGTTTTGCGTGATTTCCTTCACCTCTAGCCCCTTGGGCTCTGTTAACTTGAGGTCTTCCTTGAGGTCTTTGATTTCCTCCTCCTCCTAGACGAGGTTGATGGTTAACATTGCTTTTGTTGTTATTATTGATAGGCGGTCCATTTCGAAAAAATGTGGATTGCCTGGTCTAAAATTCCCTTGGTTTTGAGGTTGTCTCTGGTTTTGGTTAAGGTTTTGCTGATTGAAGTTCCTTTGAACTGCCGATGGTCTGGGTCTAGAGTTTTTGAAATTCCAATTCGGATTGAAGTTTCTATGTTCATAATTGTCCAACCAATCCTGTGAAGCTTGAATTGCTAAATGGACAATCCTTGGATTGATGACCAGGATCAAGACAAGTATAGCACAAATAATCCTGTATGGCTTTCATACGTAATAAGTTCTCTCTTCTTTGTTGCGGATTTCTAGACCTTTGTTCCTCCTCGAGACGAGGCTTCTGATTTCACGAATAGGAACAGGTTCTGGTTTCCTCTTTTCGGTAGTAGATAACTCTATTTTAATGGGTTTGCCTGCATCAAGAACATCTACAAAATTAATAAGAAAAAAAACTCTGGATTCTAGTCTTCATAGAATTATATGACCTTGACACGAATCAAGCTACCTTGACCTCTTGAGTCAATATCCCTGCTGGAGCATACTTGACAAGGGTTAATAAATGTTGATAGCATGATTCCATATCTCTGGTTTCTTGAGTACAGTCAAGAAAATCATTCATACAGTTTGAATGATACACTTTGTTCTGATAGTTCTTGTTGAGCTTGGTTTTAAGGTAATCCTAAGTTGCAGCATTAGGATCAATATTGTTTTCTATGCAATGGTCTCTTCAGCAATGCTTGGTTGTTTTCTCTAGTTTGAACATAGCGATGATAGCTTTGTTTACTGCTTATGAATGGGCTAAATCAAAGTAGTCATCCATGTGCTCAATCCAATCTTCAAGAACTTTGCCTACATATTTGCCTTCCCCGCTAAATTTTCCAGCTTGAGACTTGCAAAGCATACCATTGATGTCTCTATCGATGATAGTGTGTTGAGAAACAATAGGCGCATTCGCGTTAGCAGCAGACGTATTCCCTTTTGGAGGCATGGTAACTTACTGCAGTATATCAACCAAGGTCACACTTAGTAAAATATTCTAGTCCGCTCGAAGTCCTTAAATAAAAAAGAATAGATAGTTGAAGATAAGATGAGAGAAAAATAGGAGAAAGAATAAATAAATCCAATTTCTATATCACAAAATTTTGGGTTTTTGAAAAGTCTACAAGTGTCTCAAAAATTTCTCATAAATCCTAATGGTTCTCACATAATGCACTATGTAATATGCATTGTGACATCCTTCCACCAATGGAGCATCGTTGTCCCATTTCTTGAGTATATCAGATGGGTGATTACAATAATCCTTTGTGATCTTTGGCTAGACATCTCTTCATTAACGTGTGAGTCATACCATTCTTGAGTAAGGGATTTGTTTGTTACAGGTACCCCCATTTTGGTGTGAACAATCACCTTCTTGTACCCAAAGTAATCAACAAAGTAGACAGATTCTTTTGGAAACACATCCGATGTGTCCCATCCAACTGATTTTCACAATCTGCAAGGCACTGAGGCCTGTTACAGGCATTGTATAAAATTTTTACATTGCGAGGATTTTAGATTAGTGACTTTCCAAACAAGTCAAAGAACAACTTCCAAGGTACCGAGCTAAAGGAACGTCGATCGTTGTTGGCCCCATACATTAAACATAACAATGTCAAAGCATCTCGTAGCCATTACTAAAGGAAGTATGTTTCTGGCCATCCATATTTTCTTTGTCGATCTTAGGGTAAGTTCATAAGCATTTACATACAATATTTGATTATTGACTACAATCTCCGTTCTTAACTTGGATTGTATCCGCTCAATACTCCCAACAGGCGAGGGTTTATGCTCAAGTGGTCTAAACTCGGGGTTCCCTGCATCATAATGATACCAAGTTCAAAAGGTATTAGGTACAATGAAATTCGTAGACATCAACCTTTTCTTCTCTTCCCCATTATGCGTGGTAGTGACAAGCCTTTGCACTTCCACTCCAGTTTGGAAATGCTCTTCCAGCATAAGGCGGAAGAGTATATCCGCCCATATCTCTTGAGGTAAGATGTCAGTCATTTGCACACACACACCCCATCACTCAAGTTAGTTAGAATGATAAAACCAAGATTCAAACTTAAATATTATATCCTCAAAACAATATGTGCTAAATCAAAATCAAACTTTTATAACCGCAGAAGACCAAAAAGATATATAGTATTTCTAGGGAGATACATAAATACAAAAAGGTCCTATGAACCAATTCTTGGTTCCTACAATTGAGGTTCTACCCCTATATTTGTTCACATCTCGGGTGTCAAAGTTTAGCACTTCAACTTGTGCACTAAAAGTTACATATTTCTATTCGTACCATTCTTCCCTCGTGATACATCCTTAGGCAATAATCCATTAAAGTAGTTTATATGAGCATGACGTTCATTTACATCATTTTTGTAGAAATATCTACTCTAGTTCACTACCATTGGTTGTGCTTGGGCAAAGTCACTAATGCACCTTGGTTTCTCGTAGGCATCAAAGGTAACGGTGACATTGTGAGGGTTGTATTTGAGAATAGGTGCATAGACTCTATTAAACCAATCATGGAGTACATAATAGAATTGGTTGCCGCCATTTTACTTCTTCCATACTCTGATTATGACCTTCTCACAAAATCCCTATCTTTGGTTTAGCATAAGGGCCTTCTTGCTAAGTGTAAGTTCATGACTCAGTATGTTCAGAAGAGAACATAAGTTAAGTTTTAGAACATATCCTTGCACTTTAATTTCACCTTCTTGGATCTTTTTCTCTAGCCAAAGCTGTGGGTTGGTCATAAACCTATCAGGAACTTGTGTTCGATGTTCAGGCTGAGCTTCAACATATAACTCCCATGCTACGTAAGTGTTCGGTACAAGGTAGTGTCTAGTCCCCTTTGAAACTCAAACCACTTCAATTTTCAAATGGAGACTGAATCCAATCGCATAATTGAAAAAAACTCTTTGTGCAAAGTCACTCGGGAGTTCTTCTAGACAATTAAGAAGATCCATCTAAAACAAGACAGGGAGAGAGACAAAACTTAGTACACATGGGAACCAAAACTGAGTCTATGCTTCTTTTATTCATCAAAATTTGAGCTTTATGATTTCATTATAATATTATGAGTGTCTTGGAACTAATTCTCTAAATATTCTTTTAACTCTCATAACAGGGTATTCTCTCAGACCTCCCACGCGACAACGTGGTTTGTAGTTATCCTCTAGCTTCTCCTTTCCTATGACAGCTACAAGAGCTTCAAATTTCTTAGTAACTTTGGCAATCCTTAACATTTGGGAGCACATTGCCAATTAGTAGTACATGTCTTCTAGGACTAACCATATTCTGAGTTGAAGTAGTCTGAAGTTGGCAAACGAATCTCTTGGATTGTCATCAATATAGATGAAGAATTGATGGAAGGGTTCTTGGTGGCGGGTAAGGTAACTACGGTCAACACTCTTCCAACCAGTTGTGCTTCTTGGCATGCCAAAGACTTTAGTCCCGATTTCTAAGTAAAAGAGTTCCCGTTCATCTCTAGACAACCGTGTCGCCATATTGTTAAGCACTATGACCAAAACCTCATTTCCCTAGCTAAAGCATTCAGACGTCACTCTAGGAGCCATTTGCTACTATGAAACAAACATTCAAAGAAATTACAACAACTTTGTTTGAACACTTCAACCACTTCACAATAATTCAAACCAAACACTTCCACCCAAGAAGACAAGTCAAACAAGTACCATCAACCAATGTCCCTTATAGATGCATCATGAATACAATATCTTTTCTCAAACAGCATTCATAATTGCGTGCATGATGCATAACTAACTCAACTAGTATCAAGCTTTAGGCTATCCCCATAACTTTAAGCATTAGCTCTGATACCAGGTGAGAGAAAATCCTCCCTGGGGATCTATGCACAAATTATACAATTTACACTTTTAAACAATTTTCAACATACATCAAAGTTGCGAAAGAATTTGTATAGGGGAGGAGTTCTCAGAGCCCGACCAAGCATGGAGTTTAAGCTATGATCCTGACTGCATCTAGAGGTACCTAGCCAACTAGTGCTACCCCTAAATGGGTGTTATGAATGAAAGTGTACTTAAGAAAAAATATAACATTGTGGAGGGTGAAATAGAGTGCACAAAGACATGAGAAAATGGAAACAGAGAATCTTTAAATGCCTCGTCTAAATGAAACAAGAAACCATGTATTAATGTTGTAAGGACATGGATCCTATGGGCAAGGCCATCGGCACGACCGTATAGTGTGTACTCTAGGGGGAGGCTATAAGATAGCACGGTTGGGTGGAGACTAGCACACACATTACTGCCCCCCTTTCAATGGTATCTGAGTTATTTTTGGAGAAGAGGAAAAGCGGGTTGCATGTGCATGCGACGCGTTGTTTCTCTCCCACGTTCCGCAGACGATGCGTCCTCGCTATGCAACAAAAGAAGACATGCATGCTTTCCTGTGCGCAACACGTGGACTGATCGCAACCACCCCACCTACGCCCTCCACAGTGGGCAACCAAGGCAAACTCGACGGCACCGAGGCTCTGAAGGCTTTTGTTGGCACCGTTGGCTGCACACGTAGGAAGGCCTACTTAACCCTTGCATGAAGAAGGGTTGAACCCACCCCATGAAGGTAAGAGGCCAACACTTTACCATCAAGATATTGACCCTTGTTGTGTATAACAAGGAAAGATAGCATACTTGTGTTGAAAGGAAAACTAGAAGGGAAGGGAAAGCTTCAGAATTCAAGGAAGTAGCTTTACCTTTCCTTTTCACTTCTTGGAGTAAGGCAAGTTTTCCTCCAAAAATTCTTTTTTCCTCAAGGAGATAGCTTCAAAATGAACAAAAGCCTTCACAAAAACGACAGGTTTTTGTGAAGAATCAACAAAGGTGTTCTTACAACGAACGACAAGTGAAGCGCTCAAATTATCGCAAGGCGAGGTTTGCATGCAACACAAATTGCGGAGCATACAAAACACAAAGACTTCAATTTCACAAGGTACAAGTTGTCATTTTTTTTTTCTCTCTTTGCATTAGTGTGTGTTTACCATGGCCAGTGAGGATATCCCACCTATACACACGTTTGATTCTGAGCACGTAGATCAAAATGAGGGTACCACGAGTGCTGCTGACATTGATATGCATGATGATGATGATCTAGGAGATCATGGGCTTGTAGATATGGCTTCTTTCAAGACTTTGGAACATCACCAAAGCATACTTGAAAGCAACCTCTCTACACTCAAGGCAAATGTTACCAATCTTACAAAGTTACTTGTGAAATTTATGAATTCACAAATGACACAAGGAGCCACAAGTGGCACAGTTCAAGGGAACCAGGCTCATGACTCAAGGAGTCCAAGAGACAAATACTGCAAAAGATGCAGAAGTTAGCAATGCATTACTTAAAAATATCACCATTCTTGAATTTCACGGGGAAGAGCGTGATCGCAACAAGGATGCGGTCAATACGTTCTTACACAAATGGAGTGATATAAAGACGGCTATGGAAACAAGTCTATCTCTTAAAGGCAAGGCCTATAAGTGGTGGATGACATTTACAATAGATGCTCGTCCTCCGTCTTGGGCTGCATTTCAAGCTTCTTTCTCCAAAGAGTTTTTTGACTCCAATGAAGAAGATAAGAATTGGTTAGCATGGGATGCATCCAGCATATCTGGCCTCTCTCTCACACAGTACCTTTCAAAGTATCGGGAAATCATATTAAAACTAGAAGGTCTAGATGAATTCCAAAAGATACGGGGTTTTAATAGGGGTCTTGACAAAGACTATCGTCTTCATGTCAAGACCCAACATCCAAAAACTTTGGAAGAAGCCATCAGTCATGCCCAAAGATATGATGATGACCAAGAGAGGAAAAGAAATATTCCCTACACTAAGAATAATTTTGCTAAGAGCAATGTGGCTAAGATCCAATTGCGATGTAGATCTCCCACATGTTCTAAGAGGAATAAAAGACGATCTACCTTTCCACGTCCACAAGAGGCTAAGAAGCCTAAGCACTCACGAGATACTCCATGTGGGTCTCTCAGTACTACCGATTTTGAGTGTGCGAAGAAAAACAATTTGTGTTTTAGATGTCTTTTGGACCAACATAATAAGAAAGATTGTCCTCTTTTGCAAGGCAAAGAAGAAGCCATGCACACGGTGCAGCACCTCACGTTAGATTCATCTCCTAAATATTGTGCTATAGAGGTTCTTCATATGGAAAGAAAAGCACAAATGTTGTGTGCCTGCTTCAACGTGGCAGCCCACCTTTGGCCCCCATGATTTGATTTGCATGCATGGCACTATTAACAAACAATGTGTTCGTATTTTAGTGGATGATGGTGCAACTCATAACTTCTTGAACTATAAACTAGTTAAGAAATTGAAGCTTACACAGACTCCCTGCTCTCACAAGTATGTGGTGGAGCAGATGTCTGGGAATGATAAAGAAGTATGGGACACGGTAGTTCAAGGGATGAGCTTATTGTTCAAGATCATACAATGACCCTTGACTTCTAAGTTATGAAGATGCACCATGCTGATGTAGTTTTAGGACGAGAGTGGCTACATGGTTTAGGAAACACATTGCACACTAGTTATGAACACAACTCCTTATCCTTTATGGCCAATGGTAAACATGTGCTTTTGCTTGGTGAGAAAAATATACCATCTGCACCTCTTATATGTACAGTTGAGCTTTCTATTTTGCAGAAAGAAGATTTAATAAATGAAGTCTTTTTGTGTTACTGCTTGTCTCCAAGCCTTGTGAATTCTCAAGAGCAAAGTGCGGCGAATTCTAGTAATGGTATGCAAAGTGCAATGAATTCTACTGATAGAAAAAGTGTTAACAAATCTAACGAGCAAAGTTCTCTCAATTTTAATTATATAGAGCAACATGCAAATGTTGTAAAACAAACATTACAAGAATTACAAGATTCTCCATCCTAGCATAACTCTAGTTTACTTTCTCCTTTTGCACGGCAAAAGTTGTCTCACTTACTCACGGAGTATAGTGATGTGTTCTCAAGTGATTTACCACCGGGTTTACCCCCTACACGTGATGTGCAGCATGGCATGGATGTCTTTCTAGGCACTAAACCGATGAGTAAACCACCTTATCGTATGAGTGCTAAAGAAGCAAAGGAGGTTGAGAGTTAGTTGGCTGACTACCTCGCCCGTGGTTGCATTAGACCTAGCACTTCGCCTTGGGCATCACCAATTCTATTGGTAAAAAAGAAAGATGGTACTATGCGCATGTGCATAGATTATTGTGGATAAAACGCCATAACCATCAAGAACAAGTATCCTCTGCCAAGAGTAAATGAGTTGTTTGATCAACTCCATGGGTCAAGATACTATACAAAGATAGATCTTCGTTCAGGATACCACTAGGTGTGTATCCTTTTACAAGATATCTCCAAAATTGCCTTTAGAATAGGGTTTGGGCATTTTGAATTTTTGGTTATGCCTTTTGGTCTAATCAATGCTCCATCTACATTTATGACACTCATGGATAGTGTCTTACATCCCTATCTTGGAAAATTTATTGTGGTTTTCCTTGATGACATTCTCATTTACAGTAAGATTGAAGATGAACACATAGAACGCCTACGATTAGTGTTTGAACAGCTATGAGCTCACGTGCTGTATGCTAAGCAAAGCAAGTGAGATTTCTTTAACACAGAGATACGTTACCTCGGTCATGTGATCTCTTATGGTAGCATCAAGATGGACACTAACAAGGTCGTTGCCATTCTTCAATGGCCACATCTCAACACGATTGAGGAGCTTCAAATATTTGTTAGGGATGGCTGGATTTTATCGACAGTATATCCGTGACTATGCCAAAGGCTGAAAGCAAGGGATGGTGGTACAAAATTGGTTGTCCTTGACACCACCTAGGCTTGGTGGGTGTGGTAAGGAGAATTAGACCCAAGTAAAAGATGCAAAATTGAACAAAAAGGAGAAAAAATAAAATCAATTTCTTAGAGGATTTATAATTTACTCTACTATTCTTTTTTCCCGAAACGGGTTATAACACATAAACGACGTGGGTGCAAGAAGTGGGGAAGGAGATTGGGCTGGCTCGCGCACTCTCTCTCTCTCTCTCTCAAACACACACACACACACACTCACACTCACACATTCTCTGTTTGGTTCTCTGTGGAGCACCCACCCACCCTCTCTCTCTCTCTCTCTCTCTCTCTCTCTCTCTCTCTCTCTCTCTCTCTCTCTCTCTCTCTCTCTCTCTCTCTCTCTCTCTCTCTCTCTCTCTCTCTCTCTCCCTCTCCCTCTCCCTCTCCCACCATATAGCCATGGTAGCTTAGGCCAGTACCATATCTTTAGAGATGACGATGGATACTGAGCGTGATTCCTTCACCTATCTCGAGTCAGGGGTACCTGCATCTACAGAGGGTGCTATGATGGAAACCACGAGCATTCATGAACCTGTCAGCAACCAAGTATTTTTGCGGGACTATTGGGCACAAAAGAAGTGTGAGCAATGACACAAGGAGCGCAACCCTGCTAAGAGAGCTGAACTTGCTACAACGAGATCAAGGAACAATATATGAAAATCCATGGCTAGATGTTGGCGTCGGCAGACCCAAGGACTAACAACACTAGAACAACAAGAAATTCTAGAGCAGCTCATGCATCATCAGCCATTTTCCAAGTTGAGGAGTTCGGATGTGCAATCAAGTCTTCTTTCCGGCGTTCGCAACACATTGACTCAGCCGAAAGTGCCCCACTCTTCAACTGAGCTTTTTGTGAAGAAAACCTCTTTGACGATGATACTGAACAATGGTGATTAGAGCATACCACTGTGAACCAATCCAAAATATAGCGGTAGCAAGCAGTCGACTAGGAATGAAAGATGAGGTTGAAGTGTTGCCACTTAGTGCTTGTCTCACAGACAGTTGCCTCTGCATACAAGTATCACAATCGAAACTAGAGATTTCGTGGCCGCTTTCTGGAAATCCGAGACAAGAGTTTCTCCTAACAAAAAGGATATTTGTAAGCACAGGATCGAGGAAAATTGTGTCATCAAACATCCCATACATCTTCTAGATGATTCTCAGGTAATATGTGTAATCCTTGCTTGCCTTTTTACTCTTGGATTAACACAGAATACCAGAACTTGTTAGCCAACAATCATTGTACAAATACTCAGCTCCATAGTACCATTTCTAGCATGCCAAAATTTGACCAATTCCCAGCATGCCAAACCTGGTATCATTCTGGTACCAATTCCTACCTCAGTAGTACCCAATTTGAAGCTTCTCTAGATTTTGAATAGTACCAAACAGATGCATAGTACCATTGTTTGGTAGAAATTCTCCAAATTAAAGATGCATAGTCCCAATTAGGTGCTTTTTTGTATCTGGAAAGTTGTTATTTTGGAACTATGGATCCATTTTGTAGCTTTGCAGTATACAAAAAAGTACCCAAATTGGTACTAGGTTTCCAAATTGGTATTATGCAGGGTACATACATGTACCCACTTTGGCACTAGGGATCCTGTTTGATACTGTGAATTTAGGCTGGTACTATGCAATGTATAGAATTTGGTACTAGGGATATTGTTTGATACTATTAATTCAGGCTGGTACTATGCAATGTACAGGATTTGGTACTAGGGATCCTTTTTGGTACTATGAATTCAAGCTAGTACTATGCAATGTACAGGATTTGGTACTAGGGATCCTTTTTGGTACTATGAATTCAAGCTAGTACTATGCAATGTATAGGATTTGGTACTAGGGATCCTTTTTGGTACTATGAATTCAAGCTAGTACTATGCAATGTACAGTATTTGGTACTAATGATCCTTTTGGGTACTATGAATTTAGGCTGGTACCATGCAATGTAGAGAATTTGGTACTGGGGATCATGTTTGGTACTATGAATCCAGGCTGGTACCATGCAATGTACAGAATTTGGTATTAGGGATCCTGTTTGGTACTAGGTTTGGTACTATGAATTCAGGCTGGTACCATGCAACGTACAGAATTTGGTACTAGAGATCCTGCTTGGTACTATGAACTCAGGCTAGTACCATGCAATGTACGAAACTTGGTACTAGGGATCCTGTTTGGTACTCTGATTCAGGCTGGTACCATGCAATGTACAGAATTTGGTAGTAGGGACCCTGTTTTGTACTATGGATTCGGTTGGTACTATGAAATGTACATAATTTGGTACTATGGACCCTGCTTGGTCCTATGAATACAGGCTGGTTCTATGCAATGTACAGAAATGTACCCAGTTTGGTACTATCAATCCAGTTTGGTGCTTTTCTGCACTTAATTTGGTACTATAGCCTAAAATCTGGCAATACAGTGCCAAATTTGGTATTTTAGAATGAGTTGGTGGTTTACATTGTTAATTTTGGTATTGTAAACTACTTTGGTGCTTTGTTGTTTTATAGTAATATTCTAAGCTCTAATGTGGATCAAATTTTGTATATAGGTGGAGCTCTACAGAAGATTCAAAAGCACGTATCCTGCGGTGGAGTTTCCACTTAGGTCCTTTGAGACACTCAAGCCATTCTTTGTCCGAAAATTAAAGGAGCACTATACTTGCTGCTGTATTTACCATATCCAGATGGTATACTTCAGGGATGCTTTCAATCAAATGCACCAGAACAAGTTTGGGCATCACGCAAAAGAACATCCATGTACATGCTCCATTTGTGGTACACAGTGTGAAGTAGGTGAGTGTTCTGCAAACCAGGCAGTTTTTGAGCACATAAGTATCTTGCTTGATTTCATATTTTGCCCTCGCCCTAAGGATCATGAATATCATGCACAGAGATGCTTGCTGGGAGAGTGCCCTAGATGTGGTGTAAGGAAGTTGTCATTCTGCCCAGAAGAGATTGCAACATATAGCAGGGAGGTGATTGTTAAGATATTTAAGGATGTGGGTATTGGACAGGTTAATGCTGAAGGAAACAAGAAGAAGAGAAAGGAGTTAGTCGTGGAAAGGATGAAAAGTGCAACTTTCATTAATCTTTTTTCATATCATCTGAAAAGCTTTGTCAAGCTCAACTTTGTTTTTAGGTGGCAGGCCCAACAATTTAAAGACTGATTGCTAAAGTTTCCAAGCGACGTTGTGGTTTCTGTTGTTGATTTTGCAGAGAATTATAGCTTTAAAGTGCAGAATGAGATTCAGTCCATGCATTGGTAGTCAACACAGGTCACAATACTGGTGCACATCTCTTATATCAGAAATTCAGTAGGAGCCATTGAGAAGACTCTGCATTTTTACATATCAGCAGACGATAAGCTCCATGACACGCTCTTTGTTCAGCATTGTTTTCTCTTGCATGACAGTTGGATGAAACAACAAGGACGGTGTTTTCGTTATTGGGTTTGGTCAGATAGTGCCGCTTCATAGTTCAAGGCACGACGACCATACTATTTTGTAGCCAGGTATTATCAGTTGACAGGATTGCATATGATGCACAACTTCTCCGCTTCAGGACATGGAAAAGGAGAGCATGATGGTGCAGGTTTTGTTATCAAGAGAACCTTGACGCATGAGGAGCTAAATCCCGATGGCTGGCCCCTGAAGTGTGCGGCTGATGTGGTCAATTTTCTAAACGCGAGGTTTAACACAGCGAGGGAAGGTGGGGTGCTAGCACAAGAAGGGTCTTCTAGTTGGTTTCATCGAATGATGTGTTGCGTTCTCCACTATGGGACTGCAAACCAATTGCAGGGTCTTGCTCATTCCATTGTGTTGCGGCTACTCAACACACAATCCATGTGATGTGCGTTTTTGAACGCTGTCTTGTTTTTGTGATCCTTGTGTGCAAGGGCAATGGAGGAGATGCAATAATAAACAGCGCACTGAAGAATGGAAATATCTCTCCATTGAGCCATTGACAGAGTCTGTACAAGTAGGTAGTGATGAGGACGAGGATGATGAGGAGAACTACAATGATCTGCTTTCCTCCCAAGTGAGTGTGGATTTAACCATGCCTATGTATGAAGGAGACCCTAAGGTGCTAAGCCAATTATTGTCCATTGGGGATAACTTTGCAGTGAAAGCAGCCGAGGAGAAAGAGGACTTCTACCTTCTAAAGTGCACCAAAACCATGTACCAGGCACCAAGAGTACTGAAGGACCTTTGGCATAACAAGACTGGTTGAGGGTTTGTACTATTCCTGGTTGAGGGAAAAGTTGATACTTATACCCTATTGAATGAGAAACTACCTGTCATGATCTACTCCCATCTTGTTAGAGCCATACGGTTCCCCATGGAGGTCATCCCGGGCCTGCATAACCATTTTAAACTATCCTCAGAGATATATGAAAATATCTACAAGAGTATGCCATATGACGAAAGGAGTGACCACGAGGGGAGCCATACAACATAAACCCCAACTACAAGTCTAGCCACTGGCAGCAACAGTTGTAATTCTCTTGAATAGAATCTTACTTGTGATCAGTAGTGTGTACTTGCTAATTTTTTTTCAACTTGAAGGGGATCGGGGAGCACCACAGACGGAGAGTGAGAGAGAGAGAGAAGGAGACACACAACACGATGTGGGTGGGGAGACTCAAAGAGTGAGCAGCCCCCTATACACTTATGCTATGTATAAGGACAAAGAGAAAAAGGCAAATTACACCTTTGAAGACATTGCCAACCTAAAAGTGGCAATTATGAGCCAATTGTACAACCAATACTTCCACATGTGCACGAAGAGGCCACAGAAGTACAGGATGCCGCCAGGTGCAATTTCCACAACGTTTACTTGGGCAATGACAAAGGGTACCCCAAAGATAATTAACTATGCGGCATACATACATGACAGCTTAGTGAAGATGGGCAACAAAAATCCAACCTACATAGTGCCAGGAGAGCTAATCACCAAGGTGGTTTATGGGGCACTACACGCTAAAGGAAGGTGGCCTGACCCCCCATCTCAGAATGATTGGCTCAGAGTAAAAGAAGACAAGGAAGATGAGTTGCAAAGGGCACCAAGGGTGGCTACGAGGTTGAAAAGACGGCTAGAGCCAGTTGAAGAGGAGCAACCCGAGCAGAAGAAAGGAAAGAAAGAGTTTGCTCAAGTGCCGACCAAAGAGACAAGGTCACAAAAAGCGGCAAGACTCGAGAGGCTGATGGAGAGTTTCTGAGCAGAAAGAGCCCTCAAGGGGGATTTAAACGAACTCTGGAAGCCATCTCTCGAGTCTATGTCCGGATCTTCCAGAAGAGTGCAAAGGGACCGCTTTGAAGATTATATCAAGAATTTCGAGATTCTTGATGCGGCAGCGGAAAACATCCCTCATGTACCTTTCACCGAGGAGGAAGTGGAGCAAGTAAGGCAGACACTGCTAGATGAACAAGAAAGCCAAGAAAGGGAAAGAAAAACAAAAGCAGATAGGGACTTAAAGAGCAAACCGGCAGCTTTACCAAATAGCCCTAAACCCAGCCCACAGCCATCTCCACCGAACTCACCACCTCCCAGCAGCCCTCCACAAGAAGATAATGCACCTGAGGAAAAACAAGACGAAAGGCAAGCAGAAGAGCAAGATCAAAGGCAAGAACCTAAGCCAAAAGAAGAGGCCAAGCCTGAATCTCAGCAAAAAGGATTAGATGAGGCCTATTATGCATTTTTGGACCTGTTAGCTGCAGGCTATACAAAGGAAGAAGCCGCCACAGTTGCATTTGACTTGGCGAGGACAGGGCATAAAGAATAGATGCAAGGCATCCGGCTAGTGGAACTTAAAGAAATTGCTACCGACACAATAGACCTGCACCCGCCCTCCAATGACTGGGATGTGGTGATGAAAAAGCTAGCCGGATTGCGAGCACAATCCATGGCTTCAGAGAAAGAGATGAAAACTCTCAAAGCCACTAAAGAACAGATCAAAAAGGAAGTAGATTCTCTGCAAACACAAAGCCAAAGGCAAAAAGAGAGAGAAGATGACCTGCAGGCCAGCTTAGCAACGGCTCTACAAAACTGCCAAGCAATGGAAGAAGCAAATGAGGCAACAACAAAAAGAATACAAGCAGCTGAAGAAGAGTGTCTGCAGCTCAGCAAGTCATTGCGAGATGCTGAAAAAGAACGAGATAATCTGACACTACAGTTGGCAGAAGAAACAAAAGAAGTTGAGGCCATGAGGAATGCCAAGGAAAAAGCAGAGATAGAACAAGAAGCAAGCCTGGATGAAGTCCTTGAGCTCAAAGACCAATTAAAAGTCAAAGATCAAACCATCCAGAGGCTGCAAGCATCACCTGCTAGGGTCAGAGCTACAAGCTCGACTCAAATCATTTTCGAGAGTCAAATATATGAAGAGCAAATGCAGGAACTTCAGAAGGAGCTGACTCTCGAGAAAAAGCAGAGGTTAATGATGGCTGAAGGTTCTATCGTAATGCAAACAAGAATGGAGGAGGGCCACAAAGCCCTGCAAGAAGAATTGGAAAGCATAAAGAAAAAGCTCAAGGAGGTGGAAAGAGTAAACGCTGAACTTAATGACCTCCTCGTGAATATGGGCGAAGAAGCTGAAGCGGAAAAGCAAACACTCCTCAAGAAAATTGAGGAGTTAAAAGGCCAGCAACAAGCAGAGGCAGAAAGCGCAGGGCCAGCCTCCAATGAGGGCATCGACCTCGAAAATGTGGCAGATCCTGTGGACACACACATGCAAGAGGAAAGCATAACAGGATCCTCTCAAGAGCCGCAGGATCTAACACAAGAAGAGGAGGAAAAATTGCGTAAGGCAATAGAGGAAGAGCTAAGAGAAAGCACAAAGGAAGCCTTGGAATGGGAGCAGAGGGTCTTCAAATCTATGACAATTCAAAAGATCGACACCAGCAATCTCAGGCGCGAGTGGCTTCAACCATCTCTCCTATACCCATTGCTGAAATATGAGGCAGCAACAATCAACAAGAGGATCAGAGAAGAGCCAACGGTACCTCTCTACAATGCAGACACCTCGAAGCCAGAAGGAGTTAAGCTTATAGTAGATTCTCATCCAAAGTGGAGGAAGGCTTGGCTTACCAAGTACCCACAATAACTAATCCACTTGGTAGAGGCACCTAAACATATCAGGGACAACCTCAACTTCTGTCCTCTACCAAGGGTTAGGACGTGGAAGGCACAAGAAATGTTGCAAAGAAGCCAACCCACTTGGCTGAATTACCCAAAGCTGCCAGGCGTGAAGGTAGGTGAGAAAATAAGTGTCCAATACATGGTGAAAACCCTAACAGGCGCCATAAAGTTGTTCACTAGCTCACCTGACCTTACATGCATTATGATGAGGAAGATTTGCAGAACCATCTTAGCAGTGTTCGAGACCTTCAAGCCAGGCCAGGTGACCGACAGCATATTCCTCTTCCAAGATACATACAGATGTGCCTATGATCTGTCAGGTCAGCCTTCCAAGGAGGTGATACATGCGTTGTATCAAAGAATCATGTTTCTACCCTCCTATCACCTCCAGGCTTTTGAAGAAGCATTCTATACGGGGTTCTTCACCATGAATACAGATATCTTTGGCCCCAAAATGCTGAACCTACATGCCAGGTACGAATCACTGCTAAAGATGCGGGAAACGATAAGATGAAGCAGCTGATCAAGGCCATGTCGGGGACGACATGAACAAGGAGGGGGGGGATGTTAGATGCTGGACACACCCCACGGCATCTAACTACTCGGAGGACTATTATTTTTGTAATTATTCATTCATTGAGGAAAACCCGATTTTTCACCTTGTAAATATTGGGACTTACAGAAGTTTCCAGATTGTATCCCAGTTTTGATAGTTAGATTGAGTAGATGGTTGATTTTGGAACTTTAGGGTCTGAGACATTGTAAGGTATATATACCACTTTTTGACCTTAATGAAAAAACCTTTTGTCATTTTAAAACAAGTTTGAAGCCTGTGAGTGAGCGTACTGTGTACGAGAGGAGTGAGAGCTTCATCTTGACGCTACGTGTGCTCGGTGGTCGGAATCGAGTGCGGAGAAGTGCAGCGTGTTGCCCCCTACTAGAGCTATGCGCCGATACCAACATTGCACGCGTACGGTCTGGCTTTGCGAGCTCCTTCTACGAGCTTCATCGGTTGTTTGGGTGGGCATACGTTGTCCGATTTTGCATTGCAGCATATCCATGCGTTCATATTGAGTAGAACTACACATTAGGCACTTTAGATTTCGAAAACGAAGACCTACAGATTTCGGCCAGACATCCTACGTGTTTCTGCACCGGGTGTTTTGGGTCGTGATTTTGGTGCATAAACCTTAGGGAGAGCGGCCTATTGGTATTAGTAGGGTCTCCTTCAAGTTCTATGGTGTTTCGAGATTGTTTGATGGGTGTTCGGCTCTAGAAAGCGTTGTAGGAAGTTTCCTCTTTTGCACTCTTGAAGGCTGTGACTTAGACAATTGGTAGAGACCTCTGTAGGAATTAGTTAGGAGTCAGTCGAGTGTAGGTTGACACCTTATGCTTGCTTCCACGCGCCTGCGGGTCGAGCTTTGTCCTTAGCTGACATTACATGTTAGGTGAGTTCTCGCTGTGCTGACGTCCGTTGCGGCGTATCCGTCCAACAGTCTCATATCTAGAGGTAATTGTAGCAAAGTCAATTTGGGCAATAAGAAGAACATAACTTGGGCGAAAGATGACTTTTTTTGGTGTGGTGTCAAAAGATGGAGATCATTGTAGGCGGCTCATTAATGATTGTTCTATGGATTCCAAAAATGGGGTGCCCGCTCCTTGCAAGAGGTCATTGTGGTTTGCAATGAAACACATGTTTTCTATGCTAAGACTACGGGGTCAAGTGCAAAGGGAGTGACATACTCTGTGACAATGCCATATTTTCCTAGATGTACTTATGAGGATTTTCAAAATTGAGAAATCAAACGCCTTGTATAAATGCCATGTAAGCACATTTAATTCATATTTTTGCAAGTACTTGGCCTTGACCCTCACGCTCATGAGTTCATGCATGAGTCTTCCCTAACAAAAATAGAGATAGTTCAAGCACTTGGAGGTGCACGGATGAAGATGTAGCCTTGAAGGCTTGTGTACCTTGCAATGGTTTGAAGAAGTAGTTTTTTGGTGATATATGGTTATGGGCGTTCAATTTTGTGCCAAGTACTCTTGATCGGAAGTATTGTTGTACATTGTACACATTTTTGAATTGTAGGTGCAATACATCTTTTTGTCGATTTCATTGTTGATGTAAGGTTTTTGGCATGTGTGAGTGATCAAACAATTGAAAAAGAGTTTTCTAAAGTAAAGAAACTATGAAGGGATTTTTTCTAGCCCCAGCAAAAATTGAATATGTATATAACAAATATATTGCACAAGGGTGTCACAAAACATTACAGATTTTGCTCAATTTATGGTTTGCTCAATTTGGGTTGCTTGGATTTTGGGATTCCTCCGCAGGTAGAAACCTATCAAGTAGTACAAACCTCCCAATAACTACTAGAAACCCCCCCCTTAGTGCTAAGAACCAGAAACAAGTCAAGCACTACCAAAAAACACTCGTAAAAATGTGTTAAGGATTACTAAGAAACACCTACTCAATGCTAGAAACCCGGTAGTTCAATCACAAAAGCACAATAGTGCTACAAAGCACTAGAGAATTGCTAGATACCTGACAAGAAAAGCTAAAAACCTCCCAAGATTTGGTGATTGAGATCATTACTAAAAAAATCATTAAGAAACACCTATTCATTGCTAGAAAACACCTACTTAGTGCTAGAAACTAGATAGTTCAACCAATAAAGCACTGCTAGAAACCTCCCAAGCTTTGGTGATTGGGATCTACTATGAGAAACCCTACAGTCACAACTACAAACCTATTAATCATTAGTAGAACACCCATTCACTATTAGAAACCAAAAACCAAAAACAAGTCTGCTAGAAACCATATGATAAATTAAAAGCCAAATAGTCATTGCTAGAAAACACCACTACCATATTACAAACTAGAAAAGGTTTCCCACAAGCAGATTTTCTAGTGCCACAAACCATCCCATCATTGCTACAAACCATTAAAATAGCTTTTGACTAGTCAAGCATTGCATAAAAATAGACTTGTAGTGATACAAACCAATCAAACTGGAAGAAAAGTGGTGTACAGTTATAGTACTAAGACAAATTTCCAAACAATGTTGGAAAGAAGTTGAGTCATGCTATATACAATTAAGTAGGGTATGAAAGAACCACATCAGTAGATCATCACCATAGTGGTGTGCAAGACAACCAACACTAAGACAGTAACAGTAATGTTATAAATTGTATTAAAGAGAGGGGTAATCTTCTAAACATGTGGTATGCCCAACAAATGAGTAGGATGTTTGATCTTCTTCTAGCCTCCTGCAATGTTCAACTGATTAGAAATTCCTCCTGTGGACTCCCAAAACTCTAGAAGCTCATGCAATGTTTAGCTTTTTCAATTCAAAAGAACCACTTTTGTTCAGTAGCATCAGCGCAGCTCATCATTTCAAGAAAATCGCATTTGAGGATCTTGGTTGATTCACAAATGTTAGCGTGTTTTGAATTTTGTAGACAAGTGCTGCTTGAATAGCTTGCAGCTCCCTTGAATCTATAACATCCTTCAAAGATGGATGTAAGAGGATTTGATCAAAAACTTCTTTTTTGATTGTTGAGTTTAGGCCCCTCGTGCACATATCAAAATAATGTGCCACTTCATTGCAGATCTTGTGTCTTTTCTACTCACTAATATCATTGTTTTTTGTAGAACAAAGTGGTTCATTTAGTTTGGCCTGCTCTTGTTGTTTTTATTTACGCTCAGCCTTGTATTGCCTAATGATGTCTCTTGTTTGATCTTTTGACGAGTTGCATGGCAATTTCTTGTGATGTCTCTACACGAGATTCTTCATATTGCATTGTACCAGCATGTGCACACACTTCCAAATGGTTGGAAACTATCCAGATACTTGTAGTTGCTTGGCAGAAGCTTCTTTAGTACTAGCCTCAAGCTATGCAAACACTTGCAAATGGGGTATGTGTGCATACTATACAGGCTTCATATCTAAGTTCTCACAAACAGCGTGATCATTATATGACTTGACAAAGACAAATGTTAAGTACGTATGGTCTGCCAAGGAGAAAAATTCTTTTGATAAGCTTAAAGAAAAGCTTACCTCTCAACCTGTGCTTACACTTCCGGACCTCTCAAAAGCATTTGAGGTCCAATGTGATGCTTGTGGAGATTGCCTTGGAGCACTCTTGCTTTAAGAAGGGCACGCCATAGCATATGAGAGTCAAAGACTCAATTCCGATGAGCATGTCTTGGGAATCTACGAAAAGGAGCTACTAGCTGTCCTACATGCCCTTGATACATGGAAGCACTACGTTTTGGGGACTCCATTCATCCTACGAATGGATCATCAAAGTCTTAAGTACTTCATGACACAAACAAAGCTCTCTAAAAAACAAATGAGGTGGGAAAATTTTCTTTTGCAATTAAATTTTCATATTGCTCACATTGCTGGCAAGCACAATCAAGTAGCTGATGCACTATCATGACGACCAAGGGCCATTGCGGTGTCCATAGCAACTCACAATAACCTATTTTCCATGATAGATGAGTATGCTACTGACCGTGAGTTTAAAGAAGTAATTTCATCCCTTGCCTTAGGGAAGAAAGAAGAACCATTCATTTTGCAGGATGGTTATCTTCTCCATGGAAATTAGTTATGTGTTACTCACTCTCTTCACGAGAGAAAGTAAAGTATGAGTTCCATGCTCCTCCCTATACGTAACATAGAGGGATTCAACCTACTCTTCAAGGAGTAGAGACGTATTTCTATTGGCCTACCATGAAAGTGGACATACAAGAGTATGTTTCCAAATGTGTGGTATGCCAAAAGACCAAGTATGATAGGGGGAAGCAACCTGGATTACTCCAGCCATTGCCAATTCCTAATTCACAGAGCATATCCATGGATTTTATCTTTGGATTGTCCAAGTCTATCCATGGGAATACGGGAATATGGACGATAGTTGACATGTTTAGCAAACAAGCACATTTCAAAACTATCAAAAAGACTATTAAGGCACACCAAATGGCAACCCTCTTCATATCCCAAATTTTTAAACATCATGGCTTGCCAACATCAATAGTATCGGATAGAGATCCTTGAATGACCAGTAATTTTTGGAAGGTCTCTTTGGGAATCTAGGTACACGGCTAAATTTCTCTTCAGCCTATCACCCATAAATGGATGGCCAAAGTAAAATAGCCAACCTTACAATTCTCGATCTACTCAAGACTCATGTTATAGAAGTAGATCAATGTGCCTAATGTGAGAAGTACTTACCTCTTGTAGAGTATGCGTACAATAACACTTTCCATACCACTATAGGTAAGGTTCCTTTTGAAATCATTGAGGGAAGACCTAAAAGTCCCTTGCTACTCAAGGTACATGGGAAGATCTTCTCCACTGATGAGTATAGCCGAGACCTACAAGAATCTTTTCAATAAATTAAGGAGGGTATATCCATCTCCCAACAAAGGCAAAAGGCTGCTGCTGACAAGCACAGAAGGGCCTTATCCTTCAAGGAAAATGATTGAATCCTATTCAAGTTTCCCAAGGCGCGATTGAGGCAAACTACGAGCAAAAATCCTACGGGTCACCAAAAGTATTATGCTAAGTTAGCAAAAAATACTATGGTCCTTTCCAAATCTGAAAACCAATCAACAAGATGGCCTATCAATTCAAGTTTCCCAACCATTAGCTCATTCACAATGTTTTTCATGTGAGCCTACTCAATCCTTACAAGGCAAGCCACCAAAAGAACCAATAATTGAGGACCCGCCAGAGATCGAAGATCAAGAAGATGTGTTGCAGCCCGAATTGATTCTTCGACACAAAGATAAGGTACAAGACATGGTAAGATTATCCGATGGTATCTTATTAAATTTAAAAGCTATCCTTTTGAAGATGTTAGATGGATGCAAGGAACACAGCTTAAGGATAGTATGAACCTTGTCAATGCTAACAACGCTACACTAGAGTAAGCAAATGTAAATTCTTTCTAAATGAACAATGTTTTTGTCTTATAAGACTAATCCTCTTTTGTGCAAACATTTGAATAGTATGCATGCTTAGAGAATTTGTCACTCTACTTTGGGAGTATGATATGGACTAAAGAGCAGACATGCTTGCGGCAGCTAAGTCTCCGAAGCACCAAATGAACTAGTCATCTATTCTGGAATGATGTCATAGGGTAAAAAGGGATCCTCTACACACTAAGAAACATAGACTAATGACTAAGACTTTATCTCTTCTACCTCATAGTCAAGGAAGACTATGGTTTCAAGAGAGAGATAATGTCATAAACTCCAATATCTACGTATTCCAAAAAGACTTTCTCATATTGAACAAATCATTTAATACATGGGAGATGAATGGGAACAAGAGGTAGAATATAAACATGTGCATATAATGGAGCCTAGAAGACCTTAGGGTTAGCTTCATTAAAGACCTCCAAAGGTTAGTGTTAAAAGTCCTTAGACCTAGGACCTTTAGCAATCTGGGGCTGACCTTGAGGTGGGAACCCTACCCAAGCTTGAGGTGCTTGTCGTGCTTGCTGACTAAGGTGCTTAAGGTGTTTGTGAGAACCTTGCCTAGGCTTGAGGTGCTTGTCATGTTTAAGTGAATAAGGTGCTTGAAGTGTTCAATTCAAACATGATCTCTTAAGAAGCATAAAAGACACATGTCAAGATCCTCCCCATTTTTCCCTCATAATGTGCTTGAATCCTATTGGATACGCTTTAAAGGGGTCCAATGAGACTTTAGATGAATTTAAATAAATAATTAAGCTCTTTCTCTCAAAGATGGAAAAGAGAACGCTTGTCCAAATGATATAATTAAATAATAAGAGAGAGAGAGAGAGAGAGAGAGAGAGAGAGAGAGAGAGAGAGAGAGAGAGAGAGAGAGGTTCACCAAGCATGAGAGGGGGGCTGAACTGGGCATCGTTATTCTCATTCTCACACACACACACACACTTTGACGGTGTAAAGCAAAGAACTCCATCTCCTTCTCCAAGCTTGTTGAGAAGTTCAAAGCCTACACCAACACTCTTGGCTATGGAATGCAAATCCAACCAAGAGCCATTCTTCAATCCTTAAGCTTGCCATCTTCTTCATCTTCATTACTATGCTATTATGCTATGCTGAGCAAGAAGAGTGATGATAAGTGAGGAACTATTTCTTTCTCCTATGAATGCTTCTTCTTCCTCTTACCTACCCTCATTCCCGGCTAGCTCTCTCCACCTTTGAAGGTGTTGGAGGCCTTGGGATTGAGGCCGGGGATGGTTAAAGATTTTAGTTTATGTTATGTTCATGATGCATGAAGATTTCCATCTTCATTGCATCACCTAGGTCACAAGGAACACAAAGATTGTATTGTACAAAGTCTCTCTTGATGGGAGAATCTATAATACAAAAGCCTATTGGAGAGGGGACCGGCTCCACATAAATCTGGTCCTCAACTATTGTCAAGTTCTCTAAACTCTCTCTCTTGCAAAAATATTGTTTATACCAAGTTTATTAAGTATGATGGTTATGTTTCTACCGCTCACCCTCTATGTTCTCAAAGTAGTCTCACAAAAATGCTCAGTCTAATTCTCTTAATTTCGCTATCCTCAAATTTCATAGGCCATTTCCATTATAGAAGGTCTCCCTGGATATCCGTCTCACCCTCCTAACATCCTCAAGTTGCTGCTCAGCCAAGTTGGATTTAGCTTCCATCCACCTCTTGTGTTTGTCTTTGGAGGCCAGCCAAGCAGATTTTTTGGAAGTTACACTAGCAATCTCCTCTTTGAGATGCTTCCAATGCTCTTCCCAGGCCTTTTTCATCCGAGGACCTGAGCTTTTGATCACTTTCTGTATACTTTGAGGAAAGAGGTCCCAAGATTTAGGTTTTTCAAGATTAATATCTTTATTAATTTTTCTCAAAGCCTTCTTGGTAAGACTTCTAAAAAGAGGGTCTTTGAACAATTGTGACCCATTTACAAGAAACTTCTTACTCCCTTTGGGGGGCTTCCCCTCCTCCTTGTGTCTTTCATGAGTTTCAAGTGTAAAGGTATATTGTCCACCATGATCTTAGTTGGTAGCACCTTCATCTCAAGTAGGAATGGATCCAGTCAGCCTTGCGAGAGCAATAGCACCTGTCAAGTCGGGAAGTCGTGTGGGCATACTGTAGACTTGTGTACGTGAAGGTAGGCGTGATGTTCCAGGGATCCACCTCCCATAGGTTTATCATAGCCCATTTCTCATAGAAACCCTTCAATTTTGTGTTTTGAAACCTGCCAACAGACTGGCTGAGCTTGTTCCATCCTTTCTCTTCTCCACCATATTAAAGTCTACTATCAGTAGCCACTCACCTTCAATAGGGGTATCCCTAAGGTGCATCCACAATTTGGCTCTATCCTTGGCATTGAACGGGCCATAAATGTTTATTATGGTGATAGGTTGATCTGCCCAAGTGACTCTCACTCTTAGGACTCTCCCAGAGGGGTGATTTAAGACCACTTTGGGCTCCAAGTCCTTGTCCACAATAGAGATGACGCCATTGAACCCATCCACTCCCTCTCCGTAGAACACCAACTTCTTTCCCAATGCTTATTTTGTTTTGCTATGAGCGTCCATATGATGTTCTTGGATGGACCAATAATTAACTTCCTTATCCTTTCTAACTTCCTCCCAGAAGAGAGCGTGCTTCTTCCAGGTCTTCATGTTAAGTATGGAGCCTGATTTACCCCTTGTAATTTTTTGTATTAAAAATGCATATTTGTAAGGCCCCGTTATGAGCAGAAGCCATCATGCATGAAGAAAAATCACTTGCCGAAGAAACAAAAATTCACGACCACGTTGGAATATTCCTTTTTGTCAAAATATTATGGTCGAACTGCAGTCAAAAAGTGGTCGGAAAACGGCCGGTGGCCGATAGTCAATGGTCGGTGGTCAGTGGTCGGTGGTTGGAAGTCAATGGCCGGTGGCTGGTGGCCGGTGGCCAAATTCAATGGCCGATTTCAAGGCGTGCTAGTCTTCTCAAGGGCGGCCAGATATGGGCACATTGGAGACTTCAACTTGGACTTGTCTACATAAGGGCAGCAACACACGATTGCCTTTCATGAGAGAGGGCATCCCTTTTGGCCTATAAAGGAGGCCTCTTCTACACACAAAAGGCATTGTGGTGCTTTGTGAATTTGGTGTGATGTGGTGAGAGTTAAGCAAGGCGAAATCTCTATTAAGGGCATAATCCCTTTGTAACCTACTTCTTGTTTGAATTACTAAATCCATTGAGTGGTTATTTTCCCGTGGATGTAGCCCACATTGAGTGAACCACGTATATCGTGCTCTCTCTCTCTCTCTCTCTCTCTCTCTCTCTCTACTCTATAATATCTTATGTGTGAAAATTATCTCTCTCCATTAAGTAAACTACTCTAATATCTACTTAGCTACGTTCCTATTTTCTAACACTTCAATTTTTTCACGTCCATGATTGGATAGCTAGAACTTCCATCATTGGGATTAAGGGACAAATTTTTCAAATCTGATCCCTACCCTGTTTTTGCCTCTTTTGATTTAGGAGTGTCAGGGGGCTCTCCATTAACCCAAGGCTCCTTCACCTAAAGCACTTCGAAGGGATTGTGTAGTGGGAGGGCACATATCCCTCCTTTTAGTTGAGCGATGGGGGGGGGGGGTGAGAGAGGAGACTCTCCCTTTCAAGGCTCCAATATCCTTCAATGATATAGATTCTCTTTCCACTGCCTTCACCCTTCAGACTTGGGACTTGCACAGATGACAAAGTTGTTACTGTCATAAGTTTAAGTGTAGAAGCATGGAAGACAATTGGATTAACATTCCATAGTCCTTCAAGTATTTGCAGTGTGCAGCTTCAATTTTCCACAAACTTCTCCTGCAATTTGGTGGCTTCATTATCACACATCATAGCCTCTTTTTCCTCCTCTACTCATGTCCCTACATTACTTTTCATTTGTTTCTCTTGCTCTTCCACAGCTGCTTCCTTCACAGGGACATGGTTGCCAAGTCGAACACTGGAATCATGCATTGTAGGATCGGTATTCCCATTGATATTCATGGGGCAATCCTTGGCAATGTGCCCAAATTTGTTACACTCAAATCATGCCCCAAAGTACGTCGCAAAATTGAGCGGAATAGTAATAAGCGCAGCTCCAACATTGATCACCATGCTCTTTGGTGGTGACTTAGAAATATTCCAACCTATACAACCTTGGTTAGAGAATCTGTCAAGTCCTCTCTTGTTAGGAACAAACAAGGGGGTGCCTAGTTTACTGGCAAGAACCTGATGTTATCCCAGATCCATCTAAGCATACTTGCAAACTCAACCCAAATAGGATGAATCCCATGGAGAGACTCCACTGATTCAAAAATTGGTTCCCATGGCACCACACACACAGTGGTCCTCTTAAAAATAAGGGGGCCTTTCTCCAGGATCTTTGACATGTCAGAGACCTCCTTGAATCTAACTGAGCATAAGCCATTGGCCAGGTAAGTGGTGTTTTCAATTGCCCCCCCATGTCCAATAATTTGTGGTCCTTGGATCCATTGGATCATTTCAACACTAGCGTAACATTATCTTGGATGGCTAGCTGATTTTTAATGAGGGATGGCGGAATCGTGACAGTGATAGCCTCTGCAACCTCCACTTGCTACGGTAGAGACTTATTTAGAGCACTACAGGCTCGATCCGCCAGCCATTCTTTGAGGAGCCCATTCCATTCTGCATGGGAGAAAATTATTTTGTTACCGATTGCGTCGCATTTTAAATGACTGTTTACTAATTTCAACTCATGTTCAAGCGAGCTTTAACATTCTTCAATCTTTCCTGGTCTCCCTCACTTGATGCCTCAACATTTGTGACTTTAGTGTAGTCCTTGTTGTTCAGAACCTTCAAAATGCTTGCGAATGATATGCCTGGTCTGAGAGCAATAGAATCTATGGATCCCTTGTTTACATTCCAATCAATTGGTCCCTGGGGAAAACCCACCTTAAGGGTCTTCACATCAAAGTTGAATTTCTCAGCAGTTTAGACTAGCTCATTTCCTTTTTCTTCAACCCAGAGGGACTTGTCCTCTGAGAGAGAATTATTAATCCTCTGGCCCAAACCCCTTGTCGGGGACTCACCCTTCATTATGGCGTCGTTCAAATGCCACAAAGTTGTCCCTTCCTCTTCATCCATCCAAGCTACTTCACTAGTTGTCGACATTTTTCAGGCTGCGAGTATTTGCAAAAACTTGATGATGGCTTCCTCCATGGGCAGGGCCACGAATTCCATTTTGAGCACCGCCTCGAAACAAAACAGAGGGGGTGGGTCACCAAGTACCCTAGGTGAGGGGAGACCTAGTACCCCGAGGGAACACACACTAGTGGAGGAAATACAAGCAAAATTGAGCGCTAAATATAGGAGTAAACAATGATTATAAATTTAACTTGTGCGCATTATATAAATAATAGGCGTAGAAAATACAAGTTGATTATAGATATAATTAGCAGGCTAATGATTGACGGCTTTTCATAGGAGATGATAAGCGCTAATGTTTCCTTGTGGGAGGCATGGCAAAGAGAGCACATCACTAGGCCCAGCTGATCGCAGATTGCAGATTGAGGCTAATGGCTTACACAAGCTTATAGAAAACCAACAATCAAGACAATGCACGATCAATGAAGTACTTCATATGGCAACCATCACTAGCACTGACTCAGAAAATGTGAACCAAGCAACAACACTCACAAGGGACATGGACGACAGGTCGCAACCAATTGAAATCCAACAGGATGCCACAGAGTTGGACACCCACGAGCTAGTGGGCTGGACCTCATAGACCAAAACACCCATGGGAAGACTATTGCATGATAAGTCATCTTGAAAACAATTTTCTATCATAGGAAGAAATAGGTAAATTTTATATTAGAACAAGAGCTCCAAAGAAAACTTCATCTTTCTGTCAAGGTCATGGGGAGGGGGGCTACACATCGTAGACCTTCGTTTACTGTCCTTTCTGCTACAAAATCCCACTCAAAGTCGTTGGATGGCTGCCAAATGAGCATGGAGAATTGTCATAGCCCACGTACAGTTTGCAGGCCAATGTACATTTCCTAGCTCAGCACATTGAATGTTGTCTTATATTTTCCAATTGATTGCATGGCACATCAGCACTGGGAATGTCAAGAACTAATCGACACTGTTAAGTATGGAGCCTGATTTTTCCATTGTAATTTTAAAATATAATATCTAACTTTACCAAATCATTTTCTCATATTAAATATCTAACTTTACCAAATCATTTTCTCATAAACGAAAGCAAGAGTTAGAATAGAGACCTCAACACGGGACCAAAAGGAGAGATGGTTGCATCTCAATAGGGGTCCAAAAGGAGATAGTCTATCAAAGAGCAATGTGTATCTAATGGAGCTTAAAATACCTTAGGGTTAGCTTCATTAAAAACCTCCAATGGTTAGTGTTAAAAGTCCTTTGACCTTAGGCAAGCTCGGGCTGAGCTTGAGGTGGGAACCCGACCTAAGCTTGAGGTGCTTGTCGTGCTTGATGACTAAGGTGCTTGCTTGATGACTAAGGTGCTTGCGGTGCTTGTCATACTTAATGGGGGGTAAGGTGCTTGAGGTGCTTGTCATGCTTGATGACTAAGGTACTTGAGGTGCTTGTCATACTTAATGGAGGGTAAGGTGCTTGAGTCAAAAAGAGACCTACAAACTTAATGAGGAAGGTGCTTGAGAAGCTTCCCATACATGGGGGGCAAGGTACTTGAGTCAAAACGAGACCCTACAAATTTAATGAGGAAGGTGCTTGAGAAGCTTCCCATACATGGGGGGGTAAGGTGCTTGAGTCAAAAAGAGACCCTACAAACTTAATGAGGAAGGTGCTTGAGAAGCGTCCTATGCATGAAAGTCTCAAAGTTAGGGGAATCTTTGAGTTAACTTTCCACTCACCAAAAGGGTACATGGGACACATGTCAGACTCTCCCTATGCTTAACCACATGGTGTGATTGAATGCTATTGGTTGGGCTAAAGAGGGGTCCAATGAGCTTCTAGTTCCATCCAACAAATATCTAGATATTTTCAAGCTCTCTCTCTCTCTAAGGGGTAAGGAGGACACTTGTCAAAAGACTACCCATGTACTTGAATGCATGCTTCATGTGATTGGCTAGAGGGAGAGGGGTCCAATGAGCTTGCAACATGTGTACAAGTTACAACTCGCCCCAAGCAAGCACGGGGGGTGCTAGCGGGATATACACCACACACACACTCATTTTGTGGATGCATTCTCACTTGGTGAAAGTTGAGGAACTCCACCTCCTTCTCCAAGCTTGTGAGAAGTGAGAGCCTATACCAAAACTCTTGGCTATAGAATGCAAATCCAACCAAGATCCATGCTTCAATGCTTAAGCTTACCATCTTCTCCATCTTCATTACTATGCTATTATGTATGCTAGCAAGAAGAGTGATGATAAGTGAGGAACTATTTCTTTCTCCTATGGAATGTTTCTTCTTCCTCTTCCCTACCCTCATTCCCGGATAGCTCTCTCCACCTTCGAAGGTGTTTGAGGCCTTGGGACTGAGACTTGGGATAGTTAATGCTTTCTACAAATTTTATGTTATGCTTGTGATGCATGAAGCTTTCCATCTTCATTGCATCACCAAGGTCACAATCAAGGAACACAAAGATTGTATTGTACCAAGTATCTCTGGATAGGAGAAACTATAATACAAATGCCTATTGGAGGGGGGACCGGCTCCGTATGAATTCGGTCCTCAATTGTTGTCATGTTCTCTAAATTCTCTCTCTCTTGTAAAATTATTGTTCATGCCAAGTTAACTAAGTACCATGTTTATGTTGCTACAATCAATTAAGTTGACCCGCTATGCTCACAAAGTAATCTCACAAAAGTGCTTCATCTAATTTCCTAATTCCTCTACTCTCAATGTTCATAGGCCATTTCCATTACATTGGTATCAGAGCATTAGTTTCTCTTTCTTGCTCAAGAAGGGAGGTCCTTAAGTAGCCTATTAATGGTTGATTTTGTTAATTATATTAGGGTAAATGGGACTGGGATCTATTATCGGTTTTGTTGAGCTCACTATGTGGGATATGGTGCCCACCTTGGGAGCTTTGGTCTTATTAATGGAGTCATTTTAGACTTGCCTATGGCTTTACCATTATTGAGCCATAAGAAGTCTAAAAGGAGCTATCCCTCGGAAAATTTGCTATGTTAGACTCACTCCACTACTTTATATAATTAACCAATTCGAGCCGTGGGTGTAGATACTTAAGTGCCTATTTTCAAAGGCTAAGACGAGTAGAAACTAAGGTTTTGAATTGCCAAATCATACACTAGAGTAAACACATAAGTTTAATTAACATGGCTGAAAATAACCAAGAGAGTAGAATGAACATTGATAACTTTGATTTTGCACATGAAGGTGCTAATGATGATGCCCCCATGTTTGTTAATTATCTTGTCATTAGGTTGCAACAAGCTATGGGAAACCCCGCTTTGCAAGCTGAATTTACTCAACAACTTCGTGCTTATGGGATTTACTTTCCTCTCCAAGAGGAGAGAGAGCTTAGGAGGCCTCTTGATGAGACCCCCAAAAGAAGACTCTCTCCCATACGAGAGGAGGAATTCAAAGATCAAGAAAGTAATGAATCCCTAAATTCCTCCGAAGATGTGGCTCCAAAAAGAAGGTGGACTAAACGATCGCCAACTCCTCCCAAGAGGAAACGGTTAACCCATAGTCCTTCTCCTCGTCACTTCAAAAAGGAAGAGAGGAAACAAAGGAAGAAAGAGGTCACCCTCTTCTCCTTCTTCTTCACCTTCCTCCTCTACCAATGAAGCTATGGCTATTCTCCTAGAGAATACAAGAGGGGAGGACATAAAAAATCTTACCCTACATGGCAAAGGTCACAAAAACTCAAGAAGCTCAAAGAGGGAGGAAAGAGTATCTCTTTTCTCACCTATGATGGCACCTTTAGTGCTACTGACAAAGTATTGGCCTTCATCCAACAATTTGATGGGCCTTTGGAGACGAGGGCTTCACGAAGTCCTCCAAGCTATGACATGTAGCTATGCACTTCCAAAAATCGGCTCGTCAATGGTGGGCTAGCCTTCATGGCAATGGCGAAGCCCCAAAGACATGGAAAAATCTACGAGTTTCCATCATGAATCAATTCCTTACAAGTGATGCAAAGGACAAAGTTCTTACCAAATGGCAAAGTTTAAAGATTCTCTCTCATGAGTCTATCCACAAATATGTAAACAAGTTTTAAGATTTACATCTCAAGGATACTATCTTTCAAAAGATAGACTTTGCCGAGCAAAAGCAACAATTCTATGCGAGATTACCCAAAGAGATGGCCGAGTACGTCAATTCTCAACGGCCTGGTTCTATCACTGAAGTAATCCACCACACCACGGTTGCTTCGTGCATCAATTTCTAAAAAGGGTCTAGACGGAATGTCAAGCCCATGGAAAATAAAGACAAAAGTGATGCCAAGAGGAAAACCAATGCCCAAAATTCTTACCACGGCTATTCCAACAACAACAACAATCGGTCCAAGGATAAGGGAGTTTACAAAGTTAGACATAAAATCTCTCCTAAAGAGCTAGAAGCTTTTAGTAAGGACCACAAATGTTTTAAGTGTGGGGATCAACAAGGCCATGGTTATCGTCCTTGCCCCAAGAGAATTGTCGCAATGAGACTCCTAGAGCCTTTATGTTTGAAGCTCCAAAAGAGGATGCTCATTGCCAAGGATTTCTCCTTTCCTATGCTTGGGGAAAGATGCAGGAGCATGATGCCTTTATTTTTTTTGACCCTAGTTCAACTCACAACTTCATATCCACGGAGTTGACCTCTAAGCTAGGATACAAGCCCACAAGATGGGAGATGCATTGAAATCCAATGGAGCTATCAAGGGACAAGACGTCTTAGTTACTTCCTTAATTGGAAAAATTAAGGCTTCATGTCCAAAGCTATGTGGACAAAAAGGATTTCTTCATCTCCCCTCTCAAACATGATAATGTTAATCGTTGGGGCACCATGGTTTAACTGCATGGCTGCCAACATGAATTTCCTTGAAAGGAGAATCTACTTCACCTCTACAGGGAAAAGAGCATGTACATAGATGCTAATGATTTGGGGAACACCATATCCTTGCAATAAAGGGAATCAAGAGGAATTAGTGTTGTCTAATTTCCTAAATGGATCCCAAGATGTTTTCATTGATGACATCCCTAGTGAGCTACCTCTAAAATGAGGGATGATGACCATGCAATTGAGCTCCTACCAGGAAGCTCACTACCTAACAAGCCTCCTTATCGAGTTTCACAAGCTCAACAAGGAGATCATGAGGCAAAAGCATGAGGCAAGTGCATGAATTGGTGGAAAAAGAGATGGTGAGGTCTAGCTCCTCTCCATTTTGTTCACCATTGCTTTTAGTGCAAAAGAAAGATGACACATATCACATGTGTGTCGACTATAGAGCACTAAATAAGATTACTATCAAAAATAGATCTCCCGTGCCGCACGTAGAAGATCTATTTGATAATTTACAAGTTTTGGCTTGGCAAATTCTCCAGACGCATTCAAACTCATGACAGACAAAAATCTTCAAGCCATTCGAATTCTCTTGAGGAGTACAAGCGACACCTCCAGGTAATCTTTCAAGTTGTGAGAGAGAATAACCTTTTAATTAATAAAAAGAAAAGTGAATTTTTCTCACAAGAGATTCAATACTTAGGTCACATTATCTCTAAAGATGGCACCCATATGGATGCAACAAAGTTAGAGGTAATAAAAAGATGGCCTAATCCAAGGAACCTACAGGAGGTACGAAGCTTCATAGGTATGTGTGCATACTATAGATGCTTCATTAAAAAAATTCTCGCTACTAGCAAGCCCATTACATGACTTAACAAAATAGAATGTTAAGTATTCATGGACTGCAAAAGTGCAAAAAGCTTAAGGAGAATCTTATCTCTCAACGTATGCTCACACTACTAGATCTCTCAAAGCCATTTGAGGTTCAATGTGATGCTTGTGCGAATTGCCTTGGAGCTATTTTGCTTCAAGAAGGGCATGCCATAGCATATGAGAGTCAAAGACTGAACTTTGATAAGTGAGTATTGGGCAAATACGAAAAAGAGCTACTAGCTATTCTATATGTCCTAAACACATGGAAACACTATCTCTTGGGGACTCAATTCATCCTACAAATGGATCACAAAGCCTCAAGAAGTTCATAACATAAACCAAGCTCTCCAACAAAAAAATGAGGTGAGCAAATTTTCTTTTTCAATTTAAATTTCATATTTCTCACATTGCTAACAAGCACAATCAAGTGGTCGATGCAATTTCACAATGACTAAGTGTAAATTTGGTGTCTATAGTAACTCACAATGATCTATATTTTATGATAGATGAGTATGCTAATGATCGAGACTTTAAATACGTAGTTACAGCCTTTACAATAGGGAAGGAAAAATAACTATTCACCTTGAAGGATGGTTATCTTCCAAATGACAATAGGCTATGTGTTAATCCCCCATACAATAAGAAAGTCATGTATGAATCCCATACTTCTTCTTATGCGGGGCAAAGAGGGATTCCATAGTCTACTCTTCGAGGAGTAAAAATGTATTTCTATTGGTCTACCATGAAAAGTAAACATACAAGAGTATGTTTCAAAATGCGTGGTATACCAAAATTTGAAATTTGATTGAGGGAAGCAACTTGGATTGTTTCAATCGATAGGATTAACATGAAAACACACTCTATGCCTGTCAAAAAGACTGTTAAGGCGCATCAAATGGCAACCCTCTTCAGATCTCAAATTTTCAAGCATCATGGATTTCCAACACCCATAGTGTCGGACAAAGATCCTAGAATGACCAGTAATTTCTAGAAGGGTCTCTTTGAGAATCTAGGAAGTAGATTAAATTTCTCTTTCGGCCTATCATCCACAAACGGATGACCAAAGTGAAATAACTAATCTAACGATTCTTGATATACTAAAAGCCTATGTCATGGAAGTAGAACAATGTTCTCAATGATAGAAGTACCTACCTCTTATAGAGTATGCGTACAATGATATTGTACATACTTCTATGGGGAAAGTACCTTTTGAGGTTAAAGAAGGGATCTCCAAAAGTCCCTTACTACTTAAAGTACATGGGAAGATCTTCGCTGCTAATGAATATAGCTGAGACCTACAAGGATCTTTTCCAAAGATTAAAGAGGTTACATCCGTCTCACAAGAAAGGCAAAAAGGGTTGTTGCTAATAAGCACAGAAGAGCCTTAGCCTTTAAGGAAAATGATTGGGTCTTGCTAAAGTTTCTCAAGGCTCATGTGAAGCATACTACGGGCAAAAGTCCTACGGACCACCAAGAGTATGATGCTAAAATAGCAAAAAGATACTATGGTCCTTAAAATTCTTAAGCCAATCAATGAGATGGCTTATCAATTGAAGTTGCCCAACCATTGGCTCATATACACAATGTTTTCCATGAGAACCTACATAAGCCTTACAAAGGAGCGCCATCAAAAGAAGCAATAGTTGCAAACCCTCCAAAAATCAATGATCAAGAAGAAGTACTCCAATCTAAGTCCATCCTATGACGTGAAGACAAGGTACTAAGAAATGGTAAGATTATCTGATGATATCTTATTAATTTAAAGAATTATCCTTTTAAAGATGCTAAATGGATGCAAGGAACCTAGCTTAAGGATATTATGAACCTTGTCAATGCTTACAATGTTGCACTAGAGTAAGCATATGAAAATGAATTTTAAATGAAAAATGTTTTTGTCTTATAAGACTAGTTCTCTTTTTATTGTGCACAAATTTAAAATATATGCATGCTTAAAATCATGTTTGTGGTGACAACGTCTCCCAAACACCAAGTAGAACTTGTCACTCTACTTTGAAAGTATGATATGGGCTAAAGAGCAGACATGCTTGCGGGAGCTACGTCTCCCAAGCACCAAATGGATTAGTCATCCATCTTGGAATGATGTCGAAGGGTAAAAAGGGATCCTCTACCTGCTAAGTAACATGAACTAATGACTAGGCTTTATCTTCTCTACCTCATAGTCGAGGACGACTATGATTTCAAGAGAGAGGTAATGTCGTAAAATATAATATCTAAATTTACCAAATTATTTTCTCATATTAATTGATCATTTAATATGGGAGAATAAACGGGAACAAGAGTTAGAATACAGACATGTGCTTCTAGACCTATCTCAACACGGGACCAAAAGGACAGATGGTTGCATCTCAATAGGGGTCCAAAAGGAGATAGTCTATCAAAGAGAAATGTGCATCTAATGGAGCTTAAAAGACCTTAATGTTAGCTTCATTAAAGACCTCCAATTGTTAGTGTTAAAGTCCTTTGACCTTAGGTAAGCTAGGGCTGAGCTTGAGGTGGTGGGAACCCGACCTAAGCTTGAAGTGCTTGAAGTGGGAACCCGACCTAAGCTTGAAGTGCTTGTCGTGCTTGATGACTAAGGTGTGTGCTTGATGATTAAGGTGCTTAAGGTGCTTTTCATGCTTGATGACTAAGGTACTTGAGGTGCTTGTCATACTTAATGGGGGGTAAGGTGCTTGAGTCAAAAAGAGACCCTACAAACTTAATGAGGAAGGTGCTTGAGAAGCTTCCCATACATGGGGGGTAAGGTGCTTCAGTCAAAAAGAGACCTTACAAACTTAATGAGGAAGGTGCTTGAGAAGCTTCCCATACATGGGGGGTAAGGTGCTTGAGTCAAAAAAATACCCTACAAACTTAATGAGGAGGTGCTTGACAAGATTTTTATGCATGAAAGTCCCCAAATTAGGGGAATCTTTGACTTAACTTTCCACTCACCCAAAGGGAACATGGGACACATGTCAGACTCTCCCTATTCTTAACCACATGGTGTGCTTGAATGCTATTGGTTGGGCTAAAGAGGGGTCCAATGAGCTTCTAGTTCCATCCAACAAATATCTAGATATTTTCAAGCTCTCTCTCTCTCTCTCTAAAGGGTAAGGAGGACACTTGTCAAAACACTAGCCATGTACTTGAATGCATGCTGCATGTGATTGGCTAGAGGGAGAGGGGTCCAATGAGCTTGCAGCATGTGGAAAAGTTACAACTCGCCCCAAGCAAGCAAGGAGGGTGCTAGGAGGATATACACCACACACACACTCATTTTGTGGATGCATTCTCACTTGGTGAAATTTGAGGAACTCCACCTCCTTCTCCAAGCTTGTGAGAAGTGAGAGCCTACACCAACACTCTTGGCTATGGAATGACAAGAGCCATGCTTCAATGCTTTAGCTTATCATCTTCTCCATCTTCATTACTATGCTATTATGTATGCTAGCAAGAAGAGTGATGATAAGTGAGGAACTATTTCTTTCTCCTATGGAATGTTTCTTCTTCCTCTTCCCTACCCTCATTTCCCGCTAGCTCTCTCCACCTTCAAAGGTGTTTGAGGCCTTGGGACTAAGGCTTGGGATAGTTAATGCTTTCTACAAATTTTATGTTATGCTTGTGATGCATGAAGTTTTCCATCTTCATTACATCACCAAGGTCACAATCAAGGAACACAAAGATTGTATTGTACCAAGTCTCTCTTGATGGGAGAAACTATAATACAAATGCCTATTGGAGGGGGCACCGGCTCCGTATGAATCCGGTCCTCAATTGTTGTCATGTTCTCTAAATTCTCCCTCTCTTACAAAAGTATTGTTCATGCCAAGTTAACTAAGTACCATGTTTATGTTGCTACCATCAATTAAGTTGACCCGCTATGCTCACAAAGTAATCTCACAAAAGTGCTTCATCTAATTTCCTAATTCCGCTACTCTCAAAGTTAATAGGCCATTTCCATTACATTTTTTGTATTAAAAACGCACATTTGTAAGACCCCCATTATGAGGAGAAGCCATCGTGCACGTGAAGAAAAATCACTCCTCGAAAAACACAATTTTCACGGTCAGTCACCGGAATATTCCTTTTCATTGGAATATTATGGTCGGATGGCAGTCGGAAAGTGGTGGAAAAAGGACCAGTTGTTTGGCCGGTGGGCTAGCGATTGGTTGTCAATGGTCGGTTGTCGAAAGTCAATGGTTGGTGTCTGGTGGTCAAATTCAATGGCCGGTGGCCGATTTCAAAGGCGGACTTGTCTTCTCAAGGGCGGCCACACATGGCTAGACGGATTGGAGAGTCCATTTGAACTTGTCTACACAAGGGTGGCTACACACGACTGCCTCTCATGAGAGAGGGCAACCCTTTTGGCCTATAAAGGGGGCCATTTCTACACACATTTTTTAGTGTGTATTTGATGCAACAAGGTGGGTATAAGGTGGTGAGAGTGAAGCAAAGTGGGAGCTCTATTAAGGGTATAATCCCTTTGTAACCTACTTCTTGTTTGAAGTACTAAAGCCATTGAGTGGCTGATTTCCCGTGGATGCAGCCCACATTGGGTGAACCATGTATATTGTGCTCTCTCTCTCTCTCTCTCTCTCTCTCTCTCTCTCTCTCTCTCTCTCTCTCTCTCTCTCTAATCTCTCGTGTGTGATAATTTGTCTCTTTCTATTTAGTAAGCTACTCAAATATCTATTTAGCTACGTTCTACTTCCTAACAACTGGTATCAGAGCAAGGTTTGCTCGTAGCTAAAGTATCTCAAGGAAAGGATTCCTTGACCTAAGTGGGAGTAATGGCAGAGGAAGGGAAGCTCAAGATCAAGAAGTTCAAGGGCAAGAACTACCAACACTGGAAGATACAAATTGAAGACTATCTTACCAGAAGGACCTTTATTTTCCACTAAGCGGTCTTGCAAAGAAGCCCGCAACAATGGCAGATGAATCATGGATTGTCCTTGATCGAAAGACACTGGGAACAATCCGGTTAAGCTTGGCGTCAACGGTGGCCTTCAATGTTTCAAAGATGAAGACCATGGAGGACTTGATGAAGTCACTTGACGGCCTCTATGAGAAATCATCGACATCGAATAAGGTATTTCTCATGAAGCGCTTGTTCAATCCAAAGATGACAGAGAATGGTTTAGTTTCAGAACACCTAAATGACTTTAACACCAACATAAGTCAACTTCGACCGTGGTGAAAATCAATTTTGATTGTTGAAGTGCGAGCTCTTCTTATACTATTGTCTCTACCGGATAGTTGGGACAGCCTTGTGATGGTTGTAAGTAATTATATCTCTGGTACAAATACTCTTAAGTTTGATGATGTTTTGGGTGTTCTCTTAAGTGAGGAAATGCGAAGGAGAAGCACATGTGAATCATCAATTGTTGCATTGTCAGTGGAAACAAGAGGAAGGCCTAAGGAGAGGTTCAAAAACCAAAAGGGTCGTGATCGCTCAAGGCAGAGAAAATCATACACAAAGTCAATTCTTGAATGTTGGAACCACGGCAAGAAAGGCCACGTCAAGAAGGATTTCTGGTCCAAGAAGAAGAAGGAGTCAGAGTCTCAAGACAACAAGACAACATCAGAGGCCAATGTGGCAGGTAAAGTAGAGAAAGATGCTCTAATTCTCTCATTAGACAATGTGTCTAATTCCTTCATAGTAGATTCTGGGGCTTCATTCCATGCGACACCACACAAGCAACATTTCCAAGATTACATGAAAGGTAATTTTGGGTATGTATACTTGGGAGATGATGAAGCTTGTGAAAGTTTTTGCAAAGGTACATTTTGTGTCAAAACTGCTCACGAAAATGAATGGAGCTTAAAGATGTTAGGCATTTTCCTTCTCTTTGCAAGAATTTGATCTCTACACGTTAATTGGACGATGAAGGTCACAACATTGCATTCGGAAACAAACGGTGGAAGATCTCAAAGGGATCTTTGGTGGTTGTCAAAGGAGAAAAGGTAGGTACACTTTACTTGTGTAATATTAGCTTGCAATCTTCAGCTTGTGCAACAACTACAGAAGTCGACAGTGCAGTGTGGCACTATCGGCTTGGGCATATGAATTCCAAAGGTATGCAAATCCTTCACTCAAAGAAGATTCTACCAGGTTTGAAAGAAGTGGACTTAGAGTTTTGTGAAGATTGTATTTATGGTAAACAAAAGAGGGTAAAATTCCTAAAAGCAATAAATGAAAGAAAAAATAAAAAACTTGAATTGGTTCATTCTAATGTTTGGAGTCTTGCAAGTACATCGTCCCTTGGTGGCTCATTGTACTATGTAACTTTAATAGATGATGCAACTAGAAAAACATGGGTTTATGTCATGAAGAATAAATTCGATGTGTTTTCTATATTTCAAAGGTGGAAAGCCTTTGTGGAGAATGAAGTAGGTACCAAGGTTAAATGCCTCAGTCCGACAATGGAGGCGATTATTGCAGCCAAGATTTTGAAATATTTTGTGCTAGCAATGGTATTCGGAGGCAAAGAAAAACCCCAAGGACACCTCAACAAAATGGCATTTCCAAAAGGATGAATAAAACAATCATGGAGCGAGCACGAAGCATGTGGCTACATGCAGGCTTACTGCTTGAGCTTTGGACGGAAGTAGTAGGTACGTCTGTGTATTTGATCAACCGGTCACCCTCAATGGCATTGGATGGGGGAGTTCCAGAGGAGGCATGGACAGGTAAACCGGTGAATTATTCATTTTTCAAAGTGTTTGGGTGTGAGGTTTTCATGCACATAGATAGAAACCTAAGATCAAAGCTAGAGGCAAAGTCCAAAAAGTGTTTCTTCATTTTGTCTATGGAGAAGGTGACTTTGGGTATCGCCTATGAAATCCTAAAGATGGTAAAATCTTTAGGAGTAGGGATGTAATTTTCAATGAAAAAAATATGTACAAAGATTAGTTGAAAAGAAAACAAACAAAAGAAACAGGTGATGAGTACATGGAGCTTGAAGACGGTGAAGACTCAAGGAGTGCAAACGGTGACAACGTACAACAATGTCAATAAAATGAGGAGCCTCAACCTATTCTTCAAAGATCTACAAGAGCAAGTAGACCTCCAAAAAGGTTTATTCCTTCCTTCAACCATCCCTTGATCTCATATTCTGGAGAGCGAAAATCATACGAGGAAGCTATGCAACACGAATCCAAAGAAGAATGGATAAAGGGCATGTAAGTGCAGATGGACTCATTAAATCACAACCAAACATGGGAGTTGGTTGAGTTGCCTAAAGGTAAGCGGGCACTTCAGAACAAATGGGTATACAAGCTGAAGGAAGGTGGGAAGAAAAGGTACAAGTCTAGGATTGTGGTAAAAGGGTTTTCTCAAAAGAAAAGTTTTGAATTCAATGAAATTTTTTCTCCTGCTGTAAAAATGAACTCAATTAGGCTTGTCTTAAGCCTTATGGCTGCTCATGATTTGAATCTTGAGCAAATGGATGTAAATAAGGCATTCCCTCATGGTGACTTAGAGGAGGAAATTTGCATGCTTCAACCAAAGGGGTATGAAGTAAAAGGTAAGGAGAAAATGGTTTTCAGATTAAAGAAGAGTTTATGGTTTAAAGCAAGAATCAAGACAATGGTACTTGAAGTTCGATCGATGGATGCTGGATCATAGATTCAAAAGGTGCAACTCAAATCATTGCGTCTACACAAAGGATTTGGGAGATGGGAAGTTCATCATCCTAATGTTGTATGTTGATGACATGCTCATTGCAAGTGCTAACATGCAGGACATCGAAGACCTAAAAGAGGAGTTGTCTAAATCTTTTTCAATGAAAGATTTAGGTGTTGCAAAGAGGATACTTGGTATAAAGATATCAAGGGCCAGGACGAAGAAGACAATAAAGCTATCTCAAGAGGACTACATCAAGAAGGTACTAGAAAGGTTTGCAATGCAAAATGAAAAAATGGTTTCTACACCTTTGGCTGGTCACTTTAAACTAACCAAGGATATGTGTCCAAAGACACAAGAGGAGATAGCCTATATGTCTAGAGTTCCATATGCTACAGTGGTAGGTTCTCTTATGTATGCTATGGTTTGGACAAAGCCAAACATTGCACATGGAGTGGGAGTTGTAAGTAGGTTCATGGACAACCTAGGTAAAGAGCATTGACAAACTGTGAAGTGAAAGTATCTGAAAGGGACAACAATAAATTCTTTGTATTTTGGAGGAACTGATATTTTTCTTCAAGGGTATGCTGATGTAGATATGGGAGGTGACAAAGATACTCGAAGGAGCACTACTTGCTATGTCTTCACGGTTGGAGGCACAACAATAAGATAGGCTTCAAAGCTACAGAAAGTAGTCTCACTTTCTACCATGGAAGCATAGTATATAGCAATGACAGAGGCAAGCAAAGAAATTTTGTGGCTTCACAGATTCTTAGAAGAGCTTGGATTCAAACAAGACAATTGTGTCTTGTACAGTCACTAGCCAAAGTGCTATCCATCTTGCGAAGAACTCAGCTTTTCATTCAAAGACAAAGCACATTGAGGTGAGATATCACTTCATATGCACACTTTTGAAAGAGGGACAGCTAAAGCTAAGAAAGGTGCATACAAGTGAAAATCCTGCACAGACATGTTTACAAAGGTGGTCAACAAGGAGAAGTTGAGCTTCTGCTCATCTTCAATCAGCATTCAAGGATAAGAAACCAGGATGAAAAAGCAGTCATGGTTTGGAGATCAGTCTCCAAGTGGGAGATTGCTAAGTATGGAGCATGATTTACGCCTTGTCATTTTTTGTAAGGCCCCCCTTATGAGGAGAAGCCATCGTGCGTGAAGAAAAATCACTCATCGGAAACCAAAATTTTCATGGCCAGTCTCGTCGAAAAGTGGTCGAAAAACGGCCGGTCGTTTGGCCGATTGGCCGGTGGCGGGTAGTCAATGGACGGTGGTCGAAAGTCCATGGTCAGTGGCCAGTGGCCGAATTCAATGGTCGGTGGCTGATTTCAAAGGCTGACTTGTCTTCTCAAGGGCGGCCACACATGGACGGAATGGAGAGTCCATTTGGACTTTTCTACACAAGGGCAGCTACACACGGCTGCCTCTCATGAGAGAGGGAAGCCCTTTTGGCCTATAAAAGGTAGCCATTTCTACACACATTTTGTAGTGTGAAGTTGATACAACAAGGTGGGTGTGACGTGGTGAGAGTGAAGCAAGGTGGGAGCTTTGTTAAGAGTATAATCCCTTTGTAACCTACTTCTTGTTTGAAGCACTAAAGCCATTGAATGGCTGCTTTCACGTGGATGTAGCCCACATTGGGTGAACCACGTATAATGTGCTCTCTCTCTCTCTCGTGTGCAATAATTTATCTCTTTCCTTTAAATAGGTTACTCAAATATCTATTTAGCTACGTCCTATTTCCTAACAGACACGTGAGCATTGGGAATATCAAGCTGCAATGCCTCTGTACTTGGCTTCCCTCCCCCCAACCATTAACGAATGGGAAAGGAGAGCTAGTGCCCTTTCGCAAGAGCAATGGCTCACAACATTGGCTCTTGACTCCCTGTCGATGGCCAGCTGATCGCCATTATTCATGGGAAAGGACACTAGCAGTCCTTCCCTACACCTTGAAGTTGTATGCTTACCCCTCTTTTCTACAAGAAATAATTTTCGAAGAGGCCATACAACATATGACTCGGGTACGACTCACGTTGTGCTGATTTAAACTCAATAGAGCTCTGAAGTAGCACAATAGTCCCAAAAGTAGCAACAAGAGGTTCTCCTTACACACACCTGCAGAGAATGCTTGATGAGTGCAGAAAGGATGTTGAAAGGCTACGAAGACTACATAGCAATGGGATACGACTAGTCGCCCGCATGCAGGGTCTTCTAGAAAACCTGACAGCTTAAATGCTTTGTAAGCAGAATAGTGTTGATGATCCCCCTAGAAATTTTTGTAATTACCTCTGAATGTAAATCGGTGCTATGGGATCATATGGAAGTAACATTTTGTAAAGCACTGCAATGTAATTTTGTTCTCTACTTAATATAAAGCTCTCGCGCCCTTTATGGAAAAAAAAAAAAGTCCCAAGTAACGTTGTTGTAGCACATAGAGTTGATAGGAAGAATGGAAAGCAAAGGCAAACATTGATTAGTCCCGGTGCTCGAGAAAATCAATTTCATAAACATACAAGATTCCCTCTAGGGTAGATTCAAAAGAGGAAATTTTCCAATATAACTCGCATTATTTGCAATTTTTCTTCAATTTTCCAAGAGTTGTAGCACATAGAGTTGAGAGGAAGAGTGGAAAGCAAAGGTAGAAATGGATTGGTCCCAAGGTCTGGATTCCATTCACATCCGTTCAATCCAATGCATGTGGATTGTACCACAATCGTCCATATGGAAGAGGTGCAGTTTTTTGACTTGGCCAAAATGTTGCACCCACCATCTAGCATATGCTCGAACTTGTCATGGCCAAGAATTCAAGAAAACAATGCTTTTAGAAGGGAGTTCACATCGTAGTCACCTCCTTAGCTCTTCTTTATTTTCCTTTCAAGGATTTTGAATATAGCCTCTAGATTCTATTCTAGAAGTTCAAGTGACACCTTAAACCCTAAATCCCGATCCACAAACGGTAGCACCTCACGCATGATAGATGCCCAACTTATTTGTCGACTTCACTTAACGCAAGGGGATGAGCTTTTGGGCACCACTCAATCCACACTTTGCGGGCATGTGTTTTCCAGTACCTATAAAGTAGTAGATATGATTGGAAGAGTGGATAAAAACTTATGTAAAAGACAAAGAGATGGGGGTCTTGATGCTATGCATAGGCAAGGGCGTTCTCTCTATTGCCTAGGAAGAGCCCAATAAGGGCATGGCTGGAATGGCATCTCTTTGCCATTTGTGCCGAACAAAAGTTTTTGTTGTGAAAGGTGGCTTTGCTTTTAAATCTTGTCCATTTGGTTTGAAGCTTGCTATGGATGATGTTTTTGAATCAAGCCTCTTTGTTGTGTGTCCATTGCCATTCATTCGTTGGGTCACACCATTTTCGACATTTGCCCTTGTGTGACTAGAGTCTTGGTTTTTGGTTTGGGGGGGGGGGGGGGGGGGGGATGTCATGACTCATGAGACGGAAAGTGGAAAACTACATTTTCCTCTGAGGGGTATATGACCGCAGGGTACTAGTAGCCTACGTTTAAACGCTTGGGCGTGTCTAGAGTCTAGAGTCTAGGTGGGTGGGTCGCGCTTTAAGGCATTGGGTGACGCACAAGAGGCCAGTAAAGGTCTATTTGCGGTCGTTGTCCGGACAAAGCACGCATGTTATGATGAGTGTCACACGGACAGACGAAAGCGTAATGGCCTTACGGAAAGGCAGAAACGTTAGGCATCACATCAGCGATTCAGCTCTATATATTTGCTTGACATAAACGTGTACCCCTTTGCCATGGGCCTACCTACCGCCTCCCGAGTCCCAACTCCCGACCCGTCCCGTCCCGTCCCCCTCTTCTCTCCTCGACAAGGACACCAACAAAACAAAGCTCACGTCACGAGTCACACTCACCCGCCGCAGACAGCTTGCCCTTTCCTCACAAAAAGAAAGATTCGCAGGAATGTGATCAACCAACAACTACTGAAAAAGATTACATCAAAAGTTTACAGTATACTACTACTAGTAGACCTACACATGGAGTCTTCCGCCTTTCCTAAAAGAATAAACGAATAGAGCAATTAGCAGAAAGGGAAGAGCCCGCTGCCCTATCATGAGGACCCTGCAGGTGGTGGCCCGTGGGCTGCCCCGTTCCATGGTAGACCCCCGGGACTTCGCAACACAAATTCTTCACCACACCTTGTGCACTTGCCACAGCCCACTAAGTAACTCAATTTCCTTGTAGAGGATTCAAAGCAGCTCAACCAAATCATTTAACCATATACAAAACATAACAATATCTTGCAAACTAGGAGAGCCTCACGACTATATGCCATTTGATGGTGACAAGTCTTTTTGATGGCATCTAGGGTGCGCAAGTCGAGCATGAAACACTGAAGGATCTCAATCATCCACGTGCTGGTTGGGGGGGGGGGGGGGGGGGAATTTCGACGCCGAGGACGGGTTTACCCGTTGCCAAACGTAAACCCTCAGTTGTTGATTGAAATTGATACTAACAAAGATCTGAGGTTTGAAATCCCTATAGCTGACTCTACTGGTAAAATGTTACATACTCAGAAAGTTTTCTATAGGAACTTACCTAATGCTTGTTTCAATTGCATAAAACAAGGTCATTTAATCAAGCACTGTCCTGAGCTTGCTCCAAAGGAACCTGAGAAAGAGGTACAAGAAGAAGTTGAAAGGCCTTTTCAGCAGGTGCATAGGAGGAACTCCTATAAGCAGCAAAGGAGCAGAAGCAACATTCCTAAAGGCCAAACTCCTCAAGCTTTGTTAGAGGATGTATTTGATGCTCTCAATGTTACAACAGCAACCTCTGGTCTCATCCCTGATAGCCCTGAGCAGTCTCCATCCTCTGAGAAACAGACCCATACCACCAATCCGTCAAATCCCACCCTTGTAGAAAATAATGGTGACATTGCTCTCACTCCTGGTTCCAAGGAAGAGGGGGGGGATCAAAGTCAAGTCTCACACAGTGAGGGTGAGAACATTCCTAGTACTCAATTCGCAGGCATGCAAGTTGATCAACACACCTTATCCTTTGAAGAGGAGATTGAAGCGGCAGACAAAAAAGAAAAACTCAATTTAGCTGCCTCCCCTAGCACATCTGAAGATACTAACATGCTTACAGCAGAGGAGGAAGTTCTACCTGTGATAATCAAAGGCAAACCCAAGAGGAAAAAAGAGAAGGATTTAGATCCCTGCAGAGTTTCAATGGTTCTTTCCAAACCCTCAAAAAACAGTAAAAAATGACAGTCCCTAAACTAACATTACTGTCTTATAATTGTAGGGGGTTTTCAGACCAGGTTAAAGCAGCTGGCATTAAGAAGTGGTGTGCTGACATCTCTTTGAATGCTGACATTATTTGTCTTCAGGAACTAAAACTTTCAGGCTCCAAGTTGGAATTCAATCTAAAGAGGATGGGCTCTCAGTACTTGTGGTTTACTACCTCTCACCAACATGGGAAAGGTGGAGTTGCCATAGGCATCCATTCCAAACATTCTTCCATGATCAAACAGTGTCCATCCTCCCAGAGGGGCAACTGGATAGGTGTTGAGCTTGCTGAACCTTTCAACTATACAGTTATCAGTTTGTATGCATCTAATTCTATTTCTGATAGAGCAGCTACTTGGAATGAATTGAGTCTCTTGCATAATCACATTATCTTGGCTGGAGACTTCAATAATGTGACATCTTTGCAGGATAGATTTAAAAATCTGGGGCATATTATAACAGGCAATGAAAGGGTCCAGTGGGACAATATGGTAGATAATCTTGAGCTGATGGATATTTCTGAAGAATCTGGACACACTTGGAGTAATAAACAAGCAGGTGAGAACTTTAGATCTGCCAGATTAGACAGAGTTTATATGTCTTTGGACTTGATGCAGAAACATTGGCAAATTAGTTGTGTTACAGATAATTCTCTTCTGCTTTCTGATCACTTGCCTGTCATTACTGTATTGGATCAGTCTGAGTGTTCATTTAAAGCTAGGTGGACACATTTAGACCAGTCATTGCTCAAACTGAAGTCAAAGAGGTTATGCATTCTGCCTTTTCTGCTTGTACTTCACCATTTAAGGCATGGGACTCAGCTGTCAAGAATATTCAGAGGTTGTTTACTGATTGTAAGAGGAAGGCCAAGGAAATTAGATCTACTAGAAGGATGATGATCAGGGACAAGATCTCTGACCTAGAGAAATGTCTGTCCCCAGATGAGGACCCTAATCAGGAACTCGTAGACCTAAAGGATAATCTTAGACAAGAAGAGCTCCTGGTTGCTAGCAGTGCCCTAGCTTGGACTAGAGAATTTTGGGCTAGAAAGGTCGACAAGCCCAATAAAGACATGTTCAATCTTCTCAAAAAAAATAAAGCTAGGGACTATGTCCCTTTACTGAAGAAAACTGATGGAAGTGCTGTTTTGAACCATAAAGAGAACCTGGAATTTGTTCACTCTTTCTACTCTAATATTTTCTCTATCCCCCCCTCCAGGAATGAGGAAATTAGAAATGCAAGAGCCCACATTGCCAAGATTAGAAAAAAGTGTCTATCACATGATCTAGCAACTGTGTTGGACAGTCCCATCTCAGAGGGGGAGATTAGAGAGACTATTAGGGCTATGAAAGATGGAAAATCCCCAGGTATTGATGGTATTCCCAATGAATTCTTCAAATCTTACCAGGATTTCATCATACCTTACATTATGAAGGTCTGGCTAGAAGCTGTTAGACTCGGAGCTCTGCCCTCTAAGGTTAACACTGGGGTTATCAAGTTAATCCACAAAAAGGGGACCAAAGATGAGCTCTCCAATTGGAGACCCATCTCTTGTCTGACTTCTAATTACAAGATCTTTTCCCTATCCTTGGCTAGGAGGATCAGCCCACATATGGACAAAATCATTCTTCCAGAACAAAAGGGGTTTATCAAGAACATATATATTCTAGATGCTATTATAACTCTGTGGGAAGCAATGGAGTATGCCATGGAGTCAGGGCAGGAATACATATTCTTTAAAATTGACTTTGACAAATCTTATGACAGAATTGAATGGGATTTTATATTGCAGTCTTTAGCTGATATTGGTTTTGGTAAACAGTTCATTCGATACGTGCATATTTTGTTTGGAAACTCATTTGCCAAAATTGCACTTAATGGTGAATTGTCTGATGACATTAAGCTGGCTAGATCTGTCAGACAGGGATTCCCACTCTCCCCTCTTCTGTATGCTATGTCTTCAGATGCATTGGGTTGGTTGGTCAAAGATTGCCTAAGTCAAGGAGCTATTAAAGGCATCATAATTCCTAATATGGAGAAGGAACTTTGTCTGCAACAGTTTGCAGATGACACTAACAGCTTACTAAGCAATGATGACAGATCCATTGAGAGCTTCTGGCAATGCCTCACCACCTTTTTCTTGGCATCTGGCTCACAGATAAATCATGGTAAAACTAGTTATAAAGCTTCATCTGGTTCTTCCCCTCCCTTGGTGGTTCAAGCTGGGTGCCAACAGATTGAAGATGGCAAAGTGTTCAGGCTTCTAGGTATTCCCATGGGATTCAAAGTCAACATGAATCAAAGATTTGAATGGGTTTTGAATAGGTTCAGGAGAAAAGTGTTCTTATGGCATAATATGCAATCAAATCTACCAGCCAGGGTGTTTGTTCTGAACCATTATATTCTTTCATCATTGGTTTACTTTCTGGCTTGCTGGAGGCTTATCAAATCTCAGATGAACAAGATTTTCTCTACAGCTCGAAGATTTTTATGGGGAGGAAATGAGGACATACCCAAAGTTCCCAAAGTGGCCTGGTCCACCTGTTTGTCAACCCAAAGAAGTTGGTGGTTTGGGCATCTTAAATGTGGAGGTCCTTGCCAAGAAACTGGCTGCAAAATGGATTGTTAGATCTATTGGCTGTGATGACTATTGGGCTAAACTAATTCAAAGATCTCTCACCTGTTTTTGTGTGCAGCACTCCAAATCCTGGTCAAATCCTGGTCAGGCTTATCCCTAAGGGAAATTACTCTATGCCAGCTGGATCTGAAGTTTAAAGGAACTAATCTTATCTGCAAGTATTGGGAATCATGGCAGGACATAAAGAAGGGCAAGTTCTTACCCCTTGAACTTGTCTATGACCTTAATTTTGTAATGCATGATTCTATTTGGTTTGGCTACCATTCCCACAAACTGGGCATACAACTCTCCAGGAGAGCTCTTATCTGCTTTAAGAAGGGGATTAGAACTTGGGGAGATCTATACAGGAATCACAAATGGATGGACATACAAAATATCCAAGAATCCTTTCAACTGCCAATGGCTACTGCCTTGTGGTTTGGCCATATTCTAATCAAGTTCCATCAGCAGGTCTCAATTACTCCCAGACCTTGTCACCAAGCCAAAAGTCTTTCTAACACTCTGTTGGTGTATTATAAGACCTTTGTGCAGGATAAAGAGCTGTCTGATGTCCTCCATATGAAGCTTAACTCCAGATGGAAATTATCTTGGAGCAAAAGGCAGTGGAGCTACAGATTCAGATGTATATGGGCTTTTCCTATGTCCATGAAGCAAAGTGTGATCTTGTGGTTGATTCTACATAATGGGGTGTGGACTGGAGCCAAAGCGAACAAAATCAGAGGCACCCAGAACCTTTGTGATAGATGTAACACTGAAGAGGAGACTCTAGCTCACTTGTTTATCAACTGTCCAAGAAACAAACAGATTCTAAAGACCCTCCAGAGAGCTGTCCACACTCTACATCCTCAAGCATTCAATTGGGAAGAGCTGCTGCTGGGAAAGTGCCAGGGTCTCGACATCTATCTTTGGTCCCAGATAAGAGCTTCCTACATATGGAACATCTGGCGCAGCAAATCCACATCTGATCAACCCAATAGCTTGGCCCAAGCCTATTCCTTTTTGTATGAAATCAAATGTCTTGCCATATCATGTACTCTTAATATGAACAGGGTTTCTCAGCTAAGTCAACATGAGATACAAAGGTTCCTGCCTTGGCAAAAGTGGAAGTTTTGTCTCAGCCAAATGTACTCTGTCCCGAGACTCATCATGTTTGAATGCATACATGAGATGTAAAGATGTACATGGGGGCCCTTCCTCTGCCCTACCTTGAGGACCTTCTCTTGTATTTTCTCCTTTTAATTTAACTTTTCAACTTTGCATCAAAAAATAAAAAATAAAAAAGTTACGAATCGAGTGCAAGCCACATGGCAGTGTCATGAGTGATAATGAGGCAGTCCATTGTTGGACTTAATAAATAATCAATGGGGTAAATGGATCAAAGAGGCGGGCAATTTTGAATTTTGAATCCCCTGCATCCGTGGCAATGGTTGCTCCCTCGCTTCTCCCTCCTTTCCCAAAAACGCCCTACTCACCATGGATATGGCAGCTCCGTCATCTCCAAAGCTTCTCCCTCTTCTCCATGGTTGCTCCCTCCTCTCTCAAGCTCCTCCCTCCCTGATATGGTTGGATCCCTCCCTCTTCTCCCAAGTCCTCCCTCCTCTCCATGCTTCCAACCTCTCTTCACTGGGCTCGACTCCACCTTTGGCCCTCTCTTTAGCTTTCTCGCACATCCCATCGGTAATCCAAAGACGAGATAACATCGTGTGTGTGTGTGTGTGTGTGTGTGTGTGTGTGTGTGTGTGTGTGTGTGTGTGTGTGTGTGTGTGTGTGTGTGTGTGTGTGTGTGTGTGTGAGAGAGAGAGAGAGAGAGAGAGTTCTTTTGGGTTTTTGTAGATGATTTTGAACCGGTTGGAGGAGCACAATAGGGAGCGAAGAAGTGGCTTAAGGATGTCAATGTCCTTGGTGCTCGGGTTTACACTCTGAGTTTATTTAGAGGACAAGGTAAATGAGGTTCAGGGTGCCAATGTTTAATGTCTATTTTTTTGCAAAGGACATGGGTAATGAGGACTCACATCCATGAACTGGGACCTACTAAGAAGTTCAATGCTCTTGGTGCCTAGGTTTACACTATGTTTTTTTGCAGAGGATAAAGGGAATGCGGGTTTAGAGTGTCAGTGTTTAATCTTACAAAGGGCTTGGTGATGAGGATTCACACCCATGAACTGGGACCTAGGGAGGCCAATGCCCTTGGTGCCCAACTTTATACTCTGTTTTTTCAATAAAGATTGTGGTGCATCACGGTTTAGGATGCGAGTGTTTGATGTCTATGTTTTTGCAATGGGTATATGTTTTTGCAATGGGTATGGATGGTTAGGACTCACGTCCATGAAGTGGGTCCTAGAAAGCTCAATGCTCTTGGTGCCTGGGTTTACACTCTGCTTTTTTACAGAGGTCACGATGAATGAGGGTTTTTTTTTGCCATAAGAGATTGTCAATGTTTAATCTCTAATTTATCGCGAAGGGCATGGGTGGTGAGGATTCACACGCATGAATTGGGACCTAGGGAGGCCAATACCCTTGGTGTCTGGGTTTATACTATGTTCTTTTATAGATCTAAATAGGTTTAGACTGCCAATGTTTGATCTCTACCTTTTTGCAAAGGGCATGGACGAGGAGGATTCAGACCCATGAATTGTGACGGAAGGAGGTCAATGACCTTGGTGCCTAGGCTTACACGTTGCTTTTATAGAGGGCACACAGAGTAAAGGTTTGTGGTGTGTGGGTCCAACCTCGGTTTTTTTTTTAAAGAGGGCATAGGAGGATGAAATTTCTCTATATATTGGCATATCATTCACACAATAGTGTCAAAATTGAATCTTGCATTTGACACAAAGGATGTTGCAACCTTGATCTTAGTAGGTAGTTCAAACGTTTTTTGAGGCCCTTATTAAGGGGTATCTATGCTAGATACCCTAGCATGCATTTCAAATTGGGTGAGTGGAAAAGGGGAAGGAGGGGGGGGGGCTCGTTACTAATTGACACCTCCATTTGGAAGTGGGATCAATGGCTCACGATCACCGGTTGATCGTGACCGTTGGATTGCTTACGGAATGCAAAAGATTCCCACTTTCTCGGATCCGGGACTTGAACCCACTACCCTCTCCCCCATGGGATTGAATCTAACCACTAGGCTAATGCACGCTTGTTGAAAGGTGTGTGTGGGATAAGTTTATAGATCACAGCGTTGCGGACAAGTTTACACCTAGTTCACACCGAGTTCGCAGTGAGTTCACACCAAATTTGGTGTGGTGTGCAGGCCCTCTCCAGTTCACACATAATTCACACCGTGTTCACGTTGAGTTCACACCGAGTTCACACCAAATTTGGTTTGTTGCACATATCTCCAAGTTCACACCTAATTCACACCTAGTTTAAATGTCGATCGGACGGTCCGGATTGCACCCGTCTCGTGACGCCTACTGTGGGCCATTGATTCCACCTCACTGGGGAGGTGTCATTTAGTGACGAGGGGGGGGGGGAGGGGGGGGGGGGGGGGGGGGGGGCGGGGACTGTTTAACAGATGTCTCTCTCTTTTTCAAGTACACATGATATATTTCTCTCTTTTCTTGTGGCCTTGCAGAGGGTCGGCGTGTGTCTGTTTTTGGGTATGTACAAGAGGAAGATAGGAGCTTGCAGGCTGGGTGTTGCGGGCAAGGGATGGCGTCTGAGTAGCGCAACAAGGGATGCTCTCCAGGTGTGATGGAGAATAGAGCACACATGGAGGACCTTGCAATTGGTGTAGGGCCACATGCAGACATTCTTTCCTTTGCAAAGAGTATCGAGGAAGAATTGATGATGCTTGCAATATTGTGTGTGTGTGTGTGTGTGTGAAGCACATCAAGGTCGAAATAGGGATGGGGATGGAATGAACCCTGGTTGTGATGGATAACAATGTGTGTGTTGCTGACATGTTTTGTGCAGGGTGTGTGTTGTGCGCAAAAAAGAACTTGGAATGTGTGCGCATGTTGTAGCGTCGAGCAAGAAATGACAGCGGAGTGGGAACATTGATAGTGTGCCTGGAATGGGGATAGAGAGACAGAGGTGGGATCACTGTGCAGAGGAATCCATGGCGCGAAAAGGATGGGGGGGCGGGGGAGGGGGGGGGGGGGCGAGGGGCGGTTTTGGTGGACACAGTTGGCAATAGCAACATAAGAGACGTCACGTGGAGAAGATGGAGACACATGCCATGTGAAATGAAGGCCACGGGACAGACGCATATTTTTTTTAAGTTTAACAGTTGGAGGAAATCTTGTGTGTGTTGTCGGCATTGTGACGGAGCAAGGCAGAGTTATTGGAATTTGGCATGTGAGCAGTGAACTATGCCCTGGTGCTACAATGCAAGGAAGAGACGGGATGACTATGATCACATGATGAGCATGATGGTTGCAGAGCGAGAGATATCAAGGTAGGCGAGGGAGGAGTGCATCATGAGGTGCCATCATTGTGGTTTGGAGCTTTGTAACATTTAATGGCCTAGTAATTTGTGTGTAGCTGAAAATAGCATGAACATAGTGAGCATTTCATTATAATAGATTCCTAATGAGCATAACAAGAGTGCTTGGGTGGAGAGAGCAACAAAAAGAATAACACCTAGTTAGATAGGCATGAACAATACTTCAAAAGAGAGAGAAATTAAGCTATTGACAACCGTTAAGGACCGGATTTACATGGAGTCGGTCCCCCCTCCAAAAGGCTTTGTATTATAGGTTTCCCCCATCAAGGGAGACATTTTACAATACAATTCTTTTGTTCCTTCAATACCTAGCTAGTGAAATGAAGATGGAAGCTTCAAGACTAAGCAAACACTTATAAAACACAACATCAATTCCCTCACGGTCTCAGACCCAAGACCTCACACACCTTTGAAGATGGTGAGAGCTAGCGGGGTATGAGAGTAGATTAAGAGGGAGAAGGAGTACTCTTACGAGAAAGAAGTACATCTCCTCACATAATCACTCATATTAGCATAGCATAGCTTAGTAATTAGAATGGTAGAGGAGATGAGCATGCATTGAAGCTTTGCTCTTGGTTGGATTTGCATCACAAAGCCAAGAGTTGTTGGTGTAGGCCTCCCATTTCACAAGCTTGGAGTAGGTGATAAGCTTTCCGTTAAAGCTTGAGAAGGAGAGAGAGAGTCTTCTTGCTTCACACATGAGCTAGTGTGAGTGTGTGAGTGATAATGCCTTCGAAAAATCAGCCCCCTCTCTCTCTTGGTCGAACCCTCTTGCTAAATCCTCTTGCTGGCACCTCATTGGACCTCTCCGAGCTTAGCCAATAGGATTTAAGAATCATAAGTGATAGCCTTCTGACATGTGTCCCCCTTTCCCATTTTGTGAGAGCTTTAGGTAATTAATGCAACTAAACTCTCATTGGACCCCTTTGTCTCCTGGCCAATAGGAATCAGGCAAGCCATTGGGTTGTTGAATGCTCATTGGACCCCTTGGGAGACTGTCCAATAGTCTTGTAGAGAGTTTAAATCTTCTTGGTTATTTTATTAAGGTATTTTAAATGAATTAAACTAGATTTACTCTAGCCTAATTATCATTGGTCCACCTCCATGGCCATCCAATAGGATTTGAGTGCACCTTGTGGGCATCTGGGCTAGGGAGCTGACATGTGTCCCTCATTCCCTTTGTGTAAAGGAATCTTGTGAGTGTGTGTGTGTGTTTCTCTCTCATCCCCTACTTAAAGGGCTCGCCCCCTCCTATGTAGGAATCATGAAGACTTTTTGGTACACACACAAAGCATCCAATTTTTCTAAGCTTGAGCATTGGATACAACCTTTGATTTTTGGAACCTTAGCATTTTGGAAGTCTTAATGGGCTGAACCTTAGGGTCTTTAAAGCCCATTGTTGCACATTGCTCTTTTGCAGATGGACCCCTCTTTGGATCCCTATTTTCCCTCCTTTGGATCCCTATTGTGGCCGGTCTGCCAGCCTAACCAATATTCTAGCTTTTTCTCCCCTGGCACTTTCCCATCTTAAATGATCAGTTTAACATGAGAAAATCATTTAGGAGAGTTATTATGACATTACCTCTCTCTTGAAATCATAGTCGTTCTCGACTATGGGTAGAGAAGATAAAGCCTATTCATTAGTCCTTTTTTTAGCGGTTAGAGGATCCCTATCTTATCCTACGACATCGTTCCAGAATGGATGACCAATCCATTTGGTGCTTGAGAGCCTAAGCTGCTTCGCAAGCATGTATGCACATTAGTCCTATCAATCTTCCATAGTAGAGTGACAAGCTCTACTTGGTGTTTGGGAGACGTCGTGTCCGCAAACTTGATTCTAAACATGCATACTACTTCACATTTGTGCACGATAAAGAAAAAGAGAGTCTTATAAGACAAAAACTTTGTTCATTTTAAACATTTGTACATTTGCTTACTCTAGGGAAGCATTGTAAGCATTGACAATGTTTACGTTATCCTTTAATTGAATTCCTTGCATCCATCTAGCATCTTCAAAAGGATAACTCTTTTTCTTTTTAATAAAAAAAAGCAAAACTCACAATTGTGAGTGAATTATATTGAATAGCCCAAAAAGTTACAAGGTCTTGTCATGCTCTTGTTGAGCCATGACATCATCCAGGGACTATAATTACATCGGCTACTATCAGGGCAGCCACCCCCACCAACCCGCCACCTCCTCCTCGATACACAAGGTCCATAAATTTATTCTTTTGAGATATTTTATTTACCGATGGCCAAGAATTTCCCCCATCCTAGGCATTCCATCTGCTGACAACAAGACACAAGTAGTCCTAGACCAATCCTCCGAGTGTTGCTTGTGCCCGAGTGTCCATATTAGCACTTTTCTTTCTTGAGTAATTTCTGCGAAGCTTGCCACCTCAAAACCTCCTTCAAACACACGCCGGTTCCTTGTCTGCCATACATTATGTAAGAAGAAGTATCTGACGATTTGAGTGCTGAAGAGGAGGGCACGACTTCCTGAATTCTTGTCTCCAAGGAATAGGTAAGTCTTGAAGAAACTAATTTTCCATGTTCTTTGGACCCACTTGCATATTTTCCCTGCCAGGCGTTTAATAGTTGGGCAGTCCATGAAAGGTGGGCCAGATCTTCACACTAGCCATCTTGCACCCCAAGCATCGATCTGACCCAATCCCTCTCTCCTGAATCTTCACCCCTGTCGGTAGAGAACCCCAAATTACCTTCCATAGAAAGACCTTCATGTGCTGTGGAACCTTTGGATTCCATATGTTCTCCATTACTTGCTCCCACCTTTCCTCTGGCCATTGCTTTTTCCATAGCTTGTTAAGGGGGCTAGACCAGTTCTTCTTATGCATCATTTTCTGATAAATTCTTTTAGGATGGGGTTTCCATAAGAGATTGCTTCCAGGCCATTTCCAGGCATACCAGTCAAACTCCAAATCACAGATTGGCATCACTAAATTGTCAAGCTCCTTCATCACTTTGTGAACAAGCAAGACCTCCAAGCTATTGAGTTGGTACTGGGTAACCAGAAGGTCAATGGTTTTCCAACTCTTGTTGCCACTGTCCAAGAAGTGCCCAAGTCGCTTTAGACCCTTATTATTCAGTTTCCTGGCTGTCTCAATCCAATAGGGAGTTTGTGGCGGATCTACAACTTTGGACAGCCAGGGGGACCAATGTAAAATGGAGTTTTTGAAGTATCTGACTTCTTCCCCCCACTTTAAGACTCCTGTTGCTCTACTGCATTTTATTATCAATTCTCCTGAGCTGCCCCCCTTGTCTTAAGGTAGACCACTCTGGGGCTAACAGTTTGTCATGAACCTCCACCCCTCTCCACTTTCCACCATCCGAGCCAAGTTTAGGTGCTTCTATCATATCTCTGACCATGACAACCCAAACTTGATCCTGTTTAGCCAAGGAAACAACAAAATTGGTGCAACAAGCTTCTGCATGGGCCACAACTGAGGCCTCCTTGATTCTCTAGTCAAGCAACTGATTCCCACCGGGACCATTGCCATGGCCTGGAGGATTTCGTGTAGTTTTTCCATAAAAACCTTTTTACTAATTTTAACAACTCTTTCCAGTGACACTTAGCCATCTTCAGAAGCGGGCTAGTGAAGGCAATATAAGGAATCATAAAGGGATTCATCACTTTTATACGACTTGGGAAGAGGAGAAGAGCATACTCCCACCTACTCATTTTTGTTTTGATATTGTCAAAGCACCCACTCAAATCTTTGCTTTGTGAGTTACGTCCACCCCCAAGGGGGCTCCCAGATGTTTGAATATATTCCCTTTTGTGAAAATCTCCCCCGACCAGAATAAGGGTCAAATGAGTCATTTTACGAGGGAGATCAGCCTTGACTTCTTTATATTACACTGGGACCCCGAAGCTACTGAGAATATTTGTACAATCTCTAGAGCTTTTCTGATGACCTGGGGGCATGCCTTCAAGAAGAGGAGAGAATAGTCTACAAAAAGTTTTGCTAGGAGTTGGCTATTTTTTGGCAAAGCAAGGCCTTGAAACTCCCCTCGTTCCACACTAGCTTCAAGAGTCGTGATTAAAGGATGTGGTCCTATGGCGAAAAGTAGGGGGGCCAGAAGGCATCCCTGCTTAGTAGACCTTTTGACCTCAAAAGATCCCACAATTCTATCGTTGAATAGGAGCTCTAACTGGCTTCCAGTCCCCAGTACGCATACCAACCGACATAGGCGAGGCCCAAAGCTCAGAGCTTCCATGAAGGCTTATATATATGTCCATGTTATTCTGTCATAAGCCTTGTCCATGTCCAACTGCAGCAGAATGCACTCATGCTTTGTGACAATTGCGTATTCTATGCCCACCATTGCTGCCAAGATGTTATTGTAAATGGAACTTCCTTTTATGAACCCATGTTGATGGGGAGAGATGATCTTGGTTAGTAAGGGGGCTAGTCTGAAGGCTACTGCTTTACCTATAATTTTGTAGGCCACCAACATCATCGTTATAGGGCACCAATGTTTCGGTTGAGAACAACAGATCCGTTTTGGGATGGGTTTGATAAGCCCTCTCTTTACACTTTCCTCCAACGACCCTTCGACCATTTTTTATTGGCCAATATTGTGATTGAGGCCTTGAGATCATCCCAAAATTCTCTATAGAATTCCATCATCATCCCATCCCAACCAGGGGACTTTTCCTTGCCAAGGGCTTGCAATGCTAGTGAACATTCGTCTTCAAAGAATGCCCGTTCCAAGCAGTTAGCTTCTGAGTGGGGAATTTCCTTCTTAAACTTACTAAGATATCATTGGATAGTCTTACCGCCTCTTAATACCTTCTCTTTATGTCGGAGAATGGACTCGGGCTGCAACACCTCTTCTTGGTCCTCGATCTCCGGTGGGTCTTCAATATTTGGTTCTTGAGATGGCTCTCCTTTGTAAGGCTTTAGTAAGCTCACATGGAAAGCATTGTGTACGAGCCAATGGCTGTGCAACTTGAATTGATAGGCCATATCATTGATTGGCCCAAGAATCTGGAAGGGACCATAGTACCTTTTTGCTAGCTTAGCATAGTACTTTTGGTGTCTCGTAGGATTCTTGCTCGTCGTGTGCCTTAATTGAACCTTGGGAAATTTAAGTAAGACCCAATCATTTTCTTTAAAGGCTTGGGCTCTTCCGTGCTTATCAGCAGCAGCAGCCTTTTTCCTTTGCTATGAGATAGAGATAGCATCCTTAATCTTTTGGAAATATTCTTGTAGGTCTCGGCTATACTCATCTACAATGAAGATCTTCCCGTGTACCTTAAGTAGAAGGGGACCTTTTGATCTTCCCTCAATTACCTCCAAAAAGGTGCTTTTCTCGTGGAAGTATGTATAATGTTATTGTAGGCATACTCCACTAAGGGTAAGTACTTCTCCCATTGGGACCTTTGATCTACTTCCGTTACATAGGCTTTTAGTAGATCAAGAATTTTTAAGTTAGCTATTTCACTTTGGCCATCCGTTTGCAGGTGATAGGCCGAAGAGAAATTTAGCCTTGTCCCTAAATTTTCAAAGACACCCTTCCAGAAATTACTGGTCATTCTAGGATCTCTATCCGACACTATGGACATTGGCAAGCCATGGCACTTGAAGATTTGTGAGATGAATAAGGTTGCCATTTGATGGTCTTTGATAGTATTTTTGACAGGTATAAAATGAGCTTGTTTACTGAACTGTCTACTATCGTCCATATTCCCGTATTCCCATGGATAGACTTAGGCAATCCAAAGATAAAATCCATGGATATGCACTCCCATGGTGAATTAGGGATTGACAAGGGTTGAAGCAATCCAGGTTGCTTCCCTCTATCGTCTTTTGGCATACATTTAGAAACATACTCTTGTATGTTTGCTTTCATGGTAGGCCAATAGAAATATGTTTCAATCCCTTTTAGGGTAGACTGAATCCCTCTATGCCCTGCATAAGGAGGAGCATGTGATTCATACATTACTTTCTCACGTAGTAAGTTAGTAACTCATAGTCTATTGCGATAGAGAAGAGAACCATCTTGTAAAGTAAATGGTTCCTCTTTCTTCCCTAGTGCAAGGGCTGAAATCAAGTCTCTTAAATTGGGATCAATAGCATACTCATCTATCATAGAAGATAGATCATTGTGAGTTGCTATAAAAACCGCATTCACTCTCGGCCGTCTTGAGAGTGCATTAGCTACTTGATTATGCTTGCCAGCAATGTGAGCAATATGAAAATGAAATTGCGAAAGGAAATTTTCCCACCTCATTTGTTTGTCGAAGAGCTTCGTCTGCGTCATGAAGTACTTAAGACTTTGGTGATCCGTCTGCGCAGAATGAAAGGAGTACCCATTAAATAGTGTTTCCATGAGTCTAAGGCATGTAGAATCGCGAGGAGTTCCTTTTCATATATGCCTAGAGCTTGCTCAACAGGTGTTAGGATTTTGGATCGTGCTAGCTATGGTGGATGAAAGAGAAACATGGTGCAAGTGTGTGAGTGTGTGTAAGCAAGCTTATCACTCAAGTGAATTAGGTTCCAAGATAGGATTAGCTTGGATTCATAAACACAATCTTGAGTATTGACTTAGCTTAGCACAAGCTCACCACAGACAAGCATGTAGTGCAAAATGAGTTGTTGTTTATTGATTCAAGAAATGAGCTTTAAGTAGCTCTACAGCCTTGCTCCACAGTATGTGGGATAAATCCACTCTCCTCTCCTTGACTCACACCTTAGGACAAAGCTCACACTTTACAATCCTCCCCTTGAGGTTTAGACTAAGACAAGATACTGAAGATGCATGATCCACACAGGCTAACAAAATCCACATAGGATGGTGATATCCACATAGGAAAATAAAGTCCACAAAGGATGGTGATATCCACACAGATGGTAAAAATCCACACAAGAACAATCCACAAAGGATGGTGATGTCCACACAGGATGATAAGCTGGTATCCACACAGGAAAAAGTCCTCCCCTACAAGTAGAGAGTCTGCATCTTCAAAATGGGTCTTCCCAAACGCTACCTTCGTCTTCGTCATTTTTGTCTTCTACTATGTGAGCTGATCCTCTGTCAGGTCTTTTGCCTTCGTTGCTTCTACTGTCGCTTTCAATTGCTTCATGGTCTGACTTCGTATCCTCCCCTCGAATGAGTACTTCTGTCCCCTTTTTTGTGGTACAATCAGGCTTTATTCCATGCGTCATAATGACATGCAACAATATGCTAAAATATCCTATGAAAAGGTTTATCAATGCCAATGTCTATCCCATTACAAAAGCACATAATGTCATCCATGTAGACAAATACAATTACATACATTGCAAGAAATTTGTTGTGCTTGGCTGCAAGATTTTAATTTGTACTTTGGATTTTTTCCCTTCAAATGTGAAGCTCCTCTTCACAGATAGGGGAAATGATTCTTTGTTTTTGCTTTTGATGCTCGAAAGAACTTCTTGAAACTTGATGAGATCCGCCTTTGAATTATTTTGGAAGGCTTTGAAAACTTTGGTTTATTTGCCTTGGAGAAGCTTTTGGAAAGGATGTATTCGATGCTCATCAGCTGCTACTGTGAGAAAGAGCCCTTAACCTTTTCTTCAATTCCTTTTGCTCAGTAGCATGCCTTAGACTTAAGGATCTTGCTGCAGTTTGGTGGGAGCAGGGGCTTAAAAAGCCCTCCGAAATGTGTCTTGGAGTTTTGGGCCTCTTGGAGGTGCTCGGTAGTCACGCTGTGGGAAATGGAGCTTATGCAGCCTTGGCCAGCACCGTGTGATTGTGTTCCAAGCAGTGGCTTGGTCAAGCCTTAGTAGGCGTGGGAAGGGGGCCCCAAGAGGTCGGGCAAGCCGGGCAGAAAAAGGGCAAGCGCGGGCAGGGCCAGGCAATTCCGGGCAAGCGGGGGCACACCGGTCAGGCACAGGCAGTCCTGGGCAGCGAGCAGCTTATCCAGGCAGGCGGGGGCAGAGCGCCGGGCAGCGGGCTTCAAAAAAAATAAATCTGCGCGTGAATATCTCCCAGCGGACCTGCCTATCGTCAAAAGCTCCTTTTCATAGTATTTCGCGTCCGTCCAGTTCTCCCACAAGAGTTGACCCCGAGACCTTAAGGCCAACATTAGGCTCCCTAAATTGAGCTAGCCAACAAGCCAAGGTGCTTCGTTGTGAAATGCCTCCGAAGAATAAGTTGTTAAGCCGATTCGGCTGGCCTTTCCCACACAAACTCACACACACACACCTAAATATAGGAAAAGTTTGAGGATAGCTTTAATGGAGTTCTCGGACTCGGTTTGCAGAGCTTGAAAGCTCTATGCGAAGCTTGCAAGGAAGGCTTCAAGATGGGATGATTGAAGCTTGATAAGTGCAAGATCGGGAAGATTAATTGAAGGTGCAAATCACTAGAAAATTGACACAAAAGTGGCTTAGGAACACAAAAAATTGGATGCTAATCTTCTCCCTAATCAAACCTATCTAGCCATGGAGGGTAGTGGCCTCTTGGGTGTGCCAAGGACATGCCCACACATAACTAGATTAAGGCCTAATTAGTGAGATGCAACTAATCGTGAAGAATGTTAATGGGCCGTGATAATGAAGTGCAAATCGATCTAATGGAGATGCTAATGATTAACACACACTAATGCATAATGAAAATCCTAGCTAGCACACCATAGCTCTGATACCAAATGTTAGGATTTTGGATCGTGCTAGCTATGGTGGATGAAAGAGAAACATGGTGCAAGTGTGTGAGTGTGTGTAAGCAAGATTATCACTCAAGTGAATTAGGTTCCAAGATAGGATTAGCTTGGACTCATAAACACAATCTTGAGTATTGACTTAGCTTAGCACAAGCTCACCACAGACAAGCATGTAGTGCAAAATGAGTTGTTGTTTATTGATTCAAAAAATGAGCTTTAAGTAGCTCTACAACCTTGCTCCATAGTATGTGGGATAAATCCACTCTCCTATCCTTGACTCACACCTTAGGACAAAGCTCACACTTTACAACAGGGTCGAGCCTTCAACTTTCATAGGCTATGGCGTGCCCTTCTTGGAGCAACACAGCTCCAAGGCAATCACCACAAGCGTCACATTGGACCTCAAATGGCTTTGAGAGATCCGGCAGTGTAAGCACAGGTTGAGAGATAATATTTTCTTTAAGCTTTTCAAAAGCATTGTTCTCCTTGGCAGACCATGCATACCTAATGTTTTTCTTTGTTAGGTCATGTAATGGTCCCGCAATTTGTGAGAACTTTTCTATGAAGCGTAGTATAATATGCACACATACCTATAAAGCTTCTGAGTTCATGAAGATTCCTTGGTTTAGGCCATCCTTTTATTACCTCTAACTTTGATGGATCCATTTGGATGCCATCTTGAGAGATAATGTGACCTAAATACTGAATCTCTTGTAATAAAATTCACTTTTCTTTCGGTTAACATAAAGGTTATTCTCTCTTAAGACTTGAAATATTACCTGGAGGTGTTGCTTGTGTTCGTCTAGTGGATTAGAGTAGATGATAATATCATCAAAGAACACTCTAATAAAGGTTTGGTGAGGCCTTCATAGCTTCTCCATCAAGCGGTTGAATGTGGCTGGTGTATTGGTCAAGCCAAAAGGCATGACAATGTATTCATAAAGACTGAATGTAGACTTGCGAAATGCGGTCTTTACAATGTCTTGATCAACCATACTTATTTGATGGTAGCCACTTTTTAGGTCAACCTACTGAAGTAGGTCGACCCTTGTAGCTTATCAAATAGGTCTTCTACCCTTGGAACGGGAAACCTATTCTTGATAGTGATCCTATTTAGTGCTCTATAGACAACACACATACGATATGTGCCATCTTTCTTTTGCACTAATAACACATGTGAGCAAAATGGAGATGAGCTAGGCCTAACCATGCCCTTCTTAACTAACTCATGCACTTGCCACATAATCTCCTCTTGTTGAGCTTAAGAAACTCTATAAGGAGGTTTATTAGGTGGCGAACTTCCTGAAAGAAGTTCAATTGCATGGTCATCATTGCCTCGTTTAGGAGGTAGTTCACAAGGGATGTCGTCAATAAAGACATCTTGAAATTCCTGGAGAAAATTGGATAACTCTAATTCCTTGTGATTGTTTATATTGTCTTTTGCTAAAGCATTAGGTTCATTTTGAGAATCTTTAACAAAAATTATGTACACGGAAATAGAGCTCTTTATTGACTTATTGAAAGCTTGAATATGTACAGTGGGTATGGTGTTACCCATTTCCTTAGCATCTATGTACATATCTTTTTCCCTGTACTTAAAGTAGATTTTCCTTTTAGGGAATTTAATATTGGCAGCCATGCGATCAAACCATGGTGCCCCTAGGATTACATCCTCGTGCTTGAGACGAGAGATAAAGGTGTCCTCTTTGTCCACATAGATTTGGACATGGAGCCTCAATTTCTCGATTAAGGAAGTGACTGAAGCTTCTTGCCCCTTGAAAGCACCATCTGCAGGTAGGACATCTCCCATCTCATAGGCTTGGATGCCTAGCTTGGTGGCCAGCTCTGTGGATATGAAATTGTGAGTAGAACCAGGGGGAAAGAGAATAAAAACATCATGTTCTCTTACCTTTCCCCAAGTATGGTATAGAGGAGATCCTTTGTGGTGAGCTTCCTCTTCTTGGATTTCGACCAAGGTAGCTCTAGGAGGCTCATGGCGGGTGTTGTTTTGGGGACAAGCATGATACGTATACCCTTGCTCGCCGCACTTGAAACAACGATTATCCTTGCGATAATGCTCAAGCTCTTCAGGAGAGAATTTGTTATTGCCTTTGTAAACTCCCTTCTCCTTAGCTTTGTTGTTATTGGAATTGCCCTTAGGAGACTTTTGGACATTGTTCTTCCCCTTAGGCTCATTGGAACCCTTGTTTTCTGTGGGCTTAAGATTTCTCTTAGCCCCTGTTTGGAAATTGATTCAAGAAGCCACCATAGTATGGTGTATAACTGCAGATATGGTGCGTGGCCTTTGGGAGTTGACATACTCCGCCATTTCTTCAGTTAAGCCCACACAAAATTGCTGTTTTTGCTCTCCAAAATCCATCTTCTTGAAGACAGCGGCTTTGAGATGTAAATCCAAAACTTGTCTACATATTTGTGAATGGATTTGTAGGGAGAGAGCTTCAAGCTTTTCCATTCGGTGAGTACTTTGTCTTTGGCATCGGTGGCCAAAAACTGCTTCATGATGGAAGCTCTTAAAGCCTTCCATGTTTGTGGAGCTTCACCATTGGCCCGTAGGCTAGACCACCATTGCCTGGCGGACTTTTGTGTGAGATCCCCAACCCGCCAATACCAAGATCGGGATGGGATCCTTGACAGGTCTCTAGGTCCGATAAAAATCAGAGTCTCTAAACAAGAAAAATCCAAGGACCTTTACCATTGACAATGGCTTAGGTTTATAGCCTTAGAAGAAAACCTAGTCCTGTCTCGCAGCGAAAACGGGACAACGTATTGAAAGTTGGCCCTATAACTACCACCATTGGGCTAAGGTATCCTCAACCAACGCTTTCCCCCCCCTAACAGATGTGAGGGCACAGCCGTTGGTGGACTCCTCTTCCAAGTGAAGACGTTTTCTAAACGTTTTAGTGCGCAGGGATGGATAGTAACGTGATAATCAAGTCCTAACTTTACATATGCAATGCTAACTTAAAAATGAACTTTAAAAGATTTTAAGTGAAGAAAATAGAAATCCACCTGGGACTGCTCGTCCATGTGCTGTGGGGCTAGAGCCTGCAAAATTTGCTCAGTCGACCTATGGCTAGGCCCAACCTCATGGTCATTAGTGGCTTTGTTTCTCTTGTTGCTAACGTCCTCTTCCTTAGTAAGAGGATTTCCCCTGGTTCTCTTTGGAGCCATGTCGGCAGCTTTATAAAAAGACTTAATCCATTACAAGTTCAATTGAATAATCTTCTTTTTCCTTGTTTACCAAAAAATAAGGATTTCTGGAGTAAGTAGGTATCTTTAACAGTCAATTTGATGAGATATTCCTCCTGTAACTAATTTATGCTATAAGTAATTTCTCATAATTACCATTTAATTTGGGAAGTCCTTTAACTAGGTTTCTCCTTAGTCTATCTTCCAGTTTAACCTTAGTAAATTATAAATTTCTATTCACTAATGAGTTACTCTCCCTAAATTGTAATTGAATATGTTCTATCTTTAGAAATTTTCACACATTTGATTAATAACCTTTTTCCTCCTATACTTATGGTCTAAATTAGGTAAACTTTTACTGATAGTAATTTATTATACCATCCATTTATGCTGAGGTAATTTTTTCACCCTTCAATAGTGATTTTGGACCTCAGGTATTTATTTGGTAATTAGATAAATTCGTTTACTAATTTCCCTTGTCTATTTTATACGCAAAAATCGATTATTTTTATTGAACATACATACCTAAACTATTTATCTAAGGTTGGGATATTTATCATTGATTTCTCAAGGTGTGTTCTTCCTTTGATATTTATATAAAAGGTTTTTGGGTTAATTTCCTATATTCCCCCTTTTATTTTTCCCTAAAAATAATATAATTTTATTGGGATATTTAGTTAAACTAATTATCTAATGGTAACATAATTATCACGGGTACCCTTAGGTCTAGTTAACCTCTGATAAATAGCTCAATTCAATTTGAATCTATTTGCTAATTTCCCCTATTTAAATTGTCCAAAAGACATGGTATTTATGCTAAAGTAATTAGATAAATTAAATATTTGAGTTTGTTCTAAGTATCATGGGTCCCCTAAAATCTAATTAACCTCTAATAAATAGCTCAATTCAATTTGAATCTATTTGCTAATTTTCCCTATTTAATTTGTCATAAAAACACAGTATTTATGCTAACATAACTAGATAGATTACTCATTTGAGCTTGTCCTAATTATCACAGGTTCATTAACATCTACTTAACATCTTATACATAACTCAATTCAATTTGAATCTATTTGCTAGTTTCCCCTATTTAATTTGTCCTAAAAGAAGAGTATTTCTACTAAAGTAATTAGTTAAATTAACTATTTGAGCTTGTCCTAATGATCACGGGTTTCCTAATATTTAATTAACTTCTAATAAATAGCTCAATTCAATTTGAATCTATTTGCTAATTTCCCCTATTTAAATTGTCCAGAAAACAAGGATTTCTGCTAATGTAATTAACTAAATGAATTATTTGAGCTTATCCTAATTATCAAAAGTTTACTAGTATATAATCAACCTCTGATAAATAACTCAATTCAATTTGAATCCATTTGCTAATTTTTTTCCTATTTAATTTGTCTTAAAAACATAGTATTTTTGCTAAAGTAATTAGCCCGATTAATTATCTGAGCTTCTCCTAATTATCACAAATTAATTAACACATTATTTACCAATGATAAATAACTCAAAGTATTTGAAATCAATTTACTAATTTCCCCTATTTAATTTGTCCTAAAAATAGGATATTTTAGCTAAAGTAATTAGATAAATTAATTATCTGAGCTTCTCCTAATTATCATGGGTTCCTTAACATATAATTAGCCAGTGATAAATAACTCAAAGTATTTAAAATTATTTTACTAATTTCCCCTATTTAATTTGTCTTAAAAATAGAGTATTTCTGCTAAAGTAAAAAGGTAAATTAATTATCTGAGCTTCTCCTAATTATCACGAGTTCCTTAACACATAATTAACCACTGATGAATAACTCAAAGCATTTAAAATCAATTTACTAATTTCCCCTATTTAATTTGTCCTAAAAAAATAGTATTTTTGCTAAAGTAATTAGGTAAATCAATTATCTAAGCTTATTCAAATTATCACAGGTTTCTTAACATATATTTGACCACTAATAAATAGATAAAAGAATTTTGAATCAATTTGATTATTTTTCCCTTTAATTTTCTCTAAAAAACGGTGTAATTCTGTGTAATTAATTAGGAAAATTACTCAAAAAATTATAGGATAATTTTTCTAACTTAATGACTATCTAATGCATCTCTGATATTTACCTCAATTTAATCTAAACTTAATTAATATATTTCCCATTAATTCATGGTTAATTTGGCTAATTTCAGTCCTAATATGATAGGATAATTAATTAGCTTAACATTACCAAGCTTAATTACAACAATCAGCAGATAATAATTAATTAAGAGAGGATTTATGAGTATACATAGGCCTAATCTTTGGTTTAACAAAATAAATTAATCTAGCCTTGTTAATTAAGAAGGATTAGGCTAATTACCGTTTAGGTTAATCGACTAGAGTTTAATCTCTAGTGATTTCTACGTAGCGTTCTCTCTAGATGAGAGCGAGAGTGTCAAGGCTCCGAGTCTGTCAAATTGTGAAGCAAGGGTGATATTTATAGGTTTCTAGGCACTCACAGGCTGGAAAATGGCAGTAACTTGCATCCCAAGCAGCTCTACAGGTCAAAAAACGTCCCCTGCTTCTAAATCTAGTTTGGGAAAGTTCATCATTACCCCACACAGTCCCCCTCAGCTTCTTGAATCAATTTTTACTATTTTCACTGATTTTTAATGATGAAAATTGGAAATATCAGTAATTTCTAGAACCTTAGGATAAGAAAGTCTTTGTTAATAATAATTACTGAAACCATCCAATTTTACTTAACTAATTGAATTCCTAGTGTAACCTTTTAGGGCCCGTAACTCATTCAGATTTTATTGGAATCTGATTCTGAAAATTTCTAGCCAGAGGTTTGCTGTGCTTAAGATTTCAAAAATATCAATATTTACCACGGTCGGACAATTCTACATTGCTTTTTCAATAATCATATCAGTTGAACTAAGCTTTATACAATCTTAAGGTTTCAGAAACTGGAAACCTTACAATCATCCCAACTTAAGAATTTGAGATGCCCTCATCTCAACCGAAATTGGAAAAATCTTTGAGAAGAGAAATTCATCCTCCCAAGTGGCATCTTCGAAGGGATAACCTTTCCACTTTACCAAATGTTACTGATTACTCTAAAAGTTCTTTCTAGTTTCTGGTTGGAGTTACTTGCTAGCCAATTTTTCCTCAAGATACTCTTAATGTTGAGCCCATCTTAAAAACCTTTACAAACCATTTGTATCATCTCAAAAACCAGGTTAAATCAATTCCATAAAAGATCCATATATCCACCTTGTCAACATGAACGCGCTCGATCTAACTGACCATTCAGAGCAATCAGTGTTCGACAAGTATCATGTATTTCAGCTTTGCCAATCTGAACGTGCTCGGCGTGTTCTTGCCATTCTGAGCAATCTGCGTTCGGCACAAGCTTCCACCATTGCACCAGAGGTACCCCCTCTGTGCTCTAACCTGGTTGACCAACAATATGTACAGGGTTTTAAGAAGTATCATACCAAGAGTTCTTTTCGGCTTCCTATTAGTCTCGTACCTTAATACTTTCATATCTAGGTCATTTTTCAAGGAAGGCTATCGTGTATGTGAGTTGGTTTTTTGATAACTATCTCACTCTCAAAATTCAAATTCTTTTCATACCATCAGGAACCTCTGTCTCATTTTCTAGATCAACCCTTGATTTCTTGATTAAATACTAACTTAACTTTAGATTCCTTAAGTAATTTGGGAAAGAAAATAATGTATACCTTATATAAGTAACTCAAAGTTTTACATTATCGACTTATAGTGGTTTACAAAATTGCCTATTGTTGTTGAGCTCTAGGATTACTAACTGTAGCCAAGCAAGTGGCTCTTTCATCTTCCTCATTCATTAAGGTTGATTCTCCCAAGATGGACTACTTGTGAGATTATCTCTGTAGTGTTGCTTCCACCAAAGTTTGGCATCTCCGTCGTGAGACGGAATATACCTAACATTGTTTGGTTTTCCTAAGCAGTTCCTGCAGTTTTAAAAATAGTCGTCCGTAGCATCTAACCATGCTTCAACATCTCGCTCTAAATTGGGTCCCTCTCCTTTGAAAGTAGGGAGTTGAACTTGCTTTAGTAGTAATTTTTTCTCTTGAGCAACAGTGTAAAGGCTATTTACACGAGTATTTCTCTGAGATTGAATTAGTGGAATTTAGTACCAGATGAAGTCTCTCTTACTTATACTTTTAACCTATCTCATACTCAAAACTTTTGCACATAGGATGAAGACAATCACCAAGCCATAAACAAAACTAATTATAGCATACCCGTGAGAACCATAATATGTACAAGAGTTAATACCATCCATGAAGGTCCTACTATGTACAAGGGTGACGACAATTTTATACTAGAATCTTGCGGTATTTGGGTGGATCAGATATAGGAGCAAAATATACAGTATCTTTTGGTCCATTAAAACTAGGGCCTACACCTATGGGCCTAATTCTACCTGGGTAGATTACTTTAGACACCTGATCAAACACCCAATGATTTTGTGATACTTGGACATCACCTATCACAAGGGTTTCCTCTAGATTCTACGTTCCAATGAAAAAGTATACTTCAATCACTTGAAGATCTTCGGCCCAATTGAGTCTCTTCATATTTAGTTCTAAATCTTCTAACTCTCCGGCATTAATGAAGAAAATTCCACCAGATCCTGACCAGCTGATCCTCCAAGTGGAAGGAGAAAATCTCTTATCTAGCCACTTCATCACGCTTTTTGGCATTGAATAGTGTCGGGATAGGCAAGCTCTTATAAACCTTACGTCGAAATCCATAGATTTGCAATAGGCCTGATGGAAATCTTCCTACAAAGATGGGGGATAATTCTCTTCTTTCTTTCTCTCCCTCTTTTTAATCAAATATCTCTTTAATGGAATTTATCAAGATAACTTGTTTCAACCTAACACCTTAACTTGTCGAGCTAGGTCCAAGACATTAATTAACACACACGCTGATACCACTTGTGAGATCCCCAACCCGCCAATACCAAGATCGGGATGGGATCCTTGACAGGTCTCTAAGTCTGATAAAAATCAGAGTCTCTAAACAAGAAAAATCCAAGGAATAGACCTTTACCATTGACAATGGCTTAGGTCTATAGCTTTAGAAGAAGACCTAGTCCTGTCTCGCAGCAAAAACGGGACAACGTATTAAAAGTCCAAAAAAAACTATTTCGGCCCTATAACTGCCACCATTGGGCTAAGGTATCCTCAACCAACTCTTTTTTCCCCCTAACAGATGTGAGGGTACAGCCGTTGGTGGACTCCTCTTCCAAGTGAAGAAGTTTTCTAAACGTTTTAGTGCACAGGGATGGATAGTTACCTGACTAATCAGGTCCACCCGTCCATGATTGACAAACTTAGTCAATCCCCACTTACCACCCCGCACTCACACATGATTCATTTGTTATGTAATTACTACCACATTCTTATCACAATTAACATAATGATTCCTTTTATCTTTCATACAGGATTTTATTAAAACAACCCTTGAAAACAGTATTGAAAACATTCTTTTAGCAAACAGACATCTTTAAACTTAAGACAGGGTACTGTCAATCAAAACATTGTCCATAATAACCATGACCAGTACTCTTCTTGTCTCAAGACCACCTAAGGGTGAAAAAACGACACGCATTCCTTATTCACAATCCGGAGTGGATAAACCCCCACCCAAGGTTCCGGGTGCCCATACACCAAACCAGTTGCCCATACAACCAGGCGGCTCCCCTAGGATAAAAAACGGTATCCTAACTTATGTAGAAACATCAAGACATGATACGGAGTAGAAACTCATCGTTCATGGGGGTAATCGAATTATCCATGGCTAGAAAGCCAATCATTATCATCAATTTATACTAAGGAGTCGGAGGTGTCTTGAGACAAGCTGTCTTAAGGATGATCAATCATATCTTTCCTATTTCAACCAGTTTTAACCCAAACAATTCTTTCCTACATTATAAACAAATGTACGTTGGAAGCTACCTTCCGTTTTCAACCAGTTTATCCTTCCTAACTTTACATATGCAATGCTAACTTTAAAATGAACTTTAAAATATTTTAAGTGAACAAAATAGAAATCCACCTGGGACTGCTCGTCCATGTGCTGTGGGGCTGGAGCCTGCAAACTTTCCTCAGTCGACCTATGGCTAGGCCCAGCCTCATGGTCATTAGTGGCTTTGTTTCTCTTGTTGCTAACATCCTCTTCCTCAGTAAGAGGATTTCCCCTGGTTCTCTTTGGAGCCATGTCGGCAACTTTATAAAAAGACTTAATCGATTACAAGTTTAATTGAATAATCTTCTTTTTCCTTGTTTACCAAAAAATAAGGATTTTTGGAGTAAGTAGGTATCTTTAATAGTCAATTTGATGAGATATTCCTCCTGTAACTTATTTATGCTATAAGTAATTTCTCATAATTACCATTTAATTTGGGAAGTCCTTTAACTAGGTTTCTCCTTAGTCTATCTTCCAGTTTAACCTTAGTAAATTATAAATTTCTATTCACTAATGGGTTACTCTCCCTAAATTGTAATTGAATATGTTCTATCTTTAGTAATTTTCATACATTTGATTAATAACCTTTTTCCTCCTATACTTATGGTCTAAATTAGGTAAACTTTTACTGATAGTAATTTATTATACCATCCATTTATGTTGAGGTAATTTTTCCACCCTTCAATAGTGATTTTTGACCTCAGCTATTTATTTGGTAATTAGATAAATTCGTTTACTAATTTTCCTTGTCTATTTTATACGCAAGAATCGGTTATTTTTATTGAAGATACATACCTAATCTATTTATCTAAGGTTGGGATATTTATCATTGATTCCTCAAGGTGTGTTCTTCCTCTGATATTTATATAAAAGGTTTTTGGGTTAATTTTCTATATTCCCCCTTTTATTTTTCCTAAAAATAATGTAATTTTACTGGGATATTTAGTTAAACTAGTTTTCTGATAGTAACATAATTATCACGGGTACCCCAAGGTCTAGTTAACCTCTGATAAATAGCTCAATTCAATTTGAATCTATTTGCTAATTTATCCTATTTAAATTGTCCAAAAGACAGGGTATTTATGCTAAAGTAATTAGATTAATTATTTGAGCTTGTACTAATTATCACAGGTTCCTAACATCTAATTAGCCTCTGATAAATAGCTCAATTCAATTTGAATCTATTTGCTAATTTCCCCTATTTAACTTGTCCTAAAAACAGAGTATTTTTGCTAAAGTAATTATGTAGATTACTCTTTTGAGCTTGTCCTAATTGTCACGGGTTTCCTAACATCTAGATAACCTCTGATAAATAACTCAATTTAAATTTGAATCTATTTACTAATTTCCCCTATTTAATGTGTCCTAAAAACAAAGTATTTCTGGTAAAATAATTAGCTAAATTAATTATTTGAGCTTGTCCTAATTATCACGGGTTTACTAATATTTAATATAAACATCTCAATTCAATTTGAATATATTTGCTAATTTCCCCTATTTAAATTATCCATAAAGGTTTCTTAGCACATAATTAACCATTGATAAATAGCTCAAAGCATTTGAAATCAATTTACTAATTTCCCCTCTTTAATTTCTCTTAAAAATAGAGTATTTCTGCTAAAGTAATTAGGTAAATTAATTATCTGAGCTTCTACTAATTATCACGGGTTTCTTAACACATAATTAACCACTGATAAATAACTCAAAGCATTTGAAATCAATTTACTAATTTCCCCTATCTAATTTTTCCTAAAAATAGAGTATTTCTTCTAAAGTAATTAGGTAAATTAATTATCTGAGCTTCTCCTAATTATCATGGGTTCCTTAACACATAATCAAGAACTGATAAATAGATCAAAGCATTTTGGATCAATTTGATTATTTTTCCCTTTAAGCTTCTCTAAAAAATGGTGTAATTCTGCCTAATTAATTAGGAAAATTACTCAAAAAATTATAGGATAATTTTCATAGCTTAATGACTGTCTAATGCAGCTCTGATAATTACCTCAACTTAATCTAAACTTAATTAATTTATTTTCCATTAATTCATGGTTAATTTGGCTAATTTCAGCCCTAATATGATAGGATAATTAATTAGCTTAACATTACCAAGCTTAATTACAACAATCAACAGAGAATAATTAATTAAGAGAGGGTTTATGAGTATACATAGGCCTAATCTTTGATAGATTAATCTAGCCTTGCTAATTAAGAAGGATTAGGCTAATTACCCTTTAGGTTAATCGACTAGAGCTTAATCTCTAGTGATTTCTGCGTAGCGTTCTCTCTAGATGAGAGAGAGAGTGTCAAGGCTCCGAGTCTGTCAAATTGTGAAGCAAGGGTGATATTTATAGGTTTCTTGGCACTCACACGTTGGAAAATGGCAGTAACTTGCATCCCAAGCAGCCCTGTAGGTCAAAAAACGTCCCCTGCTGCTAAATCTAGTCTGGGAAAGTTCATCATTACCCCACACAACCCCCCTTAGCTTCCAGAATCGATTTTTACTATTTTCACTGATTTTTAATGATGAAAATTGGAAATATTAGTAATTTCTAGAACCTTAGGATAAGAAAGTCGTTGTTAATAATAATTATTGAAACCATCCAATTTTACTTAACTAATTGAATTCCTAGTGTAACCTTTCAGGGCCCGTAACTCTTCCAGATTTTATCAGAATCTGATTCTGAAAATTTCTAGCCCGGGGTTTGCTGTGCTGAAGATTTCAAAAATACCAATAGTTGCCATGGTCGGACAATTCTACATTGCTTTTTCAATAATCATATCAGTTGAACTAAGATTTATACAATCTTAAGGTTTCAGAAACTGGAAACCTTACATTTTGAAAGTGCATAGCTACATGGCGTAGCTTAGAGGACTCCGTGAAGCCCTAATCTCCAAACGCCGCATCAAATTGTTGGATAAAGGCCAAGACTTTGTCCGTAGCACGAAAAGTGCCATCGTAGGTAAGGCAAGAGATGCTCTTTCCTCCCTCTTTGAACTTCTTGATCTTGGACGACCTCTTCCATGAGGCATAGGATTTCCTATGGCCTCTTCTTTTTGATGGTTCAAAAGTTGCACCATCTCTTTCTTCAGAAGATAGAAGAGGGTGACCTCTTTCTCGCCTTTTTCTTGCCTTGGTTCTCTTTGTCCGCACCATCACTAGATGGAAAAGAGGGTGACCTCTTTCTTGCCTTTTTCTTCTCTTGATTTTTGTCGTCCCTCTTTGAATTATGGTGTGGAGAAGTGTGTGATGGTCTTCTCCGTTTAGGAGGTGATGGAGAGCGTTTTTCCCACCGTCTTCGTGGAGCCATCTCCGTCGAGGTGGGTGGAGACTCACTTCTTTCGCGTTCCTTCGGTGGGGGCTCTCCTTTGTGAAGGAGATGCGTCATCAAGAAGAAAATTTTTGAGCCCTTTGTATGGATCCTCTTCTTCTTCCCGTTGGGTTCATGCTTTTTGGGGTGACCCGGTTTAGCTTGAGTATGGTTGGGCTTGATAGGACCTTTCCCTCTGTCATTAGAAGGAGGGGTTTCTTCCTGTGCCTTGGGGCCGGGTTGAGTGGGCTGTGTAGAGTGCGCAGGTGATGGAGAAGGTAGAAAAGAAGACTACGCACACACACCAACACACATCGAGACACACACACACACACACACACACACACACACACACACACACACACACACACACACACACACACACACACACACACACACACACACACACACAATCGCTACCCTGCAGCAGCCATTCAACATGCTGCTCTTCTCTCTTTATCTTTTTGAACTATTATCCAAAGTATATTTACAACATAGTTTAGTCAGTGTCCAGCCGCCCATAGCACAATGGACATATTCTTTAACATCATGTTATTTAACACTCCCCCTCAAGCTGAGAGTGAGCTTGCATATGATGGATTCCCAATGCTTCACGAAAGTAGCAAAACTTCTCCTTTCCAAGAGATTTTGTGAATATATCCTTAACTTGATCATTTGTCTTCACATACACCAAATCAATCTCATTTGCCAAAACTTTTTCTCTAATGAAGTGATAATGTACCTCAATGTGTTTAGTGCGAGCATGGTAGACTGGATTCTTTGCCAACATGATGCTACTAATATTGTCACAATATATAATGACACTATCAAGATAGTCAAAACCAAAGTCTACCATAAGTACTCTCAACCATGACTCTTCACATGCTGCCAAAGCTGCTCCATGATATTCAGCTTCTGTACTTGATAATGCTACAGTTGGTTGCTTCTTGCTACTCCAACTTATCATACCATTGCCAATGGAAAATGAATAACCACTTGTAGATCTTCTATCCATAAAATCTCCTGCCCAATTTGCATCTGTGTAACCATAAAGACAAAGCTTCCCATTCTTTTCATAAAACATTCCATAACTGACAATGGCTTTCACATATCTCATAATCCGTCTCACTGCATCAAGATGACTTTTACATGGCTTTTGCATGAATTGACTCACAACACCCACTGCATAAATCAAATCTGGCCTTGTTATTGTCAAGTAAATAAGGCTTCCAACCATCTTGCGGTACATAGTGACATCCTCAATGTAATGTCCATCATCAAACAATTTCACATTTTGATCAAGAGGTGTATCAACCGGTTTGTACGCTGTCATTCCATACTTCTCAAGCATATCCAACGCGTATTGTCTTTGTATCATCCAAATTCCTGATAATGTATTGACAATTTTAATTCCCAAGAAATATCTCAACTCACCAAGGTCCTTCATGTTGAATTCTCTCAACAAACTCTTCTTGACATGCAAAATTTTCTCATCATGACTTCCAGTGAGAATCAAGTCATCAACATAGATAACAATAACGATGATCTCTCCATCAACATGCTTCAAAAACAATGAGTGATCAGCAGTAGACTGTTTAAATCCAATCTTCTTCAAGAATCTTGTTATCTTTTCACACCAAGCTCTAGATTCTTGGTTCAAACCATACAATGCTTTCTTCAACTTACACACATAATATGAAAACTCTGGATGTTGATAACCCTTTGGATGTATCATATAAACTTCTTCTTCCAAGTCACCATTCAAGAATGCATTATCCACATCCATTTGCCGTAACTTCCAACCAAGCATACTTGCCATTGCTATCACCAATCTGACTATTGTCATCTTTGCACAATTGGACTAAATGTCTCATCATAATCAAGACCTTTTGTTTGTGCATAACCTTTAGCAACTGTTGGAATTAGGGTTGCAGAGAAACACACACAGCTTGGAGAAGACGAAGGAAGCTCAAGGCACACAATAGAGAGTGTGTTACTTAGTGTGCAATGGAAAGATAGATAGCCCTAGAGTGATGGGCGTATATACAATGCATGGGGGAAAAAACCTCCTAAAGAGGGAAAAAATGCCTCGGTGGTCCTAGTGTGTTCACACACATCACTACCACATGTGTATGGTAACAAATCCCCCCTGGAGTGATGCGGTGAACGAGAGCTGGCACATGAGTAAAGGAAAGTGCCATGCCCTGAGGACAGAATCAGTCCACAAAGGGGAGTAAGCCCAAAGCTTTGTGGAAAGCTTCAAACTTCTCACGAGACAATGCCTTTGTGAAAAGATCTTCAAGGTTGTCCTGTGTTGGCACATAAGCCAAGATGATCTCTCCTGCTGAGAGCCTCTCCCTGACATAGTGGTAATGCACCTCAATGTGCTTTGTGCGAGCATGAAAAACTGGGTTCCTCGCAACTGCCAATGCGCTCTGACTGTCAGTGTACATAGTGTTGGCAATGTCCTGTCCAACACCCAAATCAGCCATAAGGCGTCTGAGCCATACACACTCAACCGTAGCTGTGAAGACTGCCCTGTACTTAGCCTCACAACTCGAAGTGGCCACAGTAGGTTGCTTCTTGCTCAACCATGATATACATGAATTGCCAAGCATGAAACAAAAACCACTTGTGGACACTCACGTGTCAAAACAACCAACCCAATCTGAGTCTGAAAAAGCATGTAAGTCTAGCGGCAATGATCCCCCCTTGGGATAAAACAAGCCAAGATGTAAAGTGCCACTAAGGTAGCGGAAAATCCTCTTGACTGCATGCCAATGCTTAGACCCTGGGCTATGCATAAATCTGCTGACTTGTGAGATTGCAAACTGAATATCCGACCTCGTGTTGCATACATAAATGAGGCAGCCAACAGCAGTTTGGTAAAGAGTGACATTAGCAGGATCACCAGCATCATGTAGACTCAAATTCAAACCTGTTTCCATGGGAGTGGCAATAGGTTTGCAATCCTCAAGTCCAAACTTACATAGCAAAGTCTCTATGTAACTTTTCTGACACAAGGCAATACCACCATCACACTGCTTAAACTGTATACCCAAGTAATGATGCAACAATCCCAAATCTTTCATCTTGAAAGTAGCATTCAAATCAGTCTTAAATTCAGCAATATGTCTCTCATTTGGTCCAGTGATCAACAAATCATCAACATAAAGAACCACAATGAGAAGTACATCACCCTCACGCTTTACACACAATGTGCTTTCTGTTGGACTGTTACAAAAGCCTTGTTTGACCAAATGAGTGTCAGCTTTCTCATACCAAGCACGAGGAGATTGCTTCAACCCATACAAAGCCTTGTTACATTTGCACACTTTGTCCTCTTGTCCTTTTATGACAAAACCGTGAGGCTGCGTTACATAAACTTCCTCAAATATGTCACCATTCAAGAAAGCAGTAACAATGTCTGATTGATGTACATCCCAACCAAAATGAGCTGCCAATGCAGATAGAAAACGCACAGTAGTCATACGGCAAGTGGGAGCAAAAGTCTCTTCATAATCTATGCCTTTTTGCTTTGCATAACCTTTTGCAACAAGTCGAGCCTTATGGCGATCGATCTCACCATCCGGCTTGCGTTTCAACTTGTAAACCCACTTCGTACCAATGGCCTTTTTGCCATGAGGAAAATCACATAAAGTCCATGTGTCATTTTCTATAAGTGCATCATATTCTGATTGCATGGCAGCCATCCAATTTTCTGAATTCTGTGATTCATCAAAAGACAGAGGCTCCTCAACATCATGTAAACTAGACACAGCCAAAGCATAACAATCTGATGCATAAGATGCATGGCGAGAGCCTGAACGAGTATGACTAGACAAAGATGCATCCAATTTACTGTCACACAAAGTGTGCACCAGCCATTTTGGCATACCTCTAGCCTGCTCATTTTCAGCCCTTTCCTCATCAAGTACATCATGTACATCTGCATCAGTGATAGGCTGATCTAAAACATTTTCAGAAACCCCCATAGGCTGTACATTTGCCTCATTGGAACTTACATTCGTATTTCCACCACTGAAAAGAGGCAACAAAGTGTCATAAATGTCCTGTGAGCTTACATTACTGTCTCTAGTACATGACAGCAAGGGTGTTAAGGCGGTTACGCCGCTAGCGGAAGCTAAATAGCGAGAACTCAACCAACAACAGAATTTGTCAAACGAGGACGAAGCTTGACCCGCAGGCGCATGGAAACAACTAGGTGGGTGTCAAATCACCTACTCGACCTTCTAATGACAATCACTACTAAGGAAATCAAATCTAAGTTCTAAAATACGCAAGTGATTGAAATCCGTACTACGAACGAATGCTATACGAAACAGGATCTAGAATCATTGAATCGATCTCAAACTCAAGGGGAAGTCTATGCACTAGGTAAGAACAACACCCTAAACACTTGAACTGCAAAATCAACCTATAATCACTCCGTGCGGTAAACGCGTATGAAGACAGGCCGAAAAATACAGGTGACCGAAACTTGACCCCGATGGTACTAATGTGTAGCTCTACTCGTTGTGGTTCTATAGATATGCTGCACGCTCTATTCCGACACACGAGTTGGAAGAAAACTCACACCGAAGCTCGTAGGAACTTACCACACATAGAAGCCGATAGCGCGCACTCTTGGTATCAGTGCGTAGCTCTCACCATTGCTAACACAATGGCGGTGTCGCTTCTCCAATGGCGGCTCCGTAGCTCGCGTAGCAAGTAGATAAGACTCTCTCTCTCTCACTCTCTCTCAGACACAGTCACGGCGCTCAAAAACTCACTTTGATTAATAATCTGAATCCCCTTAGGTTACAAAACTTTGGCTTATATACCTCAGCCTTGGAGGTGAGAACATCTCTAACTAATTACATCAGCAAGTGAAATTACTTTGGGATTATAAGCTGGACACTCAATTGAGTCCCGTTACTTAATGAATGGCTCAATTCAAAATCAATGTCGGAAAGACATTTATTACAATCAATGGTTACAAAAATGATGAGTGTGAGCAAAAATGTGGGTGTGATCCTCTGCTGGTTCAACACTCCCCCCCTCCGCGTTCATGTCGTCCCTGACATGACCTTTATGCTTGGTCAATAAAGTCCTGTCGTCTTGAGCATCTGCAAATGTGATTCGTATCGCAGGTTGCCGATGGTCAAGGTTGGGCCGAATATTTTGCTTTCGTGGGTGAAAAAGCCGGTGTAGAAAGCTTCTTCGAATGTTTGTATGTGGAAGCTAGGCAAAAACATAATCCTCTGGTATAGGAGGTGCAACACTTTTGGAGAAGGCTGCAATGAAAGGTCATACATCATATCAGTAACTGTGTCGGCCGTCGATAGTAGACTCGAGGTCGTGGCTTTATCTGGCGCGAACACTTCAATGCAAGCTAAGAGAGTCCTGCAAATTTTCTTGAGCATCTGACACGAAAGGTCAGGAGAGCCAATAAAGAGCTTGATGGTGCCCGTTAGGGTTTTCACCATGTAGGCTTTACCTATTCTCTCTCCTGCCTTTGGTCCTGGAATCCTTGGGTAATTAAGCCAATTTGGCTTCTTTTCTGCAATCCTGCCATGCTCTTTCCAGCTTCTGACTCTTGGCACCGGGCAGAAGGTTGCATCCTCCCGAATCTCCTTTGGTGCCTCTACCAAGTAGATGAGGTAGGCTGGGTATTTGTTCAGCCAACCTTTCCTCCATTTAGGCTGCGAATCTACAATCTTCTTTGATTGTTCCTCTTTTGTGATGTCGCCTTCGTAAAGAGCGACATACTGCTCCTCCCCTATTCTCTTTTTCGTTTTTATCACTTCAAACTTCATCAAAGGGAAAGGCAGGCTGGGTTGCATCCACTCTTCATGGAGCACTTTTGTGTCTAATCCCTGAAGTCTAATGGAGATTAGGAGTCTCCTCTCCCATTCCATTTCCGCCTTGGCACTCTCCTCTGCTGACTTTTCTATTTGGTCATGGAGCCTTTGTTCTTCTTCTTCAGAGATTCCTGAAGTTGAGGTCACCTCGTGAACTGGGGCTGGATCTTCAATTGTGGTTGCCTCTCCAGTTTTGGTAGTTCTATGGCTGCTCCACCTGATTCTTCTTGTGGTGTCTCTGTCTCTCTTCTTTGTTGCTCTTGTAGATCTTGGAGCTGTTTGCGGAGGGTCTCATTCTCTGTTCTTAGTGTTTGATTTTCTAAAGTGAGCCTCTCCTCTGCTGCCAATGATCCCTCCGCAATGTGCAACCTTTGCACTTGCTCTAATCTTAGCTCTCTTTGTAAGCTTCGGACCTGGTCTTCCAGAGCTGGTACAAGAGCTCCCTCTTGTTCGGTTCCTGCTCTGCTAGCTCTAGGGGTAGTCCTGAGTCTAGTGATTGTTCTTTCTTGGAGCTCGACTCTTTCCCTTAGCTCAATGAGCTCATCTTTAGCCGCCTCCAAGTCGTCTTCCATCCGCTCCCTTGCTTCCTGTGCACTTGTTACTTCTCTTGAGGCCTCGGCTAGCTGGAGTATCAAGCCATCTCTCTCGTTTTCCGCATCGTAGAGTGATGCTTTATGACTTTCAGATTCAGTCATAGCATCCTCTAATTTCCTCTGCAACTCGGCTTCCCTTTGTTTGACTGTCTCAATCTCCACTTCCTTTGCCTTGGATCTTTCTTTGATCTTGTTGAGCAGTTCATGCACCATGTGCATGTCTTTTTCATCTTCATCTGTCAACTCTAAAGCTTTTTTGGCCACCACCTCCACTGGCTTCGGCTCTTCTAGTACGTTCTGCTCGTCCAGTTTTTCATCACTTTCTTTTGTACTCTTTGTATTTTCCTCTGTCCCTCTCCGATCATCTCGTTTTTGTAGGGTGATCCCATAAACCGCCTCAAGGGCCTCTTCTTCAGTGTACCCTATCGCTACCAGATCCTCATAATCGTTTTTCTTTTGCTGAATTGGATCTATCTCCTTTTCCTTGGTCCCGGCCTCTGGCTTTTCCATACCAGCCGTGTCCATCTCTACTGTGGTCTCTTCCACAATGATTTCCATCTTCTTCGGGCTGGGTACATCAGTAAAGGAGGGTTGATTGTCCTCAGTCATCTTGGCTTTCCCTTTGTTTGCTTGCCCGTCTTTCTCTTGAGGTTCAGTAGACTCATCTACTTTCTTCTTTCCCTTGTCGTCCTTTTGCAGCTCAGCTTTTAAAAGTTGTACTTCCTCTTCAGTGTATGGCTCGACAGGTTGCTGCTCCAGTATTGCCTCTGACTCCTCATAAGCTCTAATATATTGATCATATTGATCAACATGTGGCCTGGCTGAGCTAGTTCCGACTTTAGTGGGGTCTGGCACCCACTTTTCTTCAAAGTCCCCCTTTAGAGCTCTTTCCGCTCTAAACTGCTCCACTAGTCTTTCCATTCGTGCCGCTTTCTGACTTTTGGTTTGCTTGGGAGCAACCTTCTTCTTTGCTTTCTTCATAATCGGCTCATCCACATTCTCTTCAGGTTCTGAGACTATTTCTAGTTTCCTGCGTGCTCTTGTGGACGCCCTCTTGGATACTTCAGGCTGTTCTTCCTCCTCATCGGCTTCTCTAAGCCACTCATTCTGGGAGGGAACCTTTGGCCATTGATCTCTGGCTCCAATAGCTTCATAAGCTATTCTTGTCAGAACTTCAGCTCCTCCTATATACTCTGGCTTCTCGTTGTGCATGGCAATTACTTGCTCGTGGATGTGTTGAGCGTAATTCACCTCTTTTGGCATATTGCTCTTCAATGCCCATGTGATGGTAGTTGCAATGGCATGGGGCGGTGTCGTATACTTTTGCGGTCTTTTACTGCAAATATGGAGAAATTGGTTGTACAGTCGGCAAAGGGTTGCCGCTCTTTGGTCTGCCATATCTCCATAAGTTGCATTCTGTTTCTTGGACCCATAAACCTCTATAGCCTCCCTTCTTTCCCTGACAGAGCTCCCTTTGTTGTTCAGCTTCAATGCATCTGCAATGAGCTGTGGAGTGATCTGTACCTCTACTTTCTCCCCATCTATTGCTGTCAATGTGGCTTTCCCATCCTTCTGAATGGAGGTTGCTAACTCATACACTCTTCTTGTATCTACACCTGATGGTCTCGAGGTGAAGAATCTGTGCAAGTCTGCCCTTTCCAGGTACCTACTGATGTTCTCTGACCTGCTATAATCCACCAATTCTTGTGGGATCATCGGTATATCCACCGCTTGCCCTTGAGGATCTCTGAAAGTCCCCTGGTAGATCTTTATTCCCTCTTGTTCCAGTACTGCTTCCTCCACCCAAGTTTTGGTTGGCTTGAGGGTTTCTGCTGGAATGTCAAAGGGTTCCGCTTCTGCAAGAGCATCTTTGATTGTCGGTCTTTTTCTCTTCGTTGCCGATAACTTGGCGGAATCCATGGATCTTGTAACTCCAATTTCAGAAGTTAGCGTCTTTTTAGTACTGAAAGCCAAATGAAGCTTTTAACTATTCAAATGACTTGAAAATTGAAACATGAGCTATTCAGGGCCTAAGGATGCAGGGTAGGTGAAAAAATATGCAAACTGGGCTCAAAATCATGCTGGAGACATCATACGCGTATGATGTCTTTTGTGTCAAAATGACTTCATATTGGTTGTGCTTGTAGCTGATAGTGTATACATGAGTATCATATGCTTGGATTTGAGTTTGGATCCCATTTGGTCAAGTTTTGCCAGTTTAGTCCAGTTCAGGCTCTTGGCAAAATTTTGAAAGGGAAATGGATTTTATGATCCAAATTGGATAAAACTTGGTGGTTCACCTTCAAATGGCATGTAGATCACTTCTGTTTGGTGGTTGAAGCCCTGAGGTGCCAAAATCACATAGTGAGACATCATACGCGTATGATGTCTTTTAGTGTATTTTTGGACCAAATTTCTCTATAAGCTTGGATATGGCTTTAGATAGGCTTATTCAGTGGATTTATGAATTTTGGATAGATTTTGGGCTAAAAATGGCTCTAAAGACATCATACGCGTATGATGTCTTTTTCATCAATTTTTCATGGGATTGATTGTGTGGACTCCCCATGTACTAGTGAAGGACTGTCTCTACTCAAATCTTGGTTTGGACTTGAGTATGTTGGATTTGGGCCAAAAATAGGCTTTGGATGAAGGATTTTCCCTCATTGGGCTAATGGGGTGATCCACTTGACCAAATGGTTCCAAACTTCATATGTAGCATGTATTAGATATATATAATGGATGTATGATGACAAATGAGCAATTTTGGCTCTGTAAGTGCAAATAGACATCATACGCGTATGATGTCTTTTGTGTCAAAATGGTGCTTTTTGGTTCCAGATAGCTTGTAGATGTGTTAATCAACAATCCTACAAAGTTTCAATGAGTTTGGAGTTATTTTGACAAAATTAGGACCAAAAATCAATTTTATGGCCTACTTTGCGTCTTTTTGGTTTTCCTTGGGTTTTCTAACTCCAATTCTCATGATACTTGGTTCATAGGATGTGATTAACATGTGGAATGAGGCTATGCACTCAAATGTTGAAATGGATGTGAAAATCATGCTGTGAGACATCATACGCGTATGATGTCTTTTCTTGAAATGTTGGTCTTTTTGTGCAAAGAATGCTTTGTGCTAGTGCCCTAAGCCCTGCTAACTAGTTTTCAACTTAAAAAGTCATTAGTTTAGCTAAAAAGCCCCCTTTAGGCATTTCAGTCTCCGAAGTCGTCTTTTTGCCTTGGAGTTGAATTTCTTCAACTTTTCTTCTCGAGAGTTGCATTTCCAGCTCATTGGATATGTTGTGAAGCCACCTATTTGGTTGAACTTGACTTTGGCTCCCCGTTCTCCATCTTTCTCCATTTGGTTGCCCGAAAGCGTCTTTTTCACCATCGGTAAGTGAATCAGCTTTCTTTTGGGTTTTGCTTGCAAACATAAGTCATCCATGTATATTTGAAGCTGCTTGTGAAGTTTCATGTCATTTGGTCGTCAATTTTAGCCGTTATGCCAAAATGACGCTTTGTGTGTCCGCCGCCGAATCGGTTGTTCCGACCTACTTTTGGTGATCCAAACCCGGAGATACTCCATGGTTGCATTGCCCTCGATGTTGTTAAGCTTCCTGAGAAGTTTTGTGTCGTTTCGACAACTTTTTTTCTGTTTGCCTCTTGCAGGCTCTGTTGACCTAGGGTTTTTCAAGTCGTTCTTTCTCGAGCTTTGAGTGTTAGAAACCCATCTTCTATGTTAGGGTAACCCACCTCTAAGTTCTTGCAAGGTTTGGTTAGGCGGTTGTGCCCCTACCTAGCGTTCCTCCCCATTCCCCGTCTGCTCTTGTTTCTTGGTTTTGGTCAGTTTTCGCGACAAAAGTTAACGATAAGCATCAAAAGCTTATGGCAACGAGTCTACCTCTCATGTCTGGTGTCCTCTGAGCTCTCGTAGCAGCCGTAGAAGGCGGTAGAAGGTCGGATGCTCCTGTGTGCTCTTTGCTCTCTCCAAGAAGGTAATAGTGGAAATGAGCTTGAAAGTGATGTGAAAAATACTTAACTTCGGACTTCCCGGATCACTTGTTACCAAATTTGACATGTGCTCCTATCTCGTCGTGAAATGCACTTTAGGATTTGAAATTTCTCAATTTGGACTCCGTTTGACCTGTTTCTGAGAAATCTGTCCACTTTGCCAAAATTCTGTCATTTCGGGCTTTCCGCAACTTTTTCAGAATTGTACCCAATTTTTACCATGGGTTGCCCTTGTCATTAGGACCATCATCGTCTATTCTTTTCTTTTTTCCGATCTCATTTCACCTGCTTTTTTATTTTTATTTTACTTTTATTAAGAAAATCATAAAAAATAAAGGAAAATAGCAAATTGAAGCCAAAAATTTCCAAACATACACAATAAATAGCTGGTAACCCTGTGTATATGAATATACACTTATTTGTGATTTTTGGACTTGGATTACCACTTTTTAGCTCCAAAAACACTCTTATTTAGTGATATTTATACGTCTAGAGACCCAAATTCATCATTTGATCTCTTCTTGTTGCAAAACAAGGTATATAAGGGCATAAATATTATCAATATCCGCAATCAAACATAAAAATTGCAAAATCATGTAAGACACTGCCCTTGTAATATAATTTTTGTTTTTCTTTGTTTTCGGTGCTTGTAGCTGCTTTGTAACTCCTGTATGCCTGATGCCTGTATACCTCCCCCCCTCTTAGTCTGAGTCCTCCCGGACGACTATGAAGTGTCTGTGGGCGAAGCATTGTAGTTGTTTTGGTCATAAATTCCCAATGCAATTGCAGAGCGATGATACAACAGTCTTTCCAATAAAGATGCTCTTTGTTTGATTGAAGGATTGGTGGTCGGGTTTTGGGTTGGTGATACTTCGGTAGTAGAATCAGTAGATGGATTCATCTTTACCCTGTTGTTCTTTTGCACTATCCAAATCTGCTTCCGCTTCGCTTGTGCTTGCCACAAACTCTTTGCGACCCAAACCTGCTTTGTCCTTTGTGTTGATTTCCTCGCCTTGAAATACCTAGGAGTGTCCGTTGATTGTACTGAAGGGAGTTCCTGTTTACAAATCTTTGGGATCCAAATTTGCTTGCTATAGCTTTGTGCCGTCATGAACTTCTTTGGAATCCAGATCTGTTTCACTGTCCTTGATTGTCTGGAATCACTCTGTTGTCTGGTATTGAAGACTTGCTTTCCACCTTTGTGTTCTCTGGCACAACCTTTTTTGGTCTCCATACCAACTTTGACTTCGTTTTTTCCCAAGGTTGAGCTGTTATATTATTGCTTGTCTTCCTTATCCACTGTTGAGAATTCCTCGTCGAAGAGTAATCCGGTTGTATAGAAACTTTTGGTTGCCATTGCTTCTTCTTTTTCTCTGGTTGTTGTTTACCTTTGTTCTTGGATTCTTCCTTTGGAGTTGTCTCTGATCCTTTGGTGAACTTAACTGATTGACTTTCACCTTCGTATTTGATAAGCACTGATTTAGAACTCCAGTCAATCATTGCATTGTATTGCTTCTGCCATGGTTGTCCTAGCAATAATGGATGTTGTGTAGCTTGGTCTTCAACCACGTAAAACATATGAGGATACACATAATGGTTAATCTGTATATGTAAAACTGTGCATCCGACAGTTTTGATTGAATTCTCAGAGTAACTCTTTAACTCTTGCTTGGCAGTTTGTAGTTTAGTGTCATTTGTCAATTGTCTATACAAACTGAGTGAAAGTAGGTTAGCTTGAGCTCCTGAATCCAATAGTGCTCTGGCTTTGATTTGGTTGGTTCCTACTTTGCATTCAATGATGGGTTCTTCTTTGTCATTATCCATTTCTGTTATACTGACTGCGTTTATTCGTATTGCTCCTTCATTGCGCTGTTTCTGACGCAGTAGTCTTCTTTTCTCCATTCTTTCCTTCGCCTCGGCTTGCGCTTCCTCCTCAATCTTTTTCTTTTTCTGGACACGCAGCTTTTCTTGATGTATTTTGAGAAGCATGTCTTGGGTTAGCGGCAAAAGATACTTTTTCACTCTGCATCCACTAATCCAATTGGGCATTTCTTCTCCGTCTAATGTAGCAAGCTTGACGGCTCCACTTGGTGATAGATCTTTAATCACCAGAGGTCCCATCCCTCGCTTTTTAAGCTTCTTAGCATGCTGTTTCAGAGTGTAAACTAGGACATAGTCCCCAACCTTAAACTCTTTAGTCCGCACATGCTTATCAAAAAATTCTTTTTGTCGCCTTTTTTGAGCGTAGATAGAAGCTACTGCTTTTAGGCGAAGCTCATCTAGCTTTTCCAGGTCATCTATTCTATCAGAAAGCTCGTGCCCTGTCCACTCTAGATCCTTAGCCACCCTTAAGGTTGAAATCAAGAATTCTATTGGTAAGATAGCATTTAGCCCAAAAACCATGTTATATGGGGTCGTTCCTATTGATGTTTTATATGCTACCCTATATGCCCATAATGTTGAATGCAACTTTTGGTCCCAGTCAGTTCTCGACTCAGATACAATCTTCGCGAGGACCGTGCATATGGTTTTGTTTGTTGCTTCAGCTTGTCCGTTTGCTTGTGGATGATACAGGGCTGATTTCCTATGGATTACCATGAATTCATCTAGAAGGATCTTTATCACTTCATTTATAAAATGTGTGCCTCGATCACTCACAATTTCTATTGGCAATCCATATCGTACAAAGACGTATTCATACAAAAATTGTGTCGTGGTCCTGGCATCTGCCTTTTGAGTTGCCTTTGCTTCGACCCACTTTGTTAGATAGTCTGTAGCCACAATGACGTATTGTGCATGAGTCCGACATAATCAATCCCCCATTTTGCAAAAGCTCTTGCCCCCATCATTGGTCTAAGCGGCATATCATCTCTTTTAAGTGGTACTTTGGTCTTCTGACAGTCATCACACCGTTTAACGTATTCCTCAGCGTCCATATGTAATGTTGGCCACCATATTCTTGCGGCTAAGACAAGTTTTGCTGTCTTATCACCTGAGAAATGGCCTCCACCTACTCCTCCATGAGCTTGCTCCAGGATTATCACATACTCAGACTCTGATGCGCAAATCCTAAGCTGGTTGTCTTTACCTCTCTTATAGAGTTGATCTCCTATTAAAGCGTAATCTCTAGCTTCTGTCTCTACAGATTTCTGACGAGCTTTTGACGTTCCTTCTAGGAAAGTTCTATTTGTGAGATATTCAACAATATACTGACTCCATTCTGGAGCGATCATTATCTGATATAATGTCGAATACTCTGCTGGCGGTTTTGATGAACATACAATACATACAGTGACATATTCATGTACGCTTTCTTTCATTCCTGGCCAATAGACTCCCAATTGTAACAAATTCCTATATGTGTTCCTTCTTGAACAATGAAATGCACATTCCTGAACATGTGCTTCGCGCAGATATATATTATATTCCTCAGGATTGATGCATAGTCGTAAAACATGATCATTTCCCAATTGATACAACCTTCCTGCAACCAATTGAAGATTCTTGGATTGCTGAATAGCAATATGTTTCTGGTTGTATTCTCTTCTATCGAACTCTCCTCCATAGGTTAATAGGTTAACGACATTTTGAGACCACTTCGGTATCATTTCTATGTTGAACAAGTACGCGTCTGGCATGTCGTCATCTACTCCTATAGGGTCTTCTCCATTCGTCAATCGCGAAAGATGATCAGCTCTAAGATGTGTTTTTCCTTTCTTTACTACTACCGTGAAGTCGAATTCCAGTAAGATAATGAACCATCTCACTATTCTCCCGGTATTGCATGGTTTATTCACTAGGTAGAGCAAGGCTTGGTGATCCGTAAAAAACACAAACTTGTTGGCTAGAAGATAATGCCGAAATTTCTTCACAGCATATATCATTCCTAATCCCTCTCGCTCTGTTGTGGTGTAATTCTTCTCTGCATTGTTGAGCTGTCGACTGGCGTAACAGATAGGAAAATCCATGTTTCCTTCTTCTGGCTGAGCCAGAATGCATCCTATTGCATATGCCGAAGCATCTATATGCACATGGAATATCTTCTCCCAATCTGGTGATTTCAAGACTGGAGCAGTAATGAGTGCCTCTTTCAATTTCTTGAACGATTCCTCACACTCCTCTGTCCATTCAAAGTTCACTATTAGCCTGTAAAGTGGTTGGCCTATTATAGCGTACATGTAAATGAATCGTCTATAATATCCGCAATGTCCCATAAAGCTCTGTACTTGTTTCGCATTGGTTGGTCTAGGCATATCCACTATAACTTTTATCTTCTCTAAATCCGTGGATATTCCGTTTTGTGAGACAATATGTCCCAGAATTCTGCCCTGTCGGACCATAAACACACATTTCTCAGGATTGAGACAAATGCGATATGTCCTACATTTCTCAAATACTTTTCTTAGGTGTTCTAGATGCTCATCTCTCAGAAGAGAATGTACACACAAGTCATACATGTATATTTCTAGAAACAACCTTAAGTATTCTTTGAAAGCATGCGTCATCAGCCTCTGGAAGGTTGCGGGAGCATTGGTTAGACCAAAAGGCATAACCCGATAAGCATAAATTCCCCACTCCGTTGCAAAAGCTGTTTTATGTTGATCTTCCAGTGCTATGGCTAGCTGGTTATATCCTGAAAAACCATCAAGATAAGAGTATGCTGTTTTCCCTGATACACGCTCTAGAACATGATCATTATCGGCAGGGGATAATTGTCCCTGATTGTTGCAGCATTCACTTTCTTTAAGTTGACACACACTCGGAGTTTTCCGTTCTTCTTGGGTACTACCACAATTGGAGATACCCAATCGGTGTGTTCAATCTCGTATATGAATTCAACTGGTCTCTGTCTGCTAGGCTTTGCGTCTTGTTTCAGTGGGATTGTGTGTTGGCATATCGATGGGTCAACTCCCTTTAAGTCCTTATAAGACCATGCAAACACATCCCTATACTCTCTGAGAAGACTCAAAAGTCTCTCTTCCTCGCCTGGAGACAAATCTGTGGCTATGTACACCGGTCTAGGTGGCTCACCTGGAGCTGCTAAATCAACTTTTTTTGCATCCTCCGGTCCGTCATAAGATTCGTTCTCCTTCCTCTCTCGAATAGGTGGGGTAAATATCACCTTCCTATCCTCTATTGTGAATTTCCTATAGTGAGAGGGAACATCCATGTTTTCCTTGATTTTGGCGTTTTCGTCCTCTCCACTCTCAATTTCTGTCGTCCAAACTTCTTTCAGAGTTTTCTTGAGCTCTCTGTACTTGTTTCTACGTTCTAGCTTGGACTCCGTGTGTTCTCTGTTGCGCTTGTTCTTTTCTGATTTTTCTGTTTCTGTTTTCGTTCCATTCCTTTGAACTTGATTTCTTGAGCCTTTTTTGTCTTTTCGTAAGCTCTTTTGATCATTGCCTCTCATTCTTCCAGAAATCTTGTCCTTAACACAATCTTCCGCCTTTACTAGCATTAGGAATTGATTTTTTCCTCTTATTCTAGGCATCGGATTGGTTCTAACCCCCTTTGTTTTTCTCTTTGCTCTATAGCGTTTCTGGCGTTGTTTAGTTTGGTTCGGAAAATCATAAAATCGGACATCCGTTATAGTTTCTTCGTTTCCGCTTGAATTGTCCGTTGACTCGTTGTCTGCTTCATTTCCCCACTCAGGATGATCGGGAATGTCGTGAAACACCTCCTCTTCATCTTCCTTTTCCAGTGTATCGTTCTTTTCAGTTTCTTTTTCGAGTACAGTTCTCAACATGAAGTACGGAACCACGTCGTACCCGTCCTTGTCGCAAAATTTCGTTGTGGGACCATCCGGAATTGCACAAACATCTAGGGTTGCTAGAATGTGTGTCCATTCTAATGGTTCAAGCGTGTCCTCTGGAAAGGGTTCTCCTATATAAGTTTCGTCTTCGATAGCCCTTTCTAAAACACATTCTTCTCGTTTCAGACTTCCACATTTCGAAGCTCCACACATCCATAACTCCTTGGGTTTACCTAACCAAGCTGGAAATTCGGATCCCGCCAAAGTAGCTGAATCAAACTCCTCCACCGGTGTTCGGTTCACATCTTTGTAGCTATGGTCTTTCAGGTTCACACGTGTAGTGGTTTCCATATTTCTCAGGTATATGTGATCGTAGCCCCAATCCTGGACCATTTTCAACTGTCTCATGAATGGTCTTCCCAGTATGATATCATAGTTATTCTCCTTGCCAAAATCGACAATAGCAAAAGTATGTTCGTATTCAATGCCGCAAGAAGTCACTACAACTTTCTCTAATAACCCCATAGGTTTCTCCATGTGTCCATCTGCTAATTGGAGTTTCAACCTAGTCTTCCTTATTGCTGGTTTCCCCCATTTTTTCCAGATTTCTTTTGTAGCAATGGCTACCCCAGCTCCGCTGTCTAGTATTGCCATCGTGTTTACTCCTTGGAATTCAACTGGTAAGGTTGTATTCCCCTCTTCACCTTCGCAATACTCTCCGACCTTGTTTAAGGGTACAGGCTTAGCGTTCTTTTGTGGTTTACTCAGCTCTTGTATACCCTCTTTCAGTCTCGATGTTGGGTCTTTTATCCCGAATTTCTCCAAGCATTTTCCTACAGTGGTCCACATATGTGGTCTTAGCCTCAAAAGCTCAGCTAGAGTGATAGTGCATGTCACTGGTGTTGACAAGATCTCTATCAATCCTTGCGAGTCCATGACTTTTTCTGATGAGATTCTTCGTGAGGGAAGTGCTCTAGTCTCGGATTTTGCTTCATACTCTCCTAAGTATGAAGGTAAGGTATTCAGTGAGTGAGGTTTGCTCTCCATTGTTCTAACAGAGCCCCCATCTCCCCAGTAAGATTGCAGATCCAAGTCCACTTGAGATCCTGCCTCAAATTCCACTATGGGAGGGTTCCTGATGTCCTTTTCCCAATTTGTCTGATTAGCTTGGCAACTTAGCTCGTTTGCAAAGTTTGCCTCTCTCACTTGTTTCCAAAATTCATTGTAATCCTCATCTCTTCCGTAAGACCTCTGTATGACTGGATGAAAACTCTCTATCTCCTGATCGGTTGTGTTCAACACTATGCGGTCATCCTTGTGTGTATTTTCAGGCTTTTGTGCACTGGGAGTCTTTTCAGCTACCCGTGAAACGATAGTCTCTTGCTGAATTGGGTTTTCCTTTCCACAATTCATTGTTTCTTTTGGTGGTTCTAATAAGGCTTGTGCAGTCTCGATCATTCTCTGGCACATTTCAAGTCTCTGCTTTTCCAATTCCGCGTTTGGGTATGTCATCCACCTCTGTTCTTGTGTTTGGTTGTTCTTTAACCTAGCTTCGTAAGCTCTCATCAGTGCGTCCAATGGTTCGTGTACTTTGTCGACTAGCACTGATCCCCTGAGCTTAAGCTCGTTGTTTCTTTGATACTCTTTTGTTTCGTTCTTTCCGGGCTCATCTCTCGTTTCCCGTTTTGACTCTCAAGTTTTTCTAATCTATCTTTAGTTCGCTTTAGTTCCTCAGCTAGAATAGCGTCTTCACGTTCTTTTCTCAACTTCATGCGTGCTTTTCTAGCTTTCCATGTGTTTTTCTGACTCCGCGGTCCTGGACTAACCATTTCAGTCGCTAACTTTCCATTCTCAGGTTCTCTAGTGGTTTTCTTAGCTTGAGCTCTAGTAACAACTTGCGTTGGTATCAGAGTTTCATTTTCAGACCCACTGCTGGTAGGAATAGTTTCTAGCATATTCAATGTCGTCTTTTGCACTTTGTTTGGATTCTTTGAACAATCCTCAATGAAGTGAGTAACCCCACACTCAGTGCAATAAGCGTTAATTCTAATGATTTCCGTATGTGGGCAAACATTCATCAGATGGTCACCTCCACACTTGTAACAGGGTCCTAGTGCTGGTCCCATTTGATTCGTCCTTTGTGGATAGGATGGTCTTTGTCCTGTTAACCCTCCATGAGCTATGAACATCAATGTTCTTGCGTCCAAATTGTACCTCTCTTCATCAGAAGCACTTGTAACTGTTGGTATTCCAACATTCCCAATCATGCCCCATGGTTCTGGTTGTTTGGGTTCTTCTGGTGGGTAATACACAGTTGGAGACATGTGTGCACCAGATTCTTCATAATAGGCTTGAACAAGCACTAAGGCTTGTTCTTCCTGATTCTCTAAGGTTGGTGTATATCTAATGCCTACTGGTCTTGCTCCTGGTAAAGGTGGTTGTTGTCCCAATACCGATTGCGGTCTTTCTATCCCCATAGGTCCTGGCACATTTCCCGTTGGGTATCGAGGTACTGGATGTACTTGAGGTGGTGCTAATTGAGCAGGAGGTGCATACTGACGCTCCCTTACATACCCTTTGTTGTAATAGCACTCCTCTGTTGGATGGTTTGTCCATTTTTGTTCAATAGCACACCATTTCAGTGTTTTTGGCAATGGTTTTTGGTATGGTGCCATCCTTTTTAGAGCATCTTCTATCATTTGCTCTACATTTGGCATGGTTGTTGTTTGAACATTCTTTTTAGTGGTAGTCTCGCTCGCTACGGAGGAGGAGCTACTGGATGCAAAATCTGTATCCGCTGACACCTCTCCATAAACCGTACAGTTATCCACTAAGTACAATGCCTCTCTCGTTACTTGCTCGAAACTTGTACAAGCTTTCAAGTGCAAGTCCTTCTTGAGAGTGTCGTTTCTCAGTCCCTCAATAAAGAGAACAGATAGTCTGTCATCTTGTGGTCGTTCACGTACTGGACATCTCTCAATGTATTGTTTGAAGCGAAGTGAAGCTTCCTTCACTTTTTCGTGTTCTCTCTGTTTAAAAGCATATATTTGTGAGACCGTATTGTGCTTAATCCCTCGTTTTGAGAATTCCTCAGCAAACTCTCTTAGCAAATGGTCAATATCATGGAATCCCCCTATGTTCAGTGGTTGAAACCGTGTCAATGCCGTACCTTCTAGAGTAAGACCAAATCCCTCGTATTGTGTATGGAAATCTGTTATCTGCTCAGCTCAAGACTTGCTTAAAGAGTGACACATGTGCATACGGATCTCCTGAACCACCATACTTCTTTAGCATACACTTCGCTACTTGAGATGGTCTCATACGTCTATGGTCTGCTACCAATCTCATTGCTCTTGTGTCCCGGCTAAAGCTTTCTCTAGCATCATGGACTTCATGGGTTACCCTTGTCGGTTCCCCTACCTTGAATCTATTACTAGGAGGTAAATGTGATGGTTCCGCTTCGAACCTTGGACCTGGAGTGGTATATGTGTGGATTGGAACTGCACTACCTCGATTCATATCCATTGACTCTCTGGAATGTAATGATCCCATTGGTCCGGGCTTCGAGTACTGAGGTTGACTGAAAGAGTCAGCAGCCTGAGTTCTTTGTCCTCCTGTCGTCATTGGGTTTTGCCCCCCATTTGTTGGTGCTGGTCTTTGTGAGCTAGAAGTAACATAATACTGATGTAGTGGTCCCCCAAAGTATGTATATCCTTCTAATTCTTTCTTGCCCATTGTTGAGTATTGCCTCCCATACTTGTCGTAAGCGGCAATTTTCACTTCCGATCCCTCTGTGTAGGTAAAGACATAAAGTCTTTTTCGGTCTGTCAACTCTCCAGTGTAGGGTTCTTCACATCTATAATAGAGATCCTGCTCCCCATTATTATATTTGTATAGCCCCACATAGATGTTATCAGTGTTGATCCTTGTAGTTTCATTCTCTCTTCTTAACCTCGCATCAGGGAAGTTCATTATTGGTGCCTTCTCCTCAAGTTCTTCATCTACTTTGGCTTTGGTGCCCATCAATCCCCACTTGTCCACAATGTTAGGGTTTAGGACTACCAAGTACATGGTACCCTCGTCATCTAGATATCTATCTCCGCTATAGCTCACAGGCACTAAGTCCTTGAACTCACTAGGTCTCTCTTCTATCTTTACACAATAGCGGTCCATTCCATCTTTGTAGATCTTGGCACCTTGCTCATTGTCGTACTGGTATTTTATGAACAATAGCTTCATTGTGGCGGAAGGGTTTGATGATCCTGCTGCCATATTTTCTCTGTTGTTCAGGTTGAAGTGTTCCAAGTGTTCGGTGAAAATCTCGTAAGATCTCTCCGAAGAAGTATCAGAGACACTTCCTTCAAAGATCGGCTCTAATGGTTGCACCCAACTTTGGTTTACACTTCCGTCGGTTGATATGACACTTGCTGGTTCCCCTTGTTTTGGTTGGTTATTCTGGAGGTTCCTGCCCGATCTCAAATTCATCAATTCCCCTAAAGGACTTTAACTTTTCCGTCTCGGCAATTTGTTTTCCCCAAGTTTTTGTGGTCATAATTGATCCAAACTGATTGATACTTGGTCAATTGTTTAATCTTGTCAGTTGGACAACTTCTGTTTCATCAAGTGAGAATTTTGTTGCAGTTATGCTGAAAAAGACATTATATGCGTATGATGTCTTTTTTCACAGATTTAGACTATTTTGGTTATGCTCACTCTTAGTAGCCCCCTTATGCTCTTTCCACTCACAAAATTCAGTTTGAACTCTGTTTGAGCAAGTTATGGCTAATTTAGGCTTTTCTTGGCAATTTTCCGCTTTTGACTTGTTTTTTGGGTCAATTGTGATCCAAATGGGATGAAACTTGAAATATAACCTCTAGACAGCTATTACAATGGATCTGTGTTAGCAAAGTATCAAAATATGTCCAAAATTAGGTCAAAGACATCATACGCGTATGATGTCTTTTTCATCAATTTGGGTCAAAACTTGATATTTATGCTTCCTACAGTGCTTGTAACAATCTTGTCAGGTCAGATATCAAAAATAAGCAGTGGATGTGCCAAAAGACATTATACGCGTATGATGTCTTTTGTTCCAGATTTTGACTATTCTTGGTTTTAAGCCTTCTCCAATGTTTATAATTGAGTTTCAAGTGTTTTTGTCAGGTTTGTATGTAAAAACAAGATCTGAATCCAAAACTTCCTATTCTTTGCGTTTCTTGGACTCCGACTTGTCTTTTTGGGTTTCTTTGAGTGTTAATGCTCTTGTTTTAAGTTGAAATTAGGGTATAACCCCCCTTTTGAACACTCTGGTAAAGTCAAAATTTCTGTTTTGGTCTCTGTTTGGTCATTTAGACATCATACGCGTATGATGTCTAAAGTTGCAGATTTTCAGTTTTTTGGCACAGAATCCTTCCTAAAGCTTCCTCAAGTGCTCAGCAACTCCCAGATACACAGAAAATTTCTTGGACTTTTGTTTATTGCAAGTTTCACTACTAACTCGACGGTTTAGTGATCTAACATGCAATCAACCATATCAAGCAATTACTCCAATGATTATTAGCTCTAGATCAGGATCAAATGAAGTCCTACCTAAGCTATTCCTAATCATAAAATGGGTTTGGTAATTGTGATTTTAAAGAGATCCACTGCCACTCACGGAATAGCAAATTCTTCTTCTATCAACAACTACTCAACACCAACAAAACAACAAACAAATCTAAGCTAAACTAAATATACTGTCAACACGGAAGACCCAGGAATACCCCACTTCCTAGTATCTCTCGAGATCTTCGGAGTCCACCACTCCTAGATCTTTTCTAACTAAAGTATACAAAGTAGTTTATACGACTCACCTCGTAGGATTAGTCTAAGGTCACCTACTTAGGGCTCTCGTCCCCGGCAACGACGCCAAATGTTAAGGCGGTTACGCCGCTAGCGGAAGCTAAATAGCGAGAACTCAACCAACAACAGAATTTGTCAAATGAGGACGAAGCTTGACCCGCAGGCGCATGGAAACAACTAGGTGGGTGTCAAATCACCTACTCGACCTTCTAATGACAATCACTACTAAGGAAATCAAATCTAAGTTCTAAAATACGCAAGTGATTGAAATCCGTACTACGAACGAATGCTATACGAAACAGGATCTAGAATCATTGAATCGATCTCAAACTCAAGGGGAAGTCTATGCACTAGGTAAGAACAACACCCTAAAGACTTGAACTGCAAAATCAACCTATAATCACTCCGTGCGGTAAACGCGTATGAAGACAGGCCGAAAAATACAGGTGACCGAAACTTGACCCCGATGGTACTAATGTGTAGCTCTACTCGTTGTGGTTCTATAGATATGCTGCACGCTCTATTCCGACACACGAGTTGGAAGAAAACTCACACCGAAGCTCGTAGGAACTTACCACACATAGAAGCCGATAGCGCGCACTCTTGGTATCAGTGCGTAGCTCTCGCCGTTGCTAACACAATGGCGGTGTCGCTTCTCCAATGGCGGCTCCGTAGCTCGCGTAGCAAGTAGATAAGACTCTCTCTCTCTCTCACTCTCTCAGACACAGTCACGGCGCTCAAAAACTCACTTTGATTAATAATCTGAATCCCCTTAGGTTACAAAACTTTGGCTTATATACCTCAGCCTTGGAGGTGAGAACATCTCTAACTAATTACATCAGCAAGTGAAATTACTTCGGGATTACAAGCTGGACACTCAATTGAGTCCCGTTACTTAATGAATGGCTCAATTCAAAATCAATGTCGGAAAGACATTTATTACAATCAATGGTTACAAAAATGATGAGTGTGAGCAAAAATGTGGGTGTGATCCTCTGCTGGTTCAACAAAGGGCTGAACAAAATCTTCCACAAACACTACATCCCGAGAAACCAAAATACGTTTTGTTTGCGGAGGATACAACCTCTAACCTTTGCTTTCAGCACTATAACCAACAAAAATACATTTGACAGCCTTATCATCCAATTTTCTGCGCTGCACTTGTGGCACCAAAGCATATGCCAAACAGCCAAAAACACGCATGTGCTCAATAGAAGACTTTCTATCATGCCATGCTTCATATGGAGTAATAGACTGCAAAGCTTTTGTAGGACACCTGCTAAGTACATAAGTGGCACACATGATGGCCTCAAGCCAAAAAGAATGCTGTAAAGCTTGACTTTTGACCATACATCGTGCCATTTCTATCAGTGACCTGTTTTTCCTCTCAGCAACACCATTTTGTTGAGGTGTATATGGCACTGTACATTGGTGTTTTATCCCACGACTAGCCAGAAATGCATTAAATTCATGAGACATATACTCCCCCCCTCGATCGGAACGGAGGGTGCCCATAGTACATTTCGACACATTTTCAGCCATAGCCAGAAATTGTTTGAAGCACATAAAAACTACGGACTTTGCTTTAAGCGGAAATACCCATGCATGCCTGGAGTAATCATCAATCAAAGTCATGAAGTATAGGTAATTTCCCAAGGACGGAGTTTGCATGGGCCCACAAACATCACTATGCACAAGCTGCAACCTGCATGTGGCCCGAACTGAACCATCCTTTGGAAACTTAGAATGCTGCATCTTACCCAAAATACAGCCTTCACAAACATGTTTGATAGGTGCTTCAAGAGGTGGCAAAGAAGCAACCATATCAGATTTCTGCAAACGCAGCAAACTAGAAAAATTCAAATGACCAAAACGTGCATGCCAAAGTTTTGCATCTGAAATAGCCCTTGAATCTACAACATCATTTGCAAAAAAATTTCCACACTTGTCATACAAAGTGAGCTTATACAGCCCACGACACAAAAGTCCAGATGCAACAATTTCATCACCAAAACTGAGATCATGAACTGTACATCTGTCATCCACAAATTTGACTACAAGTCCAAGTCTAGCAAGTGCAGATACAGACAAGAGATTCTTCTTGATCACAGGTACATAAAGTGCATCAACAAGTGTGAAGGAACTGCCATTAGCAGCAGTGATCACAATCTTTCCAACTCCTTGAACTGGATAAGAGGCGTTGTTGGCACAAGTGACTGAATTCCCATGAGGGACAGACTCAAGAGAGGTAAACAATTCACGATGTGAGGTAATGTGCTTTGTAGCACCACTATCGAAATACCACACATATGAATCTGCAGCAACTGACAAGCATGCATCATGGACAACAGGATTGTAAGTGCACTCTGCGCTAAAATCCCATTCTGCATCAACATCAGCATTACAATCTCCTTTCACAGAAGACTCAACAATGGCTGCATTTGTAGTGGAACCAGCATTTGCAGTGGAACCACCCTCTTTCTTCTTAGCCTCTTTGGCCTTCAACTTAGGACACGACTTGATCAAGTGATCATTGGCTTTACAATAATGGCAACGCATCTTCTTTTTGCCCTTATCACCACAATTGCTAGACGAAGTGCTGCCAGCAGAAGCATTAGGAACATAATTTTTGCCACTCGCAGCAGAACCATAAGAAGTGGCTGCATTACTGTTACCACCCTTTCTTTGAGAAGCAATAAAAGCCTGTTCAACTGCACGCTGCCTAGTCCTGTTTTTTCTAGAAAGTGACTCTTGCAACAGCAATGTGCATAATGCATCAAACTTGACAACTTCAGGATTTCCTTGGGTCATAAGTCTCCAAGTACTAGCAAAATTCTGGTAGGAATCTGGTAAGGCATCAAGAACAGTCTGCACAAGGGAACTGTCTGAAATGAATTCACCTGCAGAAATAAGCTGCTCATTGATATCCTTGACACTAGCAAGGAAAGTGTCCATATCATCTTCCTCATGCATAATCTTCAACTCTGGCTCTTTACGCAGCAAAGCAATTTTAGCCTCATTGCGGCTTGCATAAAGACTTGCTAAAATATCCCAATCCTGTTTTGCAGATTTTGCAGAACGGATGTGAGGAACAATGGTGCGGTTCACAGACAACACAATCAATGCATGAGCCTGCGCATCCTTAACATCCCAACGAGCTTGTTTTTCCGTAGGCAAAACAACTCTAATAGCTGCAATCCTTGCAGCAAGACCTGCAACATCCTCAACATTGCCTACATCCTCAGAACCAGGACGTACATCAATGCCCTGCACGATTTTCCAGACACCCTTTGACACAAGAACATGTTGCATCATATAAGCCCACATAGGGTAGTTGTCCCCATCCAACCTGTCCTCAGCAGCAAACATCTTGAACACATCTGTGTTGTTGTTGTCAGCCATGGTAAATGCTGCACCTGATGTGAAAACTGCCCGAAAATAGGAGAAACGGAGCGGGAACAACCTGTGCTGTATAGCACAAATCGTAGAAGACTATAAGGCACCTGTTATGCAGAAAACGGCACTGACAAAAATTCTGCACAAAATGACGAAATAGCCTGTGCAGTACTGCCTGTAGTGGAAATGGAGGCCGAAATGAGCCCAAATCAAAATTCTGAGCAGACCTGCGAAATGAGCCCAAAATTTTTGTCGACCTGCGAACGCTCGCCAAAGATCACTGAAATTGGAGAAAGTGAGCAGGCGTGTGCTGGAGCAGCTCGCGACTAAGCCCGGGAGGACGTGACCTGCTCTGATACCAATTGTTGGAATTAGGGTTGCAGAGAAACACACACAGCTTGGAGAAGATGAAGGAAGCTCAAGGCACACAATAGAGAGTGTGTTACTTAGTGTGCAATGGAAAGATAGATAGCCCTAGAGTGATGGGCATATATACAATGCACGAGGGAAAAAACCTCCTAAAGAGGGAAAAAATGCCCCGGCGGTCCTAGTGTGTTCACACACATCACTACCACATGTATATGGTAACAGCAACAAGCCTCGCTTTGTATCTTTCCACACTACCATCTGACTTGCACTTGACTTTGTATTCCCATTTTGAACCAATTGCTTTCTTTCCACTTGGCAAGCGAACCAAATCCCAAGTGTCATTCTTCACAAGAGCATCCATCTCATCATCCATAGCTGACTCCCATTCTGATTTTCCAATTGCCTCTTGAAAACATGTAGGCTCTTTATGTTGCACACGTGAAACCATGTATGCATAATGTGCACGCATGTAACCATTGTATGTCAATCTATCAACTGGATAACGTACCCTCTCTGATCTTCTCAACTGTGGTGCGCTCTTCTCTTCAACTCTTACATACGGGGGTACATATTTCTCAATATGCTTACTGCCAGGTGTCCTCAAATGTGGTAAACCATGCTCTTCATCGAAGCTTTCATCTCCAGAACTGTCTTCAACCACTTTCTTCTTGCCTTTCTCGTCTTGCTTCTTATCTCGCAAACGACCACTCCATGGGTTGACACTTCATGTACTCTCCTATGCCATATGTGGTCCTGAAATAGTTCTTGTTGATGGTCCTAGCTTATCAAAAATATGATGCACATTCTCTTGCTCTTCATACTCATCTTCTATCATCACTGGCTTTGGTTTGTACCATGGTTCATGCTCACAAAATCTGACATCTCTACTGACATAAACTTGTCTTGTCGTAGGATCATAGCACTTGTAACCTTTCTTTTCAACTGCGTAGCCCAAGAATATACACTTCACTACCTTTGGCTCCATCTTCTTTCTTGCTTCATTTGGCACATGAACATAGCAAACACATCCAAAAACTTTCATGTAGGAAACTGTTGGCTTGATCCCATAAAGTCTCTCATAAGGTGAAATTTCATGAATGGTAGCTGTTGGTGTTTGATTCATAATGTGTACTGCTGTATGAACTGCTTCAGCCCAATATGTTAATGGAATATTCATCTCATTCATCATCGCTCTTGAAATCTGTGTTATGACTCTATTCTTTCTCTCAGCAACTCCATTTTGTTGTGGTGTGTATCTGCAAGTAATCTGTCTTCTTATGCCTTGTTCACGTAAGTAATCATCAAAACTGTGTGACATGTACTCTCCCCCTCCATCTGTACGTAGGCATTTAATTTGACAACCATTCTCTTTCTCAACCATAACTTTGAACTCCAAGAATACCTCAAATGCCTCTGAATTTGCCTTTAGAAAGTAAACCCATGTCATTCTGCTGTAATCATCCGTAAATGTGATAAAATATCGACAACCATTTGGTGTAGCATGATCACAAGGTCCCCAAATATCTGAATGAACAATTTCCAAAGGACTCTGGCTAATTCTCCCCCTCTTTGGAAATGGTAAACGCGATTGCTTTCCAAATTGACAAGCTTCACAAACATGATCAAAATTCAATCTGCCAAACTTTGGTAATCCACGTACAATTTGATTTGATTGCATATGCTTTAGTCTTCTAAAATTGACATGACCAATCCTCTTATGCCATAACTCTGCCCAATTATCATGAGTGGCTGATTTGTTTGCATACATACCACTATGTAAACATGGATCTCCAGCTTCCAATGAGAACAAGCGACCTTTCTTTCTTCCACGTGCCAATATCTTGCCTGGTCTGCCTTTGTGAAACTCCTCTATGAAGCAGCCATAACGATTAAAATGGACTTGAAACCCTTGATCTGTCATTTGTCCAATTGATGCTAAATTATTTGTGATTGAAGGCACATATAGAACATCTCCCAATGTGTTGTATGTCCCGTCTTTTTCTAGCAATGGAACTGAACCAACATGTGTAATCCGATGCATAGTATCATCACCTGTAGCGACAAACTCATCCTCTTCTAATTTCTCTTTTCTGTCAAACCATTCACCATGATATGTCATATGATTTGTAACACCACTATCTAAATACCAATCATCTGTATGATGTGGCTCCACCATGCTTCCAACAACATGCTCCATAGGAAATAAATGTTCACTCGATCTATTGTCATATATATTTTGATCATGAGGATTGTATCCAGCAAAGTTTCCTCCATGTCTGCCATAACCTCGGCCTCTTCCACCACGATCACGATTTTGATTTAGCCTTGTGTAACATTCTCTTTCAAAGTGACCATAAATGCCACATTTGCTACAATATCCATCTCTTTGAGGATGTACAAATCGTCCACCTCCACGTCCACTAGTTAGGGCTCTCTCCCTGCCTCTTTGGCTATAATCATTGTAACTTTGACTTTGTTGGTTTTGCCATTGACCTCTTCCAGCATTGTTTCCACGACCATATTTTTCCTCTTCCACCTCTATTGTTTCCATGACCTCTAGAGTAAAAAACCCGATCTCTGGAATTTTTATTTGATGTAGAAGGACCTGACTTGCCTAACTTCACCTCTTCTTGCAAACAAAGGTTTACTAACTCTTCAAAATCAGGCATGTGTCCTCGAACAGATATAGATGTATCCAATGACTTGTATTCCGGTCCCAAACCATTCAATGTCACTGAAACTAAGTCATCATCTGGAACTTCAACATTAATGCTCGCAAGATCTTCCGGTATTTGCTTTATCTCTGTCACATAATCTGATATGGATCTATTTCCTCACCATACACAATGTAACCTTTGCTTCAAGTGAACTTTTCGTGGTTCTGTGTTGGAGCTGTTCATTCTTGCTAGTATCTCCCATGCTTCCTTTGGAGATTGAGCCTTCTTCACATGTGGTATAAAGAAGTCACTAATGCATAGTGAAATCAATGGATCACTTTCCTTGAATTCTCGATCCACTTATTGTAAGCTTATACTCCTACTTGCCATGCTTTATGTGCTTCAACATTCTCTCTATTTGGTTCCAAACCAACCTCGGGACACTCTTGTTCACCTGTAATATAATCCCAAAACCTTTTCCCATGATAAAGTTCTCCATCCTGTAAGACCATATGCTGTAGTTCTCTCTGGTCAGCTTCTCTCCAACAATCTGTGTGACTTGAGTTGAACTTTCTGCCATCTTCACTATCTCAATTTCTTCCAAAGGATTTTTGACAAAATTTTGGCAAAGTTTCGTTTGTATTTGGACAATATCTCAAGTGACAATCTCAACCAAAGTGCTCATAAACACTGACAGAAAATCTCTCAATGCCAAGGGAAAATCCACTAACTCACTTTGCCACAGAGTGACTCAGTACTATGCATAAATACTCTAAAACAATGTCCACATGGACGTGTATGCAAATGCAATCCATACGCTGTCCTGTACCACATATCCATACATCCAACTTCTTCCCATAGTCGTAAATGACATATGAGGTCTTTCGCGGGGCCAGTCGGGGGTTCGCTCCAGTACCTAATCCACCTTTCCAAGGTACCAAAGCTCCCAAGGCAAGGCTTCAAAAAACCTCACTCGACCCTCACAAAGGCTGCAGTTTTCCAAAATACATTGACCGCATATCCATACATAACCACAAAGTACTCAATCTAACAATATAACCGCCTCAACTTCTTCCCAAAATTTTTCTTACATAGGCGACTATCCATAATGGACCCACAACAACCAAACATAATCTTCGATAACACAATATCATGATGCAAAAGCTCTATGTCGCTCTCCAAAACCTGTGTAAATGCTGAATTCTTCACCTGTAACCTGTAAATCTACTGCCAAGTACAAAACTGGACATCTCCTATGCTTGTGTGAGCTGGCTGTTTGCTACAGAAAATTGTAGATGTTGGCAAATTTGAGTATGCGAATTCGTCCGAAATGCCCAAAAACATAAAGATAGACTCCTGGATCACTGTATACCGAGTTCGGGTGAGGGAGTTATGACCAAAAAACCTCTCTTTTTTTGCTGTTTTCTAGAGCTGCGGAAATCTTTGTATTGACTGTAGCTCCTTAAACTGAGCTCTGATACCACTTTGTAGAGTGCGCATGTGATGGAGAAGGTAGAAAAGAAGACTACGCACACACACACCAATACACATCGAGACACACACACACACACAATCGCTACCCTGTAGCAGCCATTCAACATGCTTCTCTTCTCTCTTTATCTTTCTGAACTATTATCCAAAGTATATTTACAACATAGTATAGTCAGTGTCCAGCCGCCCATAGCACAATGGACATATTCTTTAACATCATGTTCTTTAACAGGCCGATGGGTTGTTTGAGAATCTTTAGGGGCAGGTTTAAGGGGGCATCCTCTCACATAATGACCTTTCTTTCCACATAAAAAACAAGTATCTGGAAGATACTTGTATTCAATAGCCTGGTTTAAGACTTCTCCATCATTTATATTAATTCCTATGAAGGAGGGAAGGCTATCTCAGTGAGAGATATTCATTTCTACCAACACCTATGGGTGCCAAGTAGGGTTGCAAAAGTCCTGCCTTGATATGCCCCCCAATACCCTACCTAGCTTACCCGCTATAGGCCCCAAGTGTTGATAGAGGTGAAGAGGTAGGTTTGGGAACTCCACCCATACTAGGCATCCTCTGGCCGCAGAGTCTTCTGGGTTAAAATCCTTGCTCCAACGGAATAGACACAGTGGGGAGTTCCTTATGACCCACTATCTTGAGCTCAAAGCTTGGAAAGCCATGGCTAGCTCTCTAAACACAAACAGAAAATGATTATGTGGCAAGCACTGTATTGACTCCACCTCTATACCTCTAGAGGCCCATTGGTGCTTAAGCAAGGTCTCCAAAGTGTCAATCGGAAGGCGAGGCCCAGCAAGCAACCCTATTAATGCCCTACTCTCCAGATCCCTTTCTACCTTTCTGACTTGTTCAGAGGGTAAGATGATCGAAGGCGTACCTTCTGGAGGTTGTCCATCGCTTGCATGAACAGTTTTCGGGCAGTGGCCTTGCTGAAAGTCGGGGACCGGGAGACAAGCTTCCTCTGGTAGCTTCTGCAGCAGCTGCAGGACCTGAGCTTGTCGCTGTTAAGACCAAGCTAGGGCCATGCCGATTCTGAGTGTGGCTGGTTATGAGTTGCTGCCGCGCTGCAATAGCTTGGAGGAGTTTTTCAGCAAGTTCAGGCTTATTCTCCTCAATGGATTTGGAGTAGATGATGATATCATCAAAGAACACTCCAGTAAACATACAATAGGGTCGAAATAATTTCTCCATCAGGAAATTGAACCTGGCTAGAGAATTTGTCAAGCCAAAAGGCATGAAAAGATATTCATAAAGACCAAATGCTGTGCAAAACATGGTCTTTATGATATCTTCGTTCACTATCCTTATTTGATGATAACCATTTTTAAGGTCAATCCGATTGCAGTAGGTCAATCCGATTGAAGTAGGTCGAGCCTTATAGCTTATCAAACAAATCTCCTACCCGTGGTATAGGAAATCTGTTTTTGATAGTGATAAGTTTAGTGCTCGATAGTCCACACACATGCGGTACGTGTCATCTTTATTTTGCACTAGAAGGACTGGTGAACAAAAGGGAGAGGAACTAGGCCTCACCATCCCTTTATCCACGAGTTCATGCACTTGCCTCATAATCTCCTCTTGTTGAGCTTGAGAAACTCTATAAGGAGGCTTATTAGGTGGTGAGCTCCTAGGTAGAAGTTCTATGTTATGGTCATCATCCCCTCATTTTGGAGGTAGCTCTCCAGGGATGTCTTTGATGAAAACATCTTGGAATCCATTTAAGAAATTAGAAAACTCTAATTCCTCTTGATTTCGATCATCTTTACCTAAAACATTAGGGTCATTAGTGGATTCTTTGACAAAAATCATGTACGCAAAAACCAAGCTTTTCATTGACTTATCAAAAGCAGTTGAATTTACAAGTGGCATAGTACAACCAGACTTATTAGCATCTATATACATTCTCTTTTCCTTGTAGGTGAAGTAGATTCTCCTTTTAGGAAAATTTATGTTGGCAGCCATGCGGTTGAACCATGGTATCCCTAGGATAACATCCTCATGTTGGAGAGGGGAGATGAAGAAATCTTCTTTGTCGGCATAGCTTTGGAAATGAAGCCTCAAGGCATGACGGAGGCTTGTTGTCTCTTGAAAGCTCCATTAGTAGAGTGACCGTATCTCCCATCTCGAGAGCTTGTATGCCCAGCTTGGTGGCCAACTCCTTTGATATAAAGTTGTGAGTAGAGCCAGGGTCAAAGAGAATAAGGGCATCATCCTCCCTCACCGTTCCCCAAGCATAGGAAAGGGATGAGCCTTTGCAATGAGTATCCTCTTTTGGAGCTTCAACCATGGAAGCTCTAGTAGTGTCATTGTGTACATTTCTTTTGGGGCAAGAACGATAATCATGTCCTTGCTCCCCACACTTAAAGCATTTATGGTCTTTACGAAAGGCCTCACTGACATGTGCCTTTTATGCTTCTTAAGAGATCATGTTTGTATTGAACACTTCAAGAACCTTAGTCATTTAAGCATTACAATATTTTATGCCTCTTGAGAGACCATGTTTGAATTGAACACTTCAAGCACCTTAGTCATTTAAGCCTGACAAACACCTCAAGCTTGGGCAAGGTTCCCACAAACACCTTAAGCGCCTTAGTCAACAAGCACAACGCTTGGGTAGGGTTCCCACCTCAAGGTCAGCCCCACCTTGCTTAAGGTCCTAGGCCTAAGGACTTTTAACACTAACCTTTGTACGTCTTTAATGAAGCTAACCCTAAGGTCTTCTAAGCTCCATTACATGCACATATCTATATTATACCTCTTGTTACCATTCACCTCCCCCATATTAAATGATCAATTCAACATGAGAGAATCTTTTTGGAATAGGTAGATATTAGATTTTATGACACCTTTCTCTATCCAGAGACCGCTAATCAAGCACATCCTTTTAGGGCGTTGAAAATCAAGAAGAGGCGGGGATCCATCCACTCACTGATAGATGAGAATGGGAATGCTACATAGGACCAAGATGGAATGGCTAGGATGATGCTTGATCATCTAAGACAAATCATTGGTCAACTAGAGCCTCTCAAGAAGTAGAGAGAAAAGAGGAATTATCAAGCCTATCCCAAAATAGGTTTGTTGCTTGCATCTTAAGCACTAGCGTCCCATAACTATGATGTTTGTGGCATACAAAATCATTGCCAAGTCAACCACCCTTAGAATTTCTCCCCTCTCTCCCCTCATCTGAGCATGGGTTTATCAAAGGAAGGTCAATATATGACAATATCTTGATAGAAATGGTGGGCATTGAGTACGCAACCATCACAAAGTAGGAGTGCATATTGATTCAACTAGACTTGGACAAGGCCTCTGATAGGATTATGTGGTCCTTCATTGAAGAGGTCATGAAATTACAGGGCTTTGGTTCTTGCCTTTGTAGACTTATACACACACTGGGTGCAAACAGTCAATCTAAGCTCTTATTCAATGATAGAATTGTGGGCTCCTTTGAATCCAAAAGATCTATCAAGAAAGGATGCTCCGAGGACCCTCTTATATTTGCTATTGGACCGCCTCCTCTAATAGTGATGCTTGAAGCTGCTGCTACAAAGGGAGAAATTCAAGGTTTAACTTTTCCTAGTAACGACCAGCTTCTAGCCAAGATGTTTGTAGACAACTCCCTCCTCTTTTTGAAAGTTTTCCCTTAGGTACTCAGGAAGGCCCTAGAGATTGTGCAGACATTTTCTATGGTTTTGGGGTCAAAGTGAGTCTTGAGAATTCTAGATTGATTTCTTTGATAAAAAACGACTCATTTGACCCATCGGTTTGGTCACGGGAGATTATATCTAAAGGAAGCATTTTTTGACATCTGGTCACCCCCTTAGGGGTGGACATTACACACAAGCAAAGGTTTCCGTTGGTCATGGAGAAGATTTTAAAAAAAAGAGAAGGTGATAGTATGTGTTGCTTCCCTTCCATAGTTGAGTCAGAGTGATCAACTATGCTTCCTTATATTACCTTCACCAACTTGCTCCTCAAAAAAGACAAATGTAACTGGAAGGAGTTTTTGAAACCTATTAAAAGATTCTTATGGAGGAGCAAAACTAAAGTCTTTTCAACGTGGCAATGGGAAAAGTGGGAAGGTATCACTCCATCGTCGGTACAAGGTGGCCTTGGAATTCTCAACCCTGCAATTCATGTTGAGGCCATGTGCGCCAAGTTTGTGGTCTCAATCAAAAAACAAGATGATTCATGGACAGTCATGACCAAGGATATGATAGACAAGGAAAAACTTTGCTTTGAAGGTGGTCAGTGGAGAGGGCTTGAGGTGCACGACAAACTATTAGGCCCGAGGTGATCTAGCCTGAGATTGGGTGGCAGCACGAGAGAGCTGGTGTGAAAGTGCAATAGAGCAATAGGGATATTGAAATGGGACGATTTAACCAGATACTTCTAGAAATCCATCTCTCACTTGTCCCCTTGGTTGTCTAAAGTTGTTGGAGGGAAACTGCAAGAAGGATCAACAATAAAGGACTCCAGTGGTTGAGCCACTTTTGGTATAGAAATAGCAAGTGCTAGAAATCCTCTAACCAAGTGGAATCCCAGTTTCAACTGAACGACACTAAGAAGTTACTTGTTAACAGAGTTGTAGAAGGTGTCAAAAAATCTAATATCTAACCAACCCAAATGATTTTCTCATATTAAACTGATCATTTAATGTGGGAGAATAAACGGGAACAAGGGTTACAATATAGCCATGTGCTTATGGATCTATGTCAACACGGGCCCAAGGTCAAAGGGGTCCAAATGAGAAATGGTCTGTCAAAGAGAAATGCTAGCTAATGGAGCTTAAAGACATTATGGTTAGCTTCATTAAAGACCTCCAAACGTTAGTGTTAAAAGTCCTTAGACCGTAGGCAAGCTAGGACTGTGCTTGAGGTGGGAACCCCGCCCAAGCTTGAGGTGCTTGTCGTGCTTGCTGACTAAGGTGCTTGAGGTTCTTAATGACTAATTTGCTAAGGTGCTCCATGACTAAGGTGCTTGAGGGTTCCCAAAGTCAAACACAACCACAATCCCTACTCATGGGCGGGGGGGGGGGGGGGGGCGAGCCCTTATTGTAGGGGCATGAGAGAGAACACACACACCCTCACACAATTCAAGCCTTGTCTAAAGAAGCAACAAGGACACATATCAAGTTCCTCTCCATGTACCCTCATAAGGTGCCTAAAGCCTATTGGTTGGCCTCTCAAGGGGTCCAATGATAATTTAGCTAATTTAATTAATTTTTTATGCATTTACCAGGTCCTCTCTCTCAAAGGGGAAAGGGGGACACTTGTTCCAAGGCTAGCATGGTTGTTTGATATACACTATGCATGTGATTGACTAGGCTTGTAGGAATCCAAACAACTTCCAACATGAGCTACAAGGGGGGGTTCACCAAAGCAAGCTGGGGGTGTGCTTGGGGGGTATACTCTGTCTCACACACACTCACAAGCTCATTCTCACTTGGGCAAAGTGCAAACACTCCATATCCTTCTCCAAGCTTGTTGAGAAGTTGAGAGCCTACACCAACACTCTTGGCTATGGAATGCAAATCCAACCAAGAGCCATACTTCAATGCTTAAGTTGTCACCTTCTTCATCATCATTTTTATGCTGTTATGATATGCTATGCAAGAAGAGTGATGATCAGTGAGGAAATATTTCATTCTTACATAAATGTTTCTTTGTGGTAACGAGAAGCCCCAAAGACATGGAAAACTCTAGGAGTTTCCATCATGAAGCAATTCCTTGCAAGCGATGCAAAGAACAAAGTGCTTATCGAATGGTGGAGTTTGAAGCTGCTCTCCAACAAGTCTATCCACAAATATTGGACAAGTTTTGGGATTTACATCTCAAGGCTTTCAAAAGATAGAATTCGAAAAGAAAAAGAAACAATTCTGTGTGGGATTACCTAAAGAAATGGCCGAGTATGTCAACTCCCAATTGCCTGGTTCTATCACCAAAGTAAATCCACCACAGTATGGTTGCTTAACACATCAATTTCCAAAAAGGGGCTAAAAGGAATGCCCAAGCCCATGGAAAACAAAGATCAAAGTGATGCAAAGGGGAAGAACAATGCCCAAAACTCTTCCCAAGGCAAAGGTAATTATAAACTCTCTCATGAAGATCTAGAAGCCTTTCGTAAAAAGGACCACAAATGCTTCAGGTGTGGGGTGGCAAGGACATGGCTACCGTTCTTGCCTTAAAAGAAATGCCCGCAATGAGACTCCTAGAGCTTCCACGATTGAAGCTCCAAAAGAGGATGCTCATTGCAAAGGATCACCTCTCTCCTATGATCGGGAAAGGTAAGGGAGCATGATGCCTTCATCTTGTTTGACCCTGGCTCTAGTCACAAATTCATATCAATGGAGTTGGCCTGGGCATTCAAGATTTTGAGATGGGAGATAATGTAACTACCGATGGATCTTTCAAGGGACAACAAGCCTCCGTTAATCCCTTGATTGGTAAGTTGAGGCTTCACGTCCAAAGCTACAACGACAAAGAAGAATTTTTCATCTCTCCTCTCCAACATGAGGATGTTATCCTAGGGGCACCATAGTTCAACCACATGGCTGCCAACATGAAGTTCCCTGAAAGGAAAATCTACTTCACCTATGGGGAAAAGAGCATGTGTATAGATGCTAATGAGTTCGATCGTATTATACCACCTATAAATTCACCTGCTTTTGATAAGTCAATGAAAAGCTCAGTTTTTGCGTACATGATTTTTGTCAATGAGTCTCTAAATGATGCTATGTTTTAATAAAACAAAATGGTAGGAATCAAGAAGAATTAGACTTGTCTAATTTTCTAAATGGATTCTAAGACGTTCTTATCGATGATATCCCTATGGACGTACCTCCAAAACAAGGCGATGATGACCATCAAATTGAACTCCTACCAAGAATCTCACAACCTAACAAGCCTCCTTATTGATTTTCCCAAGCTCAACAAGAGGAGATCATGAGGCAAGTACAAGAATCGGTAGACAAAGGGATGTTGAGGCCTAGCTCCTCTCCCTTTTGTTCTTGAGTCCTTTTAGTGCAAAATTTTTCAAGCCTTGAGGGAGAAGAAGCTTTTTATCAACCAAAAGAAGAGTGAATTTTTCCTCCAAGAGATTCAATACTTAGGTCATATTATCTCTCAAGATGGTATCTTTATGGATCCATCTAAGTTGGAGGTAATAAAAGCATGGCCTTATCCAAGGAATCTACATGAGCTACGAAGCTTTATTGGTATGTGTGCATATTATAGATGCTTCATAGCAAAATTCTCTCAAATAATAGGACCATTACATGACTTAACAAAGAAGAACGTTAAGTACTCATGGACTGCCAAAGAGAAAACTGCTTTTGACAAGCTCACAGAGAAGATTATCTCCCAACTAGTCCTTATGCTTTTGGATCTCTCAAAGCCATTTGAGGTCCAATGTGATGCTTGTGGTGATTGCCTTGGACCAGTCGTGCTTCAAGAAGGGCATGCCATAGCATATGAGAGCCAAAGGCCCAATGCCGATGAACGGGTCTTGGGTATATATAAAAAAGAGCTTTTAGCTGTTCTACATTCCCTCGACACATGGAAGCACTATCTGTTGGGGACTCCATTTATTTTGTGAATGGACCACCAAAGGCTCAATTACTTCATGACACAAACCAAGCTTTCTGACAAACAAATGAGGTGGGAAAATTTTCTTTCACAATTTTATTTTCATATTGCTCACATTGCTGGTAAGCACACTTCAAGTGGTCGATGCACTTTCATGATGACCAAGTGTCAATGCGGTGTCTATAGCAACTCACAATTATCTATCTTCTATGATAGATGAGGATGCTACTGGCCCTGACTTTAAAGACATAATGTCAACCCTTGCATTGGGGAAGAAAGAAGTATACAAGAGTATGTTTCAAAATGTGTGGTATGCCAAAAGACCAAATATGATAGAGGGAAGCAACCTGGGTTACTCCAGCCATTGCCAATCCGTAATTCACCATGGGAGAGTACATCCATGGATTTTATCTTTGGATTACCCAAGTTTATCCATGGAAACACGGGAATATGGACAATAGTTGCATTAGGAAGATAATGGGGTCTAGGAGGGCCTCTTTATTTGGTAGTTTAAGGAAATCAAACCTTTAGTACTAAGAAAGTAATCAAAGGAAAGTTTTTGAATTCAAACAGGCAAAATGGCTAGTTTATTTGAATTCAAGTTTCCCCCCAAAATAGAATTTTTAAAATCTATCGAGTAAAACCATATCATGTAGCATATCTATGGAAAGAGTTCGATGCGTAGATTCTAGATCTATGATCTCCTCTCAAATTGGAGGTCATGTGTGGGAGTTATGAAAGGCCAAAAATCATAAAATGTTCCGCCTCCTTTTTTGGGGGAAAAGTGCATTCTTTGACCACTCTTACACATCTCTTACACACCCACCATTCTTGCACACATGGTGTACACCTATTTGTCAAAATGTTAATCACCTCCATAAGCTCATGGAGTATAAAGAGGCCCTCCTAGACCCCATCCTCTTCCTAATGTGACAGGTTTAGCAAGCAAGCACACTTTATTCTTGTCAAAAAAGACTATTAAGGAACACCAAATGGAAACTCTCTTCATATCTCATATTTTCAAAACCCATGGATTGCCAACATCCATCATGTCAGATAGAGATCCTAGAATGACCAATAATTTTTGAAAAGGTCTCTTTGAAAATCTAGGTACAAGATTGAATTTCTCTTTGGCCTATCACCCACAAACGGATGGCCAAAGTGAGATAGTCAATCTTATGCTTCTCGATCTACTAAAGACTTATGTTACAGAAGTAGATAGAGGGAAGACCTAAAAATCCCTTGCTACTTAAAGTACATGGGAAAATTTTCACTACCGATGAGTATAGCCGTGACCTACAAGACTCTTTCCAAAAGGTTAGGGAGGCTATATCCATCTCTCAACAAAGGCAAAAGGCTACTGCTGATAATCACAGAAGGGCCTTAACATTCAAGAAAAATGACTGGGTCTTATTCAAGTTTCCTAAGGCTTGATTGAGGCAAACAATATACAAAAATCCTATGGGCCATCAAAAGTATTAGGGGAATCCTAAAATCTTTCTATATCAGGTCTCATTTCTAGATGGTAGAGGACAACCATAGGCCATGAGGTTCTGTGTGTGTGTGTGTGTGTACTATTGTCTTGGTTTGGTTGTTTGACAATAGAGGACACGTGGAGCCCACGAGGCTCTCTTGTGCTTCATGAGGCGATGCACATCATTAGACGTTGTCAGTCTACAAAGATAGCGATGGAAAGCAGTTAGGGTTGTGGATAATCGATGATGGTGACAAATTAATGATGTCATGATGTCATGAGTCTTTCACACATGGCGTACACCTATTCCTCAAAAAGTTAATCACCTTCATAAGCTCATGGAAGATAAAGAGGCCCTCCTACACACCGTCCTCTTCCTAATGATGAGCATAAGTAAAAAAAATCTCAAACAAAAAAGCTAAATGCACAAAGCTAGAAGCTGTAGGAGATCTCTCCTTGGTAAGATTGCTCAGATAGTATAGCTAAAGAAAGCTTAAAAATAACAAAAAAGATATTTGTGTGTAGTTTTGCGAACAAATACAACGATTAGGGTGTAAGGTTGAGCATCTATAAAGACATAGACAACTTGTGCATCATACACTTGGGGGGCCACACATAGGTATGTTGATATAGCCTGTGAGCTCAACATAAGGGGTTTTCTAATAGGCAAAATAAACAAAAATACATATATAAAAGGGGTTTTTATTTCATTCTAGTAAAAAAACGATAAGTCTCTTTAAAAAAAAGGAATTGTTTTATTGTCTTAGATCATGTAAGTATAGGGTTTCTCTTAGTACCCTTTGAACACATCTAATATAGGTGAATTCTTGTAAGTGACCCCCCCCTCCCCCCCCCCCCCCCCCCCACCTTCCCCAAACCACATCATATATTGAATACCATGAAGGAAGAAATCAAGGAGCACATATCCGTTCTAATGATACTAGCCATAAGGAAATTAGGAATGGTAAGGCACCAAGAATTCTCAAGGAGGTCCCATCAAAAGTTCCCTATATTGTGTGCATTCAAGAGCATACTAGAATATTCTCATACATGTAGTTCATTAGGGGGAATCTAAAGAGATCCTCATTTGTATGAAGAGGCAAAAGAACGGGAATTGCAAAAGGCAAGGCACAAAGTAGCTAGCAATTCTCAAAACAAACAATGCGGGCCAAGTGTGGACATAGGGGACAGGTGGCGAAGAAGGCAGGAAGGGCCATGCACCCATGTGTTGTGGAGAGCGAGTGAGAAGGGTAGAGATGTTTGCCCTTTTCAGGGTTCAATAGACAGAGCATGGCAGTGCTGGTGATAAATCTCTCTCTCTCTCTCTCTCTCTCTCTCTCTCTCTCTCTCTCTCAAGTTTATGTCATGAAGCTATGTGCTTCTAATAGAGCTGCCATGATGCAAGGCTTGCATCTTGGGGGGCTTTTCTTGCTTCTCCTACTGATGGCAATGGCTATGTGTAGCCACCTAGACCATAAAAAAGAATAAGGCTAACTTGATGCAAAGAGAGCTTGAGAGTACAGACACCATTTTGCAAGGAGGAAAAACCAGTAGCTTTTGAGGGTTTGGGTGGATAACAGAGTGATGAGAGTTGGGGAGGTGCAGAGGGGTTGTCTAAAGCAACAAAGGCAACTGAGGGAGCGGAAGAGGTAATGGAGGTAAAGGCAAAGGCAAGGATGGAGAGGTAGAATTTTTTTTTATACATTTATTGTGTAATGTATTCCCCTTTCATTAGCTTACGTGGTATTGGATGTTTTTTAATAGTGACTTCCCCAAAAGGTAAGTGCACTTGAGTGTAAAACCAAAATAAGTTGGAAACTTGTATTGAGACTCATTATGCAAGTCACATCAACATACTAAGAATTTTCTTGGTATCACCAACATGGAGGAGACTCCAACACAAATCAAAATGGCTAACCATAGAGGAGTACAACTTGTGATGTTAGTCAAGAATGTCGCTCCCCTATGAGTGCTAGCTCATGTTCATTGTTACACTTTCATGGAAGATTTGTTTCCAGACTAGGACATTGAATGATTGATGTGTGTGAACACACTTAGGATCGTTTGCATATTTTTTTTTGAAGAAAGGATGTTTGGAACAGACTAATTGGATAAGAAATATTGTATGACCAAACCATTTAGTAGTGTTTCTGTTAAAGACCCTTTACTCACCTACTATTGCTAAAACCAAGTAATGGTTGTTAACAGTCAAGCTAGACGAGCACCCTTCAGGTAGACCCCTTCTTCCATAAGCCTAAAATTTTGATATATTCCCATTCTTTTTTCGAAATCCTTGTGATTATTTTGATCATCTCTCATTAAAAGATGGACAAGCTCTGAGAAATTGAGTTCTAAAGTCTATTATGAGTCCGAGTCTTGTACGGTTGGCCACTATTTAAGAGAGCCCTAGGTATAAAACCCAAGTTGTAAAGTGGGAAAAGACATTATTATCATTATCAAGTTTTGAAGAGTCTGATGCGTACCGCTAAAAGTGACTTTTTGCCTACTTTGTAATCCTCATATCTTGAGCTCTAGTAATGACATTTCAATTTTGAAACTTGTAATGTGTTCCTTGTTCAATGCTCTTTCATTCAAGTATGATCATTGTTGATTCTATTGTGATTTTTGACTAGGCATAAGTAGGATAAATCTGTTGATTTGAGTGAATTAGTGAGTGTTTTTAAACATTCCGACTATAGGATAGTGTCCCTAGAGAGGTTCCTAGACCCTAGGGTGACCATTCTGATGTGTTATGTTGTAGTTTCTAAGATCTAAATAATGATTGATCATGATTTTGGTACTTCCTCAAAATGCAACCGAACTTGGTAGGTTAGTGTCCCTAAGTGTCCTTGACCTCCTCCTAAAGTTGTGTAGCCTTTGGAGTCCATTTGAGTACCAAAACGGGCTGATGACTGAGTGCGGTGACTTAAGACATAGATAAATTTCCAGATCTAAGAGTGAGAGATTTGCATGTGTTAGAGTTAGAGTTATTTTTTTGGTTCACTTCTCAAGTCTGACACCCTTGAAGAGTCTCCGTGCCCCATCTCAGTCGCTTCCCTAAGTATTGACATTTTGTTAGTGCCAAAAAGTTATGCTATAGATGTCCGTCGTGGCAACCTGCTAACATTGGCACTGCTGTCGGGGATAGTGATCCTTAGGTGGTGAGTGACCGAGTCATAGCTTTACTTAGAAACTTTGATTTTGATTTCCACCACATTTACACTTTGCTTGGTAGAGTCTAGGACTCGTTATATCTATTCTCAAGAGGTAAAAGGGTTGTGAGTAAGATAGCCAAAAGCATTCATTCTTCAATTTTCTCATTACTTTCAAAGTGTTGTACCGTTTTTTGTTTCAGCCATCAAATTTGGGTTGAAAGATCATGGCAAAAACTGTCCAAATTCATATTTTGATCGAAACGACCATAAACTTTGAAATATAGAAAATTTGATGGTCAAAACTCCAAAGTTGATCAAAACTCAAAAACAAGTGCAAAAAGGCATAACTAAACCATAGAGAGTGAATCTAGGAAGTTCCATGCAGATTGGTGGAGGAACATGGATCGCGATCCATGACCCCTATAACATTCTTGGCAGGAAATTGATGCCACTTGGTCCAGAGTGATTCCAAAGCTCCAGCAATACACTTTTGATGAAAACACTTGACACAAAAACTCAACCAAATCAAAGAAATTGGGCAAAAATAGAAAGAAACTTGGAAATAGACTAAAATTGGGGATTTTTGACTTTTTGGTATCCAAATTCAAAAAGAAGTGAACATCTAACTTATACATGGTCTGTATATACATTTAACAAAATTTCATGTCCAAATGCAGTGAAACATGGATCGCGATCCATGACCCCTTGAGACATCTGACATTGAGATTTGACTAGTGAGAAGCTAATACCATTTTGGAGCAACTTTTGTGAAGACCTTCATAGCAAAAAACCACCAAAAATTTACCAAAACACCCAAAAACAAGCTGTAAGTGAAAAACCACAATCATACACAATACTGAAAGAAGGCTCAAAACAAGCCAAGGACAATCAAGACTAAAATAGACTAAAACCTACAAAATAGACTGATCAAGTGAATTTTGGGGAAGCTAAAGGTCATCAAACCATCTAAAAGATAATGTGGAAACCCTATTTATCAAAATTCAAGAAGTTTTGTTGGGGTACATGGATCGCAATCCATGACCCCTTGACACAGAAAGTTCTCAGATTGATACCAGAGCTGAACCTAATTCTGGTGAGCACAATGGTCTTTTCAAAATTCAATTTGGAAATGTATTGTGTAAATTGCAAGCAAAATAGGACTTGTGTCAAAAGTTCAACAAAATTTTGAGTTTTTTAGATTTTGACTAACCCAACAGCTGTAAGGTTATAGCCACCAAGTGAATTTTGAATAGGTTCAATGGATCAGAGTTGGGGGGAGTTGTCTTTGGTCAATGGACTGAATACACCATAAAAGGTAAAAGGTCAGGGTTTTGTAAGCTTCATTATTTTGATGTATTTGCAGTCAAGAAAATTGTATCGGAATAGAAGCCCTAGCAACCCATATTTCCACCGAGGGAAGTGTCAACCAAAGGACCATACCCACCTTAGATCCAATCTTAAAAGAGAGTCTTTCTGACACTTCGTCGGAGAGATCACATCACTATATGGTTGAGGGAACCAAAACTATGAGTTTTAAAGAGGAGACCAAAATGGGAGCGGAACCATCTCATCTTGCACCAATCCACAAAAGCTTTTGTACTTGCAATATTGTTTTGAGAATGAGCAAGGTGCTCAAATCTATCAAGACAATATGGATTGATACTGTGTGAAAATTGAGGAGAGGCCAAGTGAGCTTAAGTTCGTAGTGCCAATAGATTACAATGGCGATTGATACTTCAACAAAGAGGAAAACATGTATATTTTGGTGCTTAATCCTTTCCTTGTGGACAAATTGGGTTTAATAGACAACAAAGAGAAATTTGACGCAGATCCTGAAGAGAAGCCACTAACGCTGGACATTCCAAATGCCAAGCTTAGGCAAGTATATGTGGCTACACATGTCAACACTGATAACACCCACGTGGGCTTATACAAGTATGACAATGGAGATAAAAGGCTCTACTATAGATGTGAAGAGCCCAATGTGAGGGAGTTAATTGAGCAAAAATGCTTGTACGTGTTCATATTTGAAATCAAGAGACACACAAGTTATGATGTTGGACAAGTATGGTCGGAAGTATTCTTAAGAGAGTCGTAATGAGCTCGAGGGCTATACATAGTTTGAAGGACTATTCCATCAATACTACTTCACCTCTAGTTTTCACAAACTTACTATTTCAAAAACCACAAAACTAGAAACTACGAGAGTGAGTCTCTTGAAATCTCATGTGGAAGACTCATTCAATCGACCTCACTTGTCTTCACCCAAACCAATGGGATCCTTGGGTTTTTGGGTTCCTATGTCAACACATCGAGGTACAAGAGTACAAGAGTGCCAGATATCAGAGTGAAAAGTAGAGACATAAGACATGAGGGAAGGGTGCCTGAATGAGTTCCTTCTAGAACACCTGTCAGTGGGTTATGAAATGAGAGATGCTATGGGTAGAGAACCTAGAGCGATGAGGATGGTTGCAAACAATTACATGATGTTGCCCTCTCATGTGGCTAAATGCGTACCAAAGAATACAGTCGATCAGGAGATCCATATGCGCAAATTTCCATCTTTAAGCAAGTCTTAAGAGCGGAACAAGTAGTGGATTTCCATACACAATATGAGGGATTAGGGTTAACATTGGAGGGAACTGAGCTAACTTGGTTCCAACCACTCAATAGTAGAGGTTTCCTCAACATTGATAACCTCTTACAAGAGTTTGCTGAGGAATTCTCCAAAATAGGAATCAAGCATAACACTGTCTCTCAGATCTATGCTTTCAGATAGAAAGAAAAACAAAAGGTGAAGGAAGCTTCACAACACTTCAAGAAGTACATCAAAAGATTTACACTGCAAGAGTTACCGTAGGATGGTCGCTTATTGATTCTCTTTATTGAAGGCTTGAGAAAAAAAACTCTCAAAAAGGACTTACACCTAAAAGCGTGTACCACATTTGAACAAGTCACCAAGAAAGCCTTGTACTTGGTTGACAATTTCAAGACTTATGGTGTTGAGGTAACAAAAGACGTAGAGACCAATCCTAGCACTACATCTTCTACATCTAGTTTGATTACTGTAAAGCAGAGTGCTCCTACTGCAATCACACCAATAGTGGAATAGTTAGTCAAGGAAGTGGTCTACAGGATGAACCAAAACTACATGCAAAATCCTAACCTGAGATCGGAGCAACCACAAGAAATTAATTCTCCAGAATGTTGAAGTGGTGTGCCATAGAGAAAAAATACATAAACCATGATACTAATGAGTGTTTCTTTAACCGTAACTACATGAGGGAAAGGCCGTATGGTCTGCTTGGAGTGTAGTAATTGTTGTCGCCTCCAAGGTACCATCTCGGGGTGATCACTCAGTAATTATGTGACTATCACAGGTGAGTGTAGTAGAAGGGGTTATTAAATTCCATTTTTTCTCACATTTTCAGATACAAAAGGGTACAGTAAAATGAAAGCGGACATTTTTTTTACAGATTGATAGGAAAAGGATATATTTCATATGTCAATAATTCACAGATAATGAGTTTTAGAAATAGTCCTTGAACTTACGCGATATACATAATTTATATATACAAGGAGGGAACAAACCACAACTAGTATTGGGGAAACAAACACCTTTACTAAAGGATAATTGAGTCATTGTGCGTTATGCACAGCCTGTCAAGTCATTTGTAACTCAACCAATGATGCCACCAATTTTCTATTATGAAGAACCAGTCGAAATTCATGTGAGAGAGACAGGGGAAGTAGCTTATGATCCAGAAGAAAGATCATATTGGGCTAGTGCTGAGATAACTCCTGAACCTTCGTATGTGGCTCAAAAATCTAGAAACCAATTCACAATGGATGAAAACACACTCATGTTCATAGCGAACTAGGACTACAAGCATGGATTATTTGTCTAGTGCAGGCCAGCCACGGGAGCAAGGGCTCATGCTATGAATGTGGAGGTGACCATTAGGCAAGGGGATACCCCTTTAAAGGTCAATGGAAAAAAATCTTTCGATTTTGTGATGGGTGTGGGAGAGACCATTTTATTTTGCTAAGAAATCGGACAATCTTTAGGAAGCAACTATTAATGTCATTGGGATATTACCATGCATAAGCGGATCAAAGTCTAAGCCAACAATTTCTGTCAAAGTGGTGACTAGAGCTGAAGCTGTAAAAAGTCAACCGATAGCAGATGATCTAAAACTTCAACAATGAGGCAAATTTGAGAATTGATCAATCAAAAGTGAAAGAAAATCTTGGAAAGCCAAACAAGATAAAATGAAAGCAAAGAGTATGTAGGAGAAAACTGCTTTGGAAAATGAACTAAACCAAACCAAAGAGCAACTTAAACATGAGCAAGAAAGTAAGAAAGACACAAAGGAAGCGGAAGAGTCAAATATTGACTCGGGTGGTGCGATCTTGGTGGAGAAAGTTAACGAGCACTTGGACGGAATATTGCAAGAATATGTTGCAAAGCTCAATAACAACCAAAATCTGGAGCAAAGACTGTTGACCTATTGTTAGAAGCTGGACACACTTTCTGACCTTAATGAAAAAACCTTTTGTCATTTAAAAAAAGTTTTGAAGTCTGTGAGTGAGCGTACTGTGTACGAGAGAGAGTGTGAGCTTCATCTTGACGCTACGTATGCACCGATGGTCGAAATCGAGTGTGGAGAAATGCAGCGTGTTGCCCCCAACAAGAGCTACGTGCCGATACCTACATTGCGCGTGTACGATCTGGTTTTGCGAGCTCCATCTACGAGCTTCAGCTGGTGATTCGGTGAGCATACGTTGTCCGATTTTGCATTGCAGCATATCCACGCGTTCACATTGAGTAGAGCTACACATTAGGCACTTTAGACTTTGGAACAAAGACCTGCAAATTTCGGCCAGACATCCTACGTGATTTTGCACCGGGTATTTTGGGTTGGTGTTGGTTCATAGACCTTAGGGAGAGCAACCTATTGGTGTTAGTAGGGTCTCCTTCAAGTTCTGTGGTGTTTCGAGATTGTTTGATGGGTGTTCGGCTCTAGAAAGCGTTGTAGGAAGTTTCCTCTTATGCACTCCTGAAGGTTGTGATTTAGACATTGGGTAGAGACCTCTGTAGGAATTAGTTAGGAGTCGGTTGAGTGTAGATTGAAACCCTATTCTTGCTTCCACGCGCCTGCGGGTCGAGCTTTGTCCTTAGTTGAAAAATCTTGTTAGGTGAGTTCTCGCTGTGCTGATGTCTGTCGCGGCGTATCTGTCCAACATTGGTGCCGCTGCCGGGGACGAAAACCTTAGGTAGATGACCGAGACTAGTCCTTGAGGATAGGGATTCTTTGGCTTGCCAAGAGTCTCGTTTTACATTTAGATAGGATTAGAGGGTGGAGGACTCTCTAGGTCTTAGAGGGAGTCTAGGGAGCATGTGTCTGGCCTAGATCCTTTGACTTAGGTAGATTTAGGTAGACTGAGATAGTTTTAGATATTAGTTGAGTTCTTGAGTAGGAGTTGGAGTGGTAGAAGCGGTGAGAGGAGAGCTTGAGAGTCCGGAGAGGCCAGGAAGCAACCAAAACACCATTATCACCATTTCATATGATGAGTAGGAGTAGAGCAAGTAGGACATCATGATTCAGGATCTAGAGCACTTCATGCATGTATACTTTCTTGGTAGATTCATCACAAGGTTGTTAAAGACGCAAAAGTGTGTTTGAAAGCTGAAGTGAAGACCAAAAGTTACTGTGAGTGTTTCTGATAGAGCTGCAGAGCATCAGGAGCATTTCTGTCAAGAAAAAAAATTATTTTTAAGCTAGGAGACATCCTACGCGTAGGATGTCTACAGGCTAATTTGGTGGGAATTTTGGAATTTTGAGTAGACCAGTGTGTTCAGAAGGTGGGTTTACCCTATTTCACCTAGAAAGTGGAAATTTGATCATATCTTGCCAGGATAAGGCCAGATAGACTGAAATTGCCAGACATCCTACCCAAATTGTGCCAAAGCATTATTTTAAGACCAAAACCATAGGATGGCTGCATGAGCATGATCTGCATGATATATTAAGTGATTGAGAGAGGTTTCATCTCATTTGGGTGAGAAAACTGGGTTCTAAGCAGACTTTAGCACTTTTGACTGAAAAAGGCTAGAACAGCTAAAATTGGGGACTTTTGAAATCCAAACCAAAATCTAAGCATACTATTGGGTTGCTGACATGAAGGGGAAGCTGTGGGTCATGTCTGGGGTCAAACAGGCCAAAAAGACATCCTACGCGTAGGATGTCATCTATGTGATTTTGCACTCCAAACTTAATTTAGAGCATACCAAAGTGATCACCACCTCAAGGGGAGCATGGGCTTTGAATTTGAAGCCATTCTGGGCAAAACGACATCCTACGCGTAGTATGTTTAAAGTAAGAAATTGAAGCCAGATACTGACTGTGGACATAGCAAGGTGTTGTATAGCCTGAGGCAAGCCTCCTAGTCAACTTTGGTCCAAATTGGAGTTGATTAGACTGATCAAAACCGGCAGCAGGCTATCCAAACAGATTTCTGATCCATTGACCAGCTTATAGGTGTCCAAATAAAACAGCTGTGGACTCAGCACATCAAGGGGAATCCATAGTGCAAAAATCCAGGCAAAACAGAGCAGGAGACATCCTACGCGTAGGATGTCTACTAGGGCTTAGTGAAGAGAAAATTTGAGTGGGCTTAGACAGTGAGGTTCCATTTGGCTTAAGGGTTCTAGAACTTCTTTCAGAAGTGAATTTGGACCTTATTTGTCCATTTGACAGAGCAAAGACCGAATTCAGAATTTTTTACGTAAATTGACCAGCATCCGAGGGAAGTACAATTCCAGATTAGCAGACCTAATCCAGAACATCAGCAGTGTATAAAATATAGAAGTGGTTGAGATTAACTCTCCAGTCATACCAATCATTACTAAGATAACCTCTAGCAATTAGATGCTTTGATTCGATTGCCGAAATTAAACTCTTGTGTACAAGTATATTCAGCACAAAGCAAGAAGTTGTGCGGAGACTGATCCATTGCCAGGTGAGTGGTTGGATTTGTGAAAAATTGCATTGATAAGTTTGATGAATTTAAGATCAAGAAGATACATTTTTAGAGACCAGAAGGTGGTAGGTGACCAAGGTAGCTTAGTGTCCACCAAGGAGAGTGTAACTCAGGCAAAGATAGATCCACTAGCACCGATTATTGAGGAGGGTAGTGATACTGACACTTCATCAGAAAAATCTTTCTTCATGATGGGTAGTCAACAGCCAGGAGGTTTTACCTATGACGGACCAATGCCAGGAGGAAGCACCTCCCTAAATCCATTGAATGATTCCAAGTTCACTGTGATCTTCTTAGAAGGAACAAACTCGAGGGGAGCCCTAGTTTATTCTGACTATCGAGGACGCAAGTGCATTTGTATTGAAGAAAGACCGGCTCAGAGACTGGAGATAATTCGAGTCTATGATGATGGAGATAGATTCCGAGACGAAAAGGGGAACCACAACAGATATGGAGATAACGTGGCGAAAGGGAAAATGGTTTCAGAAACTCAAGAACCACCACAAAACATTGATCGACCTGGAGCAATTTTTATGTATGATAAGAAAACAACCAGGGTTTCAACTTATAATGAGAACGTGTGAATCTACAAGCATGAGAGGGAGGGAATAGTCTCTTTCGCTACAAAGAACCATACCCAAACAAGTTAAGCAAAGACAAGGTTCTTTACTTATTCTCTTATGAAACTGCTATGGGGAAGGATATAGTTTTTGTTAATAAGTACGGGCAGGAATACCAACGTATTCTCCCAGAGGAGGTAGAAAAGGCAACAGTTCCAGGAGCATCAACATATGCCCCCGATGAAGTGCCAAGAGCCACCAACACCCCTAGCAAGTCGACAAATCCCTTTTCAGAGAAGTATGACGCGACCTCACATTCTACCCGACCGCAGATATTCAACAACCAAAACCAACCAGCAACTCAGCCATCATTGCAGGCATGGCTTCGACAGAGTGCAACATTAGAGCAAGACCAAAACCAAGATGGTTATCAAGCCGCACGAGGCCTAAGGGATTTGCAAGAACCACCACTCTATTCAAGGTATCAAGGAGAGAGTAAGCCAAAGACTCAAGGGACAACAGAGCCTGGGAGACCACCCATAGAACGAGTTCGAAGAGATGAACCATCTCTTGCAAGAACTATTAGAAATTATGGCTTAGGAGCACCACTAGGAGAGGAACCAGCCTACTACAGAAGACCAGAGGAGGTATATCGATTAGGACGTGGAGATCCAATGATGAGGTTTGTAGACCATCGTAGAATTAGACCTTCTCAAGTGCAAAAATGGGTAAACAAGAAATACACAGGAAACAAAGATCCAAGAGATCATGTAGCAGCCTTTGTGCATGTAATTAGAGCTGAAGAGGTGTTAAACTTCCCTACCCAATTTGCAGGGTTTGGACTTACCCTAGAGGATGACGCTGCTACTTGGTTTGACTCTATGGAGCGTAGAGATTTTGAGTCTATGGAGGAAGTGTTTGACGAGTTTATCGAGGAATTCTCACAAAGGGGGCTCATAATACCATCTCACAAATCCATAAATTCAAATAGAAAGACATGGAATCTGTGCGAAAGGCGGCCCTAAGAAAAAGATATGTTAAGTTCTGCCCTGTGGAAGAACTGCCAACTCAGTCCAGACTTATGCTTATATTTATCCAAGGACTAAGGAATGCAGATCTCGAGAAGGAGTTACATATGAAGAGGAGCACGACGTTGAATGAATTAACCAAGGAGTCTCTTTACCTTGTAGACAATTGTGCGGTCTACAAAGAGGGCGAGTTCAAGGATCTAGACGACGATTCATCTTCACAACAAAGTGGAATCAAGTCTTCTAAGACAACACCAAAAGGAGAAGTAGCTGTAAGTGAGGAGCAGCTTGTAGAGGAAGTGCTAAAAAAGATTAACTTGTACCCCAACAAACCCCAGGCTAAACAGCCCAAGTGGTGTGCTATTGAGCAAAAATGGACAAACCATGGGACGGAGGAATGTTATTATAACAAGGAATATGTTAGAGAGAGACCTTACGCTCCCCAAGCTCATGTAGCTTCTCCTCAAGTTCCACCGATGCCTAGGTATCAAGTAGGAAATCTACCAGGACCTGTAGGTGTAGAAAGACCACAACCAATATTGGGGCAACAACCACCCCTACCAGGATTACGACCAGTCGGCATAAGATTCACACCAACCGTAACCGAATCAGAAGAGAAGGCTTTGGTGCCTATGCATGCATATTATGAAGATCCCAATGGATATGCGGCAAAACCTGTCTATTATCCACCGGAAGAACCCTTGACACCAGAACCATGGAGCATGATAGGAAATACAGGACCACCAACAGCAGCTGCACAGGCAGCAGGAGAAGGAAGATATAGCTTAGATGAATGAACATTGTTGTTCATAGCCAACGGAGGCATGGGTGGACAGAGACATGCATACCAACAAAGAGGAGCTCAAGGAGCACCTCAACAACCCAAGGGACCCTGCTACAAATGTGGTGGAGACCATTGGCTAAGAGACTGTCCTCATGATGAAATCATTAGAGTCAATGCATATTGCACCAAGTGTGGAGTTACACATTTGATTCTTGATTGCCCTAAGAACCCGAGCAAAGGAGAAAAAACTACCTTGAACATGCTTGAAGCAGTGCCTTCAAATGGAGGGTCAGAAAATGAAAAAATCATACCTATTCAGGCGGTGACACGAGCCCAAGCTCAAAGAATGACAAACGAACCCATAATTGAAGAGCCAAAAACGGATGCCCCAAGTTCAGAAACGAAAAATCAGAGAAGCACTTGGAAAGCTAGAAAGGCGCGTATGAAAGCCAAAAAAGAACGAGAGCATGTTTTTGACCTTCTATGCAAAGAATGACATCATGGGAGCCATTACCATGGTGCAAGGGGCCCATATATCAATTTTCAACCCATTTGGATATCATTTGTCACCTGTTGTGGAGATTCTACCCAATTTGTGATCCTAAAGCCTAATTCTACCCAAAAATCCACTTTTTGATGCCCAAATCCAATTCCAAGCTATGATGTACAGGCCAAGGACCACCAGCATGTCAAGTATCACCAAAATCTGATGAAAAAGACATCCTACGTGTAGGATGTCTAAATGAAAATTTTTGGCCAGAATTGCACTGTGAGCACATGCACAGTTGCCCAAGTTCCTTTTAAGTTTTATTTTCAATTTTCAAGTCATTTGGATAGTTAAAACTCACTTTCTCAGCTGCTGCTGATATGGAAAAAATGCTAACTTCGGACTACTGAGTGCAACAGGATCTATGGCAGCCGCAAAGTCACCGGAAAAGAAGAGGAGGATGACCATAAAAGATTATTTGAAAGAAGTAGAGCCCTTCGTAATACCAGAAGGAACTCTAAAGCGAACCAGCACATGGATCCAAGAAGATCTGCTAGAGTCAAATGATCTAAAGATTTACCAAGGCGTGTTCAAAGACACCGAAGGAAATGTGATAGAGCTACCAATGCTACCGCGAGAGCTCAATGAGTTCGTTAGAAGCAAGATGGCAAAGTATATGGAGAAGATTGATCTCCACAATTATTTTGAAGCTGTGCCGGCAGGTATTGACATAAAAAGAGTATGGGAATTTGTGACGACAATTAAAGAAAATGGAGTGGCCCGAGTTACGGATCTGCAAGGTAAGCCAGGCACGGAGATTCTAATCACAGAGAGAGTAGTGGCAGCTACACTAGACCTCTCCAACAAAGGGGATAGTATAACCAAAAGAAGAGACGAAGTAAATGTGTACACAGAAAAGAAAGGCAACTATACCTTTGAAGACATTGCCAACCCCAAAGTGGCAATCATGAGTCAGTTGTACAATCAATACTTCCATATGTGTACCAAGCAGCCACAAAAGTACAGAATGCCGCCTCTTCACCTGGGCAATGCAAAAAAGCAATCCAAAGGTACTCAATTATGCAGCTTATATACATGATAATCTGGTGAAGATGGGCAACGAGAACCCCACATACATCATGCCGGGTGAGCTAATCACGAAGGTGATTTATGGGGCATTGCACGCCAAGGGAAGATGGTGCGACCCTCCATCGCAAAACGACTGGCTAAGTCTCAAGGAAGATAAGGAAGAGGAACAACCCAAAGCACCAAGGGTTGCCACTAGGTTGAAACGCCGGTTAGAAACCATGCAAGAAGAGCAGCCAAAGCTGAAGAAGGGAAAGAAGGAATCTGCGGAAGTGCCAGTAAAAGAGACGAAATCACAGAAAGCGGCATGACTAGAGCGGCTGATGGAAAGTTTCAGGGCCGAAAGAGCCCTCAAAGGAGATTTGAATGAGCTATGGAAGCCGTCTCTAGAAGCAATGTCGGGATCATCCCGAAGGGTACACAGAGATAGATTTGACGATTATATTAAGAATTTTGAGATTCTGGATGCCATAGCAGAAAATATCCCACATGTACCATTTACAGAAGCAGAAGTGGAGCAAGTCTGACGGCAAATGCTAGAGGAGCAGGAAGGCCAAGAGAGAGAGAGAGAAAGACAAAGGCGGACAGGGATCTCAAGAAAAATCCAACAACTCCACCGTCCATCCCTGAGTCAAGCCCACCGCCCTCACCACCTCCTCGTAGCCCTCCACAGACTCAAGAGGAAGAGGAGCAAGACAAACCTGAAGATCAGGAAGAGTCAAAGCAAGAACAAAGCCAAGAGCAAGAACCAAAAGAAGAGGCTAAGCCTAAAAGTGAGAAGCCAGAGCCAAATGAAGCAAGGTATAACACATTTCTAGACCTACTGGTTGCCGTATATTCAAAGGAAGAGGCTGCCATAGTCGCATTTGACTTGGAAAGCACGGGGCCCAAAGAGAAAATGTAGAGCCTGCGGTTAGTGGAGCTAAAGGAGATGGCCACTGATACAATGGACCTGCACCCACCCACCAATGATTGGGATGTGGTGATGACCAAGCTAACCGGGCTAAGAGCACAATCAATGGCCTCAAAAGTGAGATGGCAACTCTCAAAGCCACTGAAGTGCAGATAAATTGAAGTCGACACGTTACAAAAACAAAGCCAAAGGCAGATAGAGAGAGAGACAGAGCTGCAAGCCAGTCTGGCAAAGGCATTGCAAAGATGCCACGAAATGGAAAGAGAAAATCAGGAAGCAGCTCAAAGACTGCAAGGAGCCGAAGAGGAATATAGAAAACTCAACAAGTCATTGACAGATGCAGAGAGGGAAAGGGATAACCTAACCCTACAACTTGCTGAGGAGTCTAAGGAAGTTGAGGCCATGCGAAATGCCAAAGAGAAGGCAAAAATAGAGCAGGAGGCTAGCCATGATGAGGTCCTTGAGCTCAAGGACCAGCTTAAAGTTAAAGATCAAACCATCCAACGGCTACGGGCATCTCCTGCTAGAGTCAGAGCTACTAGCTCGACTCACACCACTTCAGAGATCCAGATTTTGTTACGGCATTAGCCGCACATGCGGTCCTGCGGAGGTCTGGACACTGCAGATCAGGAGTCATGCGGTATGCGACGGTCGTAGCGGTAGTTCTTCACGGGATATCATGGGACAGGAGTGTGTGCACCATTCCCGATCTGCGCTGGAGCAGCGGTTGTATATGGAGGGACATACCTGTCTTTTGATGTAACTTAACCAATCTCTATGATATTCATGGCATCTACTGTTGTAACTCTGAGTCTAGAATATACATGAATGAAGCAAGAGGTGTTCTGTGCCTGTGTACTGTGTACTTCCTTCTCTCGTCATTCTATATGTTGATGTTCATATAATGTAGTTGCGGGTAATCATTCCCATAATGCCTATTGCTCCAGTGTGGGCAATAGCCATTACATCTGGCGACCACGATGCGTGATGGACAGCCTGCGATGAATATGCATGCGCACTAGGTCGCAGGGTCCGCCTGACCCTGTGGTTCCAATTGTAGGAAGACGACGGAGGAGAGGCGGTTTAGATGAATTTGTTTTTTATTCGTCGCAGATTGAGGAATCTGTATCTCCATCACCAAGCCCGGTGCGTGGTAGGCGGTTGTGGCGAGCGAGACGTACTCCGCGCAGTCAGTCATGTCCTCATGTTGTACGTTCACCCTCACCCACACAGGTTGCTCCACCACCGTCTCCGGTAAGCAGTCCGGGGGTATCTCCGCCACTGTCTCCACCTCCTAGTGCTCGTCAGCTTTTCCCGGGAGGAGGAGGAACAGTTGGGCAAGGGGTGATGGCTCATCCTCAGATTAAGTATAGTCGATTTCGAGGTCTTTTGAGTGAAGACCCTGATGCACATTTTGCCAATTCAATAAAGCTTATGGATTGAATCATCCTGGGGTGGTGATTCCTCTCCATCAACAATCAGTGTTTGAATCTACACTCTCAGGGAAAGCTGCGAAATGTTTGTCCGAATACCTTGATGACCATTTCCAGACGTATGCCGATGGATCCATAGCATTTCTACGAAGGTTTCGAATGGAAAAGAAAGTCCCTCAACATTTGGAGAACCTTCGAACGCTCCGGCAGAAGTCATTGCCAGTGGAGGATTACGCTGCAAAATTTTGGATGCTTTTGCAGACGGTACCTCAGGCACAAAGGCCGGCAGCAGAAGTGCTGAATGATTATTTTTTTGCGGGGGCTCAACAAGGATCTTAGAACGGCTATGGCAACAGTGGATAAGGTAACTACTCCACTGGATACTGTAATTGCTAGGGCTATAGTAGCAGGAGAGGCTTTAGAGGATACGGAATATCCAAAGAAGTCAAAGAAGAAAGACAGGAAGAAATCTCATCGGAAGTCACAGGACAGTGGTAGTGATAGTTCGGAGTCGGAATCCGCAGTATCTGATTCCTCGAACTCAGGCAACAGCGATTCGGGGAAAGAATCGGAGGAGACACCGCGGAAAAAATCCCAACGTCACGGGAAAGGTGTATCATCCGGATCGACGGAATTGGCTGTAGTGGCTAAAAGTCTGAAGGAAATATGGTGTACCCAATGTCGGAATCCGGGCCATGCTGCTCAGGAATGTGCAATGAATCAAAAGTGGTGTGTGATTTGCACGACCAATACTCATAATACAGTGGAATGTTATTTCAATGGCCGCGGTCGTCGAAGTCGAGGGGACTCTTCTACCTGGCAACAACCACAGATAAGGCAGGGACAAGAGCCTGTTGTGGCAATGGCTCATGCTCATACATCGGAGATGCCTGTGAATGGTCAAGCAGGAGGACGGGGTCAAGGGGGAGGACGAGGTTGCGAAAGAGGTGGCCGAGATCCTAATCGCCCCAAAACATGCCTTTTCAGTTTGGGGGATGGACATTGGTGATCTGAGTGTACTGAAGCTATGGAATACGATCGGAAAAAGCAGGAATGCATTGCAGGGAAACAGCCTAGTGTGGCTATGGTTTAGATTGAAGGACTGGAGGAGTCTGACCCAGTGGTTTCATTAATCACGCAATCGGGTAAAAGTGTGGTTCCAACTCCCGATGTGAAAATTCCGGATTGGACGGTTCAGGAAGAAGTGTGGAAAAAGACTGTGTCCTGGTTGCCACAATCCGCACCATCAGTGAAGACAGCAGGACCATCGACATCGACTATGCCATCGACTGTGGGTCTGGAAATAAAGGAAGGGAAAGATGGAAATAAGGATGATATTAAAGAACAGGAAAGTGGAATTCCGTTTGGAAAGAGGTTCTCATGTCACCAATTCAAGTACCTTTGGGTTCATTGCTGAAATTAGTCCCGAATTATTCCCGCATGGGGAGTATTTTCTTGTACAGTAATGTGGTTTGGATTGCGGAATGCACCTTCCACTTTTCAAAGGGATATGTTCCAAATCTTTGGGCCTTATTTGACGGATTTTATGAGGATTTTTCTGGATGATCTCAGTGTTTTTGGAGCACAATTGGAGCATTTGAAACAATTACGGTTATGCTTTATGAAATGCAGAGAGGTGAAATTCAGTTTGAATCCTTTAAAATGTGCATTTGCTATCCGTTGTGGAAGGTTACTGGGGCATATCATTTCTGCCGATGGTATTTCTGTGGATCCGGATAAAATTGCCGCAATTATGGAAGCGCCTGCACCGCGGAACCAGAAGCAATGTCAGATTTTCCTGGGTCAAGCCCGATGGCATGGGAGGCATTTGCGGTTTGTCGCGCATTTGGCAATCCCGATTACTCTGGCAGCTCATGCTATAGATTTTGAATGGACACAGGAATGTGATTTGGCATTTTGGAGATTAAAACTGCAGCTATCCAAAGCTCCGATTATGCTGGCACCAAATTGGGGTGAGGATTTTCATGTGTTCGTGGATGCTTCGGATCGAGCTATTGGCAGTGTGCTGATGCAGGAACAAAGTCAAGGATGGTTCCGACCTGTCTATTATGCCAGTAGACGATTATCATCCGCAGAAAGAATTTATTCCGTAACTGAAAGGGAATGTTTAGGGATGATTTATTCAGTGAAGAAATTCCGACACTATCTGTTGGGCCGACGTTTTTTCTTCCATGTGGACCATTCGTCTCTTTTATACCTGGTAAGGCAACAGAATTTGACGGGAAGATTGGCCAGATGGGTGCTTTTGCTGCAAGAATTTGACTTTGAGGTCATACATCGGCCAGGGGCCTAGCATGCGGTGGCTGACTACCTATCTAGGTTAGATTCCAGAGAGCCGCCGACGGGTGTAGCTTATGAATTTCCGGATACGTCTCTGTTTCTAACAGGAGTAGCTGCAGAGGATAGCACAGTCCCACAACATGCAAGGGTTATTCCTAGCATTCCATGGACATGGTATGAGGAGATGTTTCACTTTCTCGATAGCAGCAAAATGCCTTCTTTCTTGTCCAGCCATTAGAGGAAATGTATGGCTATCAGAAGCCGGAATTCTGAGGTTATTATGGGGAAGCTCTATTATCGTACAGTGGCAGAGGTGGTACTCTGATGTGTGCTACCACAAGAGCAAGAAGCAGTATTAGAGGAAGTCCATACTGGTATTGTGGGAGGTCACTTTGCAACATTAATCACAGCTCGAAAGGTTCTCCAATCTGGATTATGGTGGCCCACATTTTTTCAGGATGCGAGAAATTATGTGCAACAGTGTGATGTGTGTCAGCGGTTGGGGCAACCTACCAAATGGTCCAGAATGCCTTTTCAGCCAGTTTTGCCTTTGGAGCCTTTTCAAAAGTGGGGTTTGGATTTTATTGGTCCTTTTAAACCAGTGGCAGTCAAACAGGAAATAAGTATATCTTGACAGCCACGGATTACGCTACCAAATGGGTGGAGGCATGGCCTTTGAAAGACAACAATGCAGTTTCTGTGGCGGGATGCTTATATAAGGATATCTTTTCTAGATATGGCTGCCCTATTGAGTTGGTTAGTGACAAGGGAAGTCATTTTTTGAATAAGGTGATGGAGAGAATGCTACGGTTTTATTTTGTATTACACAGGAAATCTTCTCCATATTATCCTCAGGCGAATGGGCAAGCAGAATCAACTAATAAGCAATTGATTCGGATTTTAACAAAGCTGGTGAATATGTATCGGACGGACTGGGATGTGAAACTTCCTTCCGCCTTATGGGCCTATCGGACAGCTTATAAAGTGGCAACAGGATTGACCCCTTTTAAGTTGGCATTTGGCATGGAGGCAATCACTCCGGTGGAGCATGTGATTCCGAGTATGCGGATGTTGATTGTGGATCGGCTTCTTCCGGAGGATTCTGTGATTTATCGATTGGATGTTTTGCAGGAATTGGATGAAGAGCGGTTGAATAGTTTTGCGGTGCTGCAGGATCTGCAGTCTAGGCGAAAAAAATGGCTGGATCGCCCAAAAGCACGGCAATTTGTTCGGGGACAGCTGGTCCTTGTCTTCAATTCCCGTCTCGGGAAGATGCCGGGGAAGATTAAATTACGGTGGTCAGGACCATTCTGGATTTTTCAAGCGTGCGGACCTATCTCTTTTTATTTGGTGGATTTGAGGGGGGAGGTTATTTCTGTGCCGATCAATGGTTTCAGACTGCGCCATTATGTTTCACCTACCACGATTCAGTGCCCCTTTGCTATGGTACAAGAGCCGAAAGCTGCCCTAATCATGATTGGGGATTCTTTTGCATGCAATCTTGGAAAGCGGGGAAGGATCTATGATGGTTGTGACACCGTGGATCGCCCTATTTTGGGAACTCATTGTGGAAAGGTTACTACTGCGGTTCTCTTGTTTCGTGTGTCGTGCGCTCTTAGTGCTCTACTCTCTCCTCCTTCATCTCATCGCCACCATGACAGCTTCCCTTCTGCAATGTGTCCCTTTCACCCCCATGCAGCAGCTTGCGCTTCAACGAGTGGACGCATGGCTGCAAGACTTGCGGCTGCGTGTGTTCGCCAACCTCGATTGGCAAGGGATCCCAGTTCACCTGCAGGCAGCAGGTTTGATTGAGCAACTCGCTGCTGGCGATATGGTGGTGCTGAATAATCAGCATATTTAGTTGACAGCAGAAAGGATTTTAAGGTGTTGTTGTTTGCCCAACGATGGCGTGGTGCGCGCCTCTCATGTGATCCCTGCTACAGATGTAGAACAAGAATTTGGTTTGAAGGTCAAAGGGGAGTATAAACTGTCAGTGTTGTCAGATGTAGCAACCAGGGATGCATATAGGTGGTTTCTCGAGGCCATTTTCCTGTAGGCCAAAACTTATACCATTTCGACCCGAGCAAGAAATGTGTTGCATTCAGCCAACTTTGGGCCAGTAGCTTGGGCAGCGGTGGTCAAAGAACGACTATTGGCGGAGTGCCAACGAGTGATGGCACAGTTGGGGAGGAATACCCCAACCAATACAAAGGTGGGCCAACTGCTCACATTGATTTTTCCGTTGAGAGAAGTTTTTCCTCTCGCCCTGCGTCCTCTCTGCCACTTTGAAGATGATCTCTTGATGGTCCAAGGCACTAATGCTCCGCTGTCGCAAACACAAAGCGTGGTAGTGCCGGCTGAGAGGAAAATACAGCAGCAGCAGGTGGGCGTTGGGGATTTGCCTGGTCCATCGACAACAATGGTATCCTCTGGAGCCCAAGAGATGGCCACTGCAGGTGCAGGATCAGCAAGCCATAAGTGCGGCAGGGAGGAACAGCAATTTTTGACACCACCTCCGGCAACTACATCTCTTGTTTTGGAAGATTCTGCGATGGCTTACCGGCGTCACCGAATGCAGGAGAGAGTGAGCAATGCTACTCCTTTGCGGACACGCTCTTCTCCGGTTGCGAATGTCCCCGCTCAACCAGAAACTTCGGGTACTACTAATGCGGCTGCCTCGACGGGAGGTACTCTCCCCGCAGCACTACCGTGGGAGGCTACGGCAGCAACGACCCCTGCTGACCAATTACAGGCATGCGACACATTTTTTAGCAGACTTGCAGAGTCTATTTGTGTGGCCTGGCCAGCTCTAGCCACAGAGGGACGAGTCAATGAGTTGGAAGCACAGGTTGCAACTCTGCAGACTCGCATTGCCGAGTTAACCACTCAGAATGAAGAGCTGACTGCCACAACTCGCCATCGAGCGGCAGAAATACAAATGTTAAGAGAGGCTAATGCTGAGTTTGTGGCCTCTATCCAACAGGAACTTCTTCAGTTGAGAACACAGCATAGCCTAGCCTCTTACTTAACCTCGCACCCTGGCGATGTAATGATCAACATGACTGATTTGGACGCATTGGCAGTGGAGATGCAAGAAGATCTCCGAATTTTTTTAGATAATCAATTACAAAGCTGGAGCACACGCTTGGCTGCTTAGGTGAGAGCACAGCCACCCACTCAGCAGGTTGTGGTGCACCAACCTGAGTCATCCAACACTGACAGAGGTAAGAGTGTTGTTCTCGAGGGTTTTGATGTTGCTGATTGGGCACAAGCTACAGAGGATTGTGCTGAATCCCAGGCTCATGTATCTCGTTTGCAGAAAATGATTCGTCGATTTCATAAGGAGCGGCGCAAGGTCTGTTTTTGGGTGGAGACCTTAGCTCATTCTTTTTCTCTCAGTCTACCACCTTGCCCTCCATTTTGGTCTTCTCTTAATAGATACCGTTCTCGCTATTATCCGTTACATACACCTCTTGCTCCTCTGCCACAGCCGCCTCAATCTATCTCTTTGCCAATGCAGTTTATTCCTCGGGCTGCCTGGCCGGAACAAATTGAGATAGATCCACATCTTCTGGATGAGGTCTATCGGGCACATACTGCAGATTTTAGAGGCTTTGGCTATATTGATATTTCCTCTTCACCAGAGCAGGGTGCAGAGCAACCACCGGAACCTTCCAACCAAAGGCGCTGAGTGTGGGTTCGCGCAATCCACCGTGCGTGCCAGATGTTACGGCATTAGCCGCACATGTGGTCCTACGGAGGTCTGGACACTGCGGATCAGGAGTCATGCGGTATACAGCGGCCGTAGCGGCCACGGGATATCATGGGACAGGAGTGTGTGCACCGTTCCTGATCTGCGCTGGAGCAGCGGTTGTATATGGAGGGGCATACCTGTCTTTTGATGTAACTTAACCAATCTCTATGATATTCATGGCATCTACTGTTGTAACTCTGAGTCTGGAATATACATGAATGAAGCAAGAGGTGTTATGTGCCTATGTACTGTGTACTTCCTTTTCTTGTCATTCTATATGTTGATGTTCATATAATGTAGTTGTGGGTAATGATTCCCGTAATGCCTATTGCTCCAGTGCGGGCAATAGCCATTACAGATTTATGAAGAACAAATGAAAGAGCTCCAGAAAGAGTTGACCTTAGAGAAGAAACAAAGGTTGATGATGGCAGAAGGGTCGGTGGTTATGCAAACACGCATGGAAGAAGAGCAGAAGGCAATGCAAGATGAGCTAGAAAATATCAAGAGAAAGCTCGAGGAGGCGGAGAAGATAAACGCTGATTTGAACAACCTCCTCGTGAACATGGGAGAACAAGCAGAAATCAGAGAAACGGCCAAAGAAGCTTTGGAATGGGAGCAGAGGGTTTTTAAATCCATGACCATTCAGAAGATAGACACCAGCAACCTCCGGTGTGAATGGCTACAGCCCTCTCTCCCATACCCTTTGCTAAAGTATGAAGCCACCACAATCAACAAGAGAATCAGAGAAGAGCCAATAGTGCCACTCTACACAGCAGATATCTCCAAGCCTGAAGGGGCAAAGTTGATAGTCGCCCAACCCAGGTGGAGAAAGGCATGGCTGACGAAGTATCCACAGTACCTAATCCCTTTGGTAGAGGCACCCAAAATCATCAGAGATAACCTAAGCTTCTGTCCTCTACCAAGGACGCGGACGTGGAAGGCCCAGGAGCTACTACAAAGAAGCCAACCCACTTGGCTAAACTATCCAAAGCTACCAGGCTTGAAGGAATGCGAGAGAATAAGTGTTCAATACATCATGAAAAACCTAACGGGCGCCATCAAATTGTTTCACTGGCTCGCCTGACCTTTCTTGCATTATGATGAGGAAGATTTGCAAAATCCTTTTGGCAGTCCTTCGTTCAAACCGGGCCAAGCGCGATAGACAGTATCTTCTTCTTTCAAGATACTTACAGATGTGCATACGATCTGTCTGGTCAACCTTCCAAGGAGATGATACATGCATTGTATCAAAGGATCATGTTTTTGCCATTGTATCACCTCCAGCCTTTGAAGAAGCTTTCTACACCGGCTTCTTCACCATTAACACTGATATATTCGGCCCAACACTACTGGATTTACATGCAAGATATGAGTCGCTGCTCAAGATGCAAGAAACCATAAGATGAAGAAGCATCTCAACAGCCATGTCGGGGATGACATGAGCAAGGAGGGGGGGAGTCTTAGAAGCTAGACACACCCTACGGAAAATGACGGTTCGGCAAATTATCATTTTTTGTAATTATTCATTCATTGAGAAAACCCGACATTTCACCTTGGGAATATTGGGGCTTACAGAAGTTTCCAGATTGTATCCCAGTTTTGACATTTAGATTGAGTAGATGGTTAATTTGGAACTTTAGGGTTTGAGAAGTGTAAGGTATTCATACCACTTTTTTACCTTAATGAAAAAACCTTTTGTCATTTTAAAATTTTTTTGAAGTCTGTGAGTGAGCGTATTGTGTAAGAGAGAGAATGTGAGCTTCATCTTGATGCTACGTGTGGACCGGCGGTTGTTGTAATCGAGTGCAGAGAAGTGCAGCGTGTTGCCCCCGACAAGAGCTATACGCTGATACCTACATTGCACGCGTATGGTCCGATTTTGCGAGCTCCATCTACGAGCTTCATTTGGTGATTCGGTGAGCATACGTTGTCCGATTTTGCATTGCAGCATATCCATGCGTTCACATTGAGTAAAGCTACACATTAGGCACTTTAGACTTCGAAAACAAAGACCTGTAAATTTCGGCCAGACATCCTATGTGATTTTGCACCGGGTGTTTTGGGTTGGGGATTTGGTTCATAGACCTTAGGGAGAGCGACCTATTGGTGTTAGTAGGGTCTCCTTCAAAATCTGTGGTGTTTCGAGATTGTTTGATGGGTGTTCAGCTCTAGAAAGCGTTGTAGGAAGTTTCCTCTTATGCACTCCTGAAGGCTGTGACTTAGACATTGGGTAGAGACCTCTGTAGGAATTAGTTAGGAGTCAGTCGAGTGTAGGTTGACACCCTATTCTTGCTTCCACGCGCCTGATGGTTGAGCTTCGTCCTTAGCTGAAAAATCTTGTTAGGTGATTTCTCGCTGTGCTGACGTCCGTCGCATCGTATCCGTCCAACACCTACCCGCATCTAGAAGATGAAACCAAGAGAATGTAAGTATGCAAGAGACTTGTTAATTGGGAAATGACAGAAAACAAAAAAGACAAGAGATGTAGTCCATTTGTGCGAATGGCGTGACATGAGACTAAGCCTTGAGATCATAATGAAGTGCATCATCCTTCCAATTTGGTACAACTTTGTAAGTTCGCATCCATGAAACTCCCAAAATGATCCTCTTGTTGAGATCTATAGTATTAACCATAATATGGAATCTATGTGGGCAGTGGTTTTCGTCAATGTTAATTGAGACACTGGCTTGTCCCAAACTAGCCATGGTTTCCTTGTTGGATGCTTTTAGTTCAAGATTAGTTGTTTCAATCATGGACTTGGATAGTTTGAGGCATGTCAAATATTTCATAACATTGACATGTGCTGCGGTATCCACAAGCACTCTTTTTGTCATGCCTTCAGCTAGCGTGACATTAAGTCAAACATCCATTCCACCAATCCAAGTTTGTTCGACTTGAACTACTATGATAGGAGGTGGTGGTTGCTAAGTTATTCTTTCTCTTCAAAGCTCGTAATGTTGCTTCCTCTTTTGTGCCTGATCTTTAACATCTTGAACTTTCTTCTGTCACTTCTTTGCTAAATGTATCCTTTCCAGCATGTCCGTTGTGAGAGGTTGGTGATAGTTTAATCATTTATCCAGTTAGACATCACCTCTCTCTCTAATGTTGCGAGTTGGACGGATCCACTTGGTGATATGTCATTGATAACGAAGGGGTTGTTACCCCGCTTTTCGAGTTTCTTGGAATGTTGCTTAAGGGTATAGACTAACACATAGTCACCTTTTTGAAATTCCATTGTGTTTTCGGGAAACATCCTTGTGGTTAAGAAATCAATGATCTATTGACTCCATGCAGGTGCAATGTTTACCTAAAACAATGTTGCGTGGTCCACTGGTCGTGTGGCACTACATATAGTACAATTGTTAACATAAGCATGTGTGTCCGTGTACATAGTTGGCCAATAAACCCCTAACTGTTTCAGTCTCTGGTGTGTTTTCACTGTTGAACAATGAAATGCACAATCTTGGGCATGTGCTTCTGCAAGATAACACTCGAATTCTTTCGAATTTATACATAATCGTAGAATTTGGTCCGATCCTAGATGATATAGTCTTCCTGCAATCAACTGGAAGTTTTTTTCTTGTTGAATTATTTGTTGTTTGGATCCGTCTTCTGTGCTATCAAACCTACCTCCAAACGAAAGAATGCTAACAATTTCCTGAGACCATTTGGGTATCATTTCAATATTGAAAAGATAAGCATCTGGTATGTCATCATCTACTCCTTCAGGAGCTTCCCCGTTGTGTAGCCTTGAAAGATGATCCGCCCGTAGATGGGTTTTACCCTTTTTGACCACCACTATGAAATCAAACTCTAGCAATATAATAAACCAGCGTATGATTCTCCCTGTATTACATGGTTTATTCACCAGATACAAAAGAGCTTGATGATCTGTGAAGAACACAAATTTGTTTGCAAGCAAACAATGCCGAATTTGTTTGACATTGTTTGCAAGCAAATAATGCCAAAATTTCTTTACAGCATAAATCATTCCTAACCCCTCTCTTTTGGTGGTTGTGTAGTTCTTTTCTGCACTGTTTAATTGTTGGTTGGCATAACAAACTGGAAAATCCATTGTTCCATCTCCAGGTTGAGCCAGAATACTCCCGATTGCATATGCAGAAGCATCAATGTGAACATGGAATATTTTTTCCCAATCCGGTGCTTTAAGTACAGGTGCTGATACAAGGTGTTCCTTCAGCTTTTGGAATGAAGTTTCACACTCCTCAGTCCAATCGAAATTGACTAGCAAACGATACAGAGGTTATGCGATGACTGCATACATATATATGAATCTTCGATAATTCCCACAGTGACCCATGAAGGATTACACTTGTTTCTCATTAGTAGGCGTGGGTAGGTCTACTATGACTTTGACTTTGTCTAGGTCCATGGTTATGCCATTTCTTGAGACAATGTGTCCTAAGATGCGGCCTTGCCTAACCATAAAAATACACTTTTCCGGGTTAAGACAGATTCGATATGTCCTGCATTTTTCAAATACGTTTTGCAAATGGTCAATATGTTCCTCTCGTAGAAGAGAGTGTACACAAAGATCATCCATGTATATTTCTAAGAATATTCTCAGGTATTCTTTGAACGCGTGCGTCATTAACCTTTGGAAGGTAGCTGGGGCATTAGTTAAGCCAAACGGCGTAACTCGATACGCATATATTCCCCATTCTGTGGCAAACGCTGTTTTGTGTTGATCCTCCATTGCAATTTCCAGTTGGTTGTATCCTGAAAACCCATCTAGAAAGGAATAAGCCCGTTTCCCGGCCACCCTCTCAAGTACATGTTCAGTGATCGGGAAGGGATAATTATCCCTTATGGTGCCTGCATTTACCTTTTTGAGGTTTACACACACTCGCAGTTTTTCGTTCTTTTTGGGGACTACCACATTGGGTGACACCCAATCTGTATGTTCAATTTCATAGATGAATTCAGCATCCATCAGCTTGTCAATCTCCTCTTTGATTCGTTTAGCAAATGTATCATTATATGTATACGGACGCTGTTTGCTCGGTTTTGCATCTGATTTCAAAGGAATTGTATGTTGGCATATCGATGGATCAACTCCTTTGAGGTCTTTATAGGACCATGCAAACACATCTTTATACTTCTTGAGAAGTTGTGTTAGCCGTTCTTCTTCGTCAGGCTCTAAATCTGTTGCGATATAGACTGGCTGAGGCTTCTCACTTGGTTCCACGAGGTCTATCATTTTTGCATTTTCCGGCCCATCATAAGATTCTTGGTTAGTTCTTTCCGTGACTGGTGGTGTCATTATGATTTTCCTGTCCTGTATGGTGAATTTCCGATAGTGTGATGGTACATTCATGTTTCCTTTTTCTGTCTCCCCTTTACCATCACTATCATACCTCTCGTAAAGATCGTTTCAGTTCTTGGTATTTTGTATGCGCTCCAGTTTGGTCCATTCTTGGCCTTTCGTTGTTTCTTTCTTTGATTTTTGAGATTTTTGTGATTTTGTTTTTGTTTTAGCTTTCCGTACTTGTCTTATTTCCTCTCGCGTTCCTTTCCCTCGAACTTTTGAGAATCTTCCTGATATTTGATCTTTTACACAATCCTCTGCTTTTACAAGCATCAGATAGTGAGTTTTATCTTTCATCCTGGGTATCAGATTCTCTCTCTCTCTTTGTTTCCTGCTCGTTTTCTCCTATAACGTTCCTGGCGTTTAGGGTGTTGATTAACAAAATCATAAAACTTGACATTATTTGATTTCTCTCCACACTCACTTGAGTTGTCTGAACACTCATTATCTGCATCGTTGTTTACCTCCAGTTGTTCAGAGGAGTTATAGAACTCTTCTTGTTCTGGTGGTTCTACCATCTCACCTCCTCCTGGTATAATGCTTACCATGTAATAGGGTAGCACATCATAGCCATCCTTATCACAAAATTTTGTTGTTGGACTATCTGTAATGGTACAGACATCCAATGTTGCTAGTATGTGTTCCCATTCTAGAGGTTCCAAGGCATCTTCAGGAAAAGGCTCCGGAATATACTCCTTGTCCTCAATAGCTCTTTCTAAGACACATTCCTCTCTTTTTAGGCTCCCACAATGTGAAGCTCCGCACATCCATAGCTCTTTTTGTTGCCCTAACCATGCTAGGAGTTCCGATCCTGCGACGACTGTAGCTAAATCAAACTCTTCCACTGGTGTCTGGTTCACATCCTTGTAACTATGGTCTTTCACGTGTATTTTGGTTGTTGTCTCGCCATGTCTGAGGTAAGAGCAATCCCATCTCAAAGAATTTCTTCTAACAAAGTGATGGATTCACAAGGGTTGATTGAGTTATTGTCCACCCCGGTGGCATGCACAATCACATTAGCCGAACTCCTAAGGTTACGACCAAACATATGGACCACAGTAGGCAAATGCCTAAAATTTTTTGGAGTGAAATACCCCACCTTGAAGCTTTAGGAAGGGATCAGAGAATTGGACAGGCCTCAACTAAACACTAGGCCAGTACTTTTAAACAAACTTGGAGAGTATTGTGAGGGAGAAGATGGAAACACCACGCTACCAGTAGAATTCCACGGAGTAGTTTCCAAATCCATTCTTGACAGTGGAGCAGGGGTTGCTATAGCCACCAAGGAAATCTGGAAAAATGGGAAAAACCAGTTTTAAGAGCTACCAGAATGAAATTGCAATTGGCAGATGGGTTCATGGAGAAGCCTCTAGGACTCTTAGAAAAAGTGATTGTCACTTCGTGCGGAAGCGAGTATGAGCATACATTTGCAATAGTCGATTTTGACAAAAAGAACAATTATGAGATCATCTTGGAAAGACCGTTCATGCGACAATTGAAGATGTTCCAGGATTGGGGTTATGACCACATATACCTTAGACATTGGGTAGAGACCTCTATAGGAATTAGTTAGGAGTCGTTCGAGTGTATGTTGACACCCTATGCTTGCTTCCACACGCCTACGGGTCGAGATTTGTCTTTAGCTGACAAGTCTTGTTAGGTGAGTTCTCGCTGTGCTGACGTCCGTCGTGGCGTATCTGTCCAACACCTACCCGCATCTAGAAGATGAAACCAAGAGAATGTAAGTATGCAAGAGACTTGTCAATTGGGAAATGATAGAAAACAAAAAAGACAAAAGTGCCACTCAGCTATCAACACCAATCCCTAAAATAAATATGGATCATGAAATCTATCCAAGAGATATCCAGTCATTATACGGAGACGCAAGAATGAAGGTCTCGGAAGAGAGCAAACCGACATCCATAAGAACCTTACCGCCATTCGTAGGGGAATATGATACTAAGTCCAAGATTAAGGTTGTGCCATCCAAGTGGAATTTGATTCCACAAGTGTCGGATACAAAGAGCTTGCATGATCTTTTGTCTTCTCTATCACGTACACTATCACTCTCACAAAACTGCTGAAAATCAAACCATATTTGTGGAGGCAAATACTTAGAGAAAATGGGGGTAAAAGTCTAGCCTTTCCCAATAGACAAACTCATGGAAGAAACCAAGAAAAAAACCATCCTGAAAAACCAAAAGCGAAACCTATACCGGTTAATAAGGTAGGTGATTATTGTGAAGGTGAAGACAAAAACATCACCTTACCTATGGAATATAAGGGAGTGACCACCGTTGTGATACTCAACAATGGGGCGGAAATAGCCATCACTACAAAAAGAATTTGGGAGAAATGGGAAAGTCCAGCTCTCAAAAAAACGTGCATGAAATTGCAAATAGCTTACGGTTATGTGGAGTGACCCTTGGGAATGTTGAAACAAGTGATAGTATCCTCGTGCGGAATAGCATACGAACACATCTTTGCAGTGGTAGATTTTGGAAAAGGCAATAACTTTGAAGTTATTTTGGAGCGACTGTTTATGCGTCAACTCAAAATGATTTAAGATTGGGGCTATGACCGTCTCTATTTGTGGCACAAAGGGGTCATAACCAAAGTAAACACCAAGGACCATAGTTATAGGGATGCTAACCAAACTCCAATAGAAGACTTTCGTGTAACTACGGATGACAAAACACAATTACCTGCTTGGCTAGTGAAGGATTCTCACGTTTGGATGTGTGGAGCATCAAAATGTGGGAGTCTTAAGAAGGAGAATCGTATCCTAGAGCGTGCAGTAGAAGACGAGCACTACATGAAGGAACCATTCCCAGAGGAGTTATTTAAAACACTTTTGGATGGGATCAAATATTGGTGACTCTTGATATATGCGTAAATGAGGTAACCAACACCACATTTTGCGACATATATGGTTATGATATAGGGCCACTTCTAATGGTTTTAGTGGTCCAAGAAACTAAAAGCCTTTCAAAAGCTACCAGAATAGAACTCGTAAGCGATTGTAAACAGATAGTGGACAAGGCTATACGCGACATTTCACATGATGATGAACACAAATACCATGATTCAAGGAGTAAGGAATCCGAGGGGATTCACTCTATATACAAAATGGGATGCCACCTGCTAGCGGACAACTTTGATAAACGCCCCCCTATATACGACTCATATTAGGGAATATGACCGCCTTTTCTATGCTTATACGACAATCAATGCAGAAAACTATTGTACCCCTATCTTACATATAAAATTTAGGTCAACATGATCTAATTCAGTAAAACTAGTCAAAGAGCGTGTAGTATAGTGACTAACAACGTTCAACCTACACTCTAGCTACTCGTCCTAATTACTCAAAAAACATGGTTATAAAGTTGTGTTAGGTTCTCTGTGTAAATTTGCATCTATATAAACTCTTTATAGCTTTCATCCCTCAACAAAATAACTATAATCACAAAACAAGAAATTGATACAAAGTAGTGTTAGTTCTTGCATGTATCTTTGTAGCTATTGACTCACAAGTTTGAGGGAAGACTCTTTTGGGAAGCCATAATTTTGAAACACTAAAACTTCCTCTCATTTTTCCCTTTTCTCACTTCTTCCCCCCTCCCCCATAAATATGATACCCCCTCGATTATTTTTAGGCTTGCGAGATAAATTATTGGGGGCATGCTCTATACGCTTATGTAACTTGTAAGAAAAAAACCCTCCCCTACACTTACGTGGTGCGGTAAGTTTTCCATGGTGAATCCCTCGGGCAAGGAATTAAGAAACGATGCAAAAAATGAGCTCTTAGGTGATTCTGAATACGAAATTGCAAAAAACGGGGATGAGCCAATTTTCTACGTGTTTACTAACCAAAAAACGCAGAGACAAAATAGATATTAGAGAAAACGAACGAAGAAACAACAAAACAAAATTGAGAAAAAAATGCCAAAGTCAATGACCAAATCATAATATCTTATGCTCTTTGAAGCAAATGATTGTGTTCAAGACAAAATAATGCAAAAACCATTGAAATTGATAAGTTTTTGCACAAACTAAAAAAAACAGAGCAAGAAACAACCAAAAAACAAAATCAAAAAGTCACCAAAAATGTCCAAAACAGAATGCAAGAGTGACTACCAAAATTTAAAACGAACATTGAAGGAGGTTTAGACTACAAAATGAACACTCAAGGGGACTCTAACTCAAAAAAAATTGACGCACCCTCTCATTACAAGAGATATACAATTCAAGATTAAAGAATTATGGTAGAACAATTAATGAGGGAGTCGAAAGAACCAGTGAGATCGTATGATGGACTTGAGAACGCAAAGAAGATAGATTTGGAAAAACCATGAGAAGAATCAAAACCGGCTTACATAGCTACAGATCTTACTGAGGAAGAGGAATAATTATTGTTATCTACCCTCAAACAATACAAAGATGTATTTGTCTGGTCCTACAAGGATCTTAAAGGGATAGATCCTAGTATTTTCCAGTACATGATACCTCTGAAAATCAAGGCAAAACCGCGCTGACAACATCCATACACTTATAATGAAACTTTTGCAAAGACAATTAAAGGAAGAGATAGACAAACTAAAAGAGGTAGAGTTCATCTATGAGATCAAACACACGGAGTGGGTGTCACCAATTGTCGTGGTGCCTAAAAAGAACGGTAAATTACAAGTGTGTGTAAATCTCAAGAAAGTCAACCCTACTACAATCAGAGGCAGCTATCCCCTTACCCATAACAGATCATGTGATTGAATGAGTTGCTAGAAAGGAAGCCTATAGCTTTCTAGATGGCTTTTTAGGCTATAATCAATTCACAATCAAATGAGAGTATCAACACAAAACTGCCTTTTCTATAGAGTGGGACATATTTTCATATAGAGTAATGCCATTTGGTTTGACCAATGCGCCTTCCACATTCCAAAGGCTGATCAGTCATGCATTCAAGGAATATCTAAGACAAGTCTTAGAGATTTATATGGATGACCTGTGTGTGCATTCTCTTCAAAGAAGTGAGCATGTCGAGCACCTAAGGAAAGCCTTTGAGAAATATAGAACATATCGTATCAGCCTAAACCCTAAAAAGTGTTTTTTCATGGTAAGACAAGGCAAGATTTTGGGATATATTGTGTCTAAAAATGGAATTTCTACAGATCTTGAAAAGATACAAACGATTGTTGCTCTGCCATTCCGACAAAATTTAGAGAGGTACAAGCCTTCATGGGTATTATTGCAGATTCATTTACATTTACGGGGGTTGAAGATGATTTGCCAGATTCTTATCTCTTCAACATCTAGATGTTACCAAGATGGAGCAAACAAGACATACCTTTACTCACCATATGTTCATTGCAAATTGAGAAACATCCATCAATCATTGAGAAATCTTGCGACTTGGTTATGATTACAGGACAATTACATAAACGAGGACAAGATGTCATACTCAGGTTATGTATCGAGCCGTGCAAAAAAGAGCTATATCTACAACAAGCTCATGTGCAAATTACAAACATACATAATGCCAACAAGCAAACATATCAGAAACTGATGCTACTCTGGGTATATTGGCCCAACATGTAAAAAAATGTATATGAATATGTTTGCTCATGTAATGGTTGTGCAATGAAAAATCCAATCAGGCATACTACATTGTTCAGGATAGTAATAGCACCCAAATGGGCGAAGTACCTATTGAAGTACTCTGAACAAGGAAATCTACTAAAAAGCCTGAACAAATTCAAAGTCGATCAATTCAGCATGATGCCAAAAATTATGCTATAATTTGAAACCAAATTTATTGGAGAGAGATGGATGACAACTTGAGGATTTGTGCTAAAGAAAGTGAGTACTTGCCCATACTTGAGCAAGCTCATGTTTGTCCAACAAGAGGACACTTTTCGGCTGAAAAATAGTAAAAACGATACTGGCTAGCAGGAATTTGGTTGCCTAATCTATTTATTGATGCGGAACATTATGTGAAACATTGTGACCCATGCCAACATACTGAAGTACTAGCATGAAGAGATGAAATGCCTCTAAGACCGACGATGAGAGCATGCACTTTTGCCAAGTTGGTATTAGACTTTGGAGTGCCTATCTCTCCACCAGCATGTAGAAAACATGCTTAATACATTATAGTGGCAATGAATTATCTGACCAAGTGGATCGAGGTTAAGGCAAACCAAAGGAATGATGCTCATACCACATCACAAATCTTGTAGGAGAACATTTCACGTGCTATGTGCATGAATTTATGATCATTCATTCTAAATCATCTTCATATCACCCTCAGGCTAATGGATAGGCTAAGAGTACCAACAACACTCACAAAGATTGTCAATGACTCTAGGATGTATTGGGAATTGAAGCTACATTATGCCATATGGGCATATTGAGCAGCATATAAAACATCACAAAATACAACTCCTTTCAACTTAGTGTTTGGAATAAATGCTATAATGTTGTTAGAGTTCTTGATTCCTACACTATGCGTGGCTCAAAACTTAGAGTGGACAAGACATGAGTTGTCTAGCAGATTGGAACAAGTAATCCAATTCATTAGGAAGAGAATGGGTCTAGGAGGGCCTCTTTATTTGGCAGTTTAAGGAAGTCAAACCTTTTGTATTAAGAAAGTAATCAAAGGAAAACTTTTGAATTCAAATAGGGACAACGACTAGATTATTTGAATTCAAAGTTTCCCCCCAAAATGGAACTTAAAATCTAGCAGGTAAAACTATATCAAGTAGCATATCTATGGAAGATCTTGACGCATAGATTGTAGATCTATGATCTATGCTCAAATCAAAGATTATATAAGGGAGTTATGGAAGGCCATAAATCATAAAATTGTCCACCTCCTTTTTGGAGGGAAAAGTGCATCCTTTGACCACTCTTACACATCTCTTACACACCCACCATTCTTGCACACATGGCGTATACCTATTTGTCAAAATGTTAATCACCTCCATAAGCTCATGGCACACCCCATCCTCTTCCTAATGTAGATGAGACCAGACTTCAATACGTTACATAGCTATGTATGCGCACAAATGACAATTGAAACAGTTCCATGACCAACATGTAAAAAACAAGGAATTTCAAAAAGGTGACTACATGTTAGTCTATACCCTTAAGCAACATTCCAAGAAACTCAAAAAGCGGGGTAACAACCCCTTCGTTATCAATGACATATCACCAAGTGGATCCATCCAACTCGCAACATTACAGAGAGAGGTGATGTCTAACTGGATAAATGATTAAAGTATCACCAACCTCTCACATCGGACATGTTGGAAAGGATACATTTAGCAAAGAAGTGACAGAAGAAAGTTCAAGATGTTCAAGATCACGCTAGCTGAAGTAATTACAAAAAGAGTGCTTGTGGATACCGGAGCACGTGTCAATGTTATGCAATATTTGACATGCCTCAAACTATCCAAGTCCATGATTGAAACAACCAAGCTTGAACTAAAAGCATCCAACAAGGAAACCATGGCTAGTTTGGGACAAGCCAATGTCTCAATTAACATTGATGGAAACCACTGCCCACATAGGTTCCATATTATGGTTGATACTATAGATCTCAACAAGAGGATCATTTTGGGAGTTTCATGGATGCGAACTTACAAAGTTGTTCCAAATTGGAAGGATGATGCACTTCATCATGATCTCAAGGCTTAGTCTCATGTTACGCCATTCGCACAAATGGACTACATCTGGGATGAACAAAAAAATTCAAGTGATGATGAAACAAAGCAAGAAGAACTTGCTTCTATAACAAATCTACATGCCAATAAATGCCAAGGATGGGTACGTAAAGTTTGGATCCGAAATCAGTCTTGGAATCAAAACCAGAATAGATATGGATTCCAAAAACAATGCTGGCTAAGCAATCTTTCAACATGAAGTACATAGAATTCCCAAGTGACAAAGCCAGCAAAGCTTCACCATTGGAAGCACTTCAATCAACCAATCAACACTATAGATGGACCGCTAGATTACAAATGGCTTCAAAAAGACAACATCCACGACAAAAATAGACCAAAGAATGTCACATGGGAATGGTGACCAAAATGACCAAATACACAAACCATGCCATAGTCTCCAAAATAAAAACTTAAGTGGATCCCTAAAATCCGACCAACTCAAAAAGTAAAGAGCACGCCCATAAAAAAACAACCAAACAGGCCAACCATTTTGGAATGAAAAGCTCATCTTCAACTACTATTGTTCAGACAATGTAAAAAGCAATAAACCTTGGCAGCAAAAGCCACTAAACAATTGGTTCGGAACCCATATATTGCACAACACGGTGTTTCCTAATGCATCTCTTTTCTAAGCATGGTATGGCCACATTACATGGCCATGCATAGACACAGTGTTGTCACCCATGCACATCGCACAAACCTTCATCCGGGACGACTCAAAATGGAAAGGGGGGGAGTAACAACAGTGGCTACAATAGCCGATGTAGCACATTGCTAGATAACATGCTACAAAATGATGAGAGACTATGTGTACAATATATAAAGTGTTTGATGCTTTTTTTTAACAGTTTTTAGCAAAATTTTACTCTTATTTCACAAAGTATTAGGCCATATTGACAAATTTTTACGGGTCAATTTTCTAGAGTGAAAGTGTGTATACACAAGTGCGAGGAATAATTTTGGTCGATTTTTTGGTCAGATAATCATAATTTTTGATAATTTTCTTTACTTTTTAACCTAATAATGATAAAAATTTAGTAAACAAAGCCAAGAATCTTGGAGACAAGTTTTGAAAGCAACCACCAAATCTACAAAGCAAGAGCTTTGAGCATGAAAAATATGGAAGGATTTGACACAAATCAAATTTTGGGCTAACTTCAAACTGATCAGAATTGCAAAACCGGGACCAAATGATGACCAAATGTCCAATTAATGAGCCATCAAAGTTGCAAGAGATATGACATGAAAAATGTGGACAAGTAAGGTAAGTAGGAAAATTGCATTCATGACAAATAGGGCAAGGTAAACCTCATTTCTAGCCAGACATTGCACAGAGAGAGAGAGAGAGAGAGAGAGAGAGAGAAAGAGAGAGAGATAGATAGATAGATAGATAAATAGATAGTTCTATTATCGTCCTCGGAGGTCAAATATGACCTATGGGACCAAATGAACATGTCACGTGGTGTGAGTGGAGGTCATAAGTGACTCTCGATGCTCAAAAATGGCTGAAATGAGCGTCGCAATAGAGAGTCCACATCGTGGTTGGGAGAGTAATGTATGTAGAGAGAGCTCATCGCTGAATATATGGGGAAAAGAGAACCTAATGTGGTCAAAAGCTGATCACTCAAGTAGTGTGTGGTACTCACTCTCTCGCACTTGACGAGGGCATAAGGTGCAAAGTTCATGACACTCCTCGTCAGTGCCCCAACGTCCTATCTTGCAGCGTAGAGAATGGGAGCTAAGACGAATGGAGGAAATGGTGCGGATCACACTCAACAGGATGGGCTCAAGGATGTAGGGATGGGTTCGGTTACCTCGTTCTAAGAAGAAGAGAGATTTGTAGTTTGGGGCAACGTGTGTGGTGTAATGGCTGAAGCGAGAACCTCCGGATTTCTCCCAAGCCGTGATACATTGGCGTTGTAAGAAGGCCTCATCAACTTGGGAGTCGAGCGATGCATCCTTGACCAAGTGATATGCATCCCATCTTCCAAACCATTTCTTGATGTCAAGCATCCACCTCGAACTCAGTATTTGCTCTTGCATGTCTTTTGGACCTTTTGACTTGCTTCATATGCGATTCTAGGAAGTCGATGCAAAGGGTTACGTTGTGTCTTAAGCATGTACTCCACAACCAGTTGCATGCCCAAGACCTCAATGGGAAGCGATCCGGACTCAAGAAGTAAGAGCATGTGGGGTGTTTGTGTCTTGACTTGGAGAAAGTTGGTGAAAAAACTCTTTTGGACATTCTCAAACTCTTTCCAAGTAGACTTCCCGATGCTTCCACCCCACACCTCCACCCCATAAATAAGTACCGGTATCACCAATGTGTCAAAGAGGTACTTTTTGAGAGCCCAATACTTGATCTCTCCAGCATTGCACATGTTCTCAAATGCATAATAAGCCCTCTTTCCGGCTTCCAAGCGACGCATTGCATAATCCTTCCATTTATGATTGTATGGAACCTCAAGGCCAAGATACTTGAAGTGATCTACCACCTCAAGTTGCTCATTGTTGTATACAATGCATGGATTTTTGTCATTGAGGGTCTTTACAAGCATAACCTTGGTTTTGGATCCATTCACGATCAGCCCACTATGTAGGCAAAAGCGTTTCAAGACACTCATAAGCTTTTTTGCATTTTCTAAGGTATGTGCCAAGAGCACTACATCATCGGCATAAAGCAAAAGCATGAGCACCGTATTTCCGATCTTAACCTCTTCTATGCCTTCTTGCTGCATAAAATCAAAAACCATGCATTCCAATTCATCAATGCGTAGCCCAAAGAGATTTGGGGAAAGTGGGCATCCTTGTTTGACACCGATGGTGCTTGCAAAAAATTCTAAAATTCCATCTCCCATACGTAATCGACATATGACTTTTTGGTAGATGCGAAATACTGCATGCATAAATTCTCTTGGCACTGGAAGGCTTTGCATACGTCTCCAAAGATTTCCTCGTGGTACCATGTCAAAAGATTTCTTGAAATCCACAAAGAAACAATACAACTTTTTTCCTTTCAAGTGAAACGCTTCCATAAGAACTCGAAGAGTGACAAGGTGATCAATAGTGCTATGATGCTTTCAAAAACCTGCTTGGCCAAGTGTACGTTTGCCATTCTTTTCAGCCCATTCACTTATTTTCATCTCCATGATACATCCAAATAACTTTGCCATCAAAGAACCAACCATTATGGTGCGATAGTTGTTCACATTGTTTACATCTCCTCCTTTGTGCAAAGGTTTGATCCAATTTGCACTCCAATCATGAGGCATGCTATGCTAAAGTGCAAGGTTAAACATATCGCATATCCAATATCATGTTTTCTTGCTTGTCCATTTATAATTTCAGCCTTGACACTTTGAAGGTCCTTGCCTTGCGAGTAGCAAGTTTCTCAAGCGCGCGGAATACATCTTCAATGATAAAGAAGGGAGACATAAACAAAAGGGAGCTACAACACTCTATCTTATCAACATTGGGTTGCTCATAGAGGTTCTTGCAATGCATATACATATCCTCAAGAGTCAAGTCACCAAAGCTCTCAACGCGCTTGCCTTTTAGATTTTGCCAAAACTTGCCAAATGCATGTGCTTTCTCTTGCGCTAAAAGAAGTTGTTTTTGGACTTCCCACCTTCTCCTCTTATTTTGAACAAGTGATTTGTATATGTGTGAACATTCCAAGTAAAGTTCCTTGTCTTTGCTTGCATCCAATCTTAGCAAGTGTTTTCGGGCTTGACTACATTCCATGTCAAACCATTTCTTCTTGGTGCTACCCTTCTTAGAACTTTTGCAAGACATGTGTTTCACCGAAAAGCATTCCTTCGCACAAGAGCAAATTACTTCTTTGAAAAATTTCCACTCACATTCTAATGTTGGGCTCTCTTGATGCTCTATCATGCTTAACATTTGGTCCACCATATCAGTATATATAAGTGCTCTTTTGAGATCTAGAAGTAGGTACAAATGATTCACATCATGATTGGAGGCTACATGCTCGGGCCGCTTACCACACGTGAGGTCAATACATAACATCCTATGATCCAATTCTGGACTCCATGACTTTCGAGGACAACATATAGTCAATCACGCTATCAACATTGTGCTTTCTACATGTAAAGTCATTGGTGACTTGCCATAGAGATACATTAATTGCAATGAGCATTGTGGTACTATTGCACATATGTAGAAGTGACTTTCCATAGTGATCCAGTTCTTGCGCATCATTAGAGCTTTGGTTATACATGTATGAGTCATCCATTCTTCTAATTGAGACATGCGGCATGTCGACTTGTTGTGTGTCGTGTTGTAACGTATTTGTGTGAGCATTCATGTCTCCCAAAACAATGACTTCACCTTGATCCTTGTAATGATCAATGTCTTCCTCTAGTTCAAAAAAGGACTGATTTCTATCCATATCCAAGCGAGCATAAAAGTTGGAGTCATAGTGAGGAATGTAGCAACCAGCCACAAACATGACTTGACCATTTGGTGGGCTGATTTTCAGCCATAAGTAGTGTTTATACTTATCTTTTTGACAATGGAAACATCTTTCAAACCCTTTTTGGTCATACATGCTACGCCTCCTTGGCCTCTTTGTTGCTTTGCATTTTTGGCCCACATCAAAGATTTCACATCGTATTTGTCAAATCCAAGAATTCATTGTGCATCATGCTCCCATGTTTCGACAAAAAGTATCACATCGAAGTCATTGGTAAGCTCATCAATGCCAATTCCCGCATTCCATGGATACGCATTACAATTCCAAAAGCTTATTCGCAAGCGTGAGTTGGTCTCATAGATCATGTGTCCCTATTTGTTGGGTGGACTTGCATCCTCGTCAAGTGGCTTTTCTTCTTGAGATGACACCTTAACCTTCTTGCTTCTTTCCTCATATGCTTTGCGACATACATTTTGTTGCATAAGAGTGCGATCCTCATATACATTACAAACCGTTCCTTTGAGGTAGATCCAACTATTGTCAAGGATGATCTTTCTCTTTACCTCATTAGCCATGGTACATACAATAGGTCTTTCTTTTGAGCGAGGGACTCCTTGTTTTCCAACTCGATGTGCACCATAAGCCATGATTCCTGGCATGCCAAAGTGTGTAGCAAAAAACTCTTTAGTAGCAACCGCAAGAGATTAGCGTGTTTCCATGCTTTCCTCCTTGATTCCACGAATGAAGATGTTCTTTGAGAGGGGGAGAGAGAGAGAGAGAGAGTGAGAGCTTTGTGACCTAGATCTCCCTACCGGAGTTTTGCTTGCTACAGCCACTCAAGACACTCATACTACACAGGATTTCACAGGTATGCTTCTCGTCAGTACAAGAACAATTGTGTATGATCCAAAATGCACAAAAATAATCACAAAAACAAAATCAATCAAAATCAGGTAAAAAATGGAGGCAAGTGTCAAGGGACTTTTGGAAAGTCAAATGACGTCTATATTCAATAAAGTTTTCATCCAGGGAATCCACTTAATGGGAAGATTCAAGCTATGCAATCACAATTGAAAAGAGTGGTGGAATATGGATCGTAATCCATGAGGCCCACCCCAGTTTTGCAAAAATAAGTGATGCCAAAGATTGCTAGTGAAAGTGCCTAAACGTTGCTGTGATTACAAATATTTTTTTTAAAAAAAAAAATCATGGATCACGATCCATGACCCCAACATGCCCTAAACCTAGAAATTTCAAAGCCAAAAGTTTGACCATGCCTTGGGGAGTGTACCATGCAAATTTAGGATAAAATGGTCATGGAAATCACCAAAATCCAAGCAAAATTGGGATTTCATCTCCAAAGGGTCATGTTCACCCACAATTGGGAAATTTGACCTAAATTCAATGAAAAGTAAACCATGAGCTTATGAAACATGTCAAGAAGCTAATGTAAACAGTGGTCAATGATTGTGAAATGCGACAACTTTTCAGTGTTTGGACATGTCAATTGGTTTGGTTGTTAGAATTAGTAATTTCAGAGTTTCAAGTGCAAAAATGGTGGTCTTGAACAGAGTCTTGTGGAATAATGAACTTGTTGTCACTCAAGGAATGCTAAGGAATACCAAAATCAATCAAAATTATCAAAAGGTCTGGAGGGACCACACATGCTTCAGTTCATATGAAATTCAATAGATAGATTGGATTTTAGAACTTCTTTAACCCCAAATCATCACATGGAAAAAAAATGTCAAACAGATTGATCATCCTCAGAGATCAAAGATGCCAAAGAAAAAGACTTATGGAAAAGTTGGACCAAATCAGGCCATAACTTGGGAAACTAGAGAAACAAGAGATAAACTTGTCCAAATTTGAAAAGAACTTCACCAGTGTGTTATGATAGACTATAGGAACAAATTCCCAAAGTTTCATCACATAATGCTACCCAACATGGATTGCAATCTATGACCCCTTGAAGGTTGACCAAGCACAAACCACATCACCTAATCCCATACATCAAGGATAACCTAACCCTAGAGTTTCAAGTCATTTGGATTTCAAAATCCTTGCAGAAATGCCAAAAATCTCTAAGTCTGAGAAAAATTCCAAAATTTGGCATAAAATTCCATCCAGTGATCCAAAATCCAAAAAGAAGTGAACCATAGCATCCCCAATTCATGCTCAAGCAGAGGGTATTACCAAAATTCAAAAATGTTGTTGAACATGGATCGCGATCCATGACCCCTTGAGACAGATTTTACTTGTAGCAATTTTCCCTAGTGCATGTAGCTAGCCTAGATGCACTAGTGAATTGGGCTTGTTTTGATCAAGTTATACTCATTTTTCAGTTTATGGTCAAACTTTGTGGTTTTTGAGTTTTCTTGACAACTTGTTGGCTAGCTTCTGGAGCTAATTTCTGGATTGTGTTATCACAGAATGCCTTGCAAAAGACCCAAGAAACAGTGGGAAGGCCCACCCTACCAAGTCATGGAGATTGCATCAAATGAGAATGCACACGTATCAAATGAGGAATTGGCACAAATCCCAGTAGTAATCTTCATTGGAAGGTTTGAAACTGATGATAGTACTAAGGTAAAGACAACCATATTCCCTAAGGAGCTCTAGAATATACATAGATAGCAAGAAGTGATTGAGGGATAAAGATGCCTCCAGATGGACACATTTTTCCGACTACAGCCATGGGAAACACAAGCAGGCCCATGAGCTGATGTCCTCAATCTAGTACAACGGGGAGGCAATACTGACTGACAAATATGGAGCCAAAGTCAAGGTCCAAATCACTTTGGATATGATAAATCATGCATTTCACTTGCCACCAAGAAACCATAATTTACTCCTAAAGACAAAGGCTGTTGATAATGTCAAAGATTTTGTGAAGTTGTAGGGGCACAAGTTCACCTATAAAGACCTGGTGTATTTAGAGACAGAGATGGCATTGTGGCTGATTTCTCAGCACCTCAAAGTACAGAAGCCACCAAGATACAAAGAGCCCACCAACTTGCACATTGGGCTGGTAATGGGAATAGGGCTATTAGAGCAAAGGACCATAAAGTGTGATCTAGGCACATATATTCTACAAAATATGGTAGAGGCAAATCTAAAGAACAGTGACAAGAACAAGACGTACATGAATGGTAGTCTAGTGGACAAGGATTTCCTATCAAGCATTAGGCATGATTGATGAACTACCACACCTACAGAGACGCAACTGGAGCTGATCCATAAATCCAAACGAGCAATTGAACCAGTGGAGAGAACCTCTACAGTACAACCTAGAAAGAAGAAATCAATTGGGCAAAGCTCAAGGAAAACAAAGTCCAACAACAAAGAAACTGATTCAAATGTAAAGTTGAGTGAGGATACACCTTTCAAATACAATTCGTCAGACGACAAGGAAAAGAAGGAGGAAGAGAAACAAGATTATACAATCCACAAGGTTCCACTAAAAAGAAGATAAAGTGAGCATGGAGATCCCATTCTGATCTCTCAAGCGTGAATGTCCATGAAAGAAGCTCAAGAAATAAGAGAGGAGCTCCGCAAAAAGAAAGCGGAAGAAAAGAGGGAGCTAGGAATTGATGCGTATGATGAAGGAGAAAGTGACCAAGATAAGCCGATGGATCAAAGAAAAGCAGAACCACTAGAGCAAATCAAGCAATACAAAAGACGAGTGGATAAAGCAGATTTAGAAGCTGCGGCAAAATTTGGAAAATGATTAGAGAGGAGCTCAAACATAAAGCAGAGCAAAGGGAACATCAAGTGTCCAAGCAACAACACGTTGATGATCTCAAATCATCCGACGAATCTACCAAGTCCAAAGAGGCCGACAAGACTCACACTGAAGAGAAAGAGACAAAAGAATATGGTGGTGTGCATCCTTTGGAATTCCATACCAAAAACATCCCATGAACATCCAATTGACCGACCACGCCTCCTCCTACTCAAAGAATCAACTGACCAGGAAGTTGAGAGAGAGAGAGAGAGAGAGAGAGAGAGAGAGAGAGAGAGAGAGAGAGAGAGAGAGAGAGAGAGAGAGAGAGAGAGAGAGAGAGAGAGTTGAGTAGACAACAGAGGTGCCAAAACAACAACGGAGCAAGTGTTGCCAACACCACTCAAGAATCAAGTGGCAGATGAAGCAAAATCAAAATAGAAGGAGCAAGCCCAACCGAAACCTCAAGAGCAAAGTGATAAGGACAAGGAAGCCGCGGCCAAAGAAACAGTAGAAGCCGACACCTCTAGCCAACCTCAAAGGACACAACCAAAGCCAAGGTTGCCCTGCTCATAAGCCATAATAAAAAAAGGAAGGTAGTTGATAAACTCTTTTGACATTGAAGACCATGTGGAACAAATCAAGCTACAGTTCCAATGTCAAAGAGAGCTCCACAACCTACGAGGAGGAGACCTAGAGGATACAAAGGGAGAAGTAGCTAAAGCACTTAAATTCAACCAAGAGCTACAACAAAAGATTGAAGATTTAGAAGGAAGACAACAAGAGCTTCAATCTGAGCTACAAAGGGAGCAAAAAAATGATGCTCATTTCTACCAAGAAGATCAAGCCTTTAACGAGGCTAACACAAATTTATTGGTCAAGCAACAATGCTTAGAAGAAGAATTGGAAAAACAAAGGCAAAAGAACTCAAAACTAGGGGAATCCTATGGGGTTGGCAGCAAAACATTTACAAAACTCTTAGCAATGCAAGACAGCCTAGCCCCTGCTTTTACTTCAGCAATGCCAGCCTGAGCAATACAAGAGTTTAAGGATCTCAAGGTAGCCCTAGCTCAAGAACAATATGACAGGCAAATCATGACAGCTTGGCATAAGGCCCATTCAAAAACAAAAAGAGGACGAAATTGCAATGCTACAAGGACAACTAGAAAAATTGGCAAAAGAAGAGTTGGTTGCTCAAAGCACCGCACATGCCATGGCTTTACAACAAAAATATATGGCGATTAGTGCCATAAAATCCCAGTAAACCACAAAAGAAGTTCATCAAAAAACCGAGAAAAAATTGAGGACCATGGATATTCCTTGTGTAGAACTGCCTAGCACTTCTATACAGGCAGGACTACATGAATTTGAAGATACGATGATAAAAAAGATAAAGAAGATTCTCGAGAGGAAATTCAGTGGTGGATCTCAGAAGTGCGTGATACCTCTCACAAAGAATTTATGATCACAAATGACGAAGTGGTCAAGAATCATGGGCACAATATGAGTGCGATGCCGTTGATGAGACAAGAGGCTCTCATTATAACTGCTACACAAATTCAAACAATAATCAACAAACCAACCCCTTTTGGAGAAAGAAATGGTTTGCAAAGTGTTAGCAGTAGGACACACCCTATGGAGCTCGGCGGAATATTATTTTTTTGTAATTATTCATTTATTGAGAAAAACCGACATTTCACCTTTGTAAATAGTGGGGCTTACAGAAGTTTCCGGATTGTATCCCATTTTTGACATTTAGATTGAGTAGATGGTTAAATTGGAACATTAGGGTTTGAGATTGTAAGGTACGAGTTATGTCTGTGAGTGAGTGTATTGTGTACGAGAGAGAGTGAGAGTTTCATCTTGACGCTACGCGAGCACCGGTGGTCGGAATCGAGTGCGGAGAAGTGCAACGTGTTGCCCCCAACGAGAGCTACTTGCCAATACCTACATTGCGGGCGTACGGTCTGGTTTTGCGAGCTCGACCCGCGAACTTCATCTAGTGATTCAGTGAGCATACGTTATCCGTTTTCGCATTTCAGCATATCCACGTGTTCGCATTGAGTAGAGCTACACATTAGGCACTTTAGTTTTTGGAAACGACGACTTGCAAATTTTGGCCAGACATCCTATGTGATTTTGTACCAGGTGTTTAGGGTTGGGATTTTGGTTCATGGACCTTAGGGAGAGCGACCTATTGGTGTTAGTGGGGTCTCCTTCAAGTTCTATGGCGTTTCGAGACCGTTTGATGGGTATTTGGCTCTTCGAAGCGTTGTAGGAAATCTCCTCTTATGCACTCCTAAAGGCTGTAGCTTAGACATTGGGTAGAAACCTCTGTAGGAATTAGTCGAGAGTCGGTCGAGTGTAGGTTGACACCCTATGCTTGCTTCCACACGCCTGCGGGTCGAACTTCATCCTTAGCTGACAAATCTTGTTAGGTGAGTTCTCGTTGTGCTGACGTTCATCGTGGCGTATCCGCCAACATTGGCGCCACTGCCGGGGACAAAAACCCTAGGGAGGTGACGAGACTAGTCCTTGAGGATAGGGATTCGATGGCTTGCTAGAGTCTCGTTTTACATTTAAATAGGATCAGAGGGTGGGAGACTCTCTAGGTCTTAGGAGGAGTCTAGGGAGCGTGTGTCTGGCCTAGATCCTTCGACTTAGGTAGACTTAGGTATTAGTTGAGTTGTGGTGTAGAGAGTAGGAGTTTGAGTGGTAGAAGCGGTGAAAGGAGAGCTTGAGAGTCCGGAGAGGCCAGGAAGCAACCAAGACACCAATATCACCATTTCACATGATGAGTAGGAGTAGGGTAAGTAGGACATCATGATTTATGATCTAGAGTACTTAATGCATGTTATACTTTCTTATTAGGTCCATCACAAGGTTGTAAAAGACGCAAAAGAGTGTTTGAAAGCTGAAGTGAAGTTCAAAAGTTGCTGAGAGTGTTTTTGAGAGAGCTGCAGAGCATCAGGAGCATTTCTATCAGGAAAAATTTACATTTTAAGCCAGGAGACATCCTACGCGTAGGATGTCTACGGGTTGATCTGGTGGAAATTTTGAAATTTTGAGTTGACCAGTGTGTTCAGAGGTAGGTTTTACTCTATTTTCACCTGGAAAGTGGAAGTTTGACCACATCTTGACAGGATAAGGCCACATAGACAGAAATTGCCAGACATCCTACCCAAATAGTGCCAAGGCATTATTTTAAGACCAAAACCATAGGATGGCTGCATGAGCATGATCTGCATGATTTATTGAGTGTCTGAGAAAGGTTTCATCTCAATTAGGTGAGAAAATTGGGTTCTAAGCAGACTTTAGTATTTTTTACTAAAAAAGGCTAGAACAGCTAAAATTGGGGTCTTTTGAAATCCAAATCAAAATCTAAGCATAGCACTGGGTACTGACATCAAGGGGAATCTATGGCTCAAGTCTAGGGTCAAACAGGCCAAATAGACATCCTACGCGTAGGATGTGTTCTGTGCGATTTGGCACTCCAAACCCTGATTTGAGCATACCAAAGTGATCAGCACCTTAAGAGGAGTCTGTGCTTTGCAATTGAAGCTATTTTGAGCAGTTAGACATCCTACGCATAGAATGTCTAATGCATGAAAGTGAAGCCATAAGCTGACTGTGGGCATAGTAGGGTGTTGTATAGATTGAGGCAAGCCTCCTAGTCAATTTTGGTCCAAATTGAAGTTGATTTGACTGGTCAGACCAACATCAGGCTGCTGAAACAGATTTCTCATCCATTGACCAGCTTATAGGTGTCCAAATCAAAAAGTAAAAACAGTTGTGGACTCAACACATCAAGGGGACTCTATAGTGAAAAAACCAGGCAAAACAGAGCAGGAGACATCCTACGTGTAGGATGTCTACAGAGGCTTAGTGAAGAGAAAATTTGACTGAGGACATACAGTGATGTTCCAATTGACTTAAGAGTTCCAGAACTTCTTTCAGAAGTGAATTTGGACCTTGTTTGACCTTCTGACAGAGCAAAGATGAAATTAAGACTTTTCATGTAAATTTACGAACATTCGAGGGAAGTACAGTTCTAGATTAACAGACCTAATCCAGAACATCAAAAGTGTATAAATACAGTAGTGGTTGAGGTTAACTCTCCAGTTATACCAATCATTACTAAAATCACATCTAGCAGTTAAATACTTTGATTCGAGCCGAAATTAAACGCTTGTGTACAAGTATATTCAGCGGCAAAGCAAGAAGTTGTGCAAAAAATGATCCTTTGCTAGGTGAGTGGTTGGATTTGTGTTAAGTTCATTGCTAAGTTTGATGAATTTAAGATCAGGAAGACACATTTTTAGAGACCGAAAGGTGGCAGGTGATAAGGGTAGCTTAGTGTCCACCGAGGAGAGTGTAACTCAGGCAAGGCTAGATCCACTAGCACCAATTATTGAGGAGGGTAGTGATACTGACACTTCATCAGACAAATCCTTCTTCATGATGGGTAGTCAACAACCAGGAGGGTTCTCCAATGAAGGACCAATGCTAGGAGGAAGCACCTCCCAAAATCCTTTGAACGATTCCAAGTTCACTATAATCTTCTTAGAAGGAACAAACTCGAGAGGAGCCCTAGTTTATTCTGACTATTGAGGACGCAAGTGTATTTGTATTGAAGAAAGATCCGCTCAGAGACAGGAGATAATTCAAGTCTATGATAATGGGGATAGATTCCGAGACGAAAAGGGGAACCACTATCTGATAGTTAGTAACCCTGAGGATTACAATAGATATGAAGATAACGTGGCAAAAAGAAAAATGGTTTTAGAAACTCAACAACCGCCTCCAAACATTGATCGACCTGGAGCTCTTTTTATGTATGATAAGAAAACAACCAGGGTCTCAACCTATAATGAGAATATGGGAATGTACAAGCATGAGAGCGAGGGAATAGTCTCTTACTTCCATTGCAAAGAACCCTACCCAAACGAATTAAGCAAAGACAAGGTTCTTTACTTATTCTCTTATGAAATTGCTATGGGAAAGGATATCGTTTTTTTTTATAGGTACGAGCGAGAATACAAACGTATTCTCCCAGAGGAGGTAGAAAAGGCAACAATTCCAGAAGCATCAACATATGCCCCCGAAGAAATGCCAAGAGCCACCTACACCCCTAGCAAGTCGACAAATCCATTTTCAGAAGAGTACGAGGCGACCTCACATTCTACACGACAACAGACATTCAACTACCAAAACCAACCAGCAACCCAACCATCATTGCAGGCATGGATTTGACAGAGTGCAACATTAGAACAAGACCAAAACCAAGATGGTTATCTAACCGCATGAGGGCTAAGGGATTTACAAGAACCACCACTCTATTCACGGTATCAGGTGAGAGTAAGCCAAAAACTCAAGGTTCAACAGAGCCTGGAAGACCACCCATAGAACGAGTTTGAAGAGATGAACCATCTCTTGCAAGAACCGTTAGAAATTACGGCTTAGGAGCACCACTGGGAGAGGAACCCGCCCACTACAGAAGGCCAGACGAGGTATATAGATTGGGACGAGGAAATCCAATGATGATATTTGTAGACCATCGTAGAATTAGACCTTCTCAAGTGCAAAAATGGGTAAACAAGAGATACACGGGAAACAGAGATCCTAGGGATCATGTAGCAGCCTTTGTGCATGTAATTAGAGCTAAAGAGGTGTTAGACTTCCCTACCCAATTTGCAGGGTTTGGACTAACCCTAGAGGAGGATGCTGCTACTTGGTTTGACTCTAGGGAGCGTAGAGACTTTGATTCTATGGAGGAGGTGTTTGACGAGTTTATTGAGGAATTCTCACAAAGGGGGATAGCTCATAATACAGTCTCACAAATCCATAAATTCAAACAAAAAGATGGGGAATCTATGCAAAAGGCAGCCCTACGACTAAAAAGATATGTTAAGTTCTACCCTGTGGAAGAATTGCCAACTCAATCCAGACTTATGCTTATATTTATCCAAGGACTGAGGAATGCAGATCTCTAGAAAGACTTACATATGAAAAGGAGCACGACGTTAAATGAGTTAACTAAGGAGTCTCTTTACCTTGTAGACAATTGTGCGGTCTACAAGGAGGGTGAATTCAAGGATCTTGACGACGATTCATCCTCAACAAAGTGGAAGCAAGTCCGCTAAGACGGCACCGAAAGGAGAAGTAGCTGTAAGCCAGGAGCAGCTTGTAGAGGAAGTGCTAAAAAGATTAACCTGTACGCCAAACCTCAGGCTAAACAGCCCAAGTGGTGTGCTATTGAACAAAAATGGACAAACCATGGGACGGAGGAATGTTATTAATAACAAGGGGTATGTGAGAGAACGACCTTATGCTCCCCAGGCTCAGGTAGCATCTCCTCAACTTCCACCGATGCCTAGGTATCAAGCAGGCAACCTACCAGGACCTGTAGGTGTAGAAAGACCACAACCAGTGTTGGGGCAGCAACCACCCTTCCCAGGATTACGACCAGTCGGCATAAGATACAAACCAATAGTAATCGAACAAGAAGAGAAGTCTTTGGTACCTATGCATGCATATTACGAAGATCCCAATGGATATGCTACAAATCCTACCTATTATCCACCGAAAGAACCCTCAACGCCAGAACCATGGAGCATGATAGGAAGTGTAGGACCACCAACAGCTGCACAAGCAGCAGGAGAAGGAAGATATAGCTTGGATGAACGAACATTATGTTCATAGCCAACGGAGGCATGGGAGGGCAGAGACATGCATACCAACAAACAGGAGCTCAAGGAGCACCTCAACAACCTAAGGGACCCTGCTACAAGTGTGGTGGAGACCAATGGCTAAGAGACTATCCTCATGATGAAATCATTAGAGTCAACGCATATTGCATCGAGTGTGGAATTACTCATTTAATTCTTGATTGCCCTAAGAACCCAAGCAAAGGAGCAAAAACTACCTTGAACATGCTGGAAGCAGTGCCTTCCAGTGGAGGGTCAGAAAACGAGACAATAATACCTATTCAGGCAGTGACACGAGCCCAAGCTCAAAGAATGACGAACAAACCCATGATTGAAGAGCCAAAAACCGATGCCCCAAGTTCAGAAGTAAAGAATTATAGAAGCACTTGGAAAGCTAGAAAGGCACGTATGAAAGCCAGGAGAGAACGAGAGAAAACGGCTGTATCCGAGAAGTTAAAACACATAAAGGATAGAGTAGAGCGGTTAGAGGATCTAGCTAGTCTAAGCTCACACACTGCGGCAACCATAGTACCCAAGGAAATAGCAGAACCCAGAAGTGCATGATCAGGAGGATCAGTGTTGGCAGAAAAGGTAAATGAGCAGTTAGACGCACTTTTAAAAGCCTACGAAGCCAGACTCAAAAACAACCAAACCCAAGAGCAAAGATGGATGACTTATCCATATGCCAAAATAGAAAAACAAAGGTTGGAAATGTGTCGAAAGATGATTGAAACAGCTCAATCCCTGATAGAAAACCCGCTTGGTAAATCTGTAAGTTGCCATGAAGTACCAACTCCAACCCCTATCAAACTAGCTTTAGAGAAACAAGTAGAAACGAAGGAGAGACTCACGAATGCCTCTCAGTCTAGGAGACAGCCAATCATAGTGCCAAATACAACAGAAGAGACAAGTGATGGTTTTCAACCTAAAACATTGGTAGAAATGGGTAAGGATTGTAACGGTCTAGATGATCTATGGAAGCAAATCCGTGATGCCAACGAAGCTAACCGGGTGAGTTACCAAATGAATAGCACGAGAAATGAGAAAAATGAGATCTTGCCTCCGATTGAAGAATTTGAGGCAAGATCACAAATGAACTTTGATATGCATTCACAAGGGGGAGACCAGGGATCAATTAGTTCGGGGCACAGCCAACCAGACTCGCTAAAAAATCTACCCTCTTACCTAAAAGAGTATGAAGCCAAGTCTGAGGTGAGAGAAATCCCATCTCAAAGACTTTCTTCTAACAGAGTGATGGATTCACAAGGGTTGATTGAGTTATTGTACACCCTTGTGGCATGCACAATCACATTAGCTGAACTCCTAAGGCTACGACCAAACATGTGGACCACCATAGGCAAATGCTTAGAAAAATTTGGAGTAAAAGACCCCACCTCGAAGCTTCAAGAAGGGATCAGAGAATTGGACAAGCCTCAACTAAACACTAGGCTAGTACCTTTAAACAAGGTTGGAGAATATTACGAGGGAGAAGATGAAAACACCACGCTAGCAGTAGAATTCCAAGGAGTAGTTTCCAAAGCTATTCTTGACAATGGAGCAGGAGTCGCTATTGCCACCAAGGAAATCTGGAAAAAATGGGGAAAATCGGCTTTGAGAGCTACCAGAATGAAATTGCAATTGGCAGATGGGTTCATGGAAAAGCCTATAGGACTCTTAGAAAAAGTGATTGTCACCTCGTGCGGAATCGAGTATGAGCATACGTTTGCAATAGTCGATTTCGACAAAAAGAACAATTACAAGATCACCTTGGGAAGACCATTCATGAGACAATTAAAGATGGTCCAGGATTGGGGTTACGACCACTTATACCTCAGACATTGCAAGACTACAACCAAAATACACATAAAAGACCATAGTTACAAAGATGTGAACCAAACACCAGTGGAAGAGTTTGATTCAGCTACATTGGCAGGGTCCGAACTCCCAGCATGGTTAGGGCAACAAAAAGAGCTATGGATGTGCGGAGCTTCACATTGTGGGAGCTTAAAAAGAGAGGAATGCATTTTAGAAAGAGCTATTGAGGACAAGGATTATATTCCGGAACCTTTTCCTGAAGATGCCTTGGAACCTCTGGAATGGGAGCACATACTAGCAACGTTGGATGTCTGTACCATTACAGATAGCCCAACGACAAAAGTTTGTGATAATGATGGCTATGATGTGCTACTCTATTACATGGTAAGCCTTATACGAGGAGGAGATGACATTGTAGAACCACCAGAACAAGAAGAGTTTTATAACTCCTCTGAGCATCTAGAGATAAATAACGATGCAGATAATGAGTGTTCAGACAGCTCAAGCGAGCATGGGGAGAAAACAGCAAATATCAAGTTTTATGATTTTGCCAGTTAGCACCCTAGACGCCAGGAACGCTATAAGAAAAAACGAGCAGAAAACAAAATGAGAGAGAATCCTATGCCCAGGATAAAAGATAAAACTCACTATCTGATGCTTGTCAAAGCAGAGGATTGTGTAAAAGACCAAATATCAAGAAAATTCTCAAAAGTTCAAAGGGAAAGAGCGCAAGAGGAAATAAAACAAATACGGAAAGCTAAAACAGAAACAAAATCAAAAAAATCTCAAGAATCAAAACAAGAAAAAACAAAAGACCTAGCGTGGACCAAACTGGAGCGTAAAAAGAAATACCAAGAATTGAAACGGTCATTACGAGAGGTATGGACGACTGCGGGAGAAAGTGATGGTAAGGAGGAGTCAGAAAAAGGAAACATGAATGTACCATCACACTATCGAAAATTCACCATCCAGGACAGAAAAATCATAATGACACCACCAGTCAGGGAAAGAATAAACCAGGAATCTTACGATGGGCCAAAAAATACAAAACGGATAGACCTCGCTGAACCAGGTGAAAAGCCTCAGCCGGTCTATATCACAATTGATTTAGAGCGTGAAGAAGAAGAACAGTTAGCACAACTTCTCAAGAAGTATAAAGATGTGTTTGCATGGTCCTACAAAGACCTCAAAGGAGTTGATCCATCGATATGCCAACATACAATTCCTTTGAAATCAGATGCCAAACCTAGCAAACAGCGTCCTTATACATATAATGACACATTTTCTAAATGAATCAAAGAACAGATTGACAAGCTGATGGATGTTGAATTCATCTATGAAATCAAGCATACAGATTGGGTGTCACCCATTGTGGTTGTCCCCAAAAAGAACGAAAAGCTGCGAGTGTGTGTAAACCTCAAAAAGGTAAATGCAGCCACCATAAGGGATAATTATCCCTTGCCAATCACAGAACATGTACTTGAGAGGGTGGCCGGGAAACGGTCTTATTCCTTTCTAGATGGGTTTTCAGGGTATAACCAACTGGCAATTGCAATAGAGGATCAACACAAAACAGCGTTTGCCACAGAATGGGGAATATATACGTATCGAGTTATGCCTTTTGGCTTAACTAATGCCCCAGCTACCTTTCAAAGGTTAATGAATCATGCGTTCAAAGAATACCTGAGAATATTCTTAGAAATATACATGGATGATCTTTGTGTACACTCTCTTCTACGAGAAGAACATATAGACCATTTACAAAACATATGTGAGAAATGCAAAACATATTGAATCTGTCTTAACCCGAAAAAGTTCATTTTTATGGTTAAGCAAGGCCGCATCTTAGGACATATTGTCTCACAAAATGGAATAACCACCGACCTAGATAAAATAAAAGTCATAGTAAACTTGCCTAGGCCTACTAATGCGAAACAAGTGCAATCCTTCATGGTACACTGCGGATATTATCGAAGATTCATATATATGTATGCAGTCATTGCACAACCTCTGTATCGTTTGTTAGTCAGTTTTTTCTGGACTGAGGAGTGTGAAACTTCATTCCAAAAGCTAAAGGAAAACCTTGTATCAGCACCTGTACTTAAAGCACCAGATTGGGAAAAGATATTCCATGTTCACATTGATGCTTTTGCATATACAATCGGGAGTATTCTGGCTCAACCTGGAGATGGAACAATTGATTTTCCAGTTTGTTATGCAAGCCGACAGTTAAATAGTGCAGAAAAGAACTACACAACCACCAAAAGAGAGGGGTTAGGAATGATTTATGCTGTAAAGAAATTTCGGCATTATTTGCTGGTAAACAAATTTGTGTTCTTCGCAGATCATCAAGCTCTTTTGTATCTGGTAAATAAACCATGCAATACTGGGAGAATTGTATGATGGTTTATTATATTGCTAGAGTTTGACTTCACAGTGGTGGTCAAAAAAGGTAAAACTCATCTACGGACGGATCATCTTTCAAGACTGCAAAACGGGGAAGCTCCTGAAGGAGTAGATGATGACATACCTGATGCGTATCTTTTCAATATTGAAATGATACCCAAATGGTCTCAGGAAATTGTTAGCATTCTTTCCTTTGGAGGTAGATTTGATAACAAGGAAGACAGATCCAAACAACAAACAATTCGACAAATAAAAAACTTCCAGTTGATTGCAGGATGACTGTATCACCTAGGCTCGGACCAAATTCTACGATTATGTATAAATCCAGAGGAATTCTAGTGTTATCTTGAAGAAGCACATGTCCAGGATTGTGCATTTCATTGTTCAACAATGAAAACACACCAAAGACTGAAACATTTAGGGGTTTATTGGCCAACTATGTATGCTGACACACATGCTTATGTTAACAATTGTACTATATGTAGTGCCAAACGACCAGTGGATCACGCGACATTGTTTCAAGTACACATTGCACCTGCATGGAGTCAATATATCATTGATTTCTTAACCACAAGGACGTTTCCTGAAAACATAACAAGATCACGGAAAAGGGCTATAGAGCTGGAGGTTCGCGACTATAATTTAATTGGGAACCAACTCTATAAACGAGGAAAGGACAATCAACTTAGAATCTGTGCAAGTGAAAGTGAATACCTACTGATTCTAGAACACGCACATGGAGGCATAAGTGGAGGACATTTTTCAAGCGATAAGACGGCAAAAATTGTCTTAACCGTAGGAATATGGTGGCCTACATTCCATATGGATGCTGAGGAGTTTGTAAAGCATTGTGATGCATGTCAGCGCACCAAGGTGCCGATAAAGAGAGATGAGATGCCACTACGGCCAATGATGGGAGCAAGGGCATTTGCAAAATGCGGCATTGATTCTGTGGGGCCTATTTCACCCCCTGCATATCGCACCCATACTCAATATATCATTGTGGCTATGGACTATCTCACAAAATGGGCGGAAGCCAAGGAAACACAAAAAGCAAACGCAAGAACCACTGCACAATTTTTGTATGAGAATGTCTTTGTACGATACAGATTACCAATAGAAATTGTCAGTGATCGAGGAACACATTTTCTTAATGAAGTCGTTGAATATCTACTAGAGGAATTTATGGTCATACATAGAAAATCTGCTCCATATCATCCATAGGCAAATGGACAAGCTGAGGCCACAAATAAAACTATGCATTGTTTTGACTAAAATTGTATCAGAGTCAAGAATAGATTGGAATCAGCAACTACACTCAACACTATGGGCATACAGGGTAGCTTACAAAACATCAATAGGAACGACACCGTACAACATGGTGTTTGGTCTAAACGCTATATTACCCATAGAGTTTTTAATTCCAACTCTACGAGTAGCGAAACGCTTAGAATGGACAGGGCATGAGCTCTCTTCAAGAATAGATGATCTTGAAAATCTAGATGAACTTCGCTTGAGAGCTGTAGCTTCGATCTATGCTAAAAAGAGAAGACAAAAAGAGTTTTTTGACAAACATGTGCACACGAAAGAGTTCAAAACAAGTGATTATGTACTTATTTATACCTTGAAACAACATGCCAAGAAACTTAAAAAGCGAGGGATGGGACCCTTTGTGATTAGTGACTTATCACAAAGTGGAGTTGTCAAGCTTGTTACATTAGTAGGTGAAGAAATGCCAAATTGGATTAGTGGGTGTCGACGATTAAAAAAATATCATTTACCACTAACACAGGATATGCTTCAACAAATCCATCAAGAAAAACAGCGGATGAAGGAGAAACAGAGGGTACGGGAAGAAGCCCAGCAGAAGCAAAAGAACGCATTGCAAAAAGACAGCTTCTACGACAACAACAACAATGTGGATCACCGTTGCGAATCAATGTCATTCGACTAACGAATTTTGATGAAGACACAGTGGAGCCAATAATTGCAGTGAAAGTGGGTAGCAATCAAGTTGAATCGACGGCATTGCTTGATTCTGGAGCTCAAGCAAATCTAATCTCTTACAGATTATACAAACATCTCAAGCCCAAACATCAACTACATCCTACTCCACAAGTGTTAGAAAGTAGTACATCACATTCGCTAAAAACAGTGGGCTAGACTATATTGCATGTACAAGTACATCAATATATTTACCCACACAAGTTTTATGTGGTTGAGGATGAAAGCATACAACACCCCATGTTGTTGGGACAACCTTGGCAAAAAGAGTATAATGTACAGATAGATTGGAATGCAGATGCAGTCAAAATTCATCATGCACAAGAACAATAGGTGGTAGCCTTTGCTCAGCAACCCCAGAAGAACTAGTTGGGAGCAACACAATCAAGGGAGAAAGAGCCAAAAGGATAGGTGCCACTAAAGAACAACATGGCGAACAAACAGGGAACTGCAAACCATGTTCACTACAAACATCCAACCAAACAGACCGTAGTGCCAAGATCAAGGTTAGCAACACACGACAAACGAGTATGGGTGCAGAAGGATAGAGGTGACATGGCAGACAAACCACAATACAACAGAGGAAGTCAACAGAAGCAGACAATTCAACCAAAAACCAAGGGACTAAAAAAGATATGGATCCCAAAACAAATGCTCAGCAAAAACTTAAGTGCGACTCACCATTTGGATCCCAAAACCGAAGCAAAAGGAACTCCCTTCAGTACAAGCAATATCAGCATACAGACACACACTACATATGAAACCGGAAAACGGATCTATGTGGGTGCCAATCAATAGCCAAACAATGACAATCGCGGAAGTAGCAATAAATCTACAAAAACCTCCAAAAAAAAGCTACAAATGGAAAGCAGCAGAGACAAAGACTATGGCCAATTCAGCCACGAAAAATTCTCTCCAAGGAGACGACTACGGCCATATCGACAATAGCGGCAAACCAAGCGACTTTTGCAAGAAAGAAGATCAAACAAAGAGCGGTAGAGTTACAACTTTTACTTACAAAGAAAATTTGTCGACCAAATCAACAACAAACAGGAAACCTCAACGGTGAATGCCAATAAGCATCTTGCTTATACCCTCCTCTTGCACAGCATTAATTTTTTCCATGCATTGACCGAGTATGCATTATATAGGGCCACATTATACCGTTGAGCATTAGCACGAGTTTTCACCCATACAGGGCACATGCATTGAGGCGATACCTTGTCGTCCAGGAGGACTCCGGCTAGGAGGGGGGGAGGCATTCTCAAATGCGGACCCAATGGAAAAAAGAGCAAAAAAGGGCATGTTTTTCAACTATTTTAAAGGGTTGTCATTTGATTGTGAAATTTTTTGGACTAACCTAAGTACATATGCCCTTATACAACATGAATCTACAAGTATATGGGGCCAAATGCCAAATCAAGCCCCTAGGTGTGTGTATATAAGTAAAAATAGCCATTTTTTGAGCAAAATATTGAAAAAATGGAGAAATTCGGCCATAAAATTTCATGTGAGTGTATATAGTGTTTTGTGGTGATGTTTTTGATTTATTATGATTTTTGGGGATTTTCTGGGTTTAATTTGCTATTTTCCTTTTCATTTTACTAATTTTCGCAGAAAAACTTAAAAAATACAAAAATCAGGTGAAAAACGGTCGTAATGAAAAACAAAAAATATGGGGATGATCAGTGACTATAGAAAAACCTATGGTACAATGGGGGTTCAATTATGTGAATGGAGCGAAAAGCGTGTTTTGGCCAGATTTTGACCGAAACATCAAATTTCTTGTAAACTGGGCAAATCGAGTCCAAATCAAGAAATTTTTGAGCCTAAACCGGATCTCGCAAGAAGTTGGGAGCACATGTCAAATTTCACGGAAAGTGGTTCGGGGACCCCCATTATAAGAAATTTTCACTTCATTTTAAGCTCATTTCTACTATTGCCTTTTGAGAGAGAGCTCCTGCCACTTAGAGCGAACGAGACTTCTAGCAGCTTCTACGACGCACACGACCACCCGACAGGCTCTAAACATGAGAGGTAGGCTCACCACCTTGAGCTTTTCGCGCATGTTTGTTGTTTTGTTGCGAAAACTAGCGTAGGGTTCACACGGGAAGAGGGTAGTAGAGACCTACAGGTAGAAGTGACCACCTAACGGCTAACCCAAAGGCAATGAGACTTCATCGGAAGCTTACCCTAGCATAGGAGATCACTTTTGGATGACCAAAGGCAGTAGAAAACCATCGGGAAAAACCCTAATTCCTAGAGCCCCGCAAAAGGCCACCAAATGGGAAATCGGCGGAAAGGCGCCCAAATGCTACCAAAACTCATGGGTAGGAGCATCTCGACATGCTCGACAAGTCTATATAGCCCACATGGCCATACGGTGACCCGAAGCGGCACTAAACTTCAGAAACAACATCAAACACACAAAGCGTCAAATAGCTCTCGCGGCCAAACCGCATGTCCGTTTGCCACCAAACTTCACGAGCGGCTTTCCTAAACCATCAACAACCAAGTGCTATGGTGGTAGACCACCACAAGTCATCGAAGACATGAAAACGCAACCACGGGTGCTTCCAAAGCAACAAATTTCCAAACGGAGCTCCGGTGAAGCCAAGTCAACGAAAACCATATGGCAAGGATCCTCTAGGGGCCGTGAAGCTATGGAGGCCAACATCAAGAAATTTCATCGCCAAAAAGCACTCCAAGAGTCAGAAAACGGCTCGAAGGCTCTGAAATCCACACAGGGAGTTTCTTTCTATCAATTTGATTTTTCTGTTGAAATAATGCTTAAAAGGGACTCAGGGGGGCTCAGGGCAAGTACCAGTAGCAGTCACCATAGACATCCTACGCGTAGGATGTCTCAAGGACAATTCTAGGCACCAACCCCAGCATCTCTTACCACACACAGCTTCTGAATAGCCTGTACAAGCTAGCCACCAAGTTTCATCATATTTGGAAAAAAATTGACCTCATGTGCATCAAAAAACACAAAGTCAGAGCATAGAGGCAATAATGGGCCATAGACCTACCAAAAGTTGTCCAAATCAAATGAAACTTGCGCAATATACTTATGAGCACATTGCCAAGCTATCTGTGGGGTCACAAATGAAAAACGATGAAATAGACATTCTACGCGTAGGATGTCTAAATGACCAAATTGGCCCTTTATGACACTTTCGTAAGCCCATATATCAAGTTTCAAGCCATTCCCATCACATTTGGCCCCCAACACCTCCAAGATGCACTTTTTGAGCCCAAAAACACTACACATGCTCTTACCAGCACCAATTCTTGTCCAAATCAAAATCCAAGAGCAGGGCCATGTTCCACATGCCAAGAGCTACCCACAGAACCAATTTCAAGCTATTTTGATGAAAAACACATCCTACGTGTAGGATGTCTCCAGCATGATTTTGACCTACTGTGCAAGAATTGACTTCATAGGGGCCATTAACATGGTGCAAGGAGCCTGTATATCAACTTTCAACCCATTTGAATATCATTTGCCACTTGTTGTGGACATCCTACCCAATTTGTGAGCCTAAAGCCTGAATTTGCCCAAAAATGCACCTTTTGATGCCCAAACCCAATTCCAATCACATAGCCATGTTGCACAGGCCAAGGGCCACTAGCCTGCCAAGTTTCACCAAAAAATGATGAAATAGATATCCTACGCGTAGGATGTCTAAATGATAAATTTTGGCTAGAATGATATTGTAAGCACATGCACAGTTTCCCTAGTTCCTTTTAAGTTTTATTTTCGATTTTCAAGTCATTTAGATAGTTAGAACTCAGTTTATCAGCTGATATGGAGAAATCACTAACTTCGGACTACTGAGTGCAACAGGATCCATGGCAGCTGCAAAATCACCGGCAAAGAAGAAGAGGATGACAATAAAAGACTACTTGGAAGAAGTAGAGCCATTTGTGATCCCAGAAGGAACCCTGAAGACAACCAGCACATGGATTCAGGATGTTTGCTAGAGTCCAATGATTTGAAGATCTACCAAGGCGTGTTCAAAGATACTGAAGGAAATGCAGTAGAGCTACCCATGATACCACGGGAGCTCAACGAATTTGTCAGAAGCAATATGGGAGATTATCTAGGAAAGCTGGACCTTCATAACTACTTTGAAGCTTTGCCAGCGGGGATTGACATCAAAAGAGTGTGGGAATTTGTAACCATTATCAAAGAAGATGGAGTGGCCAGAGTCACTGATCTGCAAGGCAAGCCGGATACCATGATTATCATCACAGAGAGGGTGGTGGCAGCCGCTCTTGACATCTCCAACAAGGGAGATAGTGTGACAAAGCGCCGAGATGAAGTCAAGGTGTACTCCAAAAAGAAGAACAACTACACTTTTGAAGACATTGCAAACCCAAAAGTGGCTATCATGAGCCAGCTCTACAACCAATACTTCCATATGTGTACAAAGCGGCCACAAAAGTACAGAATGCCACCTGGCGCCATCGCCACCACCTTCACATGGGCAATGCAGAAGGGCAAGCCAAAAGTGATCAATTATGCTGCCTACATCCATGACAACCTGGTGAAGATGAGGAACAAAAATCCCTCCTACATTGTACCTGGTGAGCTAATAACAAAAGTGGTTTATGGAGCACTGCATGCCAAGGGAAACTGGCCAGAACCTCCTTCATAGAATGATTGGTTAAAGTTGAAAGAAGATAAAGAAGAAGAACCTCCCAGGGCACCTAGAGTTGCCACGCGTTTGAAGCGCCAGTTAGAAACCGTGCTAGAAGAGCCGCCGGAGTCGAAGAAAGGAAAGAAGGAAAGTGTACAAGTGCCGATCAAAGAAACCAAATCACAAAAAGCGGTGTGTCTAGAGCGACTAATGGAAACCTTCAGAGCCAAAAGAGCACTCAAGGGAGATCTAAGCGAGCTGTGGAAGCCCTCCCTGGAAGCCATGTCGGGATCGTCTCGAAGGGTGCACCGAGATCGGTTTGAAGACTACATCAAAAATTTTGAGATCATGGATGCTACGATAGAAAATATCCCTAATGTCCCTTTTATAGAAGAAGAAATGGACGAAGTGCGACGGCAGCTGCTGGAAGAGCAAGAAGGCCAAGAAAGGGAGAGAAAGACCAAGGCGGACCGAGGCTTCAAGAAGAAGCCAACAATTCCACCGTCAAGCAGGGAGTCCAGCCCACCGCCATCACCACCTCCTCTTAGCCCTCCACAAACCCAACAAAAGGAGGATGAACAAGAATATTCAAAGCAAGAGAAGAACCAAGAGAAAGAGTAGAAAGAAGAAGCTGAACCGAAAGAGGAGAAGTTAGATCCAAAAGAAAAGAACTTCATAATATTTCTTGATCTACTAGCTGCGGGTTATTCACGAGAAGAGGCAGCCACTGTGGCCTTTGAGTTGGCAAGCACAAGGCTCAAGGAACAAATGCAGAGCCTGCGGTTAGTGGAACTGAAAGAGATGGCCACTGATACAATGGACCTACAGCCACCTACCAATGTTGGGATGTGGTGATGCAAAAGCTAACCGGGCTCAGGGCAAGATCAATGGCCACGGAGAGTGAGATTGCTAATCTCAAAACCAATGAACTTCAGATCAAGGCTGAAGTCGACACACTACAAAGACAAAGCCAAGAGAATATGGACAAGCAAAAAAAGCTGCAGCTAGTTTGGACGCGGCATTACAAAGATGCCAGGAGATGGAACGAGAAAATTAGGCAGCAGAAAACAATCTTCAAAGAGCTGAAGAAGAATACAAGAAAATCAGCAATTCATTGACAGATTCAGAGAGAGAAAGGGACAACCTAACCCGACAACTTGCTGAAGAATCCAAAGAAGTGGAAACCCTGAGGAATGCCAAAGAAAAGGCAAAGATAGAGCATGAAGCGAGCCAGGATGAAGAAATGACCTGAAATATCAGATTAAAGTCAAAGATCAAACCATCCAAAGGCTGCGAGCATCTCCTGCCAGAGTCAGAGCTACTAACTCGACGGGCACCACTTCAGAGAATGAGCTATATGAAGAACAAATGAAGGAGCTCCAAAAGGAGTTAACACTACAGAAGCGGCAAAGGCTGATGCTGGCCGAGGGGTCTATGGTAATGCATAACCGCCTAGAAGAAGAAAATCAGGCCATGAAGAATGAGCTAGAAGCCATCAAGAGAAAGCTCGAGGAGGCGGAAAAGATAAATGCAGATCTAAACGACCTCCTAGTAAACATGGGAGAGCAAGCAGAAGAGGAAAAGAAGACACTTCAAAAGCAAATAGAAGAGCTGAGAGGCCAGCAGCAAACGGAAGAGCAGTAGTTTAGCACCAAGCCAGCAGCCATGGAGGGTATTGATATAGAGAATGTGTCAAATCCAGTGGACACCACCATGCAAGAGGAAATCTTGGTGGGACCCTCACAAGAGCCACACGATCTGACACAAGAAGAAGAAGAGAAGCTGCAAAAGGCCAAAAAAGCGGCAGTCAAAGACACAGCCAGCAGAGAAGCATTAGAGTGGGAGGAGAGGTTGTTTAAGTCAATGACTATTCAGAAGATAGATGCCAGTAACCTTCGGCGTGAATGGCTACAACCCTCTCTCCCATATCCTCTGCTAAAATATGAAGCTGCCACAATCAACAAACAAATAAAAGAGGAGCCAACAGTGCCATTGTACAAAGCAGATATCTCCAAACCTGAAGGAGTCAAGCTGATAGTGGACTCTCAGTCCAGGTGGAGAAAGGCATGGCTGACAAAGTATCCTCAATATCTAATCCATCTAGTAGAGGTACCTAAAGTGATCAAAGATAACCTCAGTTTCTGCCCTCTACCAAGGATGAGGACACGGAAATCCCACGAGCTATTGCAGAGAAGCCAACCCACTTGGCTAAATTACCCGAAGCTGCCAGGCTTGAAGGCAGGAGAGAGAATAAGTGAGCAATACATGGTGAAAACCCTAACGGGCGCCATCAAATTGTTCATTGGATCGCCTGACCTATCTTGCATCATGATGAGAAAGATATGTAAAACCCTTTTAGCAGTCTTCGAAACATTCAAACCAGGCCAGGCGACAGACAATATCTTTTACTTTCAAGATACATACAGATGTGCATACGATTTGTTAGGTCAGCCTTCTCACGAGGTGATCCATGCATTATATCAAAGGATTATGTTTTTTCCTTCTTATCACCTCTAGGCCTTTGAAGAAGCCTTCTACACCGGCTTCTTCACAATCAGCACAGATATATTCGGCCTGATGCTACTAGCTCAACATGCGAGATATGAGTCCCTTCTCAAGATGAGAGAAAGCCTACACTGAAGATGCAACTAAACTGCCATGTCGGGAAGGACATGAACAAGGAGGAGGGGAGTGTTAGCAGCGGGACACACCCTATGGAGCTCGGCGGAATATTATTTTTTGTAATTATTCATTTATTGAGAAAAACCATCATTTCACCTTTGTAAATAGTGGGGCTTACAGAAGTTTCCAGGTTGTATCCCATTTTTGACATTTAGATTGAGTAGATGGTTAAATTGGAAGATTAGGGTTTGAGATTGTAAGGTATTTATACCACTTTTGACCTTAATGAAAAAACCTTTGTCATTTTAAAAAAGTTATGTCTGTGAGTGAGCATACTGTGTACGAGAGAGAGTGAGATTTTCATCTTGACGCTACGCAAGCATCGGTGGTCGGAATCGAGTGCGGGGAAGTGCAGCGTGTTGCCCCCAATAAGAGCTACGCGCCAATACGTACATTGCGGGCCTACGGTCTGGTTTTGCGAGCTCGACCCGCGAGCTTCATATGGTGATTTGATGAGCATATGTTATCCGTTTTTGCATTTCAGCATATCCACGCGTTCTCATTAAGTAGAGCTACACATTATGCACTTTAGTTTTTGAAAACGACGACCTGCAAATTTTGGCCAGACATCCTACGTGATTTTGCACCAGGTGTTTAGGGTTGGGATTTTGGTTCATGGACCTTAGGGAGAGAAACCTATTGGTGTTAATAGGGTCTCCTTCAAGTTCTATGGCATTTCGAGACCGTTTGATGGGTATTTGGCTCTTGGAAGCGTTGTAGGAAATTTCCTCTTATGCACTCCTGAAGGCTGTAGCTTAGACATTGGGTAGAAACCTCTGTAGGAATTAGTCGAGAGTCGGTCGAGTGTAGGTTGACACCCTATGCGTGCTTCCACGTGCCTGCGGGTCGAGCTTCGTCCTTCGTTGACAAATCTTGTTAGGTGAGTTCTCGTTGTGCTGACGTCCATTGCAGCGTATCCGCCAACACAAAGCATCCATCTGATGAGACATATTACAGAAATTTGCCATAACATTTTCATATTGATTTGACTTATGGCCCAATCAATAGAAGGTTATTCTAGGATAGCTTCTACAATTTGTCAGGTAAAAGATCGATAGTGCTAAACTACCCATCTGTCACAAAGCCAGCAAATAACTTCCCACCAAGTGAGAAATATATGGTCCATAATATAAGAGGCATCATCAATGAGGCGAAGGATGTTTTGGACTTGGCTTGCCAAATGCTGGTTAAAATTTCAAAGATGATTATCACAACGTTGGAAGACATAGAAGAAGTGGAACGTCCTTGGAAAGTATTCCTAGAAGGAAGAGAAGGGCTATGCTGGAATCTAGAGACATAGATTCCAAATCAGAACATCATCATGGGGTTGTACGCCCGCGTCATGTTTTTGCCCTCTCACTACATGCAAACATTTGAAGAGGCGTTCATGACCAGGTTCTTTGAAGTAGATTCATCCATCTTCAACCCCATGATGAAGAATTTTTATGCTTGTCACATTGCATATCAAAGAAATTTGAGCAACAATCCATTCACGGAGCTAGCAAAAGAAGTAGAGATAGAAGTAAAGAATGGAGGAGTTTAGATAGCTCACGCAGATTCTGGAAAAGTAGAAACTAGACTACTAACAAAGATACATCTAGCACTCAAGCAGTTGTCCAAGCAAAGCAAATCAATCCGAAACAAACCAAGGCAATTTGCATGAGGGCGGGCAAAGACTAGGAATGGGGGAATGTTAGCAGTCAAGCCAGGCGAGCACCTTTCAAGTTGAACCCTTCTTCCATGAGCCTAAAATTTTGATGTATTCCCATTCTTTTTTCGAAAGCCTTGTAATTATTTTGATCATCTCTGACTAAAAGATGCACTCTAAGAAGCTGAGCTATAAAGTCTGTAATGAGTCCAAGTCTTGTACGGTCGGCCACTGTCCAAGAGAGCCCTAGGTATAAAGCCTAAGTTGTGAAGTGGGAAAATACATTTTAATCATTATCAAGTTTTGAAGAGTTTGAAGCGTATTGCTAAGAGTGGCTTCTTTCCTACAACTTGTAAGGGCCTCATATCTTGAGCTCTAGTAATGGCATTTCAATTTTGAAACTTGCAATGTGTTCCTTGTTTGATGCTCTTTCATTCAAGTCTGCTCATTGTTGATTCTGCTTTGATTTTTTACTGCACATTAGTAGGCTAATTCTACTAATTTAAGTGCTTTAATGGGTGTTTTTTGACATTCTAACTATAGAAGAGTGTTCTTAGACCCTAGGGCGACCATTTTGATGTGTTTTGTTGCAATTTTTGAGACCTAAATTATGGTGGATTGTGATTTTGGTACCTCCTCAAAATGCGATTGAACTTGGTAGGTTAGTGCCCCTAAGTGTCCTTAACCTCCTCCTAAAGTATCATAGCATTTGGACTCCATTCGAGTGCCAAAATGGGTTGATGACTGAGTGCGGTGACTTAGGACATAGATAAATTGACAAATCAGAGAGTGGGAGATTTATATGTGTTAGAGTTAGAGTTATTCTATCAGTTCACTTCTCAAGGCGGCTGACACGCTTGAAGAGTCTCCATGCCCCATCTGAGTCACTTCCCCAATTATTGAAAAATTTGTGCTAGTGCCAGAAAGCTATGATATAGATGTCCATCGTGGCTCCTGCTAACAATGGTCTAGAGGTATGGGAATCTTGTAGAAAAATGAACTAAAAGATCGTTGAGAAATAATTAGTATCCCATGAATGGAAAAGGTAGCCTCTTGCCAGGTGACTCTACAGACATACATAAGGTAACTGGTTGAAGTTACTCCCTAAGAGTACAATGGTGTTCTTGACTTTGTGATTAAACTAGATGAGTGTGAGCTTATCAAAGAGACTAAAGTTAAGTGAGTCATAATAACACTCATGAATAGAGCATTGGATACCTACCTCTGTCCCTACCCACTAGTGCCATTCTGGTGCCATCCCTGACTAGCCCTAGGAGATGGGTATGACATGTGAAGCGAGTTTGGCATGCCCAGCTCATTCAGAGCTTGTTACTCGAAAGCCCAATATCCATTTTCCAAAAAGTAGGAACAATAGGTGAGAATCCCATTGCCTCTGTACTTTTTGTGTGTGCTTACTTGATAATTGCAGAACCATATTCATTGTTCAATTGTCTTGTCTTTAAAAGTTCTTTCAGACCAAAAAATGGAGCGACCATTCCCACTTGATGGCTCTGTAATTTGTTACCACAACTTCTCTTCCCTTCCATTCCAAAACGTTTCCTCATGCAATTGGCTAGCATCCTTTGTAAAGCCCACTCTTCGCGGGCAACTTTGATCTCTTGAATATGCCTTGCTGAATTCTCCCCTGGATACACTGGAATGCTCTCTCCTGCTTCAGCGTTAGTGAAAACATATACCTCCTCATTATTCTCTCTATCAAAATGTATACTACGTGGTCTCCCTCTAGTTTCGCTTTGCATTGCTTCCATTACATATCCAAGTTTATGTGAGCTTGTACCGACTGCAGTTCTTTTCTTCTTTTGTTGTATAGTCTCTTTGTTACCTTCCATCAAAGGCTCCTCATACAAAGGACTACCAACAACAACCAAGCCTTTCAATGTACGCACAAAATGAGTTGGATTTGGAGATTCTTTTCGTTTAGCATTGGCCATCATTGCTTCTATGGAAGAGTCTGTTCCCATGTATCTACATGTGGTGTATCCCAATCTTTTTGCACATTGAATATATGCATTCAAAACATCACTGACACATGCATCATAAAGTGATATTTTGCGTTTACCACCTTTACCTACCAGAAAACTTGCATGGATGCTCTCTGATAAGTTTACGCTTGGAATTTGATCTTTCTCCCATTGACTCTTGCTGACCTATAAATACAATACGATAAAAACCATATGTATGTTAATCTCTCTTTTCATGTATTTTATGAGTCAAAGAAAAGATTGATATACCATTGTCTTAGAGCTTCCCCAATCGGTAATCCGTTGCTCCCACAAATTAAAACATCTCTCTAAAGCCTTTTTATTATCCATTATCACATTTTTCACCCACCATTCTCGTATTGTGTAAGCTAGAAGGGAGGCCTCATTTGTAGTCTCTGCTAGCACCATGCTTCATACATTTCAATGTGATGTATTTGTCTATTTGTAGCAATATGTTTTTTAGTGTGTTTATGTAGAATCTGCTCTCAGTGGAAAAGACACGAGCACTCCCTCCCCTCAGGCCATTACATTATGTTGTATTCCATTGTATACAACTTGTCTTGCCAACCAATTATCCCCGGGTTCATCAGACAGTAAATTTTGTCGGTTCATGTTCACACCTCTCCATACTATTTTAAATTTCTCCAAAACAATATGTGTGTTTCTTCGTCTTCTTCTTTACATTTACATATTACAATCAGCTACAATGCTTGCATGCTGTACACATAGAACAAATAAGTAATAAAAGGTGTCTTATAACAAAAATTTGATATCTAACATATTTTTATAAATTCACTTACCTAGGATCATAAACCGAGCAAGACATAGTTGGCCATCCTTCAATCCAATGAGTATGATCAAAGTGCACCCAAACAGTACTCAAATCTCATGTCCCTCCTTGCCTCATTCAATTGACTAGTTCAACTCCAGAAGTAGGTTCTCTTGTGGACATTTTGAATACGTAAAATTTATTGTTAGGTCCACCCTGGCCAGGAAAACAACTTCCATGAAAGAATGGAAAAACACACCGTTTCTGTAGCAATAGTATATTGTCATATCCATCACCAACAACCTGACCCTGTTTAGCTTTCTCATTTGATACAATACTTTTAAATCCCCTATTCTAAACAAGGGGCATCATTTCCTCAAGAAAATGGTTAAGCTCTAAATCAGTGGATTCTAAATCATCTTTTTTAGTCAAAGATTGGAATAGCATTTGACGAGCAACTAACATCCGGACCCTTCTCAATTTTTAAAATTGTCTTAACAAGAGTGCACACATTTTCAAGAGCTGCCCTTCTAATACCTGGTTGGGCATTGTGGTCATGCACCCCCAGATGGATCACCAAACATGTTACTATTGTTTCCTTTGGCATCACATAATAGATCATACACTTGCAAATATTTGAACAAGTGATTGTTTTGTCACAGTAGTGGCAAGTTATCTTAGATTCACCTTCACTAGCAAGATAGCCCATGCTGATTTGTGTATCCGGATGTCCATGAAAGAAGGCATCATTGTATCTCCTTTCACCAAGGTTAAAAGGGTATGTCACTCTGCAACATTGAAGACTTCCAAGACAATAACTCAAACAAACAGTGCAATCTATGGCCATGTTTGTCGATGCTAGACAAGACCAAAGGTGACCGTTGTACTTCTGCTCCATAGTGAGAATCCTTTTATTGTGGTGAATTAGAGGAAGCTCAAAACAAACATTTCCATTATAAAAATTTGGAAGTTGATCAACCTTTTTGCGAGATCCACAAATCTCTAAAAGTTTGGACAACCTGCACGATTTACCTTTGTCTTTATCCATAAATGATGGACGTATCATTTTAATACTCCTACCTTGTTTGCTCAAGCCAATCATGTGTGTCTAGAAAGGGTTCTGGTGACCTAGTTAGTTTCACTGTCTCCAAAACAATTGCATCTGTATCTTCATCAATATCAACATTTAAATGTGATGGAGACAAACTTTTGTTACATGGTGTAGCATACATAGAATCATCACCGACTTCTTCACTTTTTTCTAAATTGTTAGCCACATAAACATAGTCATTTGAATGTAGAATGTGGTAAGCTGAGGATAGAGAAAGGTCAAGAAGGTAATGCTTATGATCTTCATGATCCCATCTTGGCAACACATTGAAATTAGACACAGAGATCCTAGTCTGAACGACTACATGCAAGCCTTCAAACTTAATCGAAGGAAGCAATAGGCTTTGAAGAAAATATTCATCACTAAGTAGAAGCTCTCCATTTCATAATGAGACTCTATAATCCACTTTGGTACCATTAATGGTCCATGAAAATGTAGTTGTAGCTGTCATGTTTGATACAGACAAGGAGGAAGAATACTTGAGGGAAAGAAAATGACAAAAATAGAAGGCATAGAAATTTAGAATGTATATAAGGCACAAAGAAAGCGTAAAAGCATGCAGCTACAAAAAGTTAATGCGTTCATTGAAAATTGTTCAAATAGATTTGAAATATTCTCTCTTGAAGATATGCACAGTCATAATCATTAAGATACATTCAAATCAACATTTTGTCAAATCCATCTGTTAACTTACCGAGACTTCAAAATCTCCTCAAATACGCGCATAAAAAAAATATGGACATAGTATATATAGAGTATATGGTATATAACACACACAAACACACACACACACATATATATAGAATATAATTTTATATTATATTATATACTATACAGACTATAATTATACCATTGGTATAATATACATATTATACTCATAATTATAGTTATATTATAATATACTTATATTATACTTATATAGTACATTACATTATATATATATATATATATACTTAGATATAATAAACATATATTAAATTAAATATTTATATAGTATATACTTATATTTTATAGTCATATTATATTGGTATAATATATACTTATTGTTATAGTTATACTATACTTATATTATATACTATGCATGTTATACTTATAGTTATAGTCATGGTTATATAATTATAGTTACATGGTATATAGTTATATTATAAACTTATATAATACAATAGTATGTACATAATATATATATAGAGTTATACTTATAGTTATATTGTACTTATACTTATAGTTATATTATATACTTATATAATATAATAGTATGTATATAATGTAGAGTATATAATATATAATATATATAGATGTATAGTTATATTATACTTATATAATATATACTTGTAGTTATGATTGTAGTTACCGTTATAGTTATACGTATATATATTATATAGTTATATTATATACAGACTATAGCTATACTATACATATATATACTATAAGTGATAATATACTAATATTATATAATTATATATTATAAACTATTTATACTATATACTATATAGTTTTATATATCCTATGCATATTATACTTATACTATTAAATACTTATAGTTATACTATATATAACTTAAATCATAAATAATATATTATATATGCTATGTTATATAGTGTTTATCGTTTATATTATGCAGTATATAATCTACATAATCTAATATAGTAATTATAGTTTGGTTATAGTTAGTCAAACTTTGTCCGCTTGTAATGTGAATATAAGTAGTTAGGTTTTATACTTTGCAGCTTTGGGAGCGACTGCTTGAGCTCAAAACCCTGCACACAGGTATGGCGTTGCGTCCTCTCTCTCTCTCTCTCTCTCTCTCTCTCTCTCTCTCTCTCTCTCTCTCTCTCTCTCTCTCTCTCTCTCTCTCTCTCTCTCTCTCTCTCTCCCCTTCTCCTGTCGTTGCAATGCTGCCCAATCAATATAGATTCTCATGGAAATCCATTGTTTAAACTCTAGAAATGGTAAAAAAATGGAGGGGCAGAGCCCCCCCATCATCTATGCGTGCGGATGATAAAGGGGCTCTCCCTCCCCTTTTTCTTGCCATTTTTGGAGTTTAAGCAATGGATTTCCATACATAATCAAAATTAAACTACATAATTGCCGTTGACAATACCTTCAAAATGCAAAAAAAAGGGGGAGACAGAGCTCTCTCCTTTTTTCTGCATTTTGAAGGTATCGTCAACGGCATTACTCTATAATTTTGATTAATTCTCTTTTTAAAAATATTATCCACTTCATGTGTATGTATAATCGCTCAATATGCTCCTTCAAAACACAAAATGGGGAAGCTTTGCCTCCCCCCTTTTTTTGCTTTTTGAAGGTATTGTCAACAACAATTAGGTAGTCATGCTTTGCATTTTTAAGCTTATTGTTGCGAATGATTTGCATTTGGTATATAGTATATTTTATAATATAGAGAGTGTATAATAAATATAGTATATAGTATATAATATATAATATAAAATAGAACATATAATATATCGTATAATATAAAATATAGTACTATATACAACACACTACATATAATATATAAACTATATACTATATATATTATATATACTATATACTACGTATAGTATAAAAACTACATGCTATAGATAGTAAATATAGTGCATACTACATATAGTGATATATACTACTTACTACATATTAAAGTATACCACATATAGTGTTATATACTATAATCTACATTTTATAGTATGTTATGTAGGTAGTATGTAGTTTAGTTTATGTAATATGTACTAAACTCTATATTATTGGTTCTATATAAAATAAGAACTATATAATATGTGTTTTGTAGATAATGGAACCTAAAAGGGATGGCAAGAAAAGAAAACCTCCAGTCTCTCCTTTCAACAACCTTCAAGTGAGCATGAAGCTTAGGTCCCCAACTATATTCCAAAGGGAACTATCGATCAGAAGGCCTCATCATGAGTCCCACATTTGGACACTACACCCAATAAAAAGAACTGGATTCTCAAAAGGTGTGTTTTGTTGATAATGAGGCTCAAGTTGATGAAGACTCCAACAACGTCAAAGATGATGTAGAGATCACAAGTAAATTATTAGTGTATGTTATAAATTTATGTTGGTGTGTAGTTTGTACTATAAATTCTGCAATGGCTGATGGTTAAATTTGATGGACAATTTTTTTTTGGTTGAGAAAGTTGGGTAATAAATAACCATACTGAAAATCGTTATATTCCATTTAGGATATTAAGAAAGGGTGGACCTTTTTTCTTAAGTTCATAACATTGATAGATGTTAGTGAACATATTGAGTAGTGTTTATTTTTATGTTGAAGACAAGGTCCTTAAATCTCATGTGAGAGCCCTATATAGGGTGTACGTTTTCTTTTGGAAAAAGTGGTCTTCGTCCAAAGGAGACACTGGCAAAATTTTTGTAAATCGTATACTTGTGGCTATCTAATCCTAATTGCATATGTTTTTGGATTGTGCATGCTTGTCATTTATTTTCTCTATGCAGAGACCAATGTGCACATTGAAGACCCTCATGACAATGAAGAAGATAGTGATCAAGAAGGGATGAGGAGAGTAAGAATTCCAAACACCTAGGCAAGCAACTTTTGCTTGCACTACAACATAACCCAAAGTTATCGACGCCCGTACCTTTCCACGCTCATATCGATGTTCTTACACTCCGTTAATATGCGTGTCGATATGGAGGTGGAAATACGCGTAGAAAGGCAAACTTTTCCACGCGTATATCGACGCGCTTATCGACGCGCATATCGACACTAAAAAATTGGGGGGGAAAAAGGCGAACCCACGCGCAGGGGCCATTTTCGCCCTCAATGCGCGCGCTTAGATCTTTGTTGAAACCTACGCAACACGTATTATGGCACTCTTCCCCCCCCCCCCCCCCCCCCCCCCCCCCCCAACCCCTCTCTCTCTCTCTCCACATCATGTGTGTGTGTGTGTGTGTAGGAAAGAGATAGAGAGAGAGAGAGAGAGAGAGAGAGAGAGAGAGAGAGAGAGAGAGAGAGAGCGGTGTGTGTGTGTGTGTGTGTGTATATGTAGGAAAGAGAGAGAGAGAGAGAGAGAGAGAGAGAGAGAGAGAGAGAGAGAGAGAGAGAGAGAGAGAGAGAGAGAAGTGTGTGTGCGTGTAGGAAATTAAAGAGAGAGATATAGAGAGAAAAATGTGCGTAGGAAATTAAAACTAGAGAGAGAATTATGGTTTGCGTAAAAATTTAAAATTAAAGAAAGAAATAAAATGAAATGTTATATTAACTCTTCAAAAGGCCAAAGTGACCTATGAGACCAGAAAGTTACAATGTGGTAGATCTGATACAAAGTCAGAATAACAAGATGACAAAATGACAAAATAAAATATTATGGAATCCTAAACTGCTGGGTGTGAACTAAGAAGCTAAAACAGCTAGCTGGGATAGGTAGATCATAGGAGATCCAGCATCTATGTCGCTGGAGGACCTCATCAATCTCCTCCATGGTCAGTAGTCTGACTGGGCGTTGTGCATGTCGATCCAAAGTGACCTGGATCATCTGATGTAGCCTCTGTCGATGTTGTGTAGTCTGGCCTCCGCAGTCGTGGGCGTCTGGATCTCCCTAGCTCAGTCGCTCGTTCGATCAGTACGTAGAGAGATAGGGAAGTAGACAGCGAGAGAGAGAGAGAGAGAGAGAGAGAGAGAGAGAGAGAGAGAGAGAGAGAGATAGGGAATTAGAGAGAGAGAGAGATAGATAGATAGATAGATTTTATTATCGTCCTCGGAGGTCAAATATGACCTATGGGACCAAAGTTACATGTGATGTAGTATGTGTATGGCTGATGAGTGACTCTCGATGCTCCAAAATTGTAGTAATGAGAGTCGCAATGGAGAGCCCACACTTTGGCTGGGAGAGGAAAGTGTGTAGGTCTAAGTTATGGCTGAAAAGGTGAGAGAAGCAAGTTCGGATGTGATCAAAAGCTGAGCACTCTAGTAGTGTGTGGTACTCAGACTCTCGAACTTGCAGTGAGCATAATGTGCACAATCGATTTGACTCTTCTCCATTGCCCCAATGCCCTATCTCGCATCGAAGGAAATGGGAGCTAAGCCGAATTGCTGCGATAGTGCGTATCGCGGACAAGGGAATAGGCTCAAGCATGTAAGTGTGAGTACGGTTTCCTCTCTCAGCGAAGAACATGGTTTTGTAGTTGGGGGCAATATAGGTGGTGTAATGTATGAAGCGTGACCCACCGGATTTCTCCCAAGCCGTAATACATTGGCGTTGTAGAAAAGCTTCATTCACTTGAGAGTCAATTGAAGCATCATGTAGCAAGTGTAATGCATCCCATCTCCCAAACCACTTCTTTATGTCTTGCATCCATCCCGTGCTCAAGATCTTGCTTTTATGCGTCTTTTGAACTTTTTTGCTTGCTTCCCATGCAATTGTAGGAAGTCGATGTGAGGGGTTTTGACGCATCTTTATCATGTACTCCACAACCCTTTCCATGCCCATAACCTCAATTGGAAGAGATCCCGACTCAAGAAGTAGGAGCATATATGGTGTTTGTGTCTTAACTTGAAGAAAGTTTGTAAGAAAACGCTTTTGTACATTCTCAAACTTTTTCCAAGTAGACTTTGAGATGCTCCCGCCCCACACTTCAACTCCATAAAGAAGAACAGGTGTCACCAATGCATCAAAAAGATACTTCTTGAGAACCCAACACTTGATGTTTCCCGCATTACACATTTCTCAAATGCATAATATGCTCTCTTTCCCGCTTCCAAACGACGCATAGCACATTCATGCCACTTGTGATTGGATGGAACCTCAAGGCCAAGGTACTTAAAGCTCTCAACAACTTTTCAGTATTTGCTTGCTCATATAATTGCCTACAATGTGTGTACATATCCACTAAACTCAAGTTACCAAAATTCTCAACCCGCTTGCCTCTCAAGTTTCTCCAAAATCTTCCACATGCATGTGCCTTTTCTTGGACTTGAAATTCTTGTTGCTTTACTTCCCATCTTCTTCTCTTCTTTTGAATCAATGCCTTGTATGTATGCAAATGACTTTGATAGTTGTCTTTGTCCATAGTTGCATCAAGCTTTATCAAGGACTTTCGAGCATCTTGACATTCTTTATCAAACCACCTTTTGCGTGATCTATCTTTATTGATACCATGGAGATGCTTTATGGCAAAGCATTCTTCCGCACAAGAATACATAGCTTTCTTGAAAGCTTCCCATTTAGTTTCCAATGGTGCATCACATTGAAGCTTTGTCATCCATAATTTTTGCTCAACCATTTCAATGTACATTGGTGCCCGTTTGAAATCCATACATAGTGATAACTTCTCTTTCCTTTGGATGAGATTATCATGCTTAGTTGATTCTCCACATGAAAGGTCAATACATAAGGTGCGATGGTCGGATTCCGGGGTCCATTGACCAAACATAAAACTCTTTATGCGATACATGATGGCTTCAAAGAGTAGCATATAGTCAATCACACTATCCCCATTATGTCTCCTACATGTAAATCCATTGGTTCCACTCCACAAAGATACACCATTGGCAATGAGCATACCCGTGCTATTACACATGTGTAAAAGTAACTTTCCATAGTGATCCGGCTCTTTCTCATCCATTGAAGTACGATCATACAAGTGAACTTCCTCCAACTCCCTTGAAATGTATGGCATATCAAATTGTTGAGTATCATGTTGCAATGTTTTTGTGCGAGCATTCATATCCCCAAATGCAATAACATCACCTTCACCTTTGAAATAAGCAATGTCCTCTTCTAAATCAGAAAATGGTTGATCTCTATCCATGCAAGCATAAAAGGGAGAATCATGATGAGGAATGTAGCAACCGGCTACAAAAATGGGTGCTCTTTTTGGTGTCATAATTTTCAGCCATACATAACGTTTGTACTTGTCATCTTTCACAATTGATACAAAATCTTCCAATCCTTTCTTAACCATACATGCTAACCCTCCTTGTCCTCTTCGTTGCTTGAGATTCTTTGACCACATCAATGAATGTACATTGTAATCCTCCAAGCCGTTAATCCTTTGTGTATCATGCTCCCAAGTTTCAACAAGAAGTACAACATCGGCTTTGCTTGTTAGTTCATCAATGCCAACACCCGCATTCCATGGGTATCCATTACAATTCCAAAAGCATATTTTCAATTGTAACTCGGTCTCATAGGTCACACATCCCTATTTGCTTGAGAGACTTGCCTCCTCCTTGGGCACATTTTCTTCATGAGAGATCTCCTTGTTTTTATTATTATTATCCTCATATGCCTTGCGACGCATATTTTGTTGCTTAATAGTGCGATCTTTACATACAAAACATTTTGTATCCCTCAAATAGATCCAACTATTATCAAGGATAATCTTTCGCTTGGTCTCATCCGGCATGGTGCATACAATTGGCCGTTCTCCCGAGCGAGGAGCTCCTTGCTTCCCCACTCTATGTGCTCCATAGACCATAACTCCGGACATGCCAAAGTGGGTTTTGAAGAAATCTTCAATAACAATGGCAAGAGAAGGAGGTGTCTCTAACTTCTCTTCGGGAATTCCCGTTCCTTCAACTCCTCCACATCCACATTCTCAACATTCTTTTTTTGAACCATAGCTTGCATGAGTGAGGAATTAGAAACCACATTGCTACCACATACATCAGCCCAAGACTTGTTTGTGCATACATTTTTCATGTCGCATACATCCCGGCTCATAGTGTCAAATTTCTCCTCTTTCAATACATGGTCATGCTCTACTTTGCTCATCCACTCCTTCAAAGCATTCAAGTCCACAAGAGAGAGTGTTTACATTCCTTGACTTCCTCTTCAAGTTGCATCAAACGTGTTGTTTGCATCTCAAGTGTCCTCTTGAGATTCTCATTCTCAACCACAAGTACCCTTAGTGTGCCATTCTCCATTGCAAGTGCTCGTAAGTCTTCGCCTTGTTTGTTTACGGTCTCTTGCAATGATACCAAGTACGCCATGATCCTGGTTTCCGATGTCGTTGATTGGGTGGTTGTGTTGCTATCTCCACACTTAGGAGATTTTGGATCATTTTCCACAATGGTTGTGGACCTTGTTGAAGAAGAAGAACCCTTGCGAGTGCCGGAAGACATTGTATGTAAAATAGGAGATGAGAATCAATTTTGTTGAACCTGTTCACTTCGGAAATGATGCTACAGAAATGCCTTCCATAACTCTGAAAATTTTTGTCTTTACATCAATGCGTAGAGGACTTTGTGCTCTTCGATTGAGGCTATAGATCACCCAAATCGGAGTTCGGATGAAGACGTTATGATCAAAAGAGTGGACTGCTGTCTACTAGGTCAAAAAAAACGGCTGCGTTTTTTGAGAGACAGAGAGAGAGAGAGAGAGAGAGAGAGAGAGAGAGAGAGAGAGAGAGAGAGAGAGGGAAGTGGAGAGCGAGATAGAGAGAGAGAGATAGGAAAATAGGGAGAGAGAAAAAGATAGGGAATAGAGAGAGAGAGAGAGAGAAAGAGAAAGAGAGTGATATATATATATATATATATATAGCGAGAGAGAGAGAGAGAGAGAGAGAGAGAGAGAGAGAGAGAGAGAGAGAGAGAGAGAGAAATGGAGAGCGAGACAGAGAGAGAGAGGTAGGGAAATAGAGAGAGAAAGAGAGATAGCGAGAGCGAGAGCGAGAGAGAGAGAAATAGAGATAGCGAGAGCGAGATCGAGAGAGAAAGAATGAGAGATTGGGTACGTAGACAGAGAGAGAGAGAGAGAGAGAGAGAGAGAGAGAGAGAGAGAGAGAGAGAGAGAGAGAGATAGAGAGTGATTTATATATATATAGAGAGAGAGAATTAACTAGAGATAGCTACAAAGATAGAGAGAGAGAGAGATAGATAGATAGTAGATAGGGAAAGAGAGAGAGAAAGAGTTAGGTTGGCTGACCAATTGCATGTGTGAAAAGGACAAAAACTCTCTCTATCTCTCTCCCTCTAGAAGAAACTATGGCACTAAAAGAGGCAAAGGGGTTTTGCCTGCTACATGCATTGCCATGTACACCGGGGAGTGCACGTATGTGTCTACCCATATAGGATTTGACCAATAAAGACGAGATTTTGACCCGGTGGTCCTGATCTCCGTACACCTCTGGACCGAGGTGTACGGAGATTGGGCAAGACTAGAGAATGCGAGGTAGTTTACATTGTGAAGAGTATATATATTAAAACAACATTCATAATCATTGTAGATGGCAACATCATCAACTAACATGGAGGAAAAGATTGCATGCTCGTGCACGCTCTGCAAGTATCAAATCATGCGCAAGCATAGGATATGTAATGAGCATGTGCACAAGTACGGAGAGTTTGCTAAAGCAACCGTACAGAATCTACGATACGACTCCTACGGAACGGGCATTGATTTTCCCGACATAGCACCTACATCTGAGAGAGAGACAAAAAGGATTATGCGTGAAGGTCCGACCAATATAGAGCCAAGGATGGAAGCAGAAAAGGACTTACAGACAGAAGACGACGGCATGGAGGAGATGTTGGATGCCTTCTTCCAGACAAGCGAGGAGAACGCTAACAAAGCAGCACCAGAATCCGTGTGCCTATCTCTTGAAGACATGTTGAGGAAGTTGGCACGTCAACCAATTTATGAAGACGCCAAAATATTGACGCTTCGTACTTGTCTGGCGTTTTTGAATCTTCAGTCAGTGTACGGGTGGTCAGATGAAAGCGTCACTACTTTGTTTAGGTACGTAATTTACAAAAGAGATTTTCCGATTGCAACGGTGATGTGCTTGGAGAGCTTTTTAATTTAATGTGGCTTAAACAGGCTGTTGCGGGAGCAACTTCTCCCGGCTGGCAATGAAATGCCCCCCTCCAGGCTAGACACAAAGCAACTATTGACCTCAGTTGGCTTGGACTACAACAAGATTCATGCATGTCCAAATGATTTCATTCTTTTTCGCAATGAATTCGCAGATTGTCTGCCGTGTCCTAAGTGCGGAGCAATGCGCTACAAACAAGATCTAGTTGGCGAGACGGTGCCAACTAAAGTGTTGCGGAATTTCCCTATTATTCCTACGATAAAAAGCATATTTCGTTGTGGTTCCATTGCAAAGTTGATGCGGTGGCATTCTACCAATAGATCCACTGACACAACATTTAGGGTTCCTGCTGATTCAAAGGCCTGGAGGCACATTGAAGATACCTGGCCACATTTTAAGAGTGAACCATGCAATTTGCGTTTGGGCATGGCAATGGATGGAGTCAATCCATTTGGCTTGAGAAGCTCGTCATGGAGCACTTGGCCTGTGTGCCTTATCAATTACAACCTCCCACCGTGGCTTGCCATCAAGAAGGGTCATTTGATATTAAGCTTGACTGTACCTGGTAAGTTCAAGGCAAAAAACATGGATGTTTATCTAGCTCCACTAGTTGACGAGCTCTAGGAGTTATGGCATGGGATCGACATAGCAGATGCGGTTGAGCCAGTAGGAGAACAGCATGCAAGGATCCATGGACTTCTTATGTGGACTATGCATGATTGGTCAGGATACGGAGAAGCTTCTGGTAATGGTTCTTGATTTACAAAATTCTCGCTATTCGCAAGCACTTTGCCTTGGCCTAATTCATGCTTTCATATATGCAGGGCTAACAACTTCGGGATACAATGCATGTCCAATTTGCGGGCAGTCTTTGGATGTGCGTTATTCTGCCTCTCTTTGAAAGACAATTTATCAAGGCCACCACCGTTATCTTCCAGATGGCCATCACTGTGCGAAGGTCAGCTTGGTCGTGTCAAATGTCATCCTATGCATGTACAAGAGTGGCGTCGCCGATGGGAGCAACATGAGGGGCAACCTATTCCAAGAATGAAACGTTTGTCCATTCTCCATATGTTGCCATATTGGGGTGATCTACTAATTAACCATTTGCTGGATCCAATGCATATATTCAAGAATGTGGGAGAGCTCTCCTGGAAGACAATCATGGGAATGAAAGACAATCGAGATTCACGAGATGATTTGCAGTCAGTTGGAAAGATGCCAGAGCTGTGGCCTTTCACCAATGCAGCTGGCCAAACAAAACTTCCAAGAGCGCCATGGGTATTGCTAAAAAATGTAGAGCAACAAGTTAAAAGGGTGATTTCAGAGTTCAGGACGCCAACAGGATATATGCGATGTCTCAAGACAGCATTCACCCGTGACGATCAACTGTCAGGGCTGAAATCGCATGACTGGCATAAGTTCTTGCAATTCATTCTTCCAATTGCGATCAAGGGGTGTTTAACGGAGGAAGTGCGGACCTGCATATACAAGATTTCAGAGCTAGTGCGGTGGATCTCTTCCAAGGAGATACGGGAGGAATCTATTGCAGTCGCAAGGGCTAAATCCATTGAGGCAGTTTGCATGATTGAGAAGTATCTACCCACGAGCTGCCTAACTATCCAAATGCACTTGCTCGTCCATGTAGTAGATGAGGTTGCAGCGGCAGGTACAGTCCACAGCCGTTGGATGTTCTTTCTAGAGCGGTTCATGAAAACACTTAAGGGTTTTGTTCGCCAAAAAGCACGTCCAGAGGGGAGCATAGCAGAAGGATGGATGGTGCAAGAGTCTCTTGTATTGACGACCGAATTTCTATCCGTTTTTGACCCAAAAATGTATCGACTGTGGAGCGATGAGGAGGATGCAAGACTGGTGGGGACACCTATGGGGGGGGGGGGGAGGGGGGCGCCTATGGGTACGATGCCTGCTTCTCCCATCACGGCCGCTTCGACACCTAGGGGTGGGGCAGTGGTGGGTACGTCCTCATCTCCGCAACATAGGAACACTCGCCGATCTCGGTGATCGTCAGGTGGAGGTGGCGGTTGCTATGGAGGAGGGTCCATAGATGCTTCCACCCCTCCTCGCTCACGACCCCCATCCTACCCAAGCACACCTCTGGACACACCTCTTGGCACACCTCTGACACCTTGGGGGGCACACAATCCTAGTGCCTCCAAGCTCTATACTATACGGGCAGATGGTTCTGTTGACATGGATAGATTCGGGACTGAGATGAGACAGTGGATTCGCCAGCTCGCAGAGCTGCAGTTTTCGACCAGCATTCTGACGCCTTGGCTTGAGCAGGATGAGGACAAAATCAGTTACATAGTGGAGACCATCCTGAGAGAGTACCATCCTGCTCTGGGTTCAAAGGCTGTTCTGAGGAGGTGGATCAAGGGTGTTGCACGGGACACCGTGAAACATCGACGAGATGCAACTCGGAAGGCTTTCAGGACCGGCTCGCCGAAGCCTTCGGGCATCCCACACGAGACGTGGCTACAGATCAGGGAGGATGAGCGGACAGCAGACACGCGGTTCAGACAGCAGCGTGAGGCCGCGCAGATACGACAAGTGACCAGGGGGACATCTCATCTTGGCAGCGGAGGCTTCGACACCTTTCGCTATGAGTTTGTGAGTTTCTAATCCAATCTTAACTATGGCGTTTTTTAAAACGCGATAAATCATGTATTCTTATTACTTTGATTTTTGTATAAACGCAGAATCTTGTGATGCATCGAGCCTCGACATGCCAGGAGGAGTCAGATGGATATCGCAAAGGTATCTATGAAGTATTGAATGATCTTGATGCTTCAGGAGAGCCTGTAGACTAGGAGGCCTTACAGTCTCGCTGATCGCTTGAGGTGAGACGTTAATATGTCTGAGTTGATTTAATTAAGTAAGTATATGTGAAGTAATATCAATACTAATTTTGTGAGTTGTCCTATGTGCAGGTTGTGACGCCTAGTCATTAGTGGACCGGATTTCATATATATGCTTTGTGAGACACAGACACGCTTATGTGTCTCTTTTTTGTATAGGCATATATGGTTATGGTTATTGTTCAAACAGTTATTGTTTTCCTTATGGTTATGGTTATTGTCATTGTCATTGTATAGACATGGTTATTTCTCCTATTCTTGTATAGACATAGTTATGGTTCAGGTTTTGTTTATGGTTATGTTTAACTTTCTTGTTATGCTTATGGTTATTGTTAATTTTGTTTATGGTTATGATTATCTGCATTATGGTTTTGATCAAAGTGGTTATGGCCGGTTATGGTTTTGCACAAATTAAGTTTGTTATGGTTATGCTTTTAAGTTGGTACGGTTATGGTTTTGCACAAAGTTCATTTCATTTCTTTCATTAGCCTTAAATCTCATGTGATATCCTACATGGATAGCATGTAGGAGGTGTATACATGATATGGTTTTTTTTTTAAAGTTTATGTAAAAACGAAGGGAACTCTGCCGAAATTTCTGCTGGGGCACGGTTGATTTTGGTGTTGCTCGCTTTCTTGGACAGAGGATAGGCAGTCTGGCTGTGGCTGTGTCTATCTTTTCATTGGGCACAGGCCAATCTGCCTATCCTCTGCCTAAGAATTTCTTTTTCTGTTATGGTCGTCACTATGCGCGTCGCTATGCGCGTCGCTATGCCCATCGCTAAAGTCATCTCTAAGATCGTCGAAATATGCGTCGATTAAATTACCTTTCGACGCGCATAGTGACGCATATAGCGACGATTTTCTAGGGATGCGTATATCGATGGGCATAGCGACGGAATGCGTCGATATGCACGTCGAAGGTCCCCTTTTTTGTTGTAGTGTTTGCTTGATGAAAGATGTTCTAAGTTAGTTTTATGTCAAGAAGAGGACATTGCCTCCACCTGTTCCACTTTGTCAACTCATGGTGCATGAGGCTGTTAGGTTTGCTAGAGATGATGTAGAATGTCTCATTTCCTCATTCAATTCTACCGTGTATTTAGAAACTATGAGGCATTTTCTTGCATTGGTTGGGGATTCTAGAGAAGATACCATTCCCATGACTACACTGGATTTGGAGGAATGGGGACCAGTTTGGCGGGAAAGAAATGATGAGTTTGAGAGAGCACTTGGTAAAGAGTGGCAAGAGCTGAGAGGAAAAAAGTTTTTGGTATGGGATGGCAACCATAGGCTAGAAACTTGGTGGAACAGAATCAAAGATAGTGAGATCTTTCATCTTTTTCACTCTTTTATTGTAAAGCTTTGTTTTTCCAAACGGTGATTATTTTTTTCTGTGATAGAGTACTCAGACAATGCTCAATACCATGTTAGTGGTCGTTGACAATTCCTTGAGTTTTCCAGAGCAAAAGAAGCAGAGTTTCTTCTTGCACTTGACACTTCCAATGCGTAAGTTTGTTAATCGGATATTAACTCTCATGTTTTTACAAATGATGAGAGAATGGGCTAGGGTGGAGATGACTGTGGAGGCAAGGTATTACCATGGTGCTGCACCATGGTACAACTGACCATGTGGATTGATATCTCAACTTGTGTGGAAGGTGATACCTACACTACATGTTATTAGATTAATGTAAACTTTTATTATGGTTTCAAAAAAGTGTTTTGTTTTAGGATGAGTTCACTGCATTTATGTCCAAAGAAAAATCAAAGCTTGATACACTTGGACTAACTGATGTTGAGAAGAGAAAGAGACTAGACAAGGACACAAAGGTAGAAGAGGAACATTTGAAAGATAGTAGATACAAGTATCTATCAATCACCAATCCTCATAATGTTGATGAGTTCTTCAAGTTGCTATTCAGCATTAAATGCGATGAACCTGGCATGCTAAAGATCACTAGAGATATGCTCTATTGTTTGACAAGCTCAAAAATCACTCCAGAGAGGTAATGAAGCTGTTAGTTTCTCATTTGATAAGTATGTTTGTGCTATTTCATTTTTCTATATGATTAATTTATATGTTATTCTTATTTATTGCAGAAAGAAGATAATTTTGCACCTCATGAGTCTCACTAAGTCTAAGGATCCAAAATATCTTCATTTTGGTGACTACAAGCTTTTTAGAAGTTACATGAAAAAGGAAACTTATTGGGCTCACCTGCATGGGGAGGCTACACTTATGATTGAAAGGTTGCAAGTAGAAGGTCCACAACTTCCAAATTCTTTTGACCTATTCTACAAAATGAGCATGAACAATCATATTTTGCAAGTAGAAATTTGACCATTGCTTTTAATAGAATATAGACATGATTTAATTTACACAAGATAAACTTGAATGTGTTTATCGATTGTTGCTATGTATGTAGGCTTTTATTTACCTAATGGATGCGATGAAGTCTTCTGACTCTAGTGATAAGATGTCAGAGCTTGTGTTGTCGGCTAAGAGAGTGATTTAGAGATTTTCATATTTCACTTGCACTCTTTGAAAAGCAAGAGCATTTAATTTTTTTTCCATGGTTTTGTGATAGTGGGTCATTTTGAGTATGATGACATATCATTTTTTGTTTACAAGATACTAGTGAATATTATAGTATATGTGTGTTTGCATTAGGTTTCTAGTTTACTTTTTATATGGTCGGGTGGTTTTGCTGGCAACATTTACTGAGCCTCATGACTATTTTTTGGACTTTTTTTGTGGGGTGTGGTGGTTTGGGCTGAGCTTGTGTAGAAGATATGAGGCATTGCATGTGTCTAGAGCTAGATGATGTGCTCTATGAAAGATGTTTATTCAACATTGCATATGGACCTGTGAAATGTTGACTGCGGATGCACACTTGGTTTAGGAAACTCTATTCTGAGCACACATCTTGATGTTTTGGTTTATGTTTTTATGTACATGGCAGCTATATGACATGGATATGGCATTTTGACATTTTTTTAGTATGAGATGTATGACATACTAGCACTTGTAGTTTGGTTTGGACGGATCTTAAGCTGATTTTGGATGATCCATACATTTCATTTGGATGTTTCATTTGTGTTTGTTTTGTACATGATGGCCACATGATGTGGAGATGACTTTGATTGGAGGTTTCCTATGTAGCTAGATTATGTTGACACTATTGCGAATGTGTTGAATTTTGTGGGATAACAAAATTGTTAAAGTGATGGAAATAAGAGTTTATGTGAAGGAAATCCCATGTGGCATTAGGAGAAATATGGACCTTGCATGGGCCTTGTAAGGAATCCTAATTTTTAGGGATTAAGGCTAATGTTGTGTAGGATTAAGGGGACAAGGGCATTCAAGAAGCTAGTTTTGAGTAGGCTTTTCTAGCCTTTTTTTTTAGACACATGTAGAATGTGGACCTAGGAGGTCACCTTCTCTCTCTAGCTTTTTGAAAGTGAAGGGAGTAAAGAGGTGTGGCCACATCAACAAAAATGTGGGTCACTAAGAGCCAAAATTTGACTTTTTTTCAAAAAAAATATTTTTACTTCTTTTTTACTTAAAACTTCCCCCCAACATATATGCATATCAAAAAATCATTTTTTGACCTTTTTTAAAACCTACAAGCACTAAAAGTCCAATTTTTCAAAAAAAAAAAGCCCCCCCCAAAAAAAAAACCTTTGTTCTCTCTTCCTCCTCCCTCCTTTCTCCCTCTCCTCTCCCTCCCTGCTCCCTTCTCTCCTTCTCTTCCCCTCTCTCTCCCCCATTGCCCCCTTCTCTCCTCCCATGTTCCTCCCTCTCCCTCCCTGTCCCCTTCTCTCCTTCTCCTCCCCTCTCTCTCCCTCTTCCCCACTGCCCCCTTCTCTCCTCCCATGTTCTTTCCTCTCCCTCCCCCCTCTCTCTTTTCATGTTTTGCTTCCTCACGCAACAGCTGCCATGGTGCTCACGGACATTAAAAATCGTATGCATACATGTTTTCTTGTCCGTGGCGTTTGCACCGAAGGCCACACTTAAGGGTGAGCAGAGGTCATCCCAAAAACTTCGTACCATCGGTGAGATGAATGTTGATGGTTCTTCAATATCTTGCCAATACCATCACATATTTGAATAAAACACCCCTTTGTGCAAGGTAACAATATACTTCTTTCTTTTGGTTATGTTCTTCTTATCATAAACTTTGAAGTATAATGTGTTGCCTCTACTTGTTTTGTAGTGCTTGGCACAAAGGTTGCTTTTGTTCACAAATAGTGAAAAGTTGCAGGTTAGAGAGGCCAAGTGTCACCACTTTTCCTCTAAAACAGTTTTCTTTATTACATCTTGCAGGTAGGTGCTTCAAATCCATGATTATTAGAGGTGGGTAATCTCATCATAATGTATATTTTAGGATTGTTTATTCCCAGTTGGATGAAAATACTTGCACATTTGTACAACTTATACTTAACAAGTGTCTTTAGTATACAGCTTGCAAATGTTGAATTCATACATGTTTTTGTTACAAGGTGACCTCTTAATATGCTAGTTGAGTGGTGTTGTTTGCAAGAATGGCTCAAGGAATTGGCATAATATGAAGCTTTTACGGTGGCACAAAGCTCTCCTCAACGGCAATGTGGCTCCCACTACACCAAAAATCATTATGCTAACATGGAGAGATCCCTAGTAGGACAATGCAACATCTTTTCATCAGCAGCAACACACCCTTTTCTAACATGATGGCACTCCTACCAAAGATATTTTTATGTGATAGGTCACCCCATACCATGCCATATCATGGAATGGATGTAAGAACTATGACCGCACTACTCCTTGGAAGTTGTTCACAAATGTATGTTTATCAAAGTTAATGAGAAGAAATTTGGACTTTTTTGTTTGTTAATGTGAAAGAGCACTCTAGGTCTACCATATTTTAGATTGTTTGATAAGTTAAATAAGATTTGTAGTCATTTAAAGTGTAAATTTGTTTTTGTTTGGTAAGATTGTACATGAGAAGACATGATAAAGTAGAAGAGATCTTGACGGAATAAACCTCAATGCCACATCTCTCCTTAAACCCTTTGATTTCTATCATTGTGGGAAGTTCAAGGGAAGTCTATTTTCAATTTTTTATTAATAACTTTTTTTGAAAGAAATTTTGGTTATTTTAAAGTTTGTACAGAGTTTAGGAGTTCATTTCCTTCAGTTTCAAATTTTGACCGAGGGCACTCCTTGGAAGCTACTTTTGAAGGTGTTAGGATGGGATTTTGGGAAAGTTTTGTATGTAGGAAATACAATCCTTAACAAAATAAAAAACATTGGTTCTTTGAGTATTTTCAGATTCCATGGTTTTAATGCTCATTGGAGCCCGCAGATTAAGGAAAAAGTAAGAAATGTCTGTTTTACATTAGTTTTTAAGAGATTGCCAACTTGCACGTTGTTTTTTAGAGAATCCGAGCAAGGTATGTTTTTTTTTTGCATCAAAGTCTACAAGTTCAACACTATAAATTTTATTTAAAAAAAACTGGCCACAAGGGCGCGCGAAATGGCCATCCGAGACTTTTGGATGGCCATTTTGCGCGCCCTTGTGGCCACTCTTGTTGAGGGCCCTGGAAGCTTTTACATGGCAAAAATTTACAAAATTATTGTGTATAAGTATGAGATAAGGCTGTAAATTAGATGTACGGAGAGCAAGAGCTCACCCCCTGAGGCCTTTGAAGGTATTAGAGCAAGATTTTGAGAAAGTATTGTATGTAGGAAATACAGTCCTTAACACAATAAAAAACATTAGTTCTTTGAGTATTTTCAGATTCCATGGTTTTAATGCTCGTTGGAGCCCGCAGATTAAGGAAAAAGTAAGAAATATCTGCTTTACATTAGTTTTTAAGAGATTGTCAAATTGCACGTTGTTTTTTAGAGAATCCAAGCAAGGTATGTTTTTTTTTTTGCATCAAAATCTACAAGTTCAACACTATTATTTATAAAAAAAAAAGTGGCCGCAAGGGCGTGCGAAATGGCCATCCGGGACGTTTGGATGGCCATTTTGTGTGCCCTTGTGGCCACTCTTGTTGAGAGCCCTGGGAGTCTTTACATGAGGAAATTTTGTAACACTATTGTGTATAAGTATGAGAAAAGGATGTAAGATAGATGTACAGAGAGCAAGAGCTCCCCCCTTGGGGTCTTATACTGACAAATAGGAGCTTTTTTAATGCATGGCCATGAGATAGAGGTGTAGCATTTGATGTAATCAGAGCACCCCCCCCCCCGGGTCCCTTTTTCTATGTGTTCAAAGGTCTGGAACATTCACTATGTAAAATTTTCCTATATCATGTGCATTCACCAGAATGGATTAAAAGTATCCCTTATAGACCTTATCTACACATGTTTCTGTAACTTTACAAGAATACAAAATCCCTTATGTTGAACACGTGTGCTATGTTACATATACTTTAGTGAACTCCCCAGGTCAAAGGCCTCACAAATCCTATGCACTAAACATTCACACTAGAAATTGACCAAACAAGGAGCCAATTTTTACTTCCTTGTGTCCACCTCGTGTTCTTGGGAATGTTTTGGTTAAGCCATTTCTTTGGTATTTGAAACCACATGTGACCCCTATTGTTATAGTATCCAACCAAAGGTTTCTTGATTAGCAGATTACATAGGCTCGATTGGTACATATCTTCTATGTTAATAATGCATGTATCTATAATTTATGTTACACTTTCTCTATCCAAATGAGCTACATAGTAAAAATCAAATCCACAATTTAAGAGTTAAGTTCACAAGGTAATAGCTATTGGTATCATCTTTAGCAATACCAAAGAAATAGCTACCAATAGCTCATGAATAGGGATATTTAAGAAGATTTGATACCAAAAACTTGTCAACACTACTCAAAAAGGTGGAAACTCAAAGGCTTTACAATATATGTATGATGAAACATGAGTCAATAATAAGTCACCCTTATACATCGACACCTTCATCTCAAGTTGTCATTTCTCTAAGTCAAGCTTGGCATCGGCATAGTATGGAAACAATAACATGTTGGAAAGCAAGAATTTAGCTTTCTCAACTTGTGAAACGTTGTTAATGATATATATTCAGCATCCCCAAATGAGGACATATTGACAAAGGGTATGATCCACTTTAATAAGAATAACCATTAATGATTAAACTGAAATCAAAATATTGCTTGAATTTTTTATTAAGACTTGAAACTTGAAACATCTTACATGCAAATAAAAATATCCATAAAGTTCAACAATAATTCTCAAATCTGTATGAAACTCCAGTAATCTAAATTAAATACTCTCACTCAATGCGACACCATTTAACAAAAAAACACATTTATATTGCATTTATAGAAGAATCCAGCCTCATGAAAATAATTACAAACGAAGACAATGTTGTTGTTATTAGGCTTCTCTTACAAGTATTTGTCTTCCTCATCTAGAGATTCATATACACTTGAGTATTTGTGTGTCTATGACACTAGGGAAGACAGTAGTACTATATGGATGGATTTTCTAAGAGCTCCTAGAGAGTACCTATTGGTTCAAGATTCTACAAAAATTCTACTATTCTTATCAAATTCCTTTTACATCGTAGTGAAAGGTTCCTCATGGAACAAAAATAGAGTGATTTTCATCTCTGCACATGTTTTCTTGCTCATGTCCTCTGAAAAGAAGTTGACTCTGTAAGTAAACAACAGATTATGTGAGCACAAAGTTATAAAGTAGAAAATGATAATCTAATGACAACTATACAAAGAATAAATTATAAGAAAAATCTTTGATGACTCTCTATAGATAACACATTTTACTTGCATTGTGAGACTCAATCACATGCTACACAACTATAGATGGCGCGCCAAAGCCATCAACAAAATAGCACCACCCAGTGTTATGAGGTATGAAGCCTAAACATTGAAATCCATAAAGAGGTTTATTCTCTCCAGCATGATAAACTTAAAGATGGAGATGATGTTAAGCTCTAAATGTAAGCTACAAGGGTAGTTTTCTTACCATTTTATCTTTATGTTGGAGATCAACCCTTGCAAAGCCCACACACTATTCACAACTCCTATTGTTGTGGTATTCAAGTCATGTGAGCTCATATTTTTTCCATCTTCGGGAGTAGAGGTTTCCATGTAGTGTGAGTGAATAAAATTAGAAGGAGTAGAATCTTGTTTCATGGTGTAATGGAGGTGAGAGAAGGAAGAGGAGCTTGCTTGGTGCTACAATGGAGGTGGGAGAAAGCTAGTAGAGAGATAGGGAGACTCTGGTAAAATTTTTAAGATTCACGTTTTATGTACAAGCTCAAAAATAGATACAAATGGCGCTTTTTAAAAAGTTGCATTTTTCATAAGCATAGATATGCTTCCATATTTCTTAAAATTGTTTGGTAGTTGAAGGATTGTACTATGAGGTTTTAAGTTTTTCCACAACACAATGATACTTAAAGATATCATTAGTGTAGAATCAAGGTTCAAAAGCTCAAAAAAAAAGTTCCAATTGTAAAAGCTCAAAACTGAAAGCTCGCAAAAATAAAATCCCCTTGTGTACTAGCTTTCTATCTCTGGATTTCTTCTTACTATAATGGTCATTGTTGGCATCACAGTTCTCTATTTATTTTTGTGAAACTATGTCTTCTACTATCTTCTTAGCCGGCTTATGCGATGGTCAATGACTTCTGTTTCTTCCTTCACTTTCATTAGTATGATTGTGACTTTTTTGAGACCCATTAGACCTACTCCTTCTCTTAGCCTGTTCAGCCCTCTTTTGCCTTGAATGACTAGAATGCTAGAATCTCATGATTCCTCAGTTGTGTCCTCTCTTGGAGCAACAACAGTCTCATTCCAGGTTGCTCATCAGTGTTAGATCCTGCCTTTGACCCTTCTATAATTGGGTTGACTTGATCTGGGTTCTCTCTGAATTGAGTGGTTGGTCGTTGACCTCGTGTTCTCCTTCTAGGTGCCATCGCAATATGCAATAGCTCTAATACCAGCTGGGAGGTAGTTCATCTGTCTTAGAGCAACTTAGCTCAAACCACCATGATCACCAAAATGGAATGAGCTAGATATGTTTAGACAACCATTCCAAGTTTGTACTTTACGACTTATAGATATCAGACTTGGGAAGTTTAAATTAGACTTCAGAATACTAGAAGACAAAACTGGAAATGAAATGACAGTAGACAGAGAAACTATAATTGAAGTTTTATTCAAAAGAGTAATCAGAGTACAACTGGTAGTGATATTGGAAAGTACAAAGTAGGCTAGTAAATGACTCAAGATAGAGTAATAGGGCTTTGAGATTACAAGAGATCTAGAGATCAAAGTACTCGAGAAGAGAGAGAGAGAGCGCAAGATTACAAGACATTTTACAAGCTTACAAGATCACAAGACCATAAGACGTCCCAAAATAAATAGTGAGTCCTATTTATAGGTCCTCGGACTTGTGTCTGATTGATTGTGCATTGTAATCTACCGTGGTAACTCTCTGGTTACTACTTCTAGAAGCTTCTAGTATCCGCCAACCACCTATTAGAGGTTGTTCCTACCTTCTACATTCTCTTCCATTTTCTTCAATATGCACAATGTTCCAAGAGGATTTTGCATCAACTTGTATTCAGAGTTATCCACTATAGTTGTATTTTGTACACTAAGTCAATCCCTGCCCTTCCAAAACATGAGAACTCCTTATAGAACACATGTTTATTTCTTGATCTTTTAAATTTCCTCTCTGGTGTGCAAAATTCCTCTACAAATAGCTTTCTTGATTCTCAGTATCAAGACCACCTTTCTCTTGAGTCAAGTCAATGCCAACCTTTGCATCCACCACATCATCACCTTCTACAATAAGGTCACAATCAAACTGGTCAAAAGCAATATAAACACCACTATCTCCCACTTTGTCTTCTACATTGATAACTATCAAGCTACACATCAAACTTACCTATCAGTTATTTGAAGCACAACTATGACCTACAACCATCTAGAGTAGGGACTAACACAATGTTGGTACCATGTTGCGTATATATACCTACCCTCTCATTGCATGCATCCCATGGCCCATAGTGAATGCCTTAGTTACCTGCATCCCATAGTTTTTGGGAGGTTCTTTTGGTAAACATATATGAATGAAGTATAGAACCTATGCCAAAACTTTGGCCTCATAGCTCTACATTTGAATTTACAATCCATTCTTGGAATGTCATAAAAACTAATATATAATTCTCCCAAATGATTTTCTCATATTAAACTGATCATTTCATATGGCGAAGTACTAGGGGAGTAAAAGCTAGAATATTGGTAAGGCTGCCAAACCGGTCTTCCGCAGGGATCCAAAGGGGGACAGTCTCCAAAAGATCAATGTGCCTCAATGGGGCTTAAAAGACTTAAGGTTCATCTCCATTAAGACTTCCACAGGCTAAAGTTCCAAAAACTAATTAAAAAGTTCAATGGCCAAAGGTGGCAACACATACCTAAGTGTGCGTCGTACTCCATCCAAATGTGGCTTCCTCGGAAGCTGCATGAGCTGACTCTCCAAGCCTACTGTGTAGCTCAAGTCTGGCCTTGTGATAGTCAAGTAGATTAGACTACCCACAATCTTCCTGTACATGTTGACATCCTCAACAACATCACCCTTCTCTGCACTCAGCTTTGCATTCACATCCAAGGGAATAGAAATTGGCTTACAATCAGCCATACCATACTTTGACAACATGTCCAAAGCATACTGTCTCTGTGATAGCCATACACCCTCTGGAGTCCTGATCACCTCAATGCCAAGAAAGTAGCGCAACTCGCCTAAATCTTTCATTTCAAACTCCTGTTTGAGAAGACCCTTCACATGGTCAATCTCCATAGCATTGTCACCAACAATAATAAGGTCATCTACATATATGGTAATGACCACAATCCCCACATCACTCTCACGTACATAGAGTGAATGATCAGCATGAGCTCTCCTAAAACCAATACTGACAAGATACTTGGCAATCCTGTCATACCATGCTCTAGAGCCCTGCTTCAAACCATACAAAGCTTTGAGAAGTCTGCATACATAATCTGGGTAACCTGGATCGACATAACCAGGTGGCTGATCCATATACACTTCCTCTTGCAACTCACCATTCAAGAAGGCATTCTTTACATCCATTTGATGCATAATCCATCCTCTAGATGCAGCCACTGCTATGACAGCTCTCACTGTCGTCATCTTTGCCACTGGAGCAAAGGTCTCCTCATAGTCTATGCCATACGTCTGTGCATAACCCTTTGCGACCAGCCTTGCCTTGTGACGCTCAATGTTACCATCAGCCTTATGCTTGGTTTTATACACCCATTTACAGCCAATAGCTTTCTTGCCACTTGGCAATGGCACCAACTCCCATGTGTCATTTGCTTCCAATGCAGCCATCTCTTCATTCATTGCATCATCCCAATGCACATTTCCAACTGCATCCTCAAAACATGTGGGCTCCACATCCTGTATCACCTTAGCCATGTAGGCTTGGTGATGCGCTAGATCCCATCATAAGTCAATTTTTGAACTGGATTTCTGACTCTATTAGATCTGCGCGGTCCTGGGTCACTCCTTTGCCCTCTAGCATCTTCTTGTACTTTCCTTACACCAGGTGTCCTGACAGCCGGAATTCCAAATTCCTCATCAAGACTTTGTTCAGAACCATCTGAATCCATGTCTACATGTGAAAAACCTGATGATGCATCAGCCATAAAGGGAGGTTCATCAACCTTTTCCTTTCCTTTTCGTGATACATTCCCTGTACCTGTTGGTGGAGTGACCTGCGTACGTAGTCTACCATTCCATGGTTTCTCAATAGAGCCACGAGAAGAGGACTCTTGTGGTCCACTCAAAACCTGTGACTGTGGCCTCACATTTTGTACAACCACATCATCTTTTACATCAGCCCCAATAGTGCCATGTGCATTACTGTACCAGCTGCTCATCTCATCAAAGACTACATCTCTGCTCACTCGTAATTCTTGTGTAGTAGGATTGTAGCACCTGTACCCCTTTTGTTCAAGGGAATATCCCACAAGAATACATTTCTCTGCTTTAGGATCCAATTTCCTATGCAACTCATCTGGTACATGCACGTAAGCTATGCAGCCAAACACTTTCAAGTGTGCCAAATCAGGCTTTGTACCTGTAAACTTTTCCTCAGGTGTTACATCATGCACCGCAGCTGTAGGTGTCCTGTTCATAATGTACAGAGCTGTATTTACAGCTTTAGCCCAGAAATGATGAGGCATGTTCTTCTCATTCATCAATGCACGTGCAACCTCTGCAATGTGCCTGTTTTTCCTTTCTGCGACCCCATTCTGCTGTGGAGTATATCTGCATGTAAACTGCCTGTGTATACCATGCATTCGCAGAAAATCTGAAAAATCATTGGAGAAGTACTCTCCCCCTCCATCTGACCTCAATGTCTTGACTTGCATATCTGTCTCCTTCTCAATCATGACTTTGAAGTCTTGAAAGTGACCAAACACTTCACTTTTGTTACGCATGAAGTAGACCCATACTTTCCTTGTATGGTCATCAATGAAAAAGACATAATACCTGCAACCATGTATACTTGCAGTATCGGTTGGACCCCAAACATCTGTGTGCACCACCTCAAGTGGCTTTTTACATACATTGCGCTCATGTGGAAATGAGCCCTTTGACTGTTTTCCAAACTGGCATGCTGCACACACTTTATGCATACCATCCACCTTGAATTTGGGCAAACCTTTTACAATCTGTTTTGATTGCATGCTGCGCAATCTCTGCTCATTGACATGGCCAATGCGTTTGTGCCAAATGTCAACATCAGCCACAACACCTGTGCCCTGTGCAAATAATGCAGCTTTTACCTCAGGCATGTCTACATTCAGCGTAAACATTCTGCCCACACATTTGCCCTCTGTGATCAGCTTACAGCCATTCTGGAAATCTTCTACATAACAGCCATTTGGATTGAAGCGAACCTGCAAACCCTGCTCAACCATTTGTCCAACAGAAACAAGATTCTTTGTAATGTTTGGGACATGAAGTACATCTGCTAAGTACTTTGATTTCCCACTCTTCGTATTTAGAGGTATGTCCCCTACATGAGCAATGGGGTGAGATGTGTCATCTCCTGTCTGCACATAGCCTCACACATCTGGTTTGCGCATATCTCTAAACCACTCTCCACGAGACGTCATGTGATTAGAGGCACCTGAATCCACATACCAAACATCATCTTGGGTGGAATTCTCTGCAGTCATTGTATTCATTACATGCTGCATAACAAACATGCGCTCGTTTTTGCTGTCATTTGCATCTCTGCTAGTAGATGCATAGTTGCCCTGTTCTCTCTTTCTACTTGCTTTTCCCTTTGGACAGTCACGTGACATGTGACCTCTTTCACCACAAGTCCAACATTCTCTACTATCTAGAGTATGTTGCTGCCTGCTTGATCCTGCACCACGACCTCTTTGACTCCCCCTACCCTGAGACTGGTTTCCCTTGCCACCTGTATTGTTTTGATTTGATTGACCTTCCAGAAATTGGCCCCTGCAACCCCTTGGGCCTCGACCACGACCTCTACCTCTACCTCTGTTGGAGTTAGAATAGAAGGCCTGTTCAGAATTATTTCTGCCATGAGAAGAAGATGTGTCAAGGTTCTTCTCCTCAAGAATAAGCATAGAAATCAAATCTTGGAACACGGGGATGTCGTCTCTTGTATTCATGGAAGACCTAAAATGTACATACTCATCTCCTAGACCATCCAAGCATGCACGGACAATGTCATCGTCTTCCACTGAGACTTTAATAGATCCAAGAGCCTCAATGATACTCTTGATCTTCAAAGCATAATCATTGATGGAGAGGTTGTTCCTCTTAACCTGATTTAGCTCCGACTTTAGTTGAAGCTTCCTGGCCTTGGTGTTCACCTCGAACACTCTGCCTAAGTTTTTCCATGCAATGGCGGGGGTTTCAGCATCCTGTAGATAGCCCATCATGCCATCTGTGATGCTCATAGAAAGCCAATACATCACTTTGCTCTGGCCTTGTTGCCAGTCCCTCAAAGCTTTCCTTTGTTCTGCTGTAGCATTTGCCTCGGGAATCTTTGGTTCCTTTTCATTGTCTCCTTCTACATAGTCCCAATAACCTTTTCCTTTTAGGAAATTTGTTATTCTGAACTTCCATGCAGGGTAGTTATTTTTCTCAAGCTTCTCAGTAACAATCTGACTGAAACCGTCAGACATCTTGAAGCACCAAGACAAAATAGCTGCAATCTGCAAAAACCTGCAAATCTGTTGAACCTGCTATCGTGGTTCCTGTAACGCTTTCTACACTCAACGAGTGTCCACAATCAAGCGTTTCACAACCGCTGTACTTGTACAGTAAATCTCTGTATACTGCACTTTGGAGACCTGTTCAGAAACTTGTGCGAAAAACTTTGGCATCTAGTCGTGGATTGCGAACGAAGGGATTGTGATGCTCTTGCTCTCTTAGCCTCTCTTGCCTGCACCAGGCTCTGATACCATGTAAAGAATGAGGATGCAAGAGAGCTACACAAGACAAGCACAAAGCACACAGAGATGGAAAGCTTCTTCTTCTTCTTCACAGAAAAGAGAGTACAAAATGACTAAGTGCTAAAGCTGAAAAGTAGCACATATGTACATGCGGTCACTAAGTGTGAACTCGCTAGAAGCGTACTAGGCTGGCACTATAAGTGTAGTCCAGCTCTAGAATCACTGGCAGAGATCCTCCATGTCGGTCACCTAACGCGCCAGTGAGTAAATGCCGTAAGCGGCGAAGACCCGTAGTGGATGCCAGCTCAAGGTGTACAGCTCGACATCTCAACAGAGGTCTTCCAAGCTCAAGAAGTTCAAAGAAGGAGGAAAGGGCATCTCTTTCCTTACCTACTATGGCACCTTTGGTGCTACGGACAAAGTCTTGGCCGTTTTCCAACAATTTGATGCGGCGTTTGGAGATGAGGGCTTCACGGAGTCCTCTAAGCTACACCATGTAGCTATGCACTTTCAAAAGTCCACCAGGCAATGGTGGTCTAGCCTACGGGCTACGGGCCAACAGTGAAGCTCCATAAACATGGAAAGATTCAAGAGCTTCCATCATGAAGCATTATTTGGCCACTGATGCCAAAGACAAAATATTCACCGAATGCCAAATCTTGAAGCTCTCTCTCTACGAAGCCATTCACAAATATGTAGACAAGTTTTTGGATTTACATCTCAAAGCCACTGTCTTCAAAAAGATGGTTTTTGGAGAGCAAAAACAACAATTTTGTGCGGGCTTAACTAAAGAAATGGCAGAGTATGTCAACTCCCAAAGGCCACACACCATATCTGCGGTTATACACCATATTATGGTCGCTTCTCGAATCAATTTCCAAACAGGGGCTAAGAGGAATTCTAAGCCCACGGAAAATGAGGGTTCCAATGAGCATAAGGGGAAGGACAATGTCCAAAAGTCTCCTAAGGGCGATTCCAACAAAGCTAAGGAGAAGGGAGTTTACAAAGACAAAAACAAACTCTCTCCTGAAGAGCTTGAGCGTTATTGCAAGAATAACCAATGTTTCAAGTGCGGCGAGCAAGGGCATGCGTACCATGCTTGTCCCTAAAATAACACCAGTCATGAGCTTCCTAGAGCTACCTTGGTGGAGATCCAAGAAGAGGAAGCTCACCACAAAGGATCTCCTCTATGCCATGCTTGGGGAAAGGTAAGAGAACATGATGCTTTTATTCTCTTTGACCCTGGTTCTACTCACAATTTCATATCCACAGAGTTGGCCACCAAGCTAGGCATACAAGCTTACGAGATGGGAGATGTCCTATCCACAAATGGTGCTTTCAAAGGGCAAGAAGCTTCAGTCACTCCCTTTATCGAGAAATTGAGGCTCCATGTCCAAAGCTAGGTGGACAAAGAGGACTTCTTTATCTCTCCTCTCAAGCACGAGGATGTAATCCTAGGGGCACCATGGTTTGATCGCATGGCTGCCAATGTTAAATTCCTTTGTCAATTCCTAATTCACCATGGGAGAGCATATCCATGGATTTTATCTTTGGATTGCCTAAGTCTATCCATGGGAATACGGGAATATGGACAATAGTAGACAGGTTCAATAAACAAGCTCATTCTATACCTGTCAAAAGGACTATCAAAGCCCATCAAATGGCAACCCTCTTCATTTCACAAATCTTCAAGTACCATGGCTTGCCAATGTCCATAGTGTCGGATAGAGATCCTAGAATGACCAATAGTTTATGGAAGGGTCTCTTTGAGAATTTAAGGGCAAAGCTAAACTTCTCTTTGGCCTATCACCCGCAAATGGATGGCCAAAGTGAAATAGCTAACCTAACAATCCTTGATCTACTAAAAGCCTATGTAACGGAAGTAGATCAAAGGTCCCAACGGGAGAATTACTTACCCTTAGTGGAGTATGCCTACAATAAAATTGTACATACTTCGACGGGAAAAGCACCTTTGGAGGTAATTGAGGGAAGATCAAAAGGTCCCCTGCTACTCAAAGTACACGGGAAGATCTTTGCTGCAAATGAGTATAGCCGAGAGCTACAAGAATATTTCCGAAAGATAAGAATGATATCTCTATCTCACAATAAAGGCAAAAGGCTACTGTTGATAAGCATAAACGAGCCCCAAGCCTTTAAAGAAAATGATTGGGTCTTACTCAAATTTCCCAATGCTCAATTAAGGCATACGACAAGCAAGAATCCTACGAGACACCAAAAGTATTATGCTAAGTTAGCAAAAAGGTACTATGGTCCCTTCCAAATTCTTAGGCCAATCAATGAGATGGCCTATCAACTCAATTTTCCCAGCCATTGGCTCATACAAAATGCTTTCCATGTGAGCCTACTAAAGCCTTACAAAGGAAATCCACCTCAAGAACCAACTATTGAAGACCCACCGGAGATCGAGGACCAAGAAGAGGTGCTACAGCCCGGGTCCATTCTCCGACATGAAGACAAAGTACTAAGAGGTGGTAAGACTATCCGATGTTATCTTAATAAGTTTAAGAATTATCCTTTTTTGAAGATGCTAGATGGATGCAAGGCATACTATTAAAGTATAACCTAAACCTTGTCAATGATTACAATGCTTCCCTAGAGTAAGAAAATGTATAAATGTTTAAAATGAACAAAGTTTTTGTCTTATAAGACTCTCTTTTTCTTTATTGTGCACAAATGTGAATTAGTATGCACGCTTAGATCAAGTTTGCGGAGACGACGTCTTGCAGACACCAAGTAGAGCTTGTCACTCTACTATGGAAGATTGATAGGACTAATGTGAATACATGCTTGCGGTAGCTTAGGCTTTCAAGCGCCAAATGGATTAGTCATCCTTTCTGGAACAATGTCGTAGGGTAACATAGGGATCCTCTACCCACTAGAAAAAGGACCAATGAATAGGCTTTATCTTCTCTACCCCATAGTCTTGATTTCAAGAGAGAGGTAATTTCATAATAACTAATATCTAATTCTCCTAAATGATTTTCTCATGTTAAACTGATCATTTAATATGGGGAAGTGCCAGGGGAGAAAAAGCTAGAATATTGGTTAAGCTGGTAGATTGGCCACAATAGGGATCCAAAGGAGGGAAAATAGGGATTCAAAAGGGGGGCCATCTGCAAAAGAGCAAGGTGCAACAATGGGGTTTAAAGACCCTAAGGTCAGCCCATTAAGACTTCCAAAATGCTAAGGTTCCAAAAATCAAAGGTTGTGTCCAATGGTTAAGCTTGGGAAAATTGGATGCTTTGTATGTGTGTACAAAAGTCTTCATGAATCCTACAAGGGAGAGGGCAAGCCTTGCAAATAGGGGATGAGAGAGAAACTCGCACACACACTCACAAGCCTCCTTTACACAAAGGGAATGAGGAACACATGTTAGCTCCCTAGGCCAGATGCCCACAAGGTGTACTCAAATCCTATTGGATGGCCATGGAGGTGGACCAATGATAATTAGTCTAGAGTAAATCTAGTTTAATTTATTTAAAAACTCTTAATAAAAGAACCAATCACAATTAAGCTCACTAGAAGACTATTGGACAGTCTCCCAAGGGGTCCAATGACCATGTAGCAGCCTAATGGCTTGCCTGATTCATATTGTCCAGGAGACAAAGGGGTCCAGTGAGAGTTTGCATTAATTAATTAATTACCTAAAGCTCTCACAAAAGGGAAAAGGGGGAAACATGTCAAAAGGCTATCACTTACGTTGCTTAAATTTATTGGGCTAAGCCTCGCATGGGCCAATGGGTGCCTGCATGAGTAAAATGGAAGCGGGGTCAACCAAGAGAGAGAGGGGGATGAATTTTCAAAGGCATTATCTCACACACTCACACACAAGCTCATGTGTGAAGCAAGAAGACTCTCTCTCTCTCCTTCTCATGCTTTAATGGAAAGCTTATCACCTACTCCAAGCTTGTGAGAAGGGAGGCCTACACCAACAACTCTTGGCTTTGTGATGCAAATCCAACCAAGAGCCAAGATTCAATGGATGCTCATCTCATCTACCATGCTAATTACTAAGCAATGATATGCTAATATGAGTGATTATGTGATGAGATGTACATCTTTCTTGTAAGACTACTCCTTCTTCCTCTCAATCTACTCTCATACCCCGCTAGCTCTCACCATCTTCAAAGGTGTGTGAGGTCTTGGGTCTGAGACCATGAGGGAATTGATGTTGTGTTTTATAAGTGTTTTGCTTGGTGCTTGAAGCTTTTATCTTCATTGCACTAGCTAGTATTGAAGGAACACAAAGAATTGTATTGTAAAATGTCTCTCTTGATGCAAGAAACCTATAATACAAAGCCTTTTGGAGGGGGGACCGGCTCCATGTAAATCCGGCCCTGAATTGTTGTCAATAGTTTCTCTCTCTTTTGAAGTATTGTTCATGCTATCTAACTAGGTGTTATGCTTTTTGTTTCTCTCTCCACCAAAGCACTCTTGTTATTCTCATTAGGAATCTATTCTAATGAAATGCTCACTATTTTCATGCTATTTTCCACTACACACAAGTTACTAGGCCATTAAATGTTACAAGTCTCCCAACGGCAATGCCAACAACAACAAAGCTAAGGAGAAGGGAGTTTATAAAGGTAAAAATAAAGTCTCTCTTGAAGAGATAGAGCATTATTAAAAAGATAACCGTTGTTTTGAGTGCGGGGAGCAAGGGCATTCCTATCATGCTTGTCCCCACAAGAATACACGTAATGAGCCTCCTAGAGCTACCTTGGTCAAAATTAAAGAAGAGGATGCTAATCAGAAAGGATATCCTCTATGTCTTGCTTGGGGAAAGGTAAGAGAACATGATGCTTTCATTCTCTTTGACCTTGGTTCTACTCACAATTTGATATCCAAAGAGTTGGCCACCAAGCTAGGAATCCAATCCTATGAGATGGGAGATGTCCTACCTGCCGATGGTGCTTTCAAGGGACGAGAAGCCTCAGTCATTCCGTTAATTGGGAAATTGAGGTTCCATGTCCAAAGCTATGTGGACAAGGAGGATTTCTTAATCTCTCCTCTCAAACATGAGGATGTAATCCTAGGAGCACCATGGTTTGATTGCATGAATGCCAATGTTAAATTCCCTGAAAGACAAATCTACTTTAGGTACAGGGAAAAAGATATTTACATAGATGCTAAAGAGTTGGGTAGCACCATACCCATTGTACATAAGCAATCTTTCAATAAGTCATAAAGAGCTCTATTTCCGTGTACATGATTTTTGTTAAAGATTCTCAAAAATGAGCCTAATGTTTTAGTAAAAGAAGATATAAGCAATCAAAAGGAATTAGAGCTATCCAATTTCCTCAAGGGATTCCAAGATGTTTTTATTGACGACATTCCTTGTGAGTTACCTCCCAAACGAGGGGATGACAATCATGCAATTGAACTTCTTCCAAGAAGCTCACTGCCTAATAAACCTCCTGATCGAGTTTCTCAAGCTCAACAAGAGGAAATTATGCGGCAAGTGCACTAGTTGGTTGAGAAAGGCATGGTTAGGCCTAGCTCATCTCCATTTTGTTCACCAGTGTTATTAGTGCAAAAGAAAGATGGCACATATCATATGTGTGTCGACTATAGAGCACTAAGTAGGATCACTATCAAGAATAGGTTTCTAGTTCCATGGGTAGAAGACCTATTTGATAAGCTACAGGGGTCGACCTACCTCGGTAGGATTGACCTAAAACGTGGCTACCATCAAATAAGGATAGTTGATCAAGACATTGTAAAGACCGTGTTTTGCACTATGTTTGGTCTTTACGAGTACATTGTCATGCCTTTTGGCTTGACCAATGAACCAGATACATTTAATAGTCTAATGGAGAAGCTATTCATGCCTCATCGAAGCTTTAGTGGAGTGTTCTTTGATGATTTAATTATCTACTATAATTCATTAGACGAATACAAGCAACACCTCCAGGTAATATTTCAAGTTTTACGAGAGAATAAACTTTATATTAATCGAAAGAAAAGTGAATTTTTCTTCCAAGAGATTCAATATTTAGGTAACATATCTCTCAAGATGGCATCCAAATGGATCCATCAAAGCTAGAGGTAATAAAAGGATGGTCTAATCCAAGGAATCTTAATGAACTAAGAAGCTTTATAGGTATGTGTGCATACTATAGATGCTTTATAGGTATGTATACATACTATAGATGCTTCATAGAAAAGTTCTCACAAATTGTGAGACCATTACATGACCTAACAAAAAAAAATGTTAGGTATATATGGTCCACCAAGGAGAACAATTCTTTTGAAAAGCTTAAAGAGAAGCTTATCTCTCAACTTGTGCTTACATTGTCGGATCTCTCAAAGCCATTTGAGGTCCAATGCAACGCCTGTGGTGATTGCCTTGAGGGCACGCCATAGCCTATGAAAGTCGAAGGCTCGACCCTGTTGAGCAAGCTCTAGGTATATGTGAAAGGGAACTCTTAGCAATTCTACATGCTCTAGACTCGTGGAAGCACTATTTCTTTGACACTCCTTTCATTCTGCAAACGGATCACCAAAGCCTTAACTACTTCATGATGCAGACCAAGCTCTCCGACAAACAAATGAGGTGGGCAAATTTCCTTCCGCAATTTCATTTTCATATTGCTCACATTGCTGGCAAGCATAATGAAGTAGCAAATGCACTCTCAAGACGGCCGAGAGTGAATGCGGTATCCATAGCAACTCATAATGATCTACCTTCAATGATAGATGAGTATGCTATTGATCCCAATTTTAAAGATGTGATTTCAGCCCTTGCACTAGGGAGGAAGGAAGAACCATTTACCTTGCAAGATGGTTATCTTCTCTATGGCAACAGACTATGCATTATTAACTCACTACGTGAGTAGTAATGTATGAATCCCATGCTCCTCCTTATGCGGGGCATAGAGGGATTCAGTCTACCCTAAAAGATATAGAAACATACTTCTATTGGCCTACCATGAAATCAAACATACAAAAGTGTGTTTCAAAATGTGTGGTATGACAAAAGACGAAGTTTGATAGAGGGAAGCAACCTGGATTGCTTCAACCTTTGCCAATCCCTAATTCACCATAAGAGAGCATATCCATGGATTTTATCTTTGGATTGCCCAAGTATATCCATGGGAATAGAGGCATATGGACTATAGTAGACAGGTTTAGCAAACAAGCACATTTCATACATGTCAAAAAGACTATCAAGGCCCATCAAATGGCAACCCTCTTTATATCACAAATCTTCAAGTACCACGGCTTGCCAATGTCGATAGTGTCGGATAGAGATCCTAGAATAACCAATAAACTTTGGAAGGGTCTCTTTGATAATTTAGGTACAAGGCTAAACTTCTCTTTGGCCTATCACCCGCAAACGGATGGTCAAAGTGAAATAGCTAGCCTAACAATTCTTGATCTACTAAAATCTTATGTCACAGAAGTAGATCAAAAGTCCAATGGGAGAAGTGCTTACCTTTAGTGGAGTATGCTCACAATAACAGTGTACATACTGTTGAGATGTCGAGCTCTACATCTTGAGCTGGCATCCACTACGGGTCTTGGCCACTTACGACATTTACTCACTGGCGCGTTAGGTGACCGACACGGAGGATATCTGCCAGTGATTCTACAGCTAGACTACACTTATAGTGCCAGCCTAGTACGCTTCTAGCGAGTTCACACTTAGTGACCGCATGTACATATGTGCTACTTTTTAGTTTTAGCACTTAGTCATTTTGTACTCTCTTTTCTGTGTAAAAGAAGAAGAAGCTTTCCATCTTTGTGTAGTGTGTGCTTGTCTTGTGTAGCTCTCTTGCATCCTCATTCTTTACACATACATCCATGAAAAAAGCATCTTTTGAGGTGACAAAGGAATGATCAAAAAGTCCCCTGCTACTCAAGGTACATGGGAAGATCTTCGCTGCAGATGAATATAGCCAAGACTTGAAAGAATCTTTCCAAAAGATTAAGGATGCTATATCCATCTCTCAACAAAGGCAAAAGGATGTTGCTGATAAGCAGAGAAGAGCTCTAGCATCTTTAAACAAAATGATTGGGTCTTGCTTAAGTTTCCCAAGGCTCAATTAAGGCACACAACGGGCAAGAATCCTACAAGACATCAAAAGTACTATGCTAAGTTAGCAAAAAGGTACTATGGTCCCTTTCAGATTCTTAGGCCAATCAATGAGATGGCCTATCAACTCAAGCTGCCCAACCATTGGCTCATACACAATGCTTTCCATGTGAGCTTACTTAAGCCTTACAAAGGAGAGCCACCTCAAGAAGCAACCATTGAAGACCCACCGGAGTTCAAGGACCAAGAAGAGGTGTTGTAGCTCGAGTCCATTCTCCGACGTGAAGACAAGGTACTGAGAGGTGGTAAGACTATCCACCTTATCAAGTTTAAAAATTATCCTTTTGAAGATGCTAGATGGATGCAAGGCATATAGTTAAAGGATAACCTAAACCTTGTCAATGCTTACAATGATTCTCTAGAGTAAGCAAATGTAAATATGTATAAATAAACAAAGTTTTTGTCTTATTTATCTCTCTTTTTCTTTATTGTGCATAAATGTTAATAAGTATGCATGCTTAGGATACAGTTTGTGGAGACGACGTCTCCCAAACACCAAGTAGAGCTTGTCAGTCTACTGTGGAAGATTGATACGGACTAATGCAGACATGCTTGTGGCAGCTAAGGCTCTCAAGCACCAAATGGACTAGTCGTTCATTCTAGAACAGTGCCGTAGGGTAAAATAGGGATCCTCTACCCACTAGCAAACGGACTAATAACTAGGCTTTATCTTCTCTATCTCATAGTCGAGGAGACGACTATGATTTCAAGAGAGAGGTAATGTCATAAAAACTAATATCTAATTCTCCCAAATGATTTTCTCATGGTAAATTGATCATTTCATATGGGGAAGTACCAGGGGAGTAAAAGATACAATATTGGTAAGGCTGTTAGACCGGTCTTTGTAGGGAACCAAATGAGGGAAAATAGGGATCCAAAGGGGGACAGTCTGCAAAAGGTCAATGTGCTTCAATGGGGCTTAAAAGACCTAAGGTTCAGCTCCATTAAGACTTCCATAGGCTAAAGTTCCAAAAACTAATTAAAAAGTTCAATGGCCAAAGGTAAGAAAACTTTATGGGAAGACTAAAAAGTCTTCCCACATCCCTAGGAAGGAGGGGGTGAGCCCTAATGATAGGGGATGAGAGAGAAACACACACACACACACACACACACACACACTCCCAAGATCTCCCCAAAAGGGAAGAATGGACACATTGCATGCTTCTAGCCCAGTTTCCCCCAATCTCCCCTCGAATCCTATTGGATGGCCATAGAGGTGGACCAATGAGAATTAGGCTAGAGTAAAATTAGTCTAATCAATATAAAAATTGTTGATAAAAGAACCAATAGAAATTAAGCTCCCTAGAAGACTATTGGACTCTCTACCAAGGGGTCCAATGAGCATCCAGCAGCCCAATGGCTTACTTGATTCCTATTGGCCAGAAGACTAAAAGTTCCAATGAGAGTTTGAATAAATTTTTTAATTACCTTAAGCTCTCACAAAAGGGGAAAGGGGGACACATGTCACAACGCTTCAATGGCTTGCTCATCTCCTCTACCATGTTAATTACTAAGCTAAGCTATGCTATTAGAGTGATTATGTGAGGAGAATACTTCTTTCTCGTAAGATACATCTTCTTCCTCTCAATCTTTCCTCATTCCTTGCTAGCTCTCACCATTTTTGAAGGTGTGTGAGGTCTTGGGACTGAGCCTAGGGACACTAGGTGTGTTTTTCAAGAATAATTTGGTGCATGAAGATTCCATCTTCATTGCACCAACAAGTTTTGTCAAGGAACACAAAGATTGTATTGTGCAAAAGTCTCCTTTGATGGGAGAAGCTATAATACAAAGCCTTTTTGGAGGGGGGACCGGATCTATTAAATCCGGTCCTTAACTGTTGTCAATTGTTCTATTTCTCTCTCTTTTCAAGTATTGTCTATGCCAAACTAGCTAGGTGTAAATTGCTATGTTGCTTTCTCAAACTAAGTACTCTCTCTATGCTCATTAGGAACTTATTCTTAATGAAATGCTCACTATGTTATCATTTTCCGCTACACACAAGTTACTAGTGCATTAAATGTTACATGGAACCTCTTCGAAATGATTTAGCCAATATTTATCATTGAAATTCTCCTCACCCAATGTTCGTGCATCCACATCAAAATTAGAATGTCCATACACTTCATGAGTCTACACTTTTGTCATGCAAAAGAATGATTTCCATTCAAATGGCACATATAGAGGATACCAATGCATCTTCCCTTTCAACGTGCATTAAACGTGCTTAGGTCATCACATGCACAATAAATCATGGCATGAATAAAAGTTTTGAAAGCATGGGCCACACATGTTGTGTATATTAGTGCTCCAAAAAAATATAAGTTTAGTATAATACCACTTACAAAGTTTAAGATTTGCATCTTAAGTTTAAATAATTGAGAATTGGGAATTGGATTTATGCTTCTAAAATGCATGAACATGCATAGATTCAAGGAATGCAAGGGGGGGCAACTTCATGATGACTACCCGAGCTACACATACACTACCCCTTGACACTCTAAAAGCATGAAAATACCCCCAACAATGTAAAGAAAAAACAAAAGACAAAAGAAATAAAACTACAAGCATGCATAGGTCATTTTCACAAAAATTAATCGCTCTATGCTCTCCACTTTTCCTCTACACGCAGACCTCCCGAGAAACTCTCCTTCTCTTGTCTCTAAGATAGCCAAAAAAAATGTTCCTCTATTAAGCTTCTCATTCTATTGAGTCTCGTTCTCATGCATGCCCCAACTCTCTATTTTTGTCAAAGTTAACTTTCTCTTCAAGGCAGGTGGGAATACCTACTTAAAAGGTTTTTGTTTATTGTCCATGGATGGGCCCATGAGATCACCCCCAAAGAGAACCACCATGACCAGCAACACTGCCAACATGACCACTAGCACAACATTGATAAATGGAATTGGTAGCACCACACATAGTTCCCACACACACACACACACACACACACACACACACAAGGGGGGAAAGAGACCCTCCATAGCCACGCATGAGGGAGCTCTCCCAAGGGGAGAGTATCCCCTTTCAAACATCTAATGGGAGACCCCTTCCATTATGTGTCAACTTTGAGACATCTAAGGGGAGACCCCTTCCTTTATATCATGTGTCAACTTTCAAAGTGAAGAACTCCATGTGAGTTTATTCTCAATGCCATCTGGGATCTCCCCAATGACTTGCTAAAAAAAACCCATTTGAACACATTAGACACCCCATCAAAAAATTCGTTTTTTGGTACAACTCTCACTACTCGTTGCAGTTTTATGCTCAAGAATTCAAATGTCAAGATTTAAAAACTAGCGTAAGACTTGCATTATGGATTTCATGTCCAAGAATCCACCCTTACATTTTATGGTTTTTGATCACCCATACTAGGTTCACTAAAATGAAGAAAAATCAAATTTTCTCATCTGTCCCTATTTGTTGCCGACCTCAAATGCGCATATCTTCATGTATATAGATTTGATTGATGAGCTATAAAGCACACCTCACAACTCTCATCAAGTTTTAAAAAAAACCTTGGAAAGTGAAAAAAAACCTCTAATGCATACATACCAAAGTAGGCCAAATCACTGCTAACCCAGTCCCCAACAAAAATGAATTGTCATATCTCCTTCGCTGTACTCCAAAGTGAAAGGTATAAAGCCTAGCTTGGAGAGCATACTCATCACTTTAAATCCATAGCTTTGACCACCACTTGGACTCTTTCTACATCAACATTGTTTGATAAAGTTCTGTAAAAAATTTCAAGGTTTCAATGCCATAACTTGATGACCATAGATCCATTTGATGAGCTATAAAGTAGGGTTAGAGAGTGCATGTTATGAAACATAAAAACACTTCAATATCAATACTTTGATTAGATTCAAGCATTCCAACCATATAGAGCCACAATCAAGCATTTTGGCCTTAAAAAAACATGTATCGTATGGCATTCCTGATTCTCTTGCGTGCTCTTGCATCTAGCTATTTTCCAAACCCCTTGTATTTCTTTTGCCTACATCCATAGCTGTATTTTCCACCTTTTATAGCATCAAAAGTCTTTGGTTGAACCATCATTTCCCAACCCCCTTGTTGAACATTCTTGCTCAACCAAAAATATGCTTATTGAATTTGAAACTTGCAACATTGAGAAACGTATTATTTGAGAATGTCTTATATATATCTACCAAAAGATCACAATTAGATGGTTTGCCTACACCCTCAATTTGCAATTGTTTCACATGGTGAAGAATAAATGACCTGTCAAATAAAGCTTTCAATAACCTCCATTTACCTTGTGCCACACCAATTTGTAAGTACCATTAAGAAAAGATTTTTGTATCTTGTATGGTCCCATCCACTTCTTTGAGAAGTAAAATCCAAATAGCTTTCATACTTCATTACCAATTCTCATTCATGTATATCCTTCTTTCGAAAACTTTGATTGAACTTGGCCATCCTCTTGTCCCTTTGCTTCACATAAAAATTTGCAGCAGCCTCTTTGTACATCTACAAGGTCTCAAGATATGTGATTTGATCTTGCATAATATCCCTCTCAAACTTATTAACACACAATATACTTAAAGCTCCAAGTTGTGCATGTATAGGAAAGACTGCATCTTTGCCATCAACCAACTCAACTGGTGTAAAGTTAGTAGTCACTTTATACAAATTCATGTAAGCCCATAAACACTTAACTAAATTGACCTCCCATTCCTCCATATGCTTGTAGATATACCTGGTGAGCATCTTGACTATTTTCCCATCTGCACTCCACACAAGGGCCATCACACTGAGGATGGTATGGCAAAGAAAACCTATATTGAATACCCAATTTTTCAACCAAAGCACACATTAGCTTACTACGCAACCTTTGAACTCCAAATTTTGCAAGTGCATGAACATTCACTTCTTTGATTGTCTTTGCTTCTACCCACTTAGTAAGATATTCAATGGTGATAATAACATATTTATTACCATTTGTTAACTCGGGAAGAGGACCAACAACATCCAAACCCCACTTCTTGAATGCATCATGAACAATAACGGCTCCATGTGACTTTCCCACTAGTATTCTTTCTCCCATGATTTGGCAATCATGACAAACTTTGCACTAGTAATTAACATCTTGGCACTAGTAATTAACATCTTGCACAAGAGAACGTCACCATAATCAAGGAAATTTTGGACTCAAATTTGATCCTTTTGGTGCTCGAGAGAGAATTCAATCGAGTCAATGGAGACCATACAATTTCTTTGATTCATCTCAATTTTTTACATTTTATAAAAAAATAGGGTGAATGTGGCATAAGTCACATTGAATGCACGTGCCCTTTTTTATTGAAGATTTTCATGGTTCTTCTACTCATTTTCTCTAGTTTGTGCTTTTCTTTCTTCACAGTGATTGCATTCTGATGCTTCTCTCTTAGGCACACTACTGCTTACCTCTCTTTGCTCTACGTTGTGCCAATAGGGCACATAGAGAAACAAAAATGGAGAGAAGATGCCCCTCATAGAAATGTGAATCTTTTTTTATGACTACTTCTACAATTTCCCACGCTCTATCCAAGGCTTCAGCAGCCTGTGACATCTTCCACTTCCTCCTAATGATAGTCCAAAATGTCTAGTTTTGGCTTCAAATTTTTTTGAGCGTTTCACATTAAGATTCATCAAGAGATTCAAAAGTGCTCACGACCAAACATTGTAAGCAGACATGTGTATGTCTCTAGATTCATGCTAAGCCATGTCTTTATATGATTCTTGCATGAAGAAGGGGTGAGAAAGATAGAGACCATGTTCATTTGCAATCTAGAAAGCTACTTGGATTTTCTCAATGATGCTTGTTATATCCATGATTTTGATGGCATACTCTACAAGGTGGATAAATTATCTATTGTGTAAAAGTATGTGATATCCTCTCAAAAATTCATAACATCCTTCCACTATATGAGATGGCACCGAGTTAATGGTCTCCTGGTAGTTGAGGATCATGATGTCCATGATCACCAAAGAGTGCTTGAAGTAATGTGTGAAAATCAGTTGTGATGGTTCTTAGTGTTTGAGATAATGTCATAGTAAGACATTAGAGGGAAGATTTAGAGAGTGAGATTGATCTAAACATGCCTAAAAAAATTCTCTTCAAGTGAAACATGAAAAAAGTTGTATGATTCATGTGTTTTTAAAAGTTTTGTGTTTATACATTCTCTATCTTATTGTGAGCACGTTGTTGACTAAATTCTATTCCTGCATGCTTTAGTACCTAAGAGAAAGGAAAATATGCTAGTATGTGTAGAGATTATAGAGGACTCACTGAAGATTGTGCAGTGCCTACCCTAATACATAATCTAGTTTTATAGAGATCTGAAACAAAGAACTTTTGAAAAACTTGTTGACATGTGTGCCAATTTTGTAACAAGCTATACATAGAATTTCTTGTAAAATATCTACAATAATCAATATGGATAAAAATCCAAATTCCAATCGGATTGTTCTTATACAAAGTAAAAATGATTACATTGTCTTGATATATCAAAAATCATTGAGTTTGTGATTGATTTACAAACAAAGGCGAGGTAGATGTGGGGGGTCCATGGTCTTGATATATCAAAAAATCATTGAGTTTGTGAATGATTTACAAAAGAAGGCGAGGAAGATATGTTTGGTGATGGGGAGAGGCTAAGGGTGAGGGATGAGGAGAGTCCTTATTAGTATTTTGAGGAGGAGAGTGCTTAACAATATTTTGCTTCTTCGCTAGAAAAATAGGTATAGGCTTGGGAGGAGGACCATATCTCCTATGTGGAGGCCATGGTGTGGGTCTACGTGCATGATGGAAACACAAAACATCACACATTTTGAGTAGGTACATCTGCACAAGCTGACTATATTTAGGACCATTAGGCCGTGTACAGATCAAAATGCACTACCAAGTACTTTGCCAAGTTTCTTGCCTGCATAATCATCCAAAATCCTAAGTAATCTTATGAAGTTAATGACCATCAAGATAGTGATAAACAAAAATTAGGTGCTTACACTTTTGTGCTTCTCCCCTTAAATCAATTCCAGTAGGAACTCTACATTTGCTAGCACCCTCTAGCCCCACATGAATGCTCATTGTCTTGTCATGACACCTTGAAACTCAAAATTGTACTCTCATCACACAAATGTCCTGCTAGGTCAGCACCTCCCCTGATACACTTGATGAGCAATCATGAGGCCACATACTCAAAAACATTGTAATGGAAATAGTTTCATAGCCATATACTAAAAAATAGACCTTACTATCCTACACAGATTTCCATATTGATAGTTTTTGGCCTTCGTTTGTAATGAAATGATAGGCTTTTGTGTGCACAATGGATATGTGCATGATGGCTAGTTAACTAGTCTATCCCTGGAATTCTATCATACATGCCTACTAAAGGAGTTTGAAAGGTAGTTGAAGTAGTGTAGCCCCTTAACTCAAATTCTATATTACCCACTCATATATGAGATGTGACTTCCTTCTCAGTTTTTGGTTCTACCCTCATTTTTCTTGTTGGATGCCTATTAACCCTTAACCTCCTTAAAAATTTTGGTTACAAAAATGAATGAATATTACCACAGCCAATGAGAAGCTCAAATGATTCACCTCGATGGAGATTTCTAGATGCTTGAATGACAACATATTGTTGACATACCCAAATGTTCTTGATAGTAGCATGTAAAGCTTATCTTTCCTCTTCTTCTTCTCCCAAGGTTGGTTCCCATCTTGAGGGATTCGCTATCAATAATGGAGAGACGTCACCTATGTGCAGCCAAATCAGAGAAACACCTCTAGATACTGCTCCTTCCATACCAACCAACCCCTCTAAATAAATTAAACCCCCATCTTACATATACCGATAATTTGCAAACATTTTGGCAGCACCTCCCCTTACAAAGGATATAAATTTGAAGCCAAAACATGTGCTACCTACTTAGCAAGATTCCCAAAGAGGATTTAAGGCAACGAAAGTGAAAATTTTAGGAATTTCCTTGCATAAAAGATCATTGGAAATATTGGAAATAAATGACCATAAGAAGATTAAAGCTCTATTAAAGTAAACAACCATAAAAAAACCCACCACTTATAGAGTCACGACTCAACTACAAAACAATTGATTCAAAATGACTACCAATCTCCACACTGATTATTTGAATAATTTTTGACAACAAATAACAAAGCAATTGCCACAACCTTCCATTTTTCCATACAAACGTGTCATCAAGCTAAGAACACTCAGTACATAGAATTGAGATGCTACATGAAATCTATGGCAATGATTGTTCAACATAACAAAACAGTCTTATGATCTTATAACTACCAATCTTTTGTGTTATTGTAACTTCTAAGATAAACACTTAAAATCCGCACAATGTCTTGTGTTCTCCCCCACGTAAGGTACTTAGTATAACATGCTTGTATCACGTGCATGCATAACCTGTTCTATAAAACCCTATGTAACAAACTTCTATCATGTCCTTATACCCTTCTGTAAACTTCATCTAAATCTATAGATCCCTATCTATACATTAATTTTTATGGGGATGAAAATAAAAATCCTTCATTAAAAGCTACATTTCCCTTTTGGAATCACTTTAAAATGGAATAATATCAACAAATTTTATTTCCCATAGTAGCCACAATCCAAGAAAGAGTCATGCCACTACAAAAAAATTCAAAACCAAGAAGCATCTTATGTACATATCCAAATGATCATGTTATGACTCTTGGTAAACAACATTTGCAGATTGCCTTGTAATTGGATAGTTGTGTAAATGTGGTATCTACATGGCCACAAGCTTGTTGTGTTTAGTTAGCTTGGTCTTTTACAAATTGTTTGTAAACTTTTGGTGGAAGTACAAGGTGCCTTAGTTTAGCATTTACGCTTTATAATTTTCCAAGGTCCTAACTAGGAAAGGAGCCAAATTAGACAAGAACTGTAACATTTAATGGCCTAAAAACTTGTGTGTAGCGGAAATTAGCATGAACATAGTGGGCATTTCACTAGAATAGATTCCTAATGAGAATTACAAGAGTGCTTGGGTGGAGAGAGCAACAAAAAGCATAACACCTAATTAGATAGCATGAAGAATACTTTCAAAAGAGAGAGAAATTAAGCTATTGACAACAGTTGAGGACCGGATTTGCATGGAGCCGGTCCCCCCTCCAAAAGGCTTTGTATTATGGTTTCTCCCATCAAGAGAGACATTGTACAATACAATTATTTGTGTTCCTTCAAGACTAGCTAGTGCAATGAAGATGAAAGCTTCATGCACTAAGCAAAACACTTAGCAAACACAACATCAATTATCCCCGTTCTCAGACCCAAGACCTCACACACCTTCAAAGATGGTGAAAGCTAGCAGGGTATGAGAGTAGATTGAGAGGAAGAAGGAGTATCTTACAAGAAAGATGTACATCTCCTCACATAATCACTCATATTAGCATAGCTTAGCTTAGTAATTAGCATGGTAGAGGAGATGAGCATGCATTGAATCTTGGCTCTCTTGGTTGGATTTGCATCACAAAGCCAAGACTTGTTGGTGTAGGCCTCCCTTCTCACAAGCTTGGAGTAGGTGGTAAGCTTTCCATTAAAGCTTGAGGAGGAGAGAGAGTATTCTTTACTTCACACATGAGATTGTGTGAGTGTGTGTGTGTGATAATGCCTTGTAAAAATAAGCCCCCTCTCTCTCTTGGGCGAGCCCTCTTGCTAATTGCTCTTGCTATCATCTCATTGGACCTTCCCAGGGCTACCCAATGACAATTAAGCAGCATAAGTGATAGCCTTCTGACATGTGTCCCCCTTTCCCCTTTTGTGAGAGCTTTAGGTAATTTAATAATTCAACTTATCTCTCATTGGACCCCTTTTCCTTCTGGCCAATAGGAATCAGGCAAGCCATTGGGCTGTTGAATGCTCATTGGACCCCTTGGGAGACTGTCCAATAGTCTTCTAAAGGACTTAATTCTCATTGGTTCTTTTATTAAGTGTTTTTAAATTAATTAAACTAGATTTATTCTAGCCTAATTCTCATTGGTCCACCTCCAAGGCCATCCAATAGGAATTGGGTACACCTTGTGGGCATCTGGCCTAGGGAGCTGACATGTGTCCCTCATTCCCTTTGTGTAAAGAGAGCTTGTGTGTGTGTGTGTGTGTGTGTGTGTGTGTGTGTGTGTGTGTGTGTGTGTGTGTGTGTGTGTGTGTGTGTGTGTGTGTGTGTGTGTGTGTGTGGCTTTCTCTCTCATCCCCTACATGCAAGGCTCGCCCCCTCCTAAGTAGGGATTGTAAAGACTTTTTTGTACACACACAAAGCATCCAATTCTACTATGGTTGACCTTTGGACACAACCTTTGAATTTTGGAACCTTAGCATTTTGGAAGTCTTAACGGGCTGAACCTTAGGGTCTTTTTAGCCCATTTTTGCACATGGCTCTTTTGCAGATGGCCCCCCCTTTGGATCTCTATTTTCCCTCCTTTGGATCCCTACTGTGGCCGGTCTGCTAGCTTAACCAATATTCTAGCTTTTTCTCCCCTGGAATTTCCCCATATTAAATGATTAGTTTAACATGAGAAAATCATTTAGGAGAATTAGATTTTGATTATTATGACATTACCTCTCTCTTGAAATCATAGTCATCCTTGACTATGGTGTAGAGAAGATAAAGCATATTCATGAGTCCTTTTCTTAGCGGGTAGAGGATCCCTATGTTACCCTACGACATCATTCCACAATGGATGACTAGTCCATTTGGCACTTGAGAGCCTGAGGCTGCCGCAAGCATGTCTGCACATTAGTCCTATCAATCTTCCATAGTAGAGTGACAAGCTCTACTTGGTGTTTGGGAGACGTCATCTCCGCAAACTTGATCTAAGCATGCATACTACTTCATTTTTGTGCACAATAAAGAAAAGAGAGTCTTATAAGACAAAAAAAATTTGTTCATTTTTAACATTTTGTACATTTGCTTACTCTTGGGAAGCATTGTAAGCATTGACAAGGTTTAGGTTATCCTTTAATTGTATGGCTTGCATCCATCTAACATCTTCAAAAGGATAATTCTTAAACTTAATAAGATATCGTCGGATAGTCTTACCGCCTCTTAGTACCTTGTCTTCATGTCGGAGAATGGACTCGGGCTGCAGCACCTCCTCTTGGTCCTCGATCTCCGGTGGGTCTTCAATAGTTGGTTCTTGAGGTGGCTCTCCTTTGTAAGGCTTTAATAGGCTCACATGGAAAGCATTGTGTATGAGCCAATTATTGGGTAACTTGAGTTGATAGGCCATCTCATTGATTGGCCTAAGAATCTGGAAGGGATCATAGTACCTTTTTGCTAGTTTAGCATAGTACTTTTGGTGTCCCGTAGGATTCTTGCCCGTCGTGTGCCTTAATCGAGCCTTGGGAAACTTTAATAAGACCGAATTATTTTCTTTAAAGGTTTGGGCTCTTCTGTGCTTATCAGCAGCAGCCTTTTGCCTTTGCTGTGAGATAGAGATAGCATCCTTAATCTTTTGAAAATATTCTTGTAGGTCCCGGCTATACTCATCTGCAGCGAAGATCTTCCCATGTACCTTAAGTAGCAAGGGACTTTTTGATCTTCCCTCAATTACCTCGAAAGGTGCTTTTCCCGTGGAAGTATGTACACTGTTATTGTAAGCATACTCTACTAAGGGTAAGTACTTCTCCCATTGGGATCTTTGATCTACTTCTGTTACATAGGCTTTTAGTAGATCGAGGATTGTTAGGTTAGCTATTTCACTTCGGCTATCCGTTTGTGGATGATAGGCCGAAGAGAAGTTTAGCCTTGTCCCTAAATTCTCAAAGAGACCCTTCTAGAATTACTGGTCATTCTAGGATCTCTATCCGTGCACTATGGACATTGGCAAGCCATGGTACTTGAAAATTTGTGAAATGAAGAGGGTTGCCATTTGATGGGCTTTGATAGTCTTTTTGACAGGTATAAAATGAGCTTATTTACTGAAACTGTCTACTATTGTCCATATTCCCGTATTCCCATGGATAGACTTAGGCAATCCAAAGATAAAATCCATGGATATGCTCTCCCATGGTGAATTAGGGATTGGCAAGGGTTGAATCAATCCAAGTTGCTTCCCTCTATCAAATTTTGTCTTTTGGCATACCACACATTTAGAAACATACTCTTGTATGTTCACTTTCATGGTAGGCCAATAGAAATATATTTCAATTCCCTTTAAGGTAGACTAAATCCCTCTATGCCCCGCATAAGGTGGAGCATGAGATTCATACATTACTTTCTCATGTAGTGAGATAGTAACACATAGTCTATTGCCGTAGAGAAGATAACCATATTGTAAAGTAAATGGTTCTTCTTTCTTCCCTAATGCAAGGGCTGAAATCACATCTCTAAAATCGGGATCAATAGCGTACTCATCTATCATTGAATATAGATCATTGTTGTGAGTTGCTATGGAAACCGCATTCACTCTCAGTCGTCTTGAGAGTGCATCAGCTACTTGATTATGCTTGCCAGCAATGTGAGCAATATGAAAATGAAATTGAGAAAGGAAATTTGCCCACCTCATTTGTTTGTCAAAGAGCTTGGTTTGTGTCATGAAGTACTTAAGACTTTGGTGATCCGTTCGCAGAATGAAAGGAGTCCCCAATAAATAGTGCTTCCATGAGTCTAAGGCATGTAGAACTGCAAGGAGTTCCTTTTCATATATGCCTAGAGCTTGCTCAACAGGGTCAAGCCTTCGACTTTCATAGCCTATGGCATGCCCTTCTTGAAGCAAAACAGCTCCAAGGCAATCACCACAAGCATCGCATTGGACCTCAAATGGTTTTGAGAGATCCGGTAGTGTAAGCACAGGTTGAGGGATAAGCTTTTTGAAAGCATTTTTCTCCTTAGCAGACCATGTATACCTAACGCTTTTCTTTGTTAGGTCATGTAATGGTCCCCCAATTTGTGAGAACTTTTCTATGAAGCGTCTATAGTATGCACACATACCTATAAAGCTTCTTAGTTCATGAAGATTCTTTGGTTTAGGCCATCCTTTTATTACCTCTAACTTTGATGGATCCATTTGGATGCCATCTTGAGAGATAATGTGACCTAAATACTGAATCTCTTGTAAGAAAAATTCACTTTTCTTTCGATTAACATAAAGTTTATTCTCTCTTAAAACTTGAAATATTACCTGGAGGTGTTGCTTGTGTTCGTCTAATGAATTAGAGTAGATGATAATATCATCAAAGAACACTCCAGTGAAGGTTCGATGAGGCCTGAACAGCTTCTCCATCAAGCGGTTGAATGTGGCTGGTGCATTGGTCAAGCCAAAAGGCATGACAATGTATTCGTAAAGACCAAATGTGGTGCGAAATGCGGTCTTTACAATGTCTTGATCAACTATCCTTATTTGATGATAGCCACTTTTTAGGTCAATCCTACTGAAGTAGGTCGATCCTTGTAGCTTATCAAATAGGTCTTCTACCCGTGGAATGGGAAACCTATTCTTGATAGTGATCCTATTTAGTGCTCTATAGTCGACACACATACGATATGTGCCATCTTTCTTTTGCACTAATAGCACAAGTGAGCAAAATGGAGATGAGTTAGGCCTAACCATGCCCTTCTCAACTAACTCATGCACTTTCCGCAGAGCTTGAGAAACTCTATAAGGAGGTTTGCTAGGCGGTGAACTTCCTCGAAGAAGTTCAATCAAAGAACTTCCTCATTTAGGAGGTAGCTCACAAGGGATGTCGTCAATAAAAACATCTTGAAACCCCTTGAAAAAATTGGATAACTCTAATTCCTTTTGGTTGCTTTTATTTTCTTTTGCTAAAGAATTAGGTTCATTTTGAGAATCTTTAACAAAAATCATGTACACGGAAATAGAGCTCTTTATTGACTTGTTGAAAGCAGGTATATGTACAATGGGGATAGTGTTACCCATTTCCTTAGCATCTATATACATGTCTTTTTCCCTGAACTTAAAGGAGATTCTCCTTTTAGGAAATTTAGCATTGGCAGCCAGGCGGTCAAACCATGGTGCCCCTAGGATTACATCCTCATGCTTGAGAGAAGAGATAAAGAAGTGCTATTTGTCCACATAGCTTTGGACATGAAGCCTCAATTTCCCGATTAAGGGAGTGACTGAAGCTTCTTGCCCCTTGAAAGCACTGTCTGCGGGTAGGACATCTCCCATCTCGTAAGCTTGTATGCCTAGCTTGGTGGCCAACTCTATAGATATAAAATTGTGAGTAGAACCAGGGTCAAAGAGAATAAAAGCATCTTGTTCTCTTACCTTTCCCCAAGCATGGCATAGAGGAGATCCTTTGTGGTGAGTTTGGTGAGTCGCCTCCTCTTGGATTTCAACCGAGGTAGCTCTAGGAGGATCTTGGCGGTTGTTCTTTTGGGGACATGCGCGGTACGCATGCCCTTGTTCGCCGCACTTGAAACACCGGTTATCCTTGCGATAACGCTCAAGCTCTTCAGGAGAGAGTTTGTTTTTACCTTTGTAAACTCCCTTCTCTTTAGCTTTGTTGGAGTTGCCCTTAGGAGACTTTTGGACATTGTCCTTCCCCTTAGGCTCGTTGGAACCCTTATTTTGGTGGGCTTATTATTTCTTTTAGCCCCTGTTTGGTAATTGATTCGAGAGGCCACCATAGTATGGTGTATTACCGCCGATATGGTACGTGGCCTTTGGGAGTTGACATACTCCGCCATTTCTTCGGTTAAGCCTGCACAAAATTGTTGCTTTTGCTCTCCAAAATCCAACCTTTTGAAGACAGTGGCTTTGAGTTGTAGGTCCCAAAACTTGTCTACATATTTGTGGATGGATTCATAGGGAGAGAGCTTTAAGCTTCGCCATTCGATGAGTACTTTGTCTTTGGCATCGGTGACCAAAAACTGCTTCATAATGGAAGCTCTTAAAACTTTCCATGTTCGCGGAGCTTCACTGTTAGCTCGTAGGATAGACCACCATTGTCTGGCGGACTTTTGAAAGTGCATAGCTACATGGCATAGCTTAGAGGACTCCATAAAGACCTCATCTCCAAACGCCACATCAAACTGTTGGATAAAGGCCAAGACTTTGTCCGTAGCACCAAAGGTACCATCATAGGTAAGGAAAGAGATGCTCTTCCCTCCCTCTTTGAATTTCTTCAGCTTGGACGACCTCTTCCATGCGTCATAGGATTTCCTATGGCCTCTTATTTTTTATGGTTCAAAGGTTGCACCATCAGTTTCTTCAAAAGGTGAAGAATTTAAAGAAGGTGGAGAAGAGGGTGACCTCTTTCTCGCCTTTTTCTTGTCTTGATCTTCGGCGTCTTCACCATCACTTTCATAAGAGGAAGAGGATGAAGAAGATGGAGAAGAGGGTGTCCTCTTTCTCGCCTTTTTCTTCTCTTGCTTTTTATCATCCCTCTTTGAATTATGGTGTGGAGAAGAGTGCGATGGTCTTCTCCGATTTTGTGGTGATGGAGAGCGTTTAGCCCGCCGTCTTCATGGAGCCATCTCCGTCGAGGTGGTGGGAGACTCACGTCTTTCTCGTTCCTTCGGTGGAGGCTCTTGAGTTCTCCTTTGGGAAGGAGATGCATCATCAAGAAGTAAATTCTTGAGCCCTTCGTGTGGATTCTCTTCTTCTTCCCGAATCGGAGAGAGACCTCTTTTGGGAGTCTCACAAGGAGGCTTCCTAGGTGTTCTCTCGTCATGGTGGTGAGCTTGGAGAATCCTGTGAGCATGGAGCTGCCGTTGCACTTCACTTTGGAGAGATGGATTGCCCATGGCTTGTTGAAGCCTAGAAACAAGATAGTCAACAAGCATCGGAGCATCATTAGTAGCTTGCTCATTAGCAAAATCAAAGTTATCAACATTAATTTCACTCTCTTCACTATTGTCAGCCATTCTAACAACTTTTAGGTGTAAACTTTTTAGGTGTACTTTGGCACTTCAAGCCCTAGTTTCTACTCCTCTTTACCCCTTTAGAAAAAGCACTCAAGCTACTATACCCGTGGCTCGAATACCATTAATTGCAAGGAATAGAAGAGGGTCGTTCAACACCAAAATAGCACCGGCTCCTGTCAAGCTTCTAATAGCTCATTAGTGGTTAAGCCATAGGCAAGCCCCGTAGGACTCCACTATTAAGACCATAGCTCTCGACGGTGATGCCCCGTTAACTGCACGAAGGCAGGCGGACTGCAAGGCTGAAAAATCCCTATTCTACTTACTCACAAGAAATTAATAATACCAACCATTTATAGCTAGCTTGAGGACCTCCCTTCTTGAGCAAGAAAAGAGAAACCTTGTGCTCTGATACCAATGTAACATTTAATGGCCTAAAAACTTGTGTGTAGCGGAAATTAGCATAAACATAGTGGGCATTTCATTAGAATAGATTCCTAATGAGAATTACAAGAGTGCTTGGGTGGAGAGAGCAACAAAAATCATAACACCTAGTTAGATAGCATGAACAATACTTTCAAAAGAGAGAGAAATTTAGCTATTGACAACAATTGAGGACCGGATTTTCATGGAGCCGGTCCCCCCTCCAAAAGGCTTTGTCTTATGGTTTCTCCCATCAAGACAGACATTGTACAATACAATTCTTTGTGTTCCTTCAAGACTAGCTAGTGCAATGAAGATGAAAGCTTCATGCACTAAGCAAAACACGTAGCAAACACAACATCAATTATCCCCGGTCTCAGACCCAAGACCTCACACACCTTCAAAGATGATGAGAGCTAGCAGGGTATGAGAGTAGATTGAGAGGAAGAAGAAGTATCTTACGAGAAAGATGTACATCTCCTCACATAATCACTCATATTAGCATAGCTTAGCTTAGTAATTATCATGGTAGAGGAGATGAGCATGCATTGAAGCTTGGCTCTTGGTTGGATTTGCATCACAAAGCCAAGAGTTGTTGGTGTAGGCCTCCCTTCTCACAAGCTTGGAGTAGGTGGTAAGCTTTCCATTAAATCTTGAGAAGGAGAGAGAGTCTTCTTTACTTCACACATGAGATTGTGTGATTGTGTGTGTAATAATGCCTTGCAAAAATCGGCCCCCTCTCTCTCTTGGGCGAGCCCTCTTGCTAATTGCTCTTGCTATCCTCTCATTGGACCTCCCCAGGGCTAGCCAATGACAATTAAGCAGCAGATAGCCTTCTGACATGTGTCCCCCTTTCCCCTTTTGTGAGAGCTTTAGGTAATTTAATAATTCAACTAAACTCTCATTGGACCCCTTTGCCTCTTGGCCAATAGGAATCAGGCAAGCCATTGGGCTGCTAAATGTTCGTTGGACCCCTTGGGAGATTGTCCAATAGTCTTCTAGAGGACTTAATTCTCATTTGTTCTTTTATTAAGTGTTTTTAAATTAATTAAACTAGATTTATTCTAGCCTAATTCTCATTGGTCCACCTCCAAGGCCATCCAATAGGAATTGGGTACACCTTGTGGGCATCTGGCCTAGGGAGCTGACATGTGTCCCTCATTCCCTTTGTGTAAAGGGAGCTTGTGTGTGTGTGTGTGTGTGTGTGTGTGTGTGTGTGTGTGTGTGTGTGTGTGTGTGTGTGTGTGTGTGTGTGTGTGTGTGTGTGTGTGTGTGTGTGTGTGTGTGGCTTTCTCTCTCATCCCCTACATGCAAGGCTCGCCCCCTCCTAAGTAGGGATTGTAAAGACTTTTTTGTACACACAGAAAGCATCCAATTCCCCTATGGTTGACCTTTGGACACAACCTTTGAATTTTGGAACCTTAGCATTTTGGAAGTCTTAATGGGCTGAACCTTAGGGTCTTTTTAGCCCATTGTTTCACATGGCTCTTTTGCAGATGGACCCCCCTTTGGATCCCTATTTTCCCTCCTTTGGATCCCTATTGTGGCCGGTCTGCTAGCTTAACCAATATTTTAGCTTTTTCTCCCCTGGCACTTCCCCATATTAAATGATCAGTTTAACATGAGAAAATCATTTAGGAGAATTAGATATTGATTATTATGACAAGAACAATCATAAGTACTACTTTTGTGTAGACTTCATGTATGGCATTGTTGAAAAAGCATTTCCAAGCAAGGCATGGTTCTCCAATAGCCCCTGACTAGCATCTCATTTTGAATTCCCTCGCTCATGTCAAATTTATCAATGATTGATGGGGGTAACACATATATGCACACTCAGTATTGCCTCTTTAAAGCTCAAAGCACATTCTCACTCTGTAATCCCCTCTTACAGCTTTTCTTTGTTACGCTCTCTCTCTCTCTCTCTCTCTCTCTCTCTCTCTCTCTCTCTCTCTCTCTCTCTCTCTCTCTCTCTCTCTCTCTCTCTCTCTCTCTCACACACACACACACACACACACACACACACACACACACATTAACCAAATCTAAAGAAGAAAAAGGATTTTTTTAATTCCATATGTATTAGAAGCTTTTCAAATAAGCTAGCTATTAGTTTGTACATGCCTATAAATCCCATTTCTATCCCATGTTGATGATCCTATTTGTCTCATAGAAGACGGTCTCAAAGCATGACTAAAATTTAGGTACAAGCAAATGTCCATTGTGGAATCCCATCTATAACTTCTCACTTTCAAAAACACTAGACATAAACATAATGCCTACTAGAATTGCTCCTATATACAATAGATGTTTGCATTGCAGCTTTAGCTTATGCATCTCTACTGATGGGTTGCTTGTAGGACACAAACATGATTATAGAAAGGACCGCTTACTTGTTGGGAAACCTGCTTTCCGATTGGCCAATTAAAGAAGTTGACTAAGATTCTTGCATCATCCTTCTTTCCAAACTACAAACTACGTCTTCTCAACCATCTTCTGGCTTACACAAATTCTCCCTGATTTAGCACTACTCGCCCCCTCTATCTACCTAAGCTTCACCACCTCCTCTTCCCAATTCCTTGCCATTCACAAGAGCTGCATAAAAAAGGATCAAACTCTACAAAATTTGGCAGAGTACATGACACACTCAACTATAAAACTAGCATACAAAAAACAACTCCATCATCCATTACATAATTTCCTCAAATCACCTACAAAATCTTTAACCCCACCACCTCTCAAATGTGCTTAGACCTAAAGCTAATCATACATACTACAAGGGAACACTTCATCCCCATGCCAACATTGTACACCTTAAACTTGATATACCCAGAATTAATAACATAAAAAATATACTATAAGAGATCTCTACAATATTAGGAGCGACATTCATACATTTCATAACACCCTCCTCTGGTCTTTGAAAAATCTTGACATGTAATTAAGAAAAGCTGTGAATACATGGGCAAAATTGCCCATGTAGCCGGTCCTTGTCTTCCACTAGTCTTCAGCGTCAACTGCATTCACTTTGGTAGGTGCAAATTAGGAACTTTCTACCTCATCTTGGCCAATAAGAAAAATGAAGATATCACCTTGACCACATGTCAAGTGAATCACCATAGTTTTCTTGACAGCAATATCAACATAGTCTTCACATGGAGTTTGGTATAGAGGATGCTAACTGGAAGCATTTGGCTAGGAATGTGAAAGATAGGGGCACCTACAAACAAGAGAAAAAACTTATGAGCATTCAATTTTGTTGAAGTTACAATGAGCTTGAAATCGCGGCTTCATATATCCACCTGTTTCAGTATCCCAAATAGAACATCCATGCGAAGAGACCTCTTGTGTGCTTCATCCATGATAATTACACTATGTTGATCAAGGTTATCCTCATTAAATTTTTACTAAACACCCAAACATTTACTTTATGCTAGTATTTTATCCAGTAACATCTTTAAAATAGGTAGCATAGACAATCTTGTCTCCAAGATGGCACTCAGTTTCTTCATTCACTCTTTTTGCAACACTCACTATAGCTACACACCAAGGTTGAGTGCACCCTATCATGCCATAGGTTGAAATTCCATCTTGGTGTATATATTGTCAAAGTTGAGTGGTCTTACTTGAGCCAGTCTCCCTAGCCACTATTACCACCTGATTCCCCCCTATCAAGTGCAACAAATCATCTCAAACAAACCGTATGGGAAGATATCATTTTTGTTGCTTTGTTGTTGTTTAGCTTCGTGCAAACCCGCTCACAGCTTCACCCTTCTCCTCCAAGTGAGTTGTAAAGGTAGCATTCTCCTTATACTTCACGTTGCCTTTGTCACCAACTACTTTGTTGACTTGAACTTGCTCAATAGTTCTCTCAACACAAAGAATATCTCCCAACTTTTTTTCCAGCTAGCTCCGAGAAGAACTGATTTTATTTAAAATTTTCTTCTAATGAATCCTCTAAACTAATGCAGAGACTCTCCTTGCAATTAGAACCATGTTTGAAGTAGGATCTTTCACGGGCATAATTCGATCTTCTTGCCTTGTGTAAAACACTGGTCTCCCATTCAAGAAGCGTGGCTTCATATCATGTACAAGTAAAACGATGGGTGCTTCCTCCTTAGTATCCATCTCATTGTGCAATTCAAGCCCCCTCATAGCTCCAGACCTCCTTAACTATTTATCTTCCCATTGTGTCTTGTCTGCATTAACTTGATAGATTCTCCTATTTTGAGGCCACAATGTTCTTGTGCACCACCACTGTTTAAGTTCTCAGCAAGGCCTTGCTCTCCCTGTTCTGCAAAACACAATGGACCATAGTTCTCTTTTGACATGTAATCAAGCTTCATCAGGAAACAAAATCTCTCCAAGTACCACTTTAACTGCTCCCTTTTAACATAATTGACATTCTTTAGCATGTAGTATTTTCTTCCACCCTCAGTTGGACCAAATTCTTTCCTCACAACAAAAATTTAGAACATTTAGGAATCATGGACATACCTTTCAATGGCAGCTTAAATACCTATGCCACCAACTCGGGGGTTAAAGACATTGTGTTGGATATCATGCCCTTGGTCTTCCTGAGAATTTCAAGCTGTGACTTTGCATATTAGTTGTTCTTCCACTCATCTTATGGAAAAGATGCAAAAGCCTACAATCCAATGCTCTTTAACCATATTGCATTAGCGTCTAACTTGGTGTCCAGGTAGGATTTGAAAACCATGAAAGGCTTCATGAGAGACTGTTTGATTTTTACAGCATTCAAGGGAGTCTCCACAACCACATCTTCCTAATCAGAGACTTCATCCTCCTCAAGGCTACTGATGTCTGCACTCTCTACAGCTCCTTTCCTGCACAGTGTCCATGGTGGCTCATCATCATCCGGAACCATCTGCATTTTAGCGGTATTATTTGCCTTGACCATAGCTAGAAGTTGCTTCTCCATATGGAAGAGCTTGAAAAGGTATGGTGACTGCATGCACAAAAGAGCTACTCGATGGATATAATCACTCATGCAATTAACTAAACCTGCATGTCCTTCAAACATCTCTAATCGTACCCATGCCTCGATGATTTTACTTAGTGGAAAATTATTGCAATGCCCAAGAAATTCTATGCAATATCCCCTTTTAAACATTCTGGCTTTAAAAATTTCGACCTTAAAAACTCCAACCCAACATATTCCGAGTAACCACTTAATGCCTAATAAACACTGGTAGCTCTGGTGCAACTGATGTAGCATCAATGTCCCCTCCAAGCTGTTTCCCTTGTATTATTATATAAGAGATAGTCTTCTGTTGTTCCATGTCTTGGTCATACCAGTGAGAAACACATGGAACTCTAGCTACTTGGTTTTCTGACAAATTTTTTGACTCAACCAACCCAGCTATGGGCCAATCCAAATGACGTGGTCTCCCTTGAAATTTCTTTAATATGAAACCATTTACAGGCTTCTCCACTCTGGTGCCAACAACATCAGCTATCATGAATGTAACTTGTTCCAAATCTTGAACAATCTGATATGGGCCTTTATATCTCAGAGTAATCTTTCTTGGATGTGGTCCTAATCTCAAGTTATAAAGCATCACCCAATCTCCAACTTGAAAAAAATTAAATTTGACATTCATGCTTTGAATCACCTTAGTAATATAAGAGCTTACCAATCTATCCTCCTCTAGCTACATCAGATATTTTCTACTATGTTGAATTGACAGCTTAGGACTCATTTTCTCATCACTAACTCCAGACTTGGAACCACAAATTCCATAGTAACCACAACTTCAAGACCATATACCAATTTGAATGGAGTCATACATGTTGTGACCTTGAAAGTTGCCCTAAAAGACCATTATGTTGAATCCAGCTTTTGATCCCAGTCTTTCTGATTATCTAGAACAATTTTCTTCAAAATTTTGACTAAAGTCTTGTCTTTGCTCTCAGATTTTCCATTGGCTTGAGGATGGTAAGCTTCAGACTTTTTATGCATAATCATGTGAGTTTTTGTTAACTCTGAAATCACCTCATTAAGAAAGTGATCACTCACCAGCTCCTCAAGACATCCAAATATGGTCATGATATTATGGTAAATAAATTTGTCCACGCTCTGAGCTTTATTATCCTTGAGGTCTATAGCCTCTACCCACTGGGAACTTTTATGATAGGCACTACAAAATTCACATCTACTAGATCAATGGTGTGAGTTATCGGTTCAGCAATTTGGTATGTCTGAATTGTATATTCCTTTGGTAAAACAATCAATTCAACAACCTCTCCTTAAAAGATGTAACCTTACACAAAAACTGGTCTAATGACAACTACAATGGGGAATTAATTAATACCTCAAAACAATCCTTATCATCTCTTCTTATTGAAGGTCTGTCAAACTGGTGCTTGATTTTCTCCATCTAAATGTCTTAATTTGGATCCTCTAGAATCTGATTCTTCTACTCCTTTTGAATCTGCTTTTGAACATGATCCCTGATTCGTTTCTATTATTTCGAGTCAATTGGTCCCTTTGCTTTTGACCTAGTAATTTCCATTACACCAGCATCCTGAATGTCCAAACACATATAGTACAATGACATGCCCACTCATCACAATGCTCCTTCATGAGTTGCTCCTAACTTTCTTGGTTTTTCTCATGTGGTTCTTGATAATCAAGTACATCAATTATAATAACATTTTCTAGAGTTTTTTTTGGATTTTTTTGTTGTTGAGGTGGCATACCTTGCTTGTTATCTTGATTGTAAAGAACTATTGGCATACCTCTTTATTCTCTATGCTTCACCCACAAAGCACAATTTAGACAAACCCAATTATATGGTGCACCATAATAAACACATGGCATCACCCCTATGGTCTTCTCTGATAACTGTCTTGGTTTCTCCAAGGTCTTAGAGGTCTCTGAAATGGTGTTCTTCTCTTGAATGGAGCCACTTGATTTGTTTCAATATCAATCCTTCCTCTACTTTCATTGGTACTTGGTCTACCCCTGCTATTGGGATTATACCAACATTGTGTTGTATTATGCCCATCTCTTTCACAAATATGACAATACTACTTTTCCTTTTGAGGTACCATAGCATACCCAATCTTCTTCAACTTGGTAACCATATCCTCCTCCTTATCCTTCTTATCTTTCTTCTTCTTATCACTATGATTCTTCTTCTTCTTCCCCTTGCTACTTTCACACTCACTTTCAGATGACACCTCTAGAAATCACTATCTTCATCAATTTTAAACTCAGCATCTGATTCAGCTTCTAAATCATAGCTATTATTGCTTTTGGTTTTCTTTTGGTCATACCAAGTCTTTTGTCAACACTTGTTGCAGATATGACCAAATTGTTGAAACCTCTTGCAATGTCGATGCTCGCCACTACATTATTCAATCCCTTTCTCAAACCTTTCAAAAAGTAACCTACTAACATTTCATATGTGGGTCTTTTATTACCCTATAATTTTCCTACCAAAAATATGAATTTTTTCCCATAATCTTCCACCAACATATTTCCTTGTTTGCTATCTTTGAATTTCTTCAATGCATAGGTTGGAGTTTTCTCCTTTCTAAACCTCTGCAAAAATGCATCTCTGAGTGCAACATAATTTTCAAAGTGTGCAATACCATACTGGCTAAACCAGCTCATAGCTTTACCTTCCAATGTTGCTGCAAACTACTAAAGTTTTTTTGGATCACCAAACATGATTTGATATCAACTTGCTTGCCATTTAGTTTCAAACTGAGCCACATGACAATTTGCATCTTCACTAGACTTGCCTATGAATTTTGCTACTTTAACCTTAGGGTTAGGAGGTGGTTGGGCCGTAGTGATAAGCTGAGGTACTCTCTTAGGTCTTTGCTAGGTAGAGACCTGTAGTGGTTCAAAGTGGATTCTTCTCCTACTTCTTGCAGATCTTGCTATCAAGAGTAAAGCTCTTACAAACTACCTCACTTGCCTTCCATCTTCTATTCCTCAAATATCCCCTACCTAATCCTCTGGTTGCATTTCAAAAACATCTTGTTCTCCTTGTTCGTCTATGGCTTGGTCATAATGAAAGGGATCGACATTTCCTGCTTGGGCCTGAGCCCTAGTGTAATAGACTCTAGATACTCTTCTAGGTCTCTCTGACATACATTATCACTGAATGAAACATAGATACCGACCTTGAATGCTGACACAAAAGATAATTTGACACACCAGCCCCAACAAGTACAATAGGATCGCCAAATGTGTTGGGGTTCAACAACACATGGATCTCTCTCACACACATACGCTCAGACAAAGAATTCCATGATCAGACTCAGTAAAGAACACAAACAAATAACTTCAGAGTCAGCAAAATAGAACATGAGATAATATCAAACACAACAAAGGAACACCATAGCTCTAGACCTCACAAAAAAAACCACTGGAAAGAAAGCTTAGGTATTAAGAGAGAAAAAATGTGCCTTTGAAGTTTTTGAAGCTCAAGCAGAACACTTCTATTCTTCTTGTAATTTTGATTCCTCATAGTTGCGTGTAACATAGGTAGACTTTTACCAATGACACATGATGTTGACACTGCATCAGCCTCTGCCACCAAAATACCTTCCATGCATGCTATTACTTGCAATGGGCATACCTTCTTGGTTGTTTGCTTCGTGCGAGCCATGAGTCATCACAAAATTTGGCATTAATAGAGGAGTTGAAAAAAAGGATTCAAATGGGTGCCAAGATAGGAAAATAGGCATGTAGGTGCGAGGGAGAGATCTAGGCAAAGATGTTAAGAGGAAAATAGTGCAAGAGTGACCTTGTGAAATTTTATATTTTGGGGGGGGGGGGGGGGGGGTTGATTCCACCATTATGATATAGATAGGGTGACAATTATAATTATTAACCTCCATTTTTTTTGGATTGTGGAAAATTGGAAAGTATATACACAACCCCACACACATTTCCAACACATGGCATAGCATGCATCTCCTAACAAGTGGTATTAGAGCTAACAATTCCATAACTAGGCCTATCTCTATTTTACATAGCCAAAAATTGTTTCAAGCACATAAAAACTTTGGACTTCGCTTTAAGCGGAAATACCCATGCATGCCTGGAGTAATCATCAATGAAAGTCACGAAGTACAGGTAATTGCCCAAAAACGGAGTTTGCATGGGCCCACAAACATCACTATGCACAAGCTGCAACCTGCATGTGGCCCAAACTGAACCATCCTTTGGAAACTTAGAACACTGCATCTTACCCAAAATACAGCCTTCACAAACATGTTTGACAGGTGCTTCAAGAGGTGGCAAAGAAGCAACCATATCAGATTTCTGCAAACGCAGCAAACTGGCAAAATTCAGATGACCAAAACGTGCATGCCAAAGTTTTGCATCTGAAATAGCCCTTGAATCTGCAACAGCATTTGCAAAATTTTGTCCACACTTGTCATACAAAGTGAGCTTATACAGCCCACGGCACAAAAGCCCAAATGCAACAATTTCATCACCAAAACTGAGATCATGAACTGTACATCTGTCATCCACAAATTTGACTACAAGTCCAAGTCTAGCAAGTGCGGATACAGACAAGAGATTCTTCTTGATCCCAGGTACAGAAAGTGCATCGACAAGTGTGAAGGAACTGCCATTAGCAGCAGTGAGCACAATATTTCCAACTCCTTGAACTGGATAAGAGGCGTTGTTGGCACAAGTGACTGAATTCCCATGAGGGACAGACTTAAGAGAGGTAAACAATTCATGATAAGAGGTAATGTGCTTTGTAGAACCACTGTCGAAATACTACACATGTGAATCTGCAGCAACTGACAAGCATGCATCATGGACAGCAGGATTGTAAGTGCACTCTGCGCTAAAAGCCCATTCTGCATCAACATCAGCAACACAGTCTCCTTTCACAGAAGACTCAACAATGGCTGCATTTGTAGTGGAACCAGCATTTGCAGTGCAACCACCCTCTTTCTTCGTAGCCTCTTTGGCCTTCAACTTAGGACACGACTTGATCAAGTGATCATTGGCTTTACAATAATGACAGCGCATCTTCTTTTTGCCCTTATCACCAGAATTGCCATACGAAGTACTACCAGCACAAGCATTAGGAACATAATTTTTTCCACTCGCAGCAGAACCATAAGAAGTGGCTGCATTACTGATACCACCCTTTCTTTGAGAAGCAATAAAAGCCTAGTCCTGTTCAACTGCACGCTGCCTAGTCTTGTTTTTTCTAGAAAGTGACTCTTGCAACAGCAATGTGCATAATGCATCAAACTTGACAACTTCAGGATTTCCTTGGGTCATCAGTCTCCAAGTACTAGCAAAAGTCTGGTAGGAATCTAGTAAGGCATCAAGAACAGTCTACACAAGGGAACTGTCTGAAATGACTTCACCTGTAGAAATAAGCTGCTCATTGATATCCTTGACACTAGCAAGGAAAGTGTCCATATCATCTTCCTCATGCATAATCTTTGACTCCAGCTCTTTACGCAGCAAAGCAATTTTAGCCTCATTGCGGCTTGCATAAAGACCTGCTAAAATATCCCAAGCCTGTTCTGCAAATTTTGTTGAACGGATGTGAGGAACAATGGTGCGCTTCACAGACAACGCAATCAATGCATGAGCGTGTGCATTCTTAACATCCCAATGAGCTTGTTCTGTCGTAGGCAAAACAACTCTAACAGCTGCAATCCTTGCAGCAACACCTGCAACATCCTCAACATCGCCTACATCATCAGAACCAGGACGTACATCAATGCCCTGCACAATGTTCCAGACACCCTTTGACACAAGAACATGTTGCATCATATAAGCCCACATAGGGTAGTTGTCCCCATCCAACCGGTCCTCAGAAGCAAACATCTTGAACACATCTGTGTTGTTGTTGTCAGCCATGGTAAATGCTGCACCTGATGTGAAAACTGCCCGAAAATAGGAGAAACGGAGCGGGAACAACCTCTGCTATATAGCACAAACCGTAGAAAACTATAAGGCACCTGTAATGCAGGAAACAGCACTGACAAAAATTCTGCACAAAATGACGAAATAGCCTATGCAGTACTGCATGTAGTGGAAACAGAGGCCGAAATGAGCCCAAATCAAAATTATGAGCATACCGAGCTCTTTGAGCTCGCCCAAAATATTTGTTGACCTGGGAAAGCTTGACAAAGCTCACTGAAATCGGAGAAAGTGAGCAGGCGTGTGCTGGAGCAGCTGGCGACTAAGCCCGGGAGGACGTGACCTGCTCTGATACCAATTGTTGGAATTAGTGTTGCAGAGAAACGCACATAGCTTGGAGAAGACAAAGGAAGCTCAAGGAACACAATAGAGAGTGTGTTCCTTAGTGTGCAATGGAAAGATAGATAGCCCTAGAGTGATGGGCGTATATACAATGCACGAGGGAAAAAACCTCCTAAAGAGGGAAAAAATGCCCCGGCAGTCCTAGTGTGTTCACACACATCACTACCACATGTGTATGGTAACAAGTGGCTCCCTTTAGTTGAACTTTCATAAGGCCTCAACCAAAATAATAATAAAAGTAAGAACAAAAGATATATTATGGCTCATTTGTGTGTAAGTATTTCATCTTATAGAGGGCTTTGATATAGGTTTTTTTTCATTTTGGTATTTATCTAATACACTTAGGTATGCATTAGTGTTGGTCTAAGTATATCAGTTGCATTGGCTCATTGCTTGCATAACTTCCCATAACTTCCCTTAGCAATGTGCATATTTTTTATAAATAAACATTTTCATGCAAGCCTCCCTAAACTTTTGGGTAAATCTACTCTAAGCACAAAAATACTTTTCACTCAGTCATTCATTTTTTCTGGATAATTATTTTCTACATGCTTTTTTCCTTTACATAAAGTAAATAAAATTATATCAATAAAAAACAAATGAGGGTCCCCTCACTTGATTCCACTTTTTTTTTAATGCCCTTTTAATATTATTTTTCTTTCAAAAAAATATATATTTACCTAGAGGTGCCATTATTCTAAATTTCATGAATAGTCTGTGCACTAGCTTGTTTATTTTTGTCATGTATATATTTCATACTCGAGAATAATCCTCCTCCATACATGTGCTCATTATCACTTGAGCGTCCTATGTCATGCTCTCATGCCCCAAAAACCAAACCAAAAGCCCAGAACTGCCAAGTATTATGACAAAGTGCCAGAACTGACCTAACTTTCAATCCAAAAGTCCATTTTCAAAAATTTTGATACCATAGGACCTACTAATCATGCTGAATCTGATCGTACCAAGAGAAGTCAATTTGGGCTCCAAAGATGGATTGCGATCCATGTACCCATAGTGAGAGCTTGACCTGAAACTTTTCAGATCAGTAGTGCATACATAAGGAAACATATCCCCAAGCCTAGTTTTGGAAAAAATTGAGCAAATTTGGGTCAAAAGATAGCAAACAGGTGACAGACTACTGAAAACTGTTGTGCAGATCTAGCATTGGCTATTTAACCTATCAAACCAAGTCCAAATCCAAAAAGATTTTGAGATTTAGATTGTGGACATAGTCAGACTCCTAAGAGATCAAGTCCAAATGTGGTTGAACATGGATCGCGATCCATGTACCTCAACCTCGGGATTTGCTAAAAATTGGTATATAGTCTATATATGACTTTGTCTACACACAATCAAAGGAAAATTTGGAGAAAAAAATTTGCCAAAGGAACATGGATCGCGATCCATGTACCTCAGCATAGTGGGGATATCTGACTTGATGATCTTGTAGACATACTTGAGGACATCCCAAATCTCAAGTTTGAGCTAAAAATACCTTTTGGAAACCAAGATACAAGTCAAAATTCCTGTGTTCTGGTCTTGGAATTGTTTTGAGTGCAGTTCACTAAAATTGCTCTAACTTTTGATAGATGACTCCAAATTGAGTCAAGTATAGCTAAGAAGAAAGCTTGCGGGCAATAGCACACACCTAGACCAGACATGAAAAACGCTGCAATGTCTACAATAGGGGGATTGGGAGAATACATAGAGGAGAGGAATCCTCTGATCAACAAACCGGATGTGAGATTCATCAAAGCCAATGAATCCATGAGAGTGCTTACAGATTACCCTCATGAGGGCATATATAGAATCACAAATGGGGATCAATATATCTTCTACAAGTGTGTTGACCACCCATAAGAATCTCTATGTGTTCACATATACAGATGTCAATAGAGTGCAAGTTTTAATGGTAGATAAAACATGGACGTGAGTACAAACTTGTTGATCCAATTGACTTAGAATGATACACATACAAGGGTACTTCGATCTCTACTTACTTTCAGCCAAAAATGATGTCAGAGTACACATTAGAGAGGATTCCACCAGGATTCTTTCCAAAACAAAATGAGAGCACAACAGAATTCTTTTTAAGAGACCACGCATTGGTTAGATTAGTGACTGAGCCACAACGATTAAGACCATATCAAGTGGCTCAATGTGTCAAGACAAAGTACAATGGGTCAGGGGGTCCATATGCTCATTTCTTTCTCTTCAAACAAGTTTTGAGACCTAAAAAGATTGCAGATTTCCATATTCAGTATGAGGGATTTGGATTGACATTAGCAAGAAAAACTTTGACTTGGTTCCAACCACTAAACAAAGATGATTTCCCAAACATAGCACAACTCTTGCAAGAATTAACAGAAGAGTTCTCGAAAAGGGGAATCAAAGATAACACATTGTCCCAAATCTACGCTTTCAAATAGGAAAAGAACATTAGGAAAAATATGACCCCAAATGTAAGGATCCATAATTTTAAGGGATTAAGACTGAAAATGTGTGTGATTTAGGAGCCAAGGCCATTGAATGAGGGTATTCTCATAGGATTTTTTTTAGGCTGTCATAGGCTTTTTGTAGGTTGAAATAGAGGCTAGGGAGGGAGGATAGGTACATTCTCTCTCTACCCAAAAGAGTGGTGGTCCTTATGACAGTAACTACCCTCCCCCCTTTTTTGCCACATCATCAAGTGCGTCCATAGCCTCAGCCCAAAAAAACACTTTTTTTAAAAAAAATCAAAAAAAACTCACTTTTACTCAAAACTTCTCCCCAATCTATATGTATACTCAATAATCAATTTTCTCTCTCAAAATCTCACTGCTAGACCTGCTAAATATCAAACTTCCCACCTCTTTTTATTTCCCTCCAAAATCACTCCCCTCTCTCTCACTCCTCTCCCTCTCTCTTCTCTCTCCTACTTTTTAGCAGACACTCTTCCTCCTTCCCTCTCCTTGTTGCAGGTCCACTCCATAGCTTTGCTGCAGCTCTCCCCCCCATAGATCTCCACTCCATAGCCCTCTTCTCCACTCCATAGCTCTCTTGTAGCTCTCCATCCCATAGCTCTGCTGCAGCTCTCCATCCCAAAGCTCTCCACTCCATAGCTCCCCTCTCCACTCCGTAACTCTGCAGATCTCCACTCCATAGCCCTCTTCTCCACTTCATATCTCTCTTGCAGCTCTCCATCCCATAGCTCTCCTGCAGCTCTCCATCCCAAAGCTCTCCACTCTGTAGCTCTCCTGCAAATCTCCAACTCCATAGCCCTCTTCTCCACTCCATATCTCTCCTGTAGCTCTCCACTCCATAGCTCTCCTGCAACTCTCCATCCCAAAGCTCACCACTCCATAGCTCTCGTCTCCACTCCTAGATCTCCTATAGATCTCCACTCTATAGCCCTCTTCTCCACTCCATAGCTCTCTTGCAGCTCTCCATCCCATAGCTCTCTACTCCATAGCTCTCATGCAGCTTATCTATCCTAAAGATCTCCACTCCATAGCTCTCCTCTCCACTCCGTAGCTCTCATGCAACTCTCCATCCCATAGCTCACCTCTCCCCTCCGTGGCTTTGCTGCAACTCTTGACTCTTGCTTGAGGGGCTAGCTTTATTCCCCTTGGGCCATGGAGCTAGGCAACATTGCAAACCTCCCATCCACAACAAGATCGTCAAAAACAAAATGCGTACATATCTGGTTGTCAAAAAATCTTGCACCCTGCAAGCATTATGAATTACATACAACACAACAATGCCACAATGCAGGTCACACAGATGAGGACCTTTGGGTGGATGGTTGCCTCTACCCCAATGACCCTTTGGTTAATGTGTATCCAACATTCAATAGTCTCCCTACCTTCTTGCAATATGTAGGTAGATGGGAGCCATGTTTGCTTGGCTATTGCAAGCGGTTGTCCACTATTAGAGCTTATAGTGTGCAATTGTGGATGCATCAAAACCAAGTTATCATTCATAACAATTCTAGTCTACAACAGAGAATCATTCATCACAAAATCTTTAGCAACACGTGGAAGAGAAGGATGGTAAGATTGCAAATCTTGAGTGTACCATATTGAGTTTGTAAGAGGCACCTTTAGGTGCAAGGGAGCATAAGAGGATCTTCTCATCCATAGAGACCCTTGCTCCCAAAGGTGGTGCTTGGATGAGAAGAGTTATAGCTACAAGGTGCATTTTTGAATACCCTATCACATTTCCTACATGTATGAAGTCGCTTCTGTGGTGATTGTTTTGTTTTTTATTCTTCTTGCAGGAATTTCATTCAAGAGACATGTGGTAGCCAAATCCAAGAGGATCCCATTTATTTGCTTACTAGTTTCCTTAATAAGTCAGATGTCATAGCACTCCTGCACATGCCAAAAGGAAAACATATCTATTTTGCTATAACCAAGGAGGTGATGTGTAAGTTTTCTAATCTTGTGAGTGATGTTGATTTGTAGTAGGAATGTGATGAAGTTGGAATTAGTACAAAGGGTTACACTGCACTACATGGCCTCTTCAAGAACGCTTTGAGGGAACCGGGAATTATTAAGAATGTATTCCCAGTGCCACGCAAGGTGAAACTTGCTAGAGGGGCCTCCAATGAAGATTTTTTCTCACGTCTAGGTCACTATTTGCACATTGACGAGACAATACCCTCATCTTTCTTTGTACAATCTCCACAAAGTGCTAAGAAAGCTACCAATGCAAGGAATCATGCTGATAATATTGACAAGGGATCTCCTTACCTTATGTCAAATAATCTTTTGTCCATTTGAAGAGGCTTCAACATGCAATTTTTGTCTTTTATGCACTACCTTCTAATGGTGAGGAAAGAATCATGTGATGTTTTGCTTTCATTGTCATTGTATGACCTTCACTTTTTGCCTTTCTTCTCTTGCAGTGTTTGGAACTAAGTTGGTGTTAGTTTTCAAGCTTGACGCATGCCAAATTGTGAAGCATTGAAGGCTAGAGAGGATGAGTGTCTCATGTTTTTATTGTAAAGAATGAGGATGCAAGAGAGCTACACAAGACAAGCACAAAGCACACAGAGATGGAAAGCTTCTTCTTCTTCTTCACAGAAAAGAGAGTACAAAATGACTAAGTGCTAAAGCTGAAAAGTAGCACATATGTACATGCGGTCACTAAGTGTGAACTCGCTAGAAGCGTACTAGGCTGGCACTATAAGTGTAGTCCAGCTGTAGAATCACTGGCAGAGATCCTCCGTGTCGGTCACCTAACGCGCCAGTGAGTAAATGCAGTAAGTGGCCAAGACCCGTAGTGGATGCCAGCTCAAGGTGTAGAGCTCGACATCTCAACACTCCCCCTCGAGCTCTGCATGTCGCAGAGTCCAAGCATAGTCCGGAAACGTCGAAGCTTCTCAGCTCCGAGGGCCTTGGTAAAGATATCCACTATCTGCTCCTCTGTGTTGACGTAGACCAAGTCGATGTTTCTTGCCAACACTCGCTCTCGAACGTAGTGGTAATGGACCTCTATGTGTTTGGTCCTAGCATGGAACACTGGGTTCCTAGCCAACTGCATGCTGCTGAGGTTGTCACAATGAATGACAATCTGCTGGTCCACCTGCACTCCCAAGTCCTCAAGTAATGTGCGTAGCCAAGCTACCTCGCACGCCGCAACTGCTGCACCTGTGTACTCGGCCTCTGTGCTCGATAAAGCAACCGTAGGCTGCTTTTTGCTGCTCCAAGTAACAGCAGCACTCCCAAAAGAGAACATGAAGCCACTCGTAGATCTCCTATCAACAATGCTACCTGCCCAATCTGCATCTATATACCCATACAATGCTAATGGTGCATCTGCTGCATAGAAAAATGCATAGTCAAGAGTCCCTTGCACATACCTAAGTGTGCGTCGTACTCCATCCAAATGTGGCTTCCTCGGAAGCTGCATGAACTGACTCTCCAAGCCCACTGTGTAGCTCCAGTCTGGCCTTGTGATAGTCAAGTAGATTAGACTACCCACCATCTTCCTGTACATATTGACATCCTCAACAACATCACCCTTCTCTGCACTCAGCTTTGCATTCACATCCAAGGGAATGGAAATCGGCTTACAATCAGCCATACCATACTTTGACAACATGTCCAAATCATATTGTCTCTGTGACAGCCATACACCCTCTGGAGTCCTGATCACCTCAATGCCAAGAAAGTAGCGCAACTCGCCCAAATCTTTCATTTCAAACTCCTGTTTGAGAAGACCCTTCACATGGTCAATCTCCATAGCATTGTCACCAACAATAATAAGGTCATCTACATATATGGTAATGACCACAATCCCCACATCACTCTCACGTACATAGAGTGAATGATCAGCATGAGCTCTCCTAAAACCAATACTGACAAGATACTTGGCAATCCTGTCATACCATGCTCTAGAGCCCTGCTTCAAACCATACAAAGCTTTGAGAAGTCTGCATACATAATCTGGGTAACCTGGATCGACATAACCAGGTGGCTGATCCATATACACTTCCTCTTGCAGCTCACCATTCAAGAAGGCATTCTTTACATCCATTTGATGCATAATCCATCCTCTAGATGCAGCCACTGCTATGACAGCTCTCACTGTCGTCATCTTTGCCACTGGAGCAAAGGTCTCCTCATAGTCTATGCCATACGTCTGTGCATAACCCTTTGCGACCAGCCTTGCCTTGTGACGCTCAATGTTACCATCAGCCTTATGCTTGGTTTTATACACCCATTTACAGCCAATAGCTTTCTTGCCACTTGGCAATGGCACCAACTTCCATGTGTCATTTGCTTCCAATGCAGCCATCTCTTCATTCATTGCATCATCCCAATGCACATTTCCAACTGCATCCTCAAAACATGTGGGCTCCACATCCTGTATCACCTTAGCCATGTAGGCTTGGTGATGCGCTAGATACCCATCATAAGTCAATTTCTGAACTGGATTTCTGACTCTATTAGATCTGCGCGGTCCTGGGTCACTCCTTTGCCCTCTAGCATCTTCTTGTACTTTCCTTACACCAGGTGTCCTGACAACCGGAATTCCAAATTCCTCATCAAGACTTTGTTCAGAACCATCTGAATCCATGTCTACATGTGAAAAACCTGATGATGCATCAACCATAAAGGGAGGTTCATCAACCTTTTCCTTTCCTTTTCGTGATACATTCCCTGTACCTGTTGGTGGAGTAACCTGCGTACGTAGTCTACCATTCCATGGTTTCTCAACAGAGCCACGAGAAGAGGACTCTTGTGGTCCACTCAAAACCTGTGATTGTGGCCTCACATTTTGTACAACCACATCATCTTTTACATCAGCCCCAATAGTGCCATGTGCATTACTGTACCAGCTGCTCATCTCATCAAAGACTACATCTCTGCTCACTCGTAATTCTCGTGTAGTAGGATTGTAGCACCTGTACCCCTTTTGTTCAAGGGAATATCCCACAAGAATACATTTCTCTGCTTTAGGATCCAATTTCCTACGCAACTCATCTGGTACATGCACGTAAGCTATGCAGCCAAACACTTTCAAGTGTGCAAAATCAGGCTTTGTACCTGTAAACTTTTCCTCAGGTGTTACATCATGCACCGCAGCTGTAGGTGTCCTGTTCATAATGTACACAGCTGTATTTATAGCTTCAGCCCAAAAATGATGAGGCATGTTCTTCTCATTCATCAATGCACGTGCAACCTCTGCAATGTGCCTGTTTTTCCTTTCTGCGACCCCATTCTATTGTGGAGTATATCTGCATGTAAACTGCCTGTGTATACCATGCATTCGCAGAAAATCTGAAAAATCATTGGAGAAGTACTCTCCCCCTCCATCTGACCTCAATGTCTTGATTTGCATATCTGTCTCCTTCTCAATCATGACTTTGAAGTCTTGAAAGTGACCAAACACTTCACTTTTGTTACGCATGAAGTAGACCCATACTTTCCTTGTATGGTCATCAATGAAAGAGACATAATACCTGCAACCATGTATACTTGCAGTATCGGTTGGACCCCAAACATCTGTGTGCACCACCTCAAGTGGCCTTTTACATACATTGCGCTCATGTGGAAATGAGCCCTTTGACTGTTTTCCAAACTGGCATGCTGCACACACTTTATGCATACCATCCACCTTGAATTTGGGCAAACCTTTTACAATCTGTTTTGATTGCATGCTGCGCAATCTCTGCTCATTGACATGGCCAATACGTTTGTGCCAAATGTCAACATCAGCCACAACACCTGTGCCCTGTGCAAATAATGCAGCTTTTACCTCAGGCATGTCTACATTCAGCGTAAACATTCTGCCCACACATTTGCCCTCTGTGATCAGCTTACAGCCATTCTGGAAATCTTCTACATAACAGCCATTTGGATTGAAGCGAACCTGCAAACCCTGCTCAACCATTTGTCCAACAGAAACAAGATTCTTTGTAATGTTTGGGACATGAAGTACATCTGCTAAGTACTTTGATTTCCCACTCTTCGTATTTAGAGGTATGTCCCCTACATGAGCAATGGGGTGAGCTGTGTCATCTCCTGTCTGCACATAGCCTCACACATCTGGTTTGCACATATCTCTAAACCACTCTCAATGAGACGTCATGTGATTAGAGGCACCTGAATCCACATACCAAACATCATCTTGGGTGGAATTCTCTGCAGTCATTGTATTCATTACATGCTGCATAACAAACATGCGCTCGTTTTTGCTGTCATCTGCATCTCTGCTAGTAGATGCATAGTTGCCCTGTTCTCTCTTTCTACTTGCTTTTCCCTTTGGACAGTCACGTGACATGTGACCTCTTTCACCACAAGTCCAACATTCTCTGCTATCTGGAGTATGTTGCTGCCTGCTTGATCCTGCACCACGACCTCTTTGACTCCCCCTGCCTTGAGACTGGTTTCCCCTGCCACCTGTATTGTTTTGATTTGATTGACCTTCCAGAAATTGGCCCCTCCAACCCCTTGGGCCTCGACCACGACCTCTACCTCTACCTCTGTTGGAGTTAGAATAGAAGGCCTGTTCAGAATTATTTCTGCCATGAGAAGAAGATGTGTCAAGGTTCTTCTCCTCAAGAATAAGCATAGAAATCAAAACTTGGAACACGGGGATGTCGTCTCTTGTATTCATGGAAGACCTGAAATGTACATACTCATCTCCTAGACCATCCAAGCATGCACGGACAATGTCATCATCTTCCACTGAGACTTTAATAGATCCAAGAGCCTCAATGATACTCTTGATCTTCAAGGCATAATCATTGATGGAGAGGTTGTTCCTCTTAACCTGATTTAGCTCCGACTTTAGTTGAAGCTTCCTGGCCTTGGTGTTCACCTCGAACACTCTGCCTAAGTTTCTCCATGCAATGGCGGGGGTTTCAGCATCCTGTAGATAGCCCATCATGCCATCTGTGATGCTCATAGAAAGCCAATACATCACTTTGCTCTGGCCTTGTTGCCAGTCCCTCAAAGCTTTCCTTTGTTCTGTTGTAGCATTTGCCTCGGGAATCTCTGGTTCCTTTTCATTGTCTCCTTCTACATAGTCCCAATAATCTCTGTATACTGCACTTTGGAGACCTGTTCAGAAACTTGTGCATCTGGTCGTGTATACTGCCGGCATCTGGTCGTGGATTGCGAACGAAGGGAATGTGATGCTCTTGCTCTCTTAGCCTCTCTTGCCTGCACCAGGCTCTGATACCATGTAAAGAATGAGGATGCAAGAGAGCTACACAAGACAAGCACAAAGCACACAGAGATGGAAAGCTTCTTCTTCTTCTTCACAGAAAAGAGAGTACAAAAATGACTAAGTGCTAAAGCTGAAAAGTAGCACATATGTACATGCGGTCACTAAGTGTGAACTCGCTAGAAGCGTACTAGGCTGGCACTATAAGTGTAGTCCAGCTGTAGAATCACTGGCAGAGATCCTCCGTGTCGGTCACCTAACGCGCCAGTGAGTAAATGCAGTAAGTGGCCAAGACCCGTAGTGGATGCCAGCTCAAGGTGTAGAGCTCGACATCTCAACATTTATTGTTAAGACCTCAAGAATACAAGTCTAGCAATGAAATTTTTGTCCTAGAGGATGCAGCCCCACCCTCCAAGCGCTGCCACAAAACAAAGTTTTACAGCAAGATGGGCAAGAGGCACTACATAGGCAACCTCACAGAGTGTGCCGTTTTAGCACAGCCTTTGCTGATATTCGACATTATTAAAAGTGTGTGGAACTTCTCATCCGAAGGGCTCCTTTTGGGCGGACATGCAAGGAGATTGTGCAAAGCTACAACACTGAGCTACGTATGTAGCCCATCGGCCTCGAAGGACTCAAGAAGCCACAGAGGTATACTTGGTGGGTTTATTTGATGATACCAACTTGTGTGCCATCCATGCCAAGCATGTAACTATAATGCAAAAATATTTGACACTAGCTCGTCAGGTACGAGTGAACTTATAGCTAGTAATATGTACAACAACACCTTTTTGCAATGGGTATGTAATGACTTCAAATTTGGAAATATAATTATGCTTACTCATTTTGGAATGTGTCGCTTCTTATGTCATTTAATCTCTTTGTATTTAATTTGTGTTCAATAATTTTTTATAAGTTTAATGTATTATTGCACACCATGCCATTGAACACGAAGGGGGAGACGGGGAGGGGGGAGTTGTGGATGGGTATTTTGTTTGCTAGTGCTACAAAACCTTCACAATAGGCTTCAAGTTCCATTTGTTGAATTCACACATAATATCTATTTTGTCCAAAATTGATGTCTTGTGGACAAGGGTTTTTAATAGTGTTTGGGCCAGAACAAGCATATCTGGTGCCTTCCATATGTCAAGCAAAGGCATTTTGGTTGTCTCTCAGTCTTCCACAGGTACAAAAGGTTGGGAAAGCACTAGTACCAAAACAACCATCAATGATTACTTTGTTGGGTCTTATTTGCCAGCTGAAATACACACATATCATATGTTTTGGCCATGGTGGTGCAGAAGGCCCCTGTCCACAAGGCAGCGAGTTTGGGCCTGACGGGCTAGTGCCAAGTTGTAAGTCAAGATAGGAAAGTACACGTGGAACTAATATTATATTGATATATTTAATTAGAAAAGGGGATCATTTCATAGGAGTCACTATGCAACTTCCTTGCATCTTGCTTCAGCATTAGGTAAAATGGAAGCTAGGCCTGAGACTGCTATGGCTTGTGGGTCTTCCACTCCTAAGGCTTGATTGATAGCTACATGGGCTAAGACCTTGCCACAAAAACCTATGCCAAAAGTGTCCATTGCCAGGGATTTGTTTACAAGAAAAACTACTTGCAGTATGAGGTATAGTAGACAAGCACAAGAGCTTGTTGACAGCCTTCAAGACCCACAAAGAAAAATTTGCATCAAGGGAGAAATCCTTGTGGATAATGTAGATGTCGCCCATGGGTAATATGCCGATGTAGTTTGCAAGTGTTGCTTCTGGGAAAAGAACATTTCTCTCAGATCCTAAAAAAGTTCGTGTTAGGAAAATACATTGGGATGGCCAATTACACAAAGAAGACAATTACCGCATGCTTCCTATTATTCGTCCATAGTTGGTGTGAGGTAAAGGTTGAGGGACGATCTCCTCTCATCAACAATGTTTGGGGCATCAGAGTCAAATGACTCAACATGAAGAGGTTGTTGATTTTCCACAAGCTTGGCTTGGGTTACCAAGAACTCCTCCTCCATGACGTTTTCTTGCTCTGCAACTACAATATTTGAAGTTACCAAGGCAACTGTGTCAACGACTGCGATCACCAACTTGCATAGTTTTAGAGACATCATTTTTCATTGTAATATGAATGTCAAATGTCACAAGATTACCTTCAAGGCTTTGTAGAGGTATCCAGTTCCCAGTCTTACACATCCACCACTTGTAGTGGAAGCATATATACAAAGCTGTGCAAACTTTAAAGTACCATATCCAAAGCCCCTAGCTTGTGAGATCACTAACGTTTGCATAGTTTTAGAGACATCATTTGGTATTGTAATATGAATGTCAAATGTCACAAGATTCCCTTCAAGGCTTTGTAAGGTATCCATTTCCCTGTCTTACACATCCACAACTCTAGGTGGAAGCGTATAAACAAAGTTGTCAAAGTTTAAAACCCATAGCTTGCAGCAATATTTATCTCCTTGATGCATACCCTCTATAAATTCCCAATTCTCTCCTAACAAGGGTTGTAATGCTTCAAAAGGCATATTCTTGCATAGAAATATAGTGGGTGTGACATTGAATGACAGGGCCTTAAATAAATACACAAAAACATACATGAGACAACATCAACCTAAACCTACAAACCTAAAAGCTTTCTCAAACTTCAACACGGAAAGAATGTAAAAAACCATCTTCTCCTTTATGGATAAGATGGATGAAAAAGGTCAAGTTGCAGCCACTCCATGCTAAGAAGTCAATTCCGTTGATCTTACCATAACAATGCTTTGAGGTGGGCACTATTGTGTGTGTGTGTGTGTGTGTGTGTGTGTGTGTGTGTGTGTGTGTGTGTGTGTGTGTGTGTGTGTGTAGAAGAAGATTCTGCTTTGCAGTAGCATCGATGGTTGCACACTGAGAAGCATCATGACACCAATGTCAACAGAAAAATCTTGAAAGGTTCTAGAGAGACTTCTTAATTGTTGTTGCTCACCAAGTTTGATGGAAATATATCTACATAGACATCAAATGGCCTAAAATAAACATACTAGCATACTTAAACACATAGGTCAACTCAATGCATATGTCTATTGCAACAACAAAGGGAAACAACTTACAATTAGGTGGAAAAAGTTGTATTAGTGTGCCCCAAATGCACATTAGGCATTGAATACACATGTTGAATAGCAACCACCATCCCATTGATCCTATGGTCTTTGAACCCAAGTAGCCTTCCTTTCCAATGTTGATCCAAGTTGTCACAATCTTGAAGATGATGAGTCTCAATGGCTACAGGTTGCATGAAGGCCCAAGCACCTTTGCGGAACACTAGAGGCACCCAATCTCCATTAGAATCTCGAGTGTTGTACAAGATAACCCTTTCTACCTCATCTTTTGTCTTTCTGTGAGTAGTAGAGTTTGACATTGCTACAAAGAGGAAGGGGCTACAATAAGAGGGTTTGATGGTGTTTTTGAATGAGCTAGAGATGAAGGAAGAAGTAAATGTTTTTGGAGAAAGAGAGATAAAAAGGATTAAACCTTCAATGGAGAACCTTCGAGTGCAATACTGCAGCCATGGCAAGGAGACAAGAGGTGGTTTGATAGAGTTTTTGTAGGTGCTCCAGCCATGGGAAGCTTGGAGATGATGATCTAAGAAGGTGTACCTGAAAGGTTAAAAGAGGGTTAGAGAAGTTTACCCCAATGTTGCAGCCATAGCCATGGATAGCTTGTAGATGATGGGCTATGAAGTGGTAGAAGAAAGGGTAGAAGAGGTGCTTGGTAAAGTCTCCACAAGTGCTGCAGCCATTGAGATCTTGGGGAGAGAGGATAGTGGAGGTGTATATGAAAATTGGAAAGCACGTAGAGAGAGAGAGAGAGAGAGAGAGATAGATTAGATTGTGAGCAGCTATGGAAACCTTCCATATGTGTTCCAGCCTCAAGGGATTCACCATTCACTACCCCCTATATAACGTGCATTCACGAGGTATTTAAAAAACCGCTCTTTCAACATGTATGAATGAATAAAATGACCCCTTATTTTAGGAGTTTTTTTTCAAAATTGAATATAAAATCCCCTTTTTTAATGTATCTCTGTTAACTTGTCTAAATTTTTTGCATTTTAAAACCCCTCCATTTAAACTCACGTTATATATTAATTTGATTACATAGTGCACCCCCCGACGTTGCAATTATGGAAAGCTTCCATAAGTGTTGCAACAATAGCCATGGTTAGCTTGTAGATGATGGGCTATAAAGTGGTAGAAGAAAAGGTAAAAGAGGTGCTTGGTAAAGTCTCCACAAGTGTTGTAGCCATGGAGATCTTGGGGAGAGAGGACAGTGAAGGTGTAGATGAAAATTGGAAAGCACGTCGAGAGAGAGTGTGTGTTTAGATTGTGAGCATCTATGTAAAGCTTCCATATGTGTTGCAGCTATGGAAAGCTTCCATATCTGCTGTAGCTATGGAAAGCTTGGAGGGAGAGAGAGAGAGAGAGAGAGAGAGAGAGGAGGAGGAGGAGGAGGAGGAAGAGGAGGTAGAGTGGAGGGTAATGGCTGAGAAATGCAGATTTTGGTGAAAGAAAATATATTTGTGACCATGTAATTGGTTATGGGAGCTTTTGGTTAGTGAAAAGTGAGATTTAGAGATTTTTGATTTTTTTTGAGAATTTTAGGATTACTTTATGGCCACCCATGAAAATGGAAGGAACATCCCGGCAACGGTGCCAATGTTAGTGGGTCGCCACAACGGACGTCTGCAACATAGCTTTTTGATATTAACATAATGTCAATACTCAGGGAAAGTGACTCAGATGGGGCACAGAGACTCTTTGAGATCGTCAATCTCAAGAAGTGACCCTTAACAACCAAATTAAACACAACAACTCTACAAGCAAGCCAACACTCAATGATCAGGGAAATCTACATATGTCCTTTCTTACAGCTTTAGGTCATCATGCCATTTCAGCACTGGAACGGACTCGAAATGCAACGAAACTTTAGGAGGAGGTCTAAGACACTTAGGGGTACTATCCTAGCAAGTCTGATCGCAATCTAAAAGGGTACCAAAATCACAATCCATCATGAAAAAGGTCCTGAAGGCTACAACAGAACATGCCAGAAATGTCATCCTATGGTCTAAGAACACTCTCCTATGGTCAAAACGACTAAAAACAATGATTTAAGCACTCAAATCTACAATTAAAGCTCACAGATCATGTGTAGTCGCGAACCACAACAAAACTAGAAATGCTTACACTAGAATGAAAGAGCAAAGAAAGAGGAACACAATGCAAGTTTTGGAATTGAAAACTGATTACCTATGATGATTACAAGTTGAAGCAACTCGTAGCTTGAGTGTACGTTTTCAGAGCTCCCTTCTTCTTCTGAAAATAAGCCTCCTTTCACATTAAGGTTATTGACGTTTATACCTAGGGCATTCTAAATGGCCAATGGCCGGCTCACATAGACCTTTATAAATATTATTATAGCATTACAACTCAAGGAATTGATCGACTACTCTGGAATGAAGATTTACACAGAGTATGACTACAAATGTGGTGTCCGGCTACGTGTCCAACCAATTGGACGCCTGCTTGATTTGTCCTCAATCAAAAAGTTTGATGTTGTTGCACTATTTTGACAATGATTCAAACATCAACTCCAAGCTATGAAAGATCATCATCATCAATGCTTGTGGATGCCCAATAGCGGGCGTTGTTTAAGAAAGTATTGCACCCGTCTCACTGAAGAGATTTGTCAATTTTCACCTTTGTAGGTAGTCCTAGTGGGAGGGGGAAGAGAGAGAGAGAGAGAGAGAGAGAGAGAGAGAGAGAGAGAGAGAGAGAGGGAGAGAGAGAGAGAGACAGAGAGGGGGGGAAGTTGTAGAGAGATAGAGAGTGTTTGAGTGCAGAGAGTCGGGCCAAGACAGTGTGAAGGTTTGAACGACTGTTATTGGCCGAGAATTAGAGAAAGAGAGAGACTGGGTCTGCCTGCATGTAATGAATAAGGAGTTGCATGGCAATTGAGTTCAAGTGATTTGAGGTGATCGAGGCATATGGTGTGAAGTTTTGAATGACTGTTATTGGCCAAGAATTAGAGAGAGAGAGAGAGAGAGAGAGAGAGACTGGGTCTGCCTGCATGTAATGAATAAGGAGTTACATGGCGATTGAGTTCAAGTGATTTGAGGTGATCGAGGCATATGGTGGGGATGCTATGATGGAAAGAACCATATTTTTGGCCAAATTGGGATGTGGTTCAAGGGTGGCACGGGTGAGTGCATGTGTACCCAGCAAGGGGTAGAGAGAAAACAAGAGTTGATGGCACCGACAGAGAGTGAAGTGGATGGTGCTGCGCTTCAGTTGGTGAGGAGAGAGAGAGAGAGAGAGAGAGAGTAGGAGGGTTGCATGAGAATAAGAGAAAGGAAGAGAGAGAGGTAGCCAATGCTATTCTATACCATAGGGTGGATGTGTATGTGTTCTTTTTCTCATTGGGTGCTAGCATGCTTCACTCAAAGTGTTGAAGGGGTGGTTAGTGGTGGGTTTAAGACTATGAAAAGGGGGTCAGCTATGAATATCCACAAAGTGAGGCAGGCTATATGATAGAGAGAGATAATGACAGACAACTGCGGTGATGCAATTGACATACACTGAGAGAGAGAGAGAGAGAGAGAGAGAGAGAGAGAGAGAGAGTTTGACAGTCAATGACACCGCCATGCAAGAGAGAGAGGGAGAGTGGGATGACGGCTGAGGAGAGAAAGAGAGAGGGAAAGAGAGAAATGATATCCTCTACATGTGGGTGGTTAGGAGCTCAATGGTTGGTGGGTGGGAGCGAGAGTGAGCGGAGAAAAAAAAAGCCCCCCCACATGCAGGGGATTTGGTTATATATCGGCTAGCTTGCCTGTGTGACATAGCAAGCCGAGCCGGTTGCCGGTGAATTCAAATTACCGGTTGAGAGTAGTTGACCAAAAGGTCAACGCACTTGCGGTGCAGATATCTTGAACCCTGGTCGCCTCCGCCACGGCCCATTGCTATACCTCTACACTACGCATGCGTGGTTGAAGGGGTAGTGCAGCTTGCCTCTCATAAGTCAAAAAAAAGATTCTGCCCCCTAAAAGCGCCACGACCGGCTCTACCGGTGTGCTCCACCTACACGTAAAGTAGCTAGCCGATATTTAACATGAGCCACATGCAGGTTGGTCGTCCACTGTTGGAAGCAGTTCATGAGGGAGCGCGTAGAGGTGGTTTTAGCTACCATGCAAAGGGTACCTTTGGGTTTGCATGGCGCTCGATGCTGCTGAATAAACAACCAGCAATAATACAGCCTGCCGTTCGACATAGGGCAACTGCCCTTGATTGGTGACACCAATCTTGATCGGAGAATCAGACATTATATAAAAAGAAAATCTACAAAAGTATTATAAGGTTCTTGAGGAATCCATTATCATTATTGTTATTATTAAAGATCGCCATGAGATCATTCCTATGACAATATGAAAAAAACTAGCCATCAGAGTTCCTCCTCGATTGCTTCACAGCTTGGTGTAAAACGGTTATCCCATTTCCTGCTTTAGGAAGCCAGCTTGAGTTCGAATCTCTTCAAAAAATTCTTTGGGTCTCTTTGGATTGTCCCTACAATGAGTAAATAAGAGCTGGAAATTTCTAAGCTTTTTGGAATTTCTTTGCATCATTCTAGACGATGTTAAAGATATTGAAGATGCTGCTTTGAATTTCAAAATTGGTCTCTTGGGATTTTCCTTTCATGATAAATGTCTACTTCTTCTTCTTCTTCGTCTACTATACATATCCCCGATCAAATTAAGAAATCCTCTTAATCAAATATGTAGACTAGTTATATAGATATTATTAATATCTATCATTATTATTAGGAGTGATAACCACTACATTGGCAATATTCAAGCTTTTCTTACTACATAAAATATTCTTATTTCTACTCTCTATTCGAATCTCTTATACAGTCCGAGATTAATGAAAAATTAATGTTATGGTCTTTGAAGTTTTTGCTAAAACAAACAAAACAAATAGAGAGATAAAACAAAAAAAAAAAACGAAATAGAAAATTGTGTGTTTGTACTTATCTCTAGTGCAAGATCACAAAGATTTAATTTTGCTCGGATGCCAAGTGGTAGACCTCTTTGATTGTTTGTTACCAAGAGCGTACCCTTGTGCTCTGATACCACTGCTACACACGAAAGCATGGTGTCCCTGCAAAATACCCAAAATAATGCATTGCAAGCCATAAAACAACAAATTTACATACTTGGGTTGTCACACAAGCACATGATCAAAGCTACACACGAAGATAGAGAGACAGAGAGCGGGAGAGAGAAAGAGAGCACGTGTAGGTGCACCTCCTAGGTGGAGTGCTATGCTGGCATGGCGAGAGAGGAGAGAAGAGCAGAGAGAAGAAGTACAAAAGCACTGAGTGCAATCTCCCCCCGTGCAAGAGTGAGCATTTCCCTCTTGCACGTCTTGCAAGAGTGAGCATTTCCCTCTTGCACGTCTTTATTTATAGATTCTTCAATGCTAAAACGTGAACACATTGGCCAGCCGAAATAAATGGCCATAGCTCATAATGAGCACATGAGTAATAAATGTACATATCCCTATTCCATAACATCCCTTGCCATTGGTGTGTGGATCAAACGTGAATCTATGCAATATGATATCTGATATAACTTGGTCTGCCATTATTTCCTTCAACATCGAGATTTTTATGGACACCTAGATGTATAAAACCATCAAGTGATGCATGTCATGCAATACTATATTATTGCTAGAGAAGTCGAAATGCACTTTGACATTTGATGATAATGAATACAAACAAGTTTCCCATTTCTGCATTCAACATACCCTTACTTGGGGTACACACTAGTCTCTCTCTCCATTGAGGCTCATTAAATGTCTTCCATTGAGACTCATTAAATGTCTTTCATCGTGGAAAAAAGAGAAATCTACATTAGAAAATCTCAAATGGCCACCACAATGACGGTAACAAACCACTTCCTAAAAAACATCACTACCACAAGTTACATACTCTATCCAAGCATGTCCATCAAATGTATGCTCCATTTCATCCCTAATTGACTTTCTTGTTTGATGAGGAAGCTTGTGAGCGATGTAGCCATCATATGTAGTTGGAATTTTCAAAACTTCTACAACATTTTGAATAGACAAAAGGGCAACATATAGATTAATTTGCAATGGAAGAGCACAAATGATTTTAAGAACACTTTTGGTGCTTGCAAGGTCAATGATGCAGCAAAGATTATTTAATGAAAGACTTTCCCCAAGATTGTGTTCGATGGATAGAGGTAGAGCTTGCTTGCGAGAAGAAGGCATCTAAAGGGAGTTGGTACAATGCTCCTGCTCTTTTATTGGCAATGTTTATATGGAAGGTATATTTTTTTGTCTTAAAGTATACTTTTTATGTAATTTCTAAATATTGGCATAATTTTGTAAAATCTTACTTTTTTTTCGCTTGCTCTACAAAAGGAAGACTTTGACTTGTCTCTTATCAAAGAAATGCAAGAGATCAATGATCCCTCGATTTTACTGTTAGAAAAGGAAATGGTTGCTCGAGGAAGAGTAGAAAAAATATTCAAAGAAAGAGCTTATAAGGTAAACACTTTCTCTTCTCACCATTCATGTTTGAATTTCTACAAAATTGTAAGTTAACATGTCATTTGGATTTAATTTATTGGATTGAAAAATTGATTTTCTTTTATTTTGTACTAATGCAACATAGATGTTGGCCATTGCCAACCCCGCCAATGGCCAGGGGTTCTTCTCTTTGTTATTTAGCTTCAATTGGATAAGAGAAAAGGATCGGGTGGGCCTTACAAGAGACAAGGTCCACTCTTTGGCAACTTCTAAAATATCACCGGAGAGGTAAATTTCTATTGTACAAGGTGGATTTGACTCAATATAGGGGTATCTTTTTATTTTTTCACTTATGTATAAGATGTTTTATTAATTGATATAAAATAACTCAATGATTTAAACCTAATTCTTTATCTATCTGTTGATACTATGGATGTTATGCTGCTTCCTAAACTATCATCCTCTGCACCTTGAGATTGATTGAGAAATATGCTCCTTCTCAAGTTCCCTTTTTCTAAAATTTTAATGCTTTGTTATGCGCTTTGCCGCACGTGTCAAAGGCTGGGAACTTGCCTGTGCATTGTGTGTGATCCTCGAAAGACTGCAAGCATGCAACTAGAGAGTCCTAGCAAGCTCAAAGAAACAATAGTGTGTCACTCACCGTTGAATGCTTCCCTTGTGAAGGATCCTGTGTTGCAAAGAAGAAGGAGCCGCCGTCGATGTCGCACTCAAGCGCCTTGCCATGGCTGATGCCGCCGCAATGCTCGATTTCTCTCTCTCTCTCTCTCTCTCTCTCTCTCTCTCTCTCTCTCTCTCTCTCTCTCTCTCTCTCTCTCTCTCTAGCATACACATACACACGTGAGCACACAAAGGAGAAGGAGACAAAGATGGAGCAAGAGCACTTCTTAGCTTACACCTCCAAGAATGAGGATTTTTAGGTCCAATGGACCTTTTATAAGAGTTTGACCCATTCACACATGGGCGCCCACAATGGCCCGATCGTTGCAAAACTAATGTAAAAATAAGAGAAGTGGTGCGCCTCTCATCGGTGATCACCTACACACCTATTGGACCGACAAGCCCAGTCTATTACTCAATTAAATAAATAATATGCATCTGTCGAAGGTGATAGGGTGTCCGTGAGGGCTAACATGCCCCCTTTCCTAATGTAGATTCCGTCCTCGGAAGCTATTGAGATGAAGCCCATTCGTCGAGGTGGAAGAGCACTCGATATTGAATGTCCTTAGCTTTCTTCAATCATTGCAAAATCAACCAAAATTGGCACAGTAATGGCATTCTCATATACAATTAAAAAGCATATGCAGTTGTAGGCACACAAATTGATTGGAAACAAAATATTAAACAATTTGTTAGCAGTGAACATTAAACTATAATATAATCAAACACATAAGCAGTTGTAAAGGTGAAAAACTAAACAAGTATGGAGTCGCTAATTCAACAGTCAAAAGGCACTAAAGGTCAACTATTAATACCATGGGCAAGCTTCTCAATTTTCTCTGGTCAATTAAGCTGTTTAATCACAAGAGCCAAGTATTGCATGTCCGAGGGCTGACTAGAGGCTATACCCAGAAGACCTTGTAGTTAAGCTACGATAAAAGGAATTGCTCATGAAGTCATCACCTAACTTGTATCCTTTTCTTTGACCCCCCAAAGTCTTTTCACATTGATTCAATTTTGATGTCTGTGCTTATTTTGTATGCCTTGGTTTTTTTGCTTGTTGTCAAGGAAAAGCACCCACACTGGGACCCTCTAGGGCTCTAGTACCATAGGCGATACATGTGAGTGACGTACCAAATGAAGCTGGGATTTCTGTTCCAACTTAAGATTTTACATTGTGGCACTTTTGATTTTTTTGTTGGTTTGTTTTCAACATTGTTAATTTTGTAACTTTGGGGGGTCATATAACACTGTTACCCTCCCCAGGCTCATCACACTAGTAAACTCCCTTTACAATACTTAAGCTAAAGGTCAATAGGGACTAAGCCCACTAGAAAGACCTAGTACATTGCACACAATGCTGCCTAAATCAGATTAAGTGCCTAAAGTAACCATTGATTATTAGAAGGCATTCCGCATGGTATTAAGAGAAGATCTCTAACGGCCAACTTGGTCAAAACTAGCTTAGTCAGATTGCTTGATTCTTCAACATAGACAAGGGATTATGATATAAAATTATATAGGATCTAATGTTTAATCTAAGCAAATGTGCTGAATATTGTGCTACCAATCACATTTAAAGTAGACAAACATGGATGCAAAAACAAAGACAAGGGGCAATGCTAATGGTCAAGAAACACCTATTCGTGTTGATGATCGCGCTTGATTTGAAGAGTAAACGAGAGAAAGATTCCATGAAGTTCCAAAGCCTAACAACAGCAACAGGTTCATGTACACACTAGAAAATAAAAGGAATACCTCTAGGAGGCACATCAGTGGGAAGAGGCACCAACCTTTACTGAACACAATCAAACAACATAAGGAGCTCTAACCTAATTATTTTCACCCCCCCCCCCCCCCCCCCCCCCCCCAAAGAGTCAAGGGAGCATGATATTGTAGAGATGGAGAGGTAACCCTAAGGCTAAACCCCTATCCTCATCATCGTCGAGAAAAACAAAGTCATCATCCGTGAGACCATATGTGCCATCCATGTAATCATGTAACTCTTCCTCATCATTAGAGGCACAAATGTTCACTAACAATGTCAGTAGGCATTGGAGAGGGGGAATGGGGGAACACACACGACACAAACACAAGGGCCTCTCTATAGATCAGGGTATCCACAACACCCCTATCCTCTCGGAAAACACCTTCAAAAACATGCTTCTCACTAGCAATCCACCGCCTGCATGATTTCCACTGCTCACACACTCCACAAATCCACCACACAACGCACACCTACTGCTACGATCTGTTTCCACCCTTACACACAAACACAGCCTCTCAATCTCGCTCTCTCACACAAAACATCATCGGTCCGGGGGGGCACACACATCCACACTGCCGGCACCGAGGGGAACACAAGAGTAGGAGAAAGAGAAGGGGGGAAGGGGAAACAACGCAAGAGCAAACACGATGGAGGCTTCATCACTGCTCAAACACTCTTACAACTCATTTACATCAAACGGTGCACCCACATGGTCACCAGGAAACAAAAAGTGCACTTGGGGCTTTGCAAGCACACACCTCTTCACAAAAAAGTCAATCTAAGAACTCACACACACTCTCTATCTTGCCTCTTTGCAGGCTCACCGGCTCAAGGCCCAAGAGGCCTACTCTGGCAAAAAGCATGAAAAATGGCTCAAAAATGGTTTATATACGGGTGCCCTTTTCAATTTGTTGTGTCTGGGCTCTGATTGGTCCACTTTGCATCCACATTTGGTAATTTTGGGAGTAGCCACCTTTGGCTTCATCTGCTCTCTTTCTCTTTCTATTGCACTTGAGGGGGGGTGCATTAGCGACATTGCTAATGTCCCTTGGAATTTTTTTATTTTTATTTTTTCCTTTATTTTTTACCCCTTTGGGGAGCTTAGCCTTGCACTCTCCTTTTGAATTTTTCCCTTTGACCACCTCTGTCCGGCTCCCACCAGTAGTCCTCTTTTCTCTCTCTTTTTTTTCCTCACCCTCTCCTTGGTCCTGCCATGCCCAGCCTTGGAAAGGCTTGCTTACCCTTGCATTTGGTGCCCACTTTAATCTTGCCCTTTTGCCTTTTCTTGGTCGGCCTTGAAACGGCCCGTTGCCTTTGCTTTGTACACATGACGGCCCCCTCGGGCTCTCTCTCTCTCTCTTTCTCTCTTGTGGGACTTTCCCCTTATCATGCCTCGGGGAGGGGGGTATTAACGAGGTCGCTATTGCCTCCCCCCTAGCCTTCAAAAAATGGCCTTCAAGGGCCACAGGAACGTGCCCCCGTCGGGTGTGCCACGTCACCTGACTACACCGCCATTGCCCGTAGGCGTTTACCACCATTAGGCGCTTGTCACCGTCGTCCTTGGCCAAAACCAGCGCCTAGCACCACCCGGAGTGCCACCGGGTAGAGCCACCACAATGAGCGCCATGACCAGTGCTCCAAGAGAGCTCTCACTCTCTCATACACCCCAAGTGGAGCTCATGGCCCACCCTATAAAGCCCGAGCGCCCTACCTCCTCCATCGCATATGCGACATATGTTGTGCCACATGACAGCCTGTGGATTACTGAGCCTCAAGGTATTGAAAATCCTCAAAACATGCCTTCATATATTCTTCTTTTGGGCTCAACATCCCCATGTTCCCGCTTACTACTCCAGGGTTCGGAAGCTTGAGCCGCCAAGCCGTGTCGGATCTTCACCGTGTTGGTCCCGGGCCGTGCAAATCGCATCGTCTTTTGGTTCCGCCGGGCATCCAATTGACGTGCAGTCAGTCCTCCCTGCCAAGTCCACATGAAGCATACTATCACAGAGAACCTTGGCGAGGCCAAAAAGATGCCAGATGGTGCATTCCCCAATGCGAGCAAGTGGGCACAGACCCGGCCCCTGGCAAAATTTCAATTGACCATAACTTGCTATCCCAAGCTCCGATCTACAATCCGAGAAGACATGCATGCTCCATAATTCAAGCTCTACACATGTATCTATTGATATCCACCCGGGCCATCTGTCCCCAGCTGTCCTGTCCGTCAGGGACCTGCTAAACCTTCTAGCTTTGAACTACAATATCTTGAGCATCGGGGCTCCGTTTGACAAGCCGTCTAGACCGGCTTTTAGAGCACATTGAACACTACATTCCACAGCACTGACTTGACACTTTGGACACCTTTACTTGCTATCCCATCTGGACCATCCTTTAGCTCTCATGGCGTAGGAAACCTCTTAAGACATACATTTCCGCTACCCTTTGACTGCCCAGGCCCTTGGTACCTGCCCTAGCCTTCTGCACTGCACATGTCTGCTTGCCTAGCATAGACCACTTTCCAACTCGGACCAACTTTGGATGCACCATCATTGCCCACCCCCTCGTTGAACATTTATGTTCAACCACGCAAAGGCTTATTACACTAAAAAATTGCTCACCAAAAACAAACTCACTACACACCACAAAACCATCTAGTATATGTATAAAACTGGCACCTATGACCCACCGCTATTGCTCAAGCGGGTTGCCCAACCCCGTGCTTTAATCTTCATCAACTGCCAGGGTCAAATACCTTCCATTGTTCTCTTTCGTCCACCTGTAACAACTTTGCATAGTGCCATACCAAGGCACATAACCAGTTGCATATCCAAGCCGCCATTAGTATACTCCTACCACATTGAGGACTCATTGGCAAACTGCCCACTCACAACTGAGCACCTCCAAGAACACCAAATAAAGAACCATAGTGCCCACCATCCAAATACATACCTGCACCCTCGCTCGTACCAAATAGACCCGACATACCTGACCTACCCTTCCATCCATGTAAAGCTAGATTCCTTGTACCGCACCATCTTCTCTCGATAGACGGCTTTCAAGCACGAACAATCCATAATCTTGAAGCCAGGTTTCCACATCTTTGACCCCAGTGAAAATGGGAATCCCACCCAAGCCATCACTAGTAGCACCTGCTCTTCAAAGGCCACACCTTTGGCATCACCAAAATCACCGCTTCGACTTCAACTAGGAGCATCAGCACGCTCCTCCATGGGGGTGCCAAAAGATGGAGAGGGGGAATGGGGGAACACAACCGGCACAAACACAAGGGCCTCTCTATAGCTCAGGGTATCCACAACACCCCTATACTCTCGAAAAACACCTTCAAAAACATGCTTATCATTAGCAGTCCACCGCCTGCTAAATTTCCACTGCTCACACACTCCACAAATCCACCACACAACGCACACCTACTGCCACGGTCTATTTCCGCCCTTACACACACACACACACACACACACACACACACACAACCGCTCAATCTCGCTCTCTCACACAAAACACCGTCGGTCCGGGGGGGCACACACATCCACATTGCCGCCACCGAGGGGAAAAACCAGAGCAGGAGAAAGAAAAGGGGGAAAGGGGAAATGATGCGAGAGCAAACACAATGGAGGCTTCACCATTGCTCAACTCTTTACAACTCAATTACATCAAGCGGCGCACCCACATGGTCGCTAGGCAAGAAACGTGCACTTGGGGCTTTGCAGGCACACTTATGCACAAAAAAGCCAATCCAAGAACTCGCGCACACTCTCTATCTTGGCTCTCTGCAGGCTCACCGGCTCAAGGCCCTGGCAAGAGGCCTACTCTGGCAAAACGCATGAAAAATGGCTCAAAAATGGTTTATATAGGGGTGCCCCTTTCAATTTGGGCATCTAGGCTCTGATTGGTCCACTTTGCATCCACATTTGGTAATTTTGGGAGGAGGTAACCGCCTTTGGCTTCATCTACTCTCTTTCTCTTTCTTTTTCACTTGAGGGGGGTACATTAGCGACATCGCTAATGCCCCTTGGCATTTTTTTATTCTTATTTTTTACCCCTTTGGGGAGATTAGCCTTGCAATGTCCTTTTGATTTTTTCCCTTTGACCACCTCTGTCCGGCTCCCACTAGTCCTCTTTTCTCTCTCTTTTTTCTCCTCACCCTCTCCTTGGTCCTGCCATGCTCAGCCTTGGAAAGGCTTGCTTACTCTTGCATTTGGTGCCCACTTTAAGCTTGCCCTTTTGCCTTTGCTTGGTCGGCCTTGAAACGGCCTGTTGCCTTTGATTTGTACACATGGAGGGCCCCTCGGGCTCTCTCTCTCTCTCTTTCTCTTCTGTGGGAATGTCCCCTTACCATGCCTCGTGGAGGGGGGCATTAGCGAGGTTGCTATTGCCTCCCCCCGTCCTTCAAAAAAGGGCCTTCAAGGGCCATGAGAACGGGCCCTTTTTGGGCGTGCCACGTCATCTAACTACACCGCCATCGCTCAAAGGCGTTTACCACCATTAAGTGGTTGCCGTCGTCGTCGTTGGCCAAAACCGGTGCTTAGCACCGCCCGAAGCGCCATCACGCAGAGCCACCACAACGAGCGCCATGTCCAGTGCTCCAAGAGAGCTCTCACTCTCTCATACACCCCAAATGGAGCTCATGGCCCACCCTATAAAGCCCAGGTGCCCTATCTCCTCCATCGCATATGGGACATATGTTGTGCCATGTGGCAGCCTGTGGATCACTGAGCCTCAAGGTATTGAAAATCCTTTTAAAAATGCCTTCATATATTCTCCTTTTGGGCCCACCATCCCCATGTTCCCTCTTACTGCTCTATGGTCGGAAGCTTGAGCCACCAAGCCATGCTAAATCTTCATCGTGTTGATCTTGGGCTGTACAAACCGCACCGTCTTCTGACTCCTCTGAGCTCGTTATCCGAGGCCACAAAAATCAAAAAAATTGTTTGCAGGCACCCCTCAAAAAGCAATCCCAAACTTTGACCTATGGTATCTCGCTGATCGGGCATCCAATTAACGTGCACTCATTCCCTGCCAACTCCACATGAAGCATAATATCACGGAGAAACTTGGCAAGGCCAAAACAATGCCAGATGGTGCATTCCCCGATGCAGTCAAGTGGGCAAAGACCCGACCCTCGAAAAAAATTCAATTGACCATAACTTGCTATTCCGAGCTCCGATCTGCAATTCGAGAAGACAGGCATGCTCCATAATTCAAGCTCTACACATGTATCCGCTGATATCCACCCGGGCCATTTGTCCCCAGCTTCCATGTCTGTTGGGGACCTGCTAAACCTTCGAACTTCAGTATCTTGAGCACCGGGGCTCCAGTTGACAAGCCATCTAGACCGGTTCTAGAGCACATTGAACACTACATTCTAGAGCACTGACTTGGCACTTCAAACACCTTCACTTGCTATCCCATCTAGACCATCCTTTAGCTCTCTTGGCCTAGGAAACCGCTTAAGACATACATTTTCACTACCCTTTGGCTGCCCAGGCCCTTGGTACCTGCCCTAGCCTTCTGCACTGCACCTGTCTGTAGCCTTTGCCTGGCATAGACCACTTTCCAACTTGGACCAACTTTGGCTGCACCAGCATCTATAGTCATCTTGGTCAAGAGGGTAAGCTTGTGCAATTGGAGAGACGTCTCTACTAAGTATGGATCAATCGTGGTCAAGAGACGTATTAGCCATTCTAACTCCTCAAAACTCTTCTCATGCTAGCGTATCTACCAAATCCAATTCACATGCAAGCACCGCATAGACAATGTGAAACAATTGTGAAAAGTAAAGAGGGCACCTCTCACCCAAGGTACGAGTGGATGACTCTAACGTACTAGCCATATTTGTTCACACAGATAGATGATGGTTAGAGTGTAAATATTATAAGGGTCATGTCAAAAGGTCGTGTCCTTGTGCATAATGTGTTTTTATGATTTTGTGTCATATATAGAACTTGTTGATTTCCAATTTTTTGTTTGGTGGCTCTTGATCTTGTACTTTTTTATTTTTGTTTTTGTGAGTATATGGCTTTATATATACATTCCCTAAGATTGAGAAATTGAGAGGTCAGGGAGGAAGGTTAAGAGGAGAGCAAGTGAATGATGGATGTCAGCAAACACTCCCCCCTTCCTTGGGTAGATCATACCTTTTGGAATGATGTCGTCACCTTTTGAAACCAATTGTTCCAAGTTGTTATAGGTGAAGACTTTGACCAATAGTTTTTGATCGCCCTAGGAATTTCATCTAGTTGCAAGGGTGGTAAGGTACTCTCCCATGATTTTATTTGCAACGTTGTTGTAGGTGGTGAACTTACAACAAGAGGTGCAAACTCTTTCTTGTTTGTATGGATATGTACAACGGTAGGTGGAAGTTGTGTCAAAGCTTCTATTTTCATATATGAACTACATCAAGAGCAATAAGCTTCATTTGTTTTTTCTATGGTTGACCTGAGCGAAACAAGCCTTTCTCGCTTGGGTACCCAAACTAGCTCCGAATTAGGTGTATAGTATTCTGTGATCTTTCATTTTTCATGATCTTCAATCGGCTTTATTGTCACACGATTTGACTCAGATGGGTCACGTGACAAGTAAGAACACACTTTACGTTTTGGCACCAAGATTTAATCATTTCCTTGATAGTAGACTTGGGCTTCCAATAGTTGTTTAGGAATCCAACGCAATGTTTTCTTACATTTCTAGAGCGACTGGGGCGTTTCTTACAAGGGTCCTATTTTTTAGCATCAGCCATGGTCGCTAAAGAAGCTTTAGGCACCCACTTGTATGTTTTCTTAGTTATATTGCGATGGGTCTTGTGTATCTCATTTTTTGTTTCAACTACAGAAGTTGAAGCTTTAGAGAGTTGGGCTATAGGGACATATGGTTCAACCTCTTAGACATGCACTATTTTGGGTTTTATTTCCTTAAGAGGTAATATCTCAAGGACTATGGCTTGAGTGACAGGGCTAAGAGTTGGTTCCTTAGCTTGATGACCGTACCTCCCCACAGGCATTGCAATTCGCATTAAATTTTGCTATAAAAGTAGGACATTCACTGGTACTATGCAAACCATAGCAAACTGAGCACCATTGCTACTCCCTTCATGGATACATGTGATTGTTTTGTGGAGCACAATTGTCTCTAAGACTCTCTTGAATAGCCTTGGTGAGATCTACTAATTCATCTCAGATATCTTTGGTACCATAGCAATAGACTTTAGGGTCATTGGCTAGTGCCCCAATGCTTGCGAGCTAGTAGATTTAGGCTCAACGGACACTCTTTCTCCTTGAATCATTAAATTATCCTCCAGTTGGATCGCATTGGTGGTGATTGCTTCCAAAGTGGTGATACCTCTTATGATTGGGCCATTGTAGATATCCTCATGTCATAGTCCCCTAATGAATAAATCAAGCAATTGGTTATTATTGAAGCGCTCATTTTGATAACAACAAGAATTCAAATCCTTCAAGCGACTAACAAAGTCTCCCACTGACTCTCCTTCCTCTCATTGGGCTTTCTGGAGCTAAGATGCTACACCCCAGAGTACTCCCTCTCGTATGTACTCTTTCAAAAACAATCTCCTAAGAGTAGGATAGATTGTTTTTACTTCCACCCTTAGGGTTCTATACCAATGCCTAGCCTTCCCACTTAATGTTAGGTTAAAAGTATTACTCTTTTGTAGGTCATTGTGTTCTCCTAGGGAATCGCATATTTGTTCAAATACTTCGATATGCTTTCTCACACCCCCGTCTCCACTAAATTTTTGTGTGAGCTTGGCTATTTGCACTGCCTTACTTCTAGACTCTCTATAGGGCGTGTTATGCATATTTTCAGCAAAAGGAATCAATCAATAGCTTGAGCAAAGGTTGCCAAGTCACCTAAGTGAGCAGGTATAGTGGAGACAGACGCTCTTAGAACTACGTGTGGAATGGGGGGTGGCATTGGGCTTGGCATATAGGAAGCCCTTGGGTTCCAATTTTGGTACGGTGTTGCGCCATGTGGTGGCCCAAAGTTCATATGTGTGGCCCTAGCCATAGCAAATGTCGGATGTGACATGGGAATGCTAGTCGGTATGATTTCATTGAAATAATAGCTTGGGTATTGTGGTTGTGGAGCATAAGTTGTTGAAACAATGGGAGGGGTAGGAGCTACATGAGCATGAGGACCCATAGATGTATATGATTGATACACACTTGTAGGTACTGTTGCAGGCATTGGGCTACCATGTAGTGGTGCTTCACTAACAAATGAGGTACATGGCGTGTTTTTTGTCATGTCCATCATTGGGGTAGGCATGGTAGCCGTGGTGTCATCAAGAGAGAGATAAGGTAGACTTGGAAAGATAAAGCTATCACTTGTGGGGCCCGATTGTAATGAGACCCTTGGAGAAACAACAGATGGAGGATACATCAGAATTATCGAGGGAGTCTCCATTTGCGATAAGGTTGGTTGCTTAGCCGTCCCTGTATCCAAGACTTTCATGAGACTCGTTGAAGGCATGTGGATCCCTTTGTTTTGCCTCTCTAGCTCAATAACCCTATGGATCACATCACAAACTCTTTGTTTGATCCTCTATGCTAGTAGCACCCGTTGTGGATTGTAGGACATCTAACCAACCCACGTGATAGGTGTGACCTATGTATAGATCGGTTAGAGTTTCCGTTTGTAGTTCGTACTCTCAGTTCTTATTTAGGAACACTCCATCTAGGATTGAGGTGCTAGGGATGTCCTTTGAACTAGATGCAATGTGGCTCTCTATGGGTTGACCCTTAGTGGTTGCTAATTCAAGAGCACTCGATTGCTTGCCTAGCATGGATGTTGGCATAGGGGCTTTCGCTTTTAACTCTCTTTGTTGCTCTTCCCTACGTAAACTCTCGATTTCCTTTTCCCTAGCCTCAATGATATACCGCTCAACCTCTTGCACTTTGGCAAGGATTCTACCATCCAGTAATATAACCTCGAAGGAGAATAGCTCTAAAGACTCAGGGGGTGCAGTAAATGGAGTATTGACGTGTACACTCCCAAGGAGCATGGGGTCTATGCTTGTCATGAATGGCAAATTTACTTCCCCACCCCCCTTATTTACATCGTTAGCTCCATGTTCGGAGCGAGTGTCTCTACTAAAATCTCCCTTCAAGTGGCTAAGCATGCTCGGCCCGGACCATGGGCCATGGCATGCATGTCTTGGCTTGAGCTATTTAGATTAGGCATTGGGTAACCCTTCATGATGTCGTAGTCAAAGGAAGAGTCACTAGACGCAATATGTGGGTCCTGAGTGGTACTACCTTGGGTTCCCGCTGAGGGCCTAGAGATAAAGTAGAGGAATAATGAGTGCACGCGTAAACGGAGACACTCTCTATGTGCTCATCCTCTAGCACATGACCAGAGCGTAGGTGCATGCGACCTCAACACTCTAGAAGTGTTGGTGAGTGCCCGTGAAGGCCGCTCACCTAGTTTTTTAGGTGTTTACAATCCAATTTTTTAATTTATTTTTGGTTCCTTTTTTAACCAAGCCACTGAATATGGCATGTGATAGCTCAAAATGAGCGTCTTGGCTAGGGAGACGTGTGGTGCTTTACAGTCCCTGATTCGGTTACATACAGCCCTCGGAATCCTAAAGCTAGTCTTTTCCTAGGTGGAAAGAGGGCTAGAATTAGTAAGTCCAAAGGGTAAGTGTGAGGGACTGGTGGAGGACTTGAGGAACTTGTCCCATACGCCCTCCCTTCACTTGAGGTCCTAGTCTTTAAATATAAAGTAGTGTATATAGTATATCATAAGACTAAGACGTGGGCCTAGGTCTCGGGACTCGGGTCCGATCCCGAACCTTTCTTTTAAGATAAAGTTTTTTTTATTTTCTTTTTTGTTTTGAGTTTTTTGTATAGTTTCTTTTTTTGTTTTGATTTCTCCCAAATATTTTGAGCGTTTTTATTTTTATTTTTTTAAATTTTAAAAAAAAACTTTTTTCAAAAAAAAAATCAATGGATAATGTTGCGCGCGGACGTTGAGCTCACACGTGCACACAATAGCTGTGTCTAACTCTATCTAATCTCCTTACAGCAGCTGACACACAGCAAACACAATTAATTCACACTAATTACCTCTGCTAACACACTGTCGAACACAGAACTGCACACTCACAGACAGTCAACCTTCTCACAGTTTACTCTACTGCTCTCTATATACTACACATTACTGGTTTAAACACTAACTAACAGATTTGCTAACCTTGCACATTATAGATCTAACAAATCTAACAAAAACAAGTACAATGTAGTACTTACAGAGCTTACATAAACCTGCTAAAATTGCACATTATAGTCACTTAACAGTTCTCACATAAACTCACACAAAAGCAGGAAAACAGATGGAAGAAAGGCTTCCAGAGGTAGCACTGAGTGCTCCTCAAGCTTAATGCAAGGAAGTCCCCGACAACGGTGCCAAAAATGTGCGCTTTGTCACACGTTGTCAAAGGCTGGGAACTTGCATGTGCACTGTGTGCGAGCCTCGAAAGGCTGCAAGCACACAACTAGAGAGTCCTAGCAAGCTCAAAGAAACAATGATGTGTCACTCACCGCTCAATGCTTCAATCATGAAGGATCCTATGTTATGAAGAAGAAGGAGCCACCATCGATGCCGTGCTCAACCACCGATGTTGTCGCAATGCTCGATTACTTTCTCTCTCTCTCTCTCTCTCTCTCTCTCTCTCTCTCTCTCTCTCTCTCTCTCTCTCTCTCTAGCATACACACACACACATACATACACACGTGAGCACACAAAGGAGAAGGAGATAGAGATGGAGAAAGAGAACTTCTTATCTTACACCTCCAAGAATGAGAATTTTTAGGTTTTTCTTCTTTTTTTCAATAGCTCAGTAAGCCACAAACCTTGCACGGAGCTTTTGTGAAACTAGGCCAAAAATCTAGGATTGGAAGGTATATAATCTTGTGTAGAATGCCTCTTTGAATGTCTACCTGTAGCATGAAGGCAAAAAAAATAACTCTAGCATATAACCCATGAAGAAATTTATTTGCTTAGATAAGTCATAGTTCATGCCCTTATTACCCTCGAGGATGGGCATACAAGTTGTATCAGCCATGTCCACCTCTCAAAAACACCTTTTCAAAGACAAAAGAGTTTTTATCCACCAAGCGCAACAGGTCCACAAAGGGTTTAGTAACATTGACAGCCTCTTCCACATTTCTCCAAAACACTGGAGAGTTGATCAAGGTGATGAACCCTTAATGTTGTAGCTTGGTAGCTGGGATATTTGCTAAGCCATGTATCCCATCACCTGTTGGCAATTGTCTCCACCAATTCATGTTGAACATCTTTTAGCATTGACGACACATAATATGCAGTAGCAAACCGAGTCGCACAAAAGATTTGTAATGCCTTGTTAGGCAACTTTGTTCTAAACATAGCATATGAAAATTGATGCTCTCTAATGAACTTTACTATTGTGTTTTCTTCCAACAAAGTAGTCTATATTTTGTCAAGTTTGCCAATGTCTTTCAGAAGCAAATGATAGTATATGCACCACATGGTACCCATGTTAATTTCAGGTACTTTTCTTGAATTGCAAGACCTCCAACTTTGTAATTTGTAGCATTGTTGGTGATGATGGATGTCACGTTATTTGGTCCTCCAGATTTTGATATGGCACGCTCATAGATCTTTGAAATAAGGAATGGTTTTTTCTTTCAAGGACGTGTCAATGGCTTGTAGAAATACTGACACTCAGGGACAAATCAACCTCACATTGATTAAAGCCTTTTTCTGACAATTGGTCCATCCATCCAAAGTTATAGTACATCCAAAACTGGGAACATATTCCAACATTGCACGTTGAAGGATGCGGATGCGGAGTGCAAGAGAGGTAAGGAGAGAAGGGGAAGAGGAACGGCAAGGGGAAGGGGAAGGGGAAGGGGAAGGGGAAGAAGTGAACACATTCCTATTTTTGAGTGGAGCTATAGAGAGTGAAACTCTCTCTCTCTCCTTATTTCCATTATAACCAAAGAGTCAAATGGACCGGCGCCGGTCACAACCTGGCCACAGGGCCTCAAACCCAACAATCTCCCACTTGAAGGCCAGCGTGGCCCAAGTAGCTAAAGAATGTAGGAGCTACGATGTACAAATGTACAAAACGTGAAGCATGACCCTAGCTTCACCCTATGCCCACCATCTCTATGCAATGTGCAAACCACTCTGAGGCTAAGCTCTTTGTTAAAGCATCCACTAGGTTTTCATCTGTGTGAACTTTGACTAACTCAATGCATTTTCTAGCCAAAATATCCCGTACCACATGAAACCTGACCTCTATGTGTTTGACTTGGAGTGAAACACGGGGTTCTTTGCTAACACAATCACACTCCGATTGCCACAATGTAGCACTGGAGTCTAGTGTTTATACCAACGTCTCCCACTAGACGAGATAACCACACAGCTTCCTTACTAGTATTGGAAACTACGACATACTCTGCCTCAATGGTGGAAGACAAAGTGCAATTCTGGATACATGATCTCCAAGAAATTGCCACTCCAATGAACAAGAAAACATAGCCATATGTGGATTGCCTAGTGTCCACACAACTTGCACAATACGAACCTGTGTATCCAACTATGGATGCATCATTGTTCCCATAGCATAAGCACTTGCTAGCTGAGCCCTTGATGTATCTCAAGATATGCTTCATTGCTTCCCAATGATTTTTGTATGAATTTGCCATAAACCTAATGATCACTTCCACTGCATATGCAATGTCTATTGACTGTGTGCTAACCATATTGAACATGAGACTGCCCTGCCAAAGAATATGGCACCTTTGCCATCTCTTCCTTTTTAGCAATCAATTTGGGAAAATCATGCTTACTAAGCTTTTTGTATGCTGTTGTTGGGGTACTCAGTGCTTTTCCCCCTTGCATATTTTAATCGTTGCAAGACCTTGTGAATATACTCTTCCTACGAAAGTTCAAGTATACCACATTTGCGATCTCTCTTGATAAGCGTACCAAGAAAGTGATGTGCATCGCCAAAATGTTTCATAGCAAACTGCTTGCTTAAGGCATCCTTGAGAAGTGCAATCTCATTTTTTGACTTCCCGGGTATGATCATATCATCCATGAATGAGCCATGGTAGCTTCCTTTTGTTTGGAAGAAATATGAAACCTAGACATATTCCTTCTATATGTTGTATAGGGGTGTAGCACTTATACTTACTACCTTACAAATGGTTTGTCTAAGAATGGGTAGAACTTACTTACTAACAACCTTTTATGTTACAGGTGACTCCAAAGTATAGATTGGCAGCACGTATGAGCATTGTCTCACAGACCCTAAAAAAAAGCAGCAATTAATGCCAAACTCTCTAAAGTCATGAAACAGGTATATGTGGCCCACTTTGAGGCTAAATTGCCCCATAAAACTCGCCTCCGACCTTATCTCATGGTAGCTTGCAAAGCAAAAGGAGCTCCAAAAGGGTCCTTTTTTCCTATAAATGAAACCATATCTGATTAATTGAGTAGCTTGGACTTTCTTATTTCTTATTATCTTTGAAAGAAATTTAGTTGGGTGACATATATAACATGTGGGATACCCATGCTGCATACGATACCAATGCTAACTGAAAGTTGTGTTGTTTCCATGGGTGGGTACCTTCTCAACTATGGTTTTCAAAGTTCCTTGGATTGAAGATGGTGGATTTATATATCTTCAGGCTCTTAATTCTTCTTGTACAAGTTCGTTCTGTACTATGAATGGGAATTATACCACCTTTTCACTGACATAGTTTCTAGATTCTTTTGTAATGTGAAAGAATTCTTTGGTGTTTATGATTTATTGTTACTAGAAAACACACACACACACACGCACACATGCACGCACACAAAGCAAAAATCTTTAGTAAGATCTTGCTGAATCAATTGCATCTGCATCATTATTTGCAAGCAAAGTTTCCTTCATTCTCTCTTGTAGATTCCTAATTTTTTATTTTATTTCAATTTGTGTTCTCTAATTTCCCTTTCTGTAGCCGTGGCTATCTCTAATCTCATTTTCCATAGTTTTCTCTACATCACTTAGCGTAATTTGAAGAGCAAGCTTTCAGCCAAGAAGCCCAACTTTGTACCTGTGAATTTTCATGAAGGAAAAGAATTTGGAAGACATGGTGCAAGCAAACAACATCAACCTTGTTGTAGTCTCTGATCTCATTTGCTAGGAACATCAAAATCCGAATTATTGGTATTTCAAGCACACTAGAGTTGACATCAAGAAGGAAAATTACATCAACCTACAAACAAAAAACATCGGGGAGAATACTCCGCTATGCTACGACACAAGTAGCTAGTTTAGAAATATTAGGGTTTCCTACCCCTGACTAGGAAACTTGTCCCCTCAAGGAACATGTTGTGCTTGAGGATCTTTTTACATTCTTTGCAAAGTTAATATAGCATCTCTATTGACAATTGTGAGTATGGCCTACTTTGCATGTGGATTATCTTACCAACAAAAACTGAAATATGTGAGTTGCATGGATATACATTTATGAGCTCATTGTTACTTTAAATAAAAATATTAAGCCATTGCATAAGGTAGAAACTACTTAACTTGATATGGTAGCCAAAATAGCACATATTTTTTAAAAAATTCAAATGAATTCAAGTAGTGTTTTAGCACAAAGACTTACTAAGAATTAGTAGTTTCATTGGAACAAGAAGTTTGAAAACTCATTGGAACAAGAGCGACCACCAAACATCCTCGCATAAAGTCTCTTGTATCTCTAACAAGGTTAAGATTTTTTTCCTTTTGATTTGCAATGATGTTTAATTATTCAGTCCTTTGTCTTACATTGTTCATTATATAAAAATCACAAAGTAAGTAGTTACTACACTTATACATGGACTATTCATGGGCCATGGCATCCCATAATTTAAACCACTTGCCTCAAGTCACTAATGGAAAGGAAAGGTGTACCGTGCATAAGTAAAATGCTTTTACATGAGAAAAATATCCTATGTAATTTGCTGAAATGTTTGTCCTTTTTGGTTTAGTCCACAAATTGCTATCAAATATTTACTCCATGCCTTCCGTTCTTTTTAAGCTATCAAACACTATTGGAAGCTCAAACATAATATGCACATAATATTTTTGAGATATTTTTGGCACCTTCTCCATCTCTATTACACACTGGATCATATCATGAAATTTCATGCATCTTGGAGATTTTAAAATCAATGAAATGATTGATTTGAAAGTCATGGATTCATGCTTACCCTCATCACTAGAGGTTAAATCCATAATTGTTGTTTTTGGCTCAATAAGAGGAGCCTATTCAAACGTTGCAAGTTCTTCTTTATCATAAAAACGTTTTTTGCTTTCTTCATTATTAAAAACATACATCAACTTAAAATAGTTTTCTCAATAACATAATCATTAGTTAATGATGTATTGTATTGGAGGTTACCCTCCACATTCCATTTTAAAGGTAGTGTCACATGAATGCTTTTTAAGCCAACTTGTATAATGGATATTGATAAATATTTGTTTTATTGCAAGGTGACAAAAGCATAAGTGAACTATGGACTAGTACGAGAACGGATAGAAAATTTATGGGTATTTCATTATTAAATTGCTCTTTATGAGTTATGGTCAATTTATCTCAAAGCATATCATTTCTAATACTTTTGAGCATTCAAGAAATCTCTAAGTAAATACATGTAAGAGGAAAATGTTCATTGAGGATAGGGAAGGATAACACCCAAGATCATGTGTTCCTTTTCTGTCTTGTCATCTCTTCTCTCTCTCTCTCTCTCTCTCTCTCTCTCTCTCTCTCTCTCTCTCTCTCTCTCTCTCTGCTTGATGTAGCACTCCGCTCTAGGATTTTCACGTGCTCTTATAATCTCACTCACTCTCTATCTCTCTCAAATCTTGTGCCTCTCTTGATTGTGTGCAAGTGCCATTTTCCAAGTGTGTAGATCTATGGATTTATCCTCTACAACATGGTATTTTGTGAATTTTGCAGGCACCCTATGCTTCCCGTCTCTTGTAGTGGTATCAAAGCCCAAGATGAGGCTCTCTCATGATGTGAAGACCAACAAAGAAAGACGTGGTAGGAACTAGTTGGTGAATAAAAAGATGTTTGCCCACACCAGTGAAAACTAAGTCTATTGTTATCTATTTCTATTAAAATTATTCACTCAATGTTTGACACAAGTGCATTTTGTTTGATTTGGTTAATATTTTTTGGTTGGGTAAAAAACACATTATGTAGAGAAGGGCTTGGTTTTACATACTGCAAAAATAAAGCTTGTAATGCAATTAGTTGAGTACAAGTTAGTAAATCAAGATAGAAAGGGAGATATAGAGTACACAACTTTTTTTTTTAATGCAGCATACATACAACATAATGGAAGAATAACAAGATATATGTTTGAGATAATGATGCAATACTTAATCCAAGGCTTTTAGTATAGGGTAATGAGGATTTCCTTGTGGAAATGAAGCGAGATGAGGATTTTGATGGCAAGATGATTAGGCAAGGTAACATATAGAGAAATTGGGGTACTAAGTCCATTGGGAATGGGGTCCGTGAAAGAAGGAAGAGGAGTAGAGATTTTTTCCAGTGGAGGTCTCTCGATTCCTTCATAGACTTTGTCTTTGGTTATGATCATTCACATGGCATCTATAGGATCAAGATTATCAATACTAAGATAGGCAACTCTCTCATAAATATATTGATCTCCATTATCAACAACCTCAACTTGCTCCCAAAACTCAGGGTTTCCCAAGTCTTTCCGAGCACATCATTTATGGTGGATGTCCACATAGATTCTTGCTCCCTTACTATTAGTGTAATGGTAGTACAACTGCATGTTCAGTGAAATTTTTGGTCTTCATGATGTGCCCTCTCCACTTCCCTCACTATGATAGCTCATTTTCAAAGCTTTCTTGACCATAAGGATAATGAAGGCGGGTTCAAAAGAAGTGTTAGAGACCACTTTTTTTTGCACGGTTGATAAATGTTCTAGATTAACCTGATTGACGCTTTCCTTAGTGGACCCTCAACTCACTTGATCTATTTGGCAGTCTGACACCCAACCGATACCATGCAAAACAAGAACAATTTAGGAATTTCAAACCTGGCATGCTACCTAGAATTCTTTGGATCCCTTGGAACATTTTTCCGTACAACTCTTCTCGTGCACCAATTGTTGGCTCCCTTGTAGCATAGCTCCAACGAATCCAAAGAATGATCAAATTGTGGATGGTAGCGGCCCGTTGGCTAGGGCATGGAAGCATCACACATGGGTGAGTGTGTGAGAGTAATGAGTAAGGAAAGAGTGGGAAAATCATGAGAGTCCATCTAGATTGGAACCGGACATTGCATAGGATCCTACGTTATAAGTGGGAGTGCATTTGTTTATAGGATGAGATAACTGGGGTGCTGGTTCAACCAGATATCTTGCCACTTGGGATGTAGCATTGTAGGGTCGATTGAGATATCTTCGAGAAATCTTTCTTTGATTTATAACAATTCAAACTTGATGAGTGGGAAGGGAAGAGCCTGTTGATGCCATTCTTCATTGATATTTGATCGTGTGAGAAGATTGACATTAATGGAATGCAAGATTTTCTCTTCCCACTGCATTGCCTCTTTTCATATTTGCTTTGTTTCCATTTCCACTTGCTTCTTTAGTGTTGTTTCCTAGGCTTTTGGGTGGAGTAGAGGGTTTGACTTCTTCTTGGGTAATCACAAGCTTTGGAAGATTTCCTTCATGAGTGATGATTTCTTCAAAGTTCATAAACTGCAAGGCATTCATATCCCCCATTGCTTTTTCTGGTTGATTTCCGTATGAGGTGGATGCTTGAGACTTAGGAGCCTCTTGAGCTTTTCTAAGTTCTTCCTTCAGCTACAATATTTCCTTCTGGTAAGCCTCTTCTCACTGCATGAACCCTATGGAGAGTTTGTGTAACATTTAATGGCCTAAAATCTTTTGTGTAGCGGAATTTAGCATGAACATAGTGGGCATTTCATTAGAGTTGATTCCTAATGAGAATTACAAGAGTGCTTGGGTGGAGAGAGCAACAAAAAGCATAACACCTAGTTAGATAGCATCGACAATACTTTCAAAAGAGAGAGCAATTAAGCTATTGACAACAGTTGAGGACCGGATTTGCATGGAGCCGGTCCCCCCTCCAAAAGGCTTTGTATTATGGTTTCTCCCATCAAGAGAGACATTGTACAATACAATTCTTTGTGTTCCTTCAAGACTAGCTAGTGCAATGAAGATGGAAGCTTCATACACCAAGCAAAACACTTAATCAAACACAACTTGAATTATCCCCGTTCTCAGACCCAAGACCTCACACACCTTCGAAGATGGTGAGAGCTAGCAGGGTATGAGAGTAGATTGAGAGGAAAAAGAAGTATCTTACGAGAAAGAAGTACATCTCCTCACATAATCACTCATATTAGCATAGCTTAGCTTAGTAATTAGCTTGATAGAGAAGATGAGCATGCATTGAAGCTTGGCTCTTGGTTGGATTTGCATCCACATGCCAAGAGAGTGTTGATGTAGGCTTCTATCTCACAAGCTTGGAGTAGGTGATGAGCTCTCCATTAAAGCTTGGGAGGAGATAGAGTATTTTTCCTTCACACATGGTCAAGTGTGAGAGTGTGTGTGTCCATGTCAAGCAAAAATCAGCCCCCTCTCTCTCTTGGGCGAGCCCTAGCTGCTAAGTTAGTCTGGCTTTTGCCTCATTGGACCTCCCCAGGTCAAGCCAATAGGGATTAAGCAGCATAAGTGATAGCCTTCTGACATGTGTCCCCCTTTCCCCTTTTGTGAGAGCTTTAGATAATTAAATAATTAAACTAAACTCTCATTGGACCCCTTTGCCTCCTGGCCAATAGGAATCAGGCAAGCCATGGGGCTCCTGAATGCTCATTGGACCCCTTGGGAGACTGCCCAATAGTCTTCTAGGACACTTAATTCTTATTGGTTTCTTTTATTGAATGTTTTTAAATTAATTAAACTAGATTTACTCTAGCCTAATTCTCATTGGTCCACTTCAAGGGTCTTCCAATAGGAATTGGGCATACCTTGTGGGCATCTGGCCTAGGGAGCTGACATGTGTCCCTCATTCCCTTTGTGTAAAGGGAGCCTGTGTGTGTGTGTGTGGCTTTCTCTCTCATCCCCTAGCTTTGGGGCTTGCCCCCTCCCATGTAGGGATGTAGAAAGACTTTTTGGGCACACACTAAGCATCCAATTTTCCCTAAGGTTGACCTTTGGACACAACCTTTGAATTTTGGAACCTTAGCATTTTGGAAGTCTTAATGGGCTGAACCTTAGGGTCTTTTTAGCCCGTTGTTTCACATGGCTCTTTTGCAGATGGCCCCCCCTTTGGATCCCTATTTTCCCTCCTTTGGATCCCTACTGTGGCCGGTCTGCTAACTTAACCAATATTCTAGCTTTTTCTCCCTTGGCACTTCCCCACATTAAATGATCAGTTTAATATGAGAAAATCATTTAGGAGAATTAGATATTGATTATTATGACAGTTTGAGAGTTTACGGCACTACACCTGCTCCAGCTTTATTTTTATTTCAAGATCTCTAACTTTCTTCTCAAGTGATTTGTAAGCTTCATCCATGCTTTGTAGTGCAGCAATGGTGGGGTTATCTTTGAGTTGGTTCACCATTTGGTTTTGTTCTTGGCAAGGAGATTCCAACTAGGCCAGGTGAGCATTTGCAATGTTTAGGTGTACTTGCAACCTTTGACCTGACAATGTGGAGTCCTATAATGCCAATGGCTACCTCTTGAAGCTGTTTCTCCTATAGCTCACTCTTTGTCCTTAGGGTTTCCAATTCTATTTCGGACTTTACAACCAAATTTTCTAGTTTCTTGTTTTGTGCATCAATGGCCTCTTGGTATGCTTCATTAAAGGATTTGGATATGTCAAGCCTCGTATTGGAGTGCTCTAGACACTGATACATGTTATGAAGCTATTGATGGAGAGCATAAATTTCCTCTTTCATCATGTCCATCACTTCATGACCATACTGGACATACTCAACGATCTCTTTCAAGCTCTTCATCTGTCTAGCAATTTTTGCTTCAGCCTAATTTGATGGTGCAGTCTTATCTTCCACCGAGAGTACTTCACTGGGTTGATCATCTTGTTCTTTTGCAAACATCTTTGGAGGTTCTGCATGTTCTCCCAAATATTCTACATTAGGAGCATTGGCTCCTTGTTGAGGTTGCGCAATTGGAGGAGTTATGTGTGGAACTTCCTCATTGTTTCCTTGCTCCTATTCAAGTTAATCCTCTCATGGTGGTGCTGACTCTTCTTCTTGTTTCTTTGCTTGTTCTCTTTGGTGCTCTTCTCTTTCATAAACATATTCCAATCTTTCCAGAGGATCATCATGTAGATAGTACAGGGCATTCTTGGTTTGGGGTTTAACTAACTTGGGTGAAGGTTTCCATTTCATTTCAAAATTGCCTTTAAGCCCTCTTTTGAGCTCAAATGTGGCTGCTTCTCTTTCCATCCTTGCTCCTTATTGACTAGGCTCTTCTGGTGGTGCAATGGGATGTGGTCTTTTTTTGGGCTCCGTCTCATCCACTTTAGGTTTTCCTTTGATTCTTGTTTTTCTTTCTAGAAAGGTTTCCTCTTCCTCTTCTTACTCATTGTCACTTTTAGATGCCTTTGCTGCAACAACAGTCTCTGTGTTTTCCTCTTTTTTTGAGACATTTACAAGTTTCATCCCTAAGCTTGTGGCCATTGTTGGTGCTCTGGTTTGTACTTCTTCTTCGTATTCTCTTTTGTTGGCTATCCAGAAGTTCTCTTTCAAGCCTTGGTGGTAGGTGTTTTGCCAAACCAATAGCATGATATGCTATCCTTGTGAGCACCTTTGGAGCCCCCAAGAAATAAATTTTCTCTGGCTTCTTTACACAGACAGTGATGTGTATACTTACAGGTGTAGGCATGGGTGATAAAGCAAATATGAATATCCATTCCAAGCAAGGAGATCCAAGAAGTGTATTTTTTATGTGGTTATGAAGGCATAAGAGTAGAGATTTTATGCTGTAAAAAAGGTTTTTACATGTGTAAAGGCTCTTAGGACATGAACGAAACTTGGGTAGAAGAAGACATGTGGTCAATGGTAAAAAACAAAGTGGTGTGAGAGACTTCACACCTCTGCATGAGAGAGGCCAAAAATTCTTAGCTTGTAAATTTTTTGTAAAACTGTTTTTTTGTGAAAACGGGCCGCTAATTCTACATCGATTAGGAGATATTTAGTTTTTGTACTCTACTATATTAAGGAGGGCTGCAGAAAAAACAGAGAAGGAGAGAGCTTTGGTTGTTGTATGCTCCACCATAGACCATCAATTGAAGAATAAGCAAGCTCTGATTGTGTTGCGTTCAGGAGAGTTTTTGTACTCTACTATATTAAGGAGGGTTGCACACAAAACAGAGAAGGAGAGAGCTTTGGTTGTTGTATGCTCCACCATAGACCATCAATTGAAGAATAAGCAAGCGCTGATTGTGTTGCTTTCAGTGTTGTTCCCCCTCCCCTTTCTTCTCTTCTGTTGTTGCGTGGTGTTTCTGGGTGTGTGTAGGCAGGTGTGGCCCCCCGATAGTATGATGTGCAGAGAGAGAGAGAGAGAGAGAGAGAGAGAGAGAGAGAGAGAGAGAGAGAGAGAGAGAGAGAGAGAGAGAGAGAGAGAGAGAGAGATAATGTGATTGTATGCAAGAAAAACATGTGTTTATGGGTGTGTGGTCGATTGTGATCCATGCAAGTGTGTGCGCATTGATTTGGGTGTAGTTGCAAGTTCGTTTGAGAAAAAAGTGTGTATGTGTGTGTAGGATTCTGTGTAGATCGGGGTGTAGCAGAAGCCTTGGGCTATAGAGAGGCAAACATTATGTGTGATGGGTGTGTTCCCCCTTTCCCCTTTCTATCAGCGTTCACATGGGAGTTCACAGCCCTTTGGGCAAAACTAATCAAGGTTACTACTGCTGAAAATGTGGATTATCTTAAAATGAGCAACTTTTTGGACTGCTTGCATGAAGAAGTGAAAGACAAGGTGGATTTGGATGACCCGAGGTCATATAACAAAGCGGTGCCTCTAGCAAAAGGGCTGACCAAGAAGATATTGAAGAAACAGTAGGCGAGGCAGGTTTTGCCACTTGTGGTGGTGCCAAGGCGGATTGAAGCGTGGAAAGTTGAGCAGAAAGTGGTGCAGAGAGAAGAGCCAATGCAAGAGGAGCCAAAGGTCTTATGGCTGCAGAGAGATAGAGCCGTGTCGATGCTAAGGATTCTAGAGAGGGCCACTCCAATTATGAAAGAAGAGGAGGTGGTTTTAGATCGATCAAGAGAGGTGCTATCAAACCAAGGTATGGATGGTCAAGATCCTTCGAAGCGTGTGAGCAGTCAAAGAGTACGGTTTGTAGAGGAGGTCAAAGTGGTAGAGCCTGAAGAGATTCCTAATCTTGAGACAGAAGAGGAAGTGGAGACAAGAAAAAGTAGCTCCATGGATGCATATGGAAGTTGGGAAAGCGAATCCTCTCAATCAAGGTATGACAAGTTTGATCTCTTGCAAGTTCATAGAGATATTGTGCATGTGTATGAAGAGCAATATGGGATGCAAGTTATGATGCTTGATAGAGAGAAAATGTAGGAGCCTATATTTACCAATGATAGTATGCAGAGTCTTGCGAGAAGAGATGAAGTAGCCTTGCCTATGGAGGTAGACCATGAAGATGCAGTGTGGAGAGAGTTTCTCTCTTCCTTGTCCGAACTTGATGCATCAATACAACAAGTGACTGAAGAGCAGACAATTGGAGCGGATGAGAAAGTGGAGCTGGTAGATCTTGAAAGGCCAATTGACGAAGAAGTGCTTGAAGATGCTGACATTACAAGTTCCTTTGACTAGGTATGCATTGAAGAAAAAGATGATTGGGGTTTTGATAATTGTATGATTGAAGGGGATAAAGAGACACAGGTACTGGTGGACAAAGCTTTCCTATCCCAAAGGGGAGATCTCTAGCATGAAGAGTCTCACATTATATGGCTGGGAGGGAGGGTCAGGTATGATGTCAGATATGTCTGTTTTGAATGATGATTTGCTTGATGATGCTTGGATGGAAGTGGATTGCTTTTCGAAAGATGCTTGGAGTAAAGGTAGGCCATGGTCAGCCTATGATTATGATGGTCTATGTGATGAGGAAAGACAGAAAGTGAAAGGGTGGTGGTAATGCGTGTGCTAGTCTCCACCCAACCGTGCTATCTTATAGCCTCCCCCTAGCATACACACTGTTTGGCCATGCCGGTGGCCTTGCCCGTAAGACCCATGTCCTTACATTACCTCCCGCCCTTGGAGAATCTTTTTTGTCCTCGAAAATGAAGGTAGGAAAATGTTTCTTAAGTGCGAAGACATTCTCCCATGTAGAACCTTCCTCAGGTCTATCTAGCCATTTTACCAACACCTGTTGTCATACATGATGTCTCGTGCGAAGCTCATGAGAATCCAAAATCTTTTTGGGCTCATGAGGGATGCTTGGTTGTTCGATAAGGTCAACTAACACACTTGTGTCAATGACATTATCATTCTATCCTAGCTGTTTTTGTAAATGGCTAACATGAAAAACAGGATGAACTCGTGAGTGCTCTGGAAGAGCTAACTTATAGGCCACTTGACCTATACATCTCAGAATGGTACATGGTCCACAATAGCGTGGTGAAAGTTTAACAACTTTCCTTGTCTTCAGATTTTTTGAATGCTCTAGAACCTTGAGGAAAACCTTGTCTCCTTCTTCGAAAGTAGCAAGATGACAATGCTCATCTGCGTACTTCTTGTATTGATCTTGAGCTTGCTTAACATTTTGTCGAGCAAATCAAAGCAAAGATAGATCTTCGTTCAGGATACCACCAGGTGTGTATCCTTTTGTAAGATATTTTTAATACTGCCTTTAGAGCATGGTTTGGGCATTTTGAATTTTTGGTTATGCCTTTTGGTTTAACCAATTCTCCAGCTACATCTATAACACTCATGGATAGTGTCTTACGTCCCTATCTTGGAAATTTTTTTGTGTTTTCCTTGATGACATTCTCATTTATAGTAAGACTGAAGATGAACACTTAGAACACTTATGATTAGTGTTTGAACAACTACGAACTCACGCTTTGTATGCTAAGCAAAGCAAGTGTGATTTCTTTAAAATAGAGATACATTACCTCGGCCATGTGATCTCTTATTCTGGCATCAAGATGGACACTTACAAGGTCGCTGTCATTCTTTGATGGCCACATCCCAACACAATTGAGGAGCTTCAAATATTCCTAGGCATGGCTGAATTTTATCGGCAGTATATATGTGATTATGCCAAAATTGTTGTTCCTATGACGGATCAACTTAAAGCAAAAGGTAAGACCTTTTCTTGGGTAGAAGCCCAATAATGCAATTTTGAACAGCTCAAGGTAGTTGTAGCCACTGCTCCCATCTTAGCAATTGTTGACCCACTTAAGCCATTTGTGGTAGAGACTGATGCTAGTGATAAAGAAATTGGTGTGGTACTTCTCCAGGACGGAAGACCTATAGCCTTTGAAAGTAAAAATTTAAATAGAGCTCAACAAAATTATTATGTCTATGAGAGAGATCTCTATGCCATAATTCACGCTTTATGAAAGTGGCGACACTATTTATATAATGCCGAGTTTGAAGTAGTTTTTGACCATGAGAGTATCAAATGGTTTACTACTCAAACGGACTTGAAGGGCCGTAAGGCTAGATGGGTAGAAATTCTTCAAGGTTATGATTGTAAGCTACGATATTGCAAGGGGCGATATAATGTAGTAGCGGATGCACTAAGTCGGATGCCTTAAATTAATTCACTTGCTTTCATGGAAATAAAGAGTGGATTTTTGGAGTCATTATGTGGCAAGTGTGCACAAGATCAATCATATGCTAAAGTGTGGAGTGAAGTTTTAAAAAGGGAGCCCTCACACTCACATGTCTCTGTACAGTCAGATCAACATGTCTCTACACGCACAATAAAAACTCCAACACCTAGAGCTCCACCCCTACTCAGGAAGAGCTTAAGTGATGGAAGAATTTTTCCATTGATGATGGCTACTTACTTCAGAAGGGTAGAGTATGTGTGCCAAAGGACTCAGACACCGGGACCAAATCTTATTTGAGTGTCACAATAGTCCAAGTGCTGGTCATCCAAGTATTCGTAAGACGTATGCCTTAGCTCGACGGTAATTTTATTGGTCAGGCTTACATCATGATGTTCAAGAGTACGCACTAAACTACCAACAATGCAAAGTAAATAAGGAAGATCACCTCAAGGTAGGTGGCCTTTTACATCCTTTAGAGATTCCACAAGGTAAGTGGGAGAGTATCTCTATGGATTTTGTAGTAGGACTACCTACTACAAATCGTGGCCATGATGCCATATGGGTAATTGTAGACCGTCTCACAAAGAAGGGTCGATTCATTCCCACTAAGACTATGGTTAAGACACCAAAAGTAGCACGACTATTTGTAGAGCATATATATAGACTCTACAATCTTCCAGCTAGTATCATTAGTGACAGAGATCAAAAGTTCGATAATCACTTTTGGAGAGCTATGTTTCAAAAGTTGGAAAATAAAATTAATCTAAGTACGGCTGATCATCCAAAAATAGATGGTCAAACCAAAAGAGTTAATCAAGTGCTAGAGGATATGCTACGAGCATACATTAGCAAGAAGCTGACCAATTGGGAAGACTACTTGCCTATATTGGAATTTGCTTATAATAGTTCAAAGCATGTGACTACAGGGTTTAGTCCATTTAGGCTTTTATATGGATTTCAACCTAGATCACCCATTGGTGGGGTTGACTAAGGAGAAGATACAACAAGCGAAGGATTTTCTCCAAGACCATTCTGGCATGTATACTATCTTGCCCCATGGAGTTGATCAAACAACTCATCCACTCGAGGTATAGGATACTTGTTCTTGATGGTTATGGCGTTTAATTTGCGATAATCTACGCATATGCACATAATACCATCTTTCTGTTTTACCAATAGAATTGGTGATGCCCTAGGCAAAGTCCTAGGTCTAATGAAACCACGGGCAAGGTAGTCATCCAGCTGACTCTCAACCCCCTTGGCTTCTTTAGCAATCATATAATAAGGTGGTTTACTCACTGGTTTAGTGCCTAGTAGGACATCTATGCCATGTTGCACATCACGTGTAGGGGGTAAACCCGGTGGTAAATCACTTGAGAATACATCACTATACTCTGTGAGTAAGTGAGTCAGCTTTTGTCACGCAAAAGGAGAAAGTAAACTAGAGTTATGCTGGGATGGAGAATCTTGTAATTGCTGTAATGTTTGTTTTACAACAATTGCACATTGCTCAATAGAATAAAAATTGAGAGCACTTTGCTCTTTAGAATTGTTAACCCTTTGCTTATCATTAGAATTCATTGCACTTTGTATACCATTACTAGAATTCACTGCACATTGCTCTTGAGAATTCACAAGACTTGGAGATAAGCAGTAACACAAAAAGACTTCATCTATTAAATTTTCTTTCTATAAAATAGAAAGCTCGGATGTACATATAAGAGGTGCAGATGGTATATTTCTCTCACAAGGCAAAAGCACATGTTTACCATTGGCCATAAAGGATAGGGAGTTGTGTTCATAACTAATGTGCAATGTGTTTCCTAAACCATGCAACCACTCCCGTCCTAAAACTACATCATCACGGTCCATGTTCATAACTTGAAAGTCAAGGGTCATCATATGATCTTGAACAATAAGCTCAACCCCTTGAACTAACGTGTCTCATACTTCTTTATCATTCCCAGACATCTGCTCTACCACATACTTGTGGGAGTAGGGATTCTGTGTAAGCTTCAATTTCTTGACTAGCTTATAGTTCAGGAAGTTATGAGTTGCACCATCATCCACTAAAATATGAACACATTGTCCGTTAATAGTGCCATGCATGCGAATCAAAACAGAGGGGCCAAAGGTGGGTTGCCACATTGAAGCAGGCACACAACACTTGTGCTTTTCTTCCATATGAAGAACCGAGTCTACATCACAATATTTAGGAGATGAATCTAATGTGAGGTGTTGCACTGTGTGCATGCTCTTTTCTTTGCCTTGCAAAAGAGGACAATCTCTCTTGTTATGTTGGTCCAAAGACATCTAAAACACAAATTGTGTTTCTTTGCACGCTCAAAATCAGCAGTGCTGAGAGACCCACTGGAGTATCTTGTGATTGCTTAGAGAGCTCTGATACTAGTGAAAGGGTGGTGGTAATATGTATGCTAGTCTCCACCCAACCGTGCTATCTTATAGCCCCCCCTAGCGTATACATTGTTCGACTGTGCCAGTGGCCTTGCCACTAGGACCCATGTCCTTACAGAAAGGGATGCAGCTACGACTGTATGAAAAAGCTCAAAGCCAAGTTTTCTATCCAGGTGGAGACCAGGTTTGACGCAAGTGGTTGGGCAACCCACTAAAGGGTTGACGGCCATAATCAGGAATAAGACTACATGTATGGTTTTTTGTGTGTTCTCATAGTGTTTTCAAGTGTTTACAGCTTGTAGATGAATAAAGACTTCTTTTGGTTGAACATAAATGTTCAACAAGGGGTTGGGCAATGATGGTGCAACAAATGTGTGTCGACCCTAGCAGAGGGCACAGACAGTGATGTGTATGCTTACAGGTGTAGGCATGGGTGATAAAGCAAATAGACAGGCCCATTCCAAGGAAAGAGATCTTGGAAGTGTATGTTCTATGTGGTTATGAAGGCATAAGCATAGAGATTTTAAGCTTTAAGAAAAAAAAATTACATGTGAAAAGGCTCGTAGGACATGCAAGGCAACTTGGGTACAGGAAGACATGTGGTCAGTGGTAAAAAGGAAAGTGTGTGAGAGACTTCACGCCCTCTGCATGAGAGAGGCCAAAAAGTCTTAGACTATAAAGTGTTTGTAAAACTGGTTTTTGTAAAAACGGACCGTGTATTTTTGTAAAAAGTGGTTTTTTGAGCATTTTGGTGTCTCACGCACACAGGGGCTAATTCTGCACCAATTAGGAGATGTTTAAGTTTTCATACTTTACTGTATTAAGGAGGGATGCAGGCAGAACAGAGAAGGAGAGAGATTTGGTTACTGTATTCTCCACCATAGCCCATCAGTTGAAGAAGAAGCAAGCTCTAATTGTGTTGCTATTGGTGTTGTTTCCCCTCCCCTTTCTTCTCTTCTGCTCTATTGCAGAGTGTTTCCGGGTGTGTGTAGGCAGGTGTGCCCCCCGATGGTGTGATGTGCAAAGAGAGAGAGAGAGAGAGAGAGAGAGAGAGAGAGAGAGAGAGAGAGATGATGTGATTGTATGCAAGGAATTGATGTGTTTATGGGTGTGTGGTTGATTGTGATGCATGCGAGTGTGTGCGCATTGATTTGGGTGTCCTTGCAAGTTCGTTTGAGAAAAGAGTGTGTGTGTGTAGAGGATTGTGTGTGGATTGGGGTGCAACAAAATCCCTGGGCTATAGAGAGGCAAACATTATGTGTGCTAGGTGTGTTCCCTCTTCCCCCTTTCCAGCATCAAGGTGGTAGGAATATAGTGGGCATGGTTTACTTCAGTGGCTCCCTCTCTCTTGGATGCTTGTGTGAAGGGGTAGATGTCATTGCGTGATTCAAAAAAATGTACCTTGGTGGCCACTTTGTAGTGAAATGGAAGTGTTGATGGTAGAGTGTAAGTATTGGGGTACAGGCCCATGTGCCTTGCCCAGTCACCCATTTATGGGCGCCCGCCCACTGACACCTTATTCTTTGTTTACATAAACAATGAATAAGGGGCATATCATAGTAGAGTCTTGCTCCATCTACACATTGTGTACTCTCACCTTCCTGCACACACAGTGCACCACGTACGCATGCATCCGCATACATGCACTCTTCAACTGATATCGAGCTTTGGCAACACACGCATGATGGCTTCCCGGCGAGACAAAAGTGACGGAGCTCGGCTATGGCGGCTTGAGCTCGGCGGCGGTGGATCCCAGTTGACGATGTCAGATTTGAGCTAGGCATGTATATTCAGATTGTATAAATCTTGTGTAGTAAGTCATTGCTGAATTTTGCAGAGAAACAACAAGAACAAGAAGTGTTGCAGCTCGTTTTTGCTGTTTTTGGCTCCCAAAAGAGTGTTTTTTGCATATCTCCGTCACAGGAGTCCAATGGATATGATCTAGGATTTTAGATTGGGTTTTGGCACATTTTGACACGATGGTGATGTCCATTTTTATGAAATTATGATCAAAATTATAGCAAGTGCAACAGCAACAAGTTTATTCTGCGTTTTTGGATCAAAAACGGAGGTTTTTGGCATATCTCTCACACTCGGACTCGGATATATGTGTGATCTAGGAGTCTACCCTAGATTTTAGCACGTTCTAGACGCGTTATTCATGTTAGAAGTTTGAAATTTTGAGTGCTGAATTTTTTGCAGTAGCCTATCAACAGTTGCGACATATCGAGGTTTTGCAGTTTGATTCCTACATTGTAGAGAGTGATGCGGTTTGCATATTTGCCTCTGTATGGAACATTGTGGTGCTATTTGAGAGAGAATTCATCTTGGTTTTGTGCATATAAGTGATGCTTTGGGATGTGACTTTCGGATCTTTAGACATTCGGATGCGGTTTTATGCGCATTGTATGATTGTGTTTGACATTCTAGAGAGATTTTTTAGCACAGTTTCGTGCAATTTCATGCTATGTATGCATTTTGTGGATACTGATTGAGCAGGTGTACCTCGTAGGTAGCAGGTTTACAAGTTTGCATTGTTTTTGGATAGGTATACGTCCATAGAGCCACTCATTTAGGAGTGAGTCAGTTTGCCAAGCTTTTGGTAGTGTAGGCAGACCATTTGTGGATCTACTTATTGAGACACTGAGTGTCTGTTTTTCATGCAATTTGGTGAGATTTTTGAGTTTATACTCATTTTCCAAGAAAACTATGTCGAATGTTTTCCAGATTCTCACCATGGTTTATCCGTATCTGCAATTTTCTCTCTGATGATATAGTGGTCGATACATTTCCACTTTGACAGTGATCGAGTGTTTACTTTCACTTGACTTTGACAAGTTCGGTCAGTTTGGACACATTTTGATGTTCTCTTATCCACTCTCGTAGGAGTGAGGATTTGCAAATACTTGTGTGGCTATAGTGCAGGCAGTCACAAGTTTTTTCACAGGTTTTTGCATAATTTTGCAACAGGCAGTTTCTCTTGTGGGATGCGTTTTGAGCTAGTTTGCTCTCTACTTGCGTATATGGTTATGCGCTTTACGCTAGGTTGAGTAGTTTGTTGCAATTTATGCTTGCAGATAACAGATTGTGGAGTTGATTCTAGACATATGTGAGTGTCAGTTTTGATGCAATTGATCATGCTTTTTTATGATCGTGTAGGAGTTGAGTTACCTCCCACTTTGTTGCCAGTTTTTGGCATGGTTTATGGTTGAGATTGTTCTTGAGGTTTTGCTCAGTTACAGGGGAGATTTTGCCAATTTTTTCCTATATTTCTCACCCTACTTTGGTTCTTAGCCACTCACTTATGGTTGCAGACATGTGTGACAGTGTAGAGTCCTGCGATGAGAGACAGCGATCCCGTTCTTGCCGATACTTGTGTTGTTGGAATTATGGTCACACAGAGCACATTAGGCATCGTTGTTTTAGACATATGAGACAATAGTAGAGATGTATGCGAGATACGACTTTGACACAGGTTAGAGAGGCAGCTCTAGTGGCGGTCTATGCCAATGACGGTGATGTCCTGCTTGCCTTGAGTGTACCTCCTACAGATTTGTCTATGGATAGCACACTTTCTCCACAATGGTTACTAGATAGTGATGTTGATTTCCATGTCACACCGCATTGTGACTGGCTCAAGACTTTTTCTAGTGGGAGACTTGGCTGTGTGCACTTGGCCGATGGTTCAGCATTTGCCATAGAGTGTGCATGAGACATTTGTTTGTCTTTCCCCAGTGGTGCATCATACATACTACAGCATGTGTGCTATGTTCCTCAACTGAGATAGAGCTTAATCTCACTAAGAAAATTAGCAGACTTTGGTTGCCAGATATTTCTTAGAGAGTAGTATCTTCAAATGCCTTGCGGCTCATTAGTGATTGCCACAGGAGCCCACAACGGCCTGCTGGTATATCCTATGCATGTGTCTGAGGTACGAGATGTCATAGTCTTGGTTTTGTTGCTGACATGCTTTGAGCAAGAGACAAGACGTGTCTCCTTCACAGGTGAGCTCCATTATGCACATAAGACAGAGCATTTAGTTGTGCAAGACGTGCCATTTGACTCTATAGAGACAGAGATAGAGTGGCAGTGCTCTAGTGAGACACAACAGGTTTTGTCAGAGTTTGTGCAGAAAGAGGTAGAGCAGGTCTTCTCCCTAGATACACAGATAGAGATGGCAATCATGGAGTTTTTTTATATGCTCATGTTAAAGGCTGATGAGTTGGTGCCAAGACACACAATTTTTCCTATGGGTGATACGGATGTAGCTATCCTAGTGTCGATGTTGACACATCCATACATGATGGATAGTCCTGATGATACAGTGATTGAAAATAGCACAAGGGAGGCGAGTACAGCCAGTTTTGTGCAAATTTTGCCAGCATTCGAGCATCTCATGTTGGACTTGTCAGTGTCGAGGCTCGATCTAGCAGCTGCAATGGGATAATTTACAGAAGGGATTGTCAGTCGTATGGTGACTAACACTAGCATGGCGCTTTGTGGAGTTTTGTAGACCATACAGAATAGTCTTTTGGATTTACATGTAGGCTCTAGCATGGGTATGCGCGCTCGCCTACCACCAAAGCTGATACGATTGCATGTAGATTGATTGAGCAAGCTAGTGGACATAGGTTGAGAGAGTCTCACATGTTTTCTTGTACATACTAGTAGTTTATCTAGTAGGACCCACTTATCGGCACATTCACCTTTAAGTAGGAGATTGTTGGAGTATAGGTGCATGTGCCTTGCCCAGCCACCCAGGTTATGGGTGCCCGCCCACCACTGAAACCTTAAGTCTTGTGTACATACAAAGAATAAGGGGCAACTCATAGTAGAGTCTTGCTCCACCTACACACTGTGTACTCCCTCTTCCACGCACAAAAACCGCATCGTGCACTCATGCATCCGCGTACACGTACTCTTTAGTAAGTGCCCTCTCTATCTCCTTTTGCTTGAGATCCGAGAATGATGTGGATCTGCTAGTGAATATGCCAATGGTAGGAACCTGGTGGTCTCTCATTGGCTTTCCCCCCTTGGTAAGTCTTAGAGAATCTGCTACATGATCCTTTCTAATGTTCACCTCTATGGGAGTGTCACTTAAGTCTGAAATAGTTGCTCAAACTTCTTCAATGATGATATGTAGCAACGCATAAGCTCTCTTATAGTCTATAACACAGGGTTCCAATTTCATGTAGTCTTTGAGGTCAATCTTTTCCCACAACGGTTTAACTGCATCTTCTTTTGCAAGGTCTTGAGCTTCCTTGGGCAGAATTTTCACTTCTACCCTCGATCCTTGTGCACTTTTAAATATGCCATGGTATACATTGACATGTTGGCTCTTGAGATGCTCCTTGGCAATCATGTGACATTTGCCTCTTTTAAAGATTCCTCTTCTATCTGATATGGGGAAAGCTCTGCCAGTTTAGCCTTCATTGTTTTCTTCTTTGGAGCTCCCAAAGTTGATGAGACAGATCCTAAAAGAAAACCACTAAATTTGCTTGCCAAACCAGTTCCAACAATTCCCAACAAGTAGAAAAACTAATAAAGAAAACAAGGTGTACTGAAAAGACAATTTTTGGCAAAGATTATCTTAGTTGTACCTAAGATGCATGTGTGTGTGTGTGTGTGTGTGTGTGTGTGTGTGTGTGTGTGTGTGTGTGTGTGTGTGTGTGTGTGTGTGTGTGTGTGTGTGTGTGTGTGTGTGTGTGTGTGTGTGTGTGTGTGTGTGTGTGTGTGTGTGTGTGTGTGTGTGTGCAATTTGGTGCAAGATTGGATGTACAAGATGTGTATGTGTTACAAGTGATGTGTATGAAGTATGATGGCTTTCTGAACCCTGTGGTAATAGTTATGTGGAACTCTATGTATGCTTTTCCCTCTTTCAAAGCTTG